>NC_091977.1:406435778-407035778 GCF_044704955.1 Pristiophorus japonicus
CTCTCCTTCCTTCCCCCCCCCCGTCACTCTCCTTCCTTCCCCCCCCCGTCACTCTCCTTCCTTCCCCCCCCCGTCACTCTCCTTCCTTCCCCCCCCGTCACTCTCCTTCCTTCCCCCCCGTCACTCTCCTTCCCCCCCGTCACTCTCCTTCCCCCCCGTCACTCTCCTCCCCCCCCCATCACTCTCCTCCCCCCCCCCGTCACTCTCCTCCCCCCCCCCGTCACTCTCCTCCCCCCCGTCACTTCTCCCCCGTCACTCTCCTCCCCCCCCCGTCACTCTCCTCCCCCCCCCGTCACTCTCCTCCCCCCCCGTCACTCTCCTCCCCCACCGTCACTCTCCTCCCCCCCCCGTCACTCTTCTTCCCCCCCCGTCACTCTCCTTCCCCCCCCGTCACTCTCCTTCCCCCCCCCGTCACTCTTCTTCCCCCCCCGTCACTCTCCTTCCCCCCCCGTCACTCTCCTTCCCCCCCGTCACTCTCCTTCCCCCCCCCCCGTCCGTCCGTCACTCTCCCCCCCCCCCCCCGTCCGTCCGTCACTCTCCTCCCCCCCCCCGTCACTCTCCTCCCCCCCGCCGTCACTCTCCTTCCCCCCCCCCGTCACTCTCCTTCCCCCCCCGTCACTCTCCTTCCCCCCCGTCACTCTCCTTCCCCCCCCGTCATTCTCCTCCCCCCCCCGTCACTCTCCTTCCCCACCCCGTCACTCTCCTTCCCCCCCCCCCTCACTCTCCTTCCAACCCCCCCCCCCCCGTCACTCTCCTTCCAACCCCCCCCCGTCACTCTCCTTCCCCCCCCGTCACTCTCCTTCCCCCCCGTCATTCTCCTCCCCCCCCCGTCACTCTCCTCCCCCCCCGTCACTCTCCTCCCCCCCCCCGTCACTCTCCTCCCCCCCCCGTCACTCACCTTCCCCCCCCCCCCGTCACTCTCCTCCCCCCCCCCCGTCACTCTCCTTCTCCCCCCGTCACTCTCCTCCCCCCCCGTCACTCGCCTTTCCCCCCCCAGTCTCTCTCCTTTCACCCCCCCTAGTCTCTCTCCTCACTCCCCCCGCTACCCAGTCACTCTCCTCTCCCCCCTCCCCCCCCGTCACTCTCCTCTCCCCCCCCCCCCCCCGTCACACTCCTCTTTCCCCCCCCCCCCGTCAATCTCCTTCCCCCCGTCACTCTCCCCTCCCCCCCCCACCCCCCCCGTCACTCTCCTGTTCCCGCCCCCCCGTCAATCTCCTCTCCCTCGCCCCCCCCCGTCACTCTCTTTCCCCTCCCCCCCGTCACTCTCCTCTCCCCCCCCCGTCACTCTCCTCTCCCCCCCCGTCACTCTCCTCTTCCCCCCCCCCCGTCACTCTCCTCTCTCTCTCTCCCCCCCCCCGTCACTCTCCTCTCCCCCCCCGTCACTCTCCTCTTTCCCCCCCCTCGTCAATCTCCTCTCCCCCCCGTCACTCACCTCTCTCCCCCCCCCCTCCCCCCCCGTCACTCTCCTCTCTCCCCCCCCCACCCCCCGTCACTTTCCTCTTCCCCACCCCCCCCCCCCCCCGTCACTCTCCTCTCTTCCCCCCCCCCCCCGTCACTCTCCTCTTCCCCCCCCCCGTCACTCTCCTCTTCCCCCCCCCCCCCCGTCATTCTCCTTCCCCCGCCGTCACTCTCCTTCCCCCCGTCACTCTCCTTCCCCCCCCCCTAACTCTCCTTCCCCCCCCCCTGTCACTCTCCTTCCCCCCGTCACTCTCCTTCCCCCCCCCACGTCACTCTCCTTCCCACCCCCGTCACTCTCCTTCCCCCCCCCCGTCACTCTCCTTCCTCCCCCCCCCCGTCACTCTCCTTCCTTCCCCCCCCGTCACTCTCCTTCCTTCCCCCCCGTCACTCTCCTTCCCCCCCGTCACTCTCCTCCCCCCCCCGTCACTCTCCTCCCCCCCCCGTCACTCTCCTCCCCCCCCCGTCACTCTCCTCCCCCCCCCGTCACTCTCCTCCCCCCCCCGTCACTCTCCTCCCCCCCCCGTCACTCTCCTCCCCCCACCGTCACTCTCCTCCCCCCCCCGTCACTCTTCTTCCCCCCCCGTCACTCTCCTTCCCCCCCCGTCACTCTCCTTCCCCCCCCGTCACTCTCCTTCCCCCCCCGTCACTCTCCTTCCCCCCCCCCGTCCGTCCGTCACTCTCCCCCCCCCCCCCCCCGTCCGTCCGTCACTCTCCTCCCCCCCCCGTCACTCTCCTCCCCCCCCGCCGTCACTCTCCTTCCCCCCCCCCCGTCACTCTCCTTCCCCCCCCGTCACTCTCCTTCCCCCCCCGTCACTCTCCTTCCCCCCCCCCCCGTCACTCTCCTTCCCCCCCCCCCCGTCACTCTCCTTCCAACCCCCCCCCCCGTCACTCTCCTTCCAACCCCCCCCCCCGTCACTCTCCTTCCCCCCCCCGTCACTCTCCTTCCCCCCCCGTCATTCTCCTCCCCCCCCCGTCACTCTCCTCCCCCCCCCCCCGTCACTCTCCTTCCCCCTCCCCCGTCACTCTCCTTCACCCCCCCCGTCACTCTCCTCCCCCCCCCCGTCACTCTTCATCCTCTTCCCCCGCCCCCCGCCGTCACTCTCCTTCCTCCCCCTCTCCCCCCCCCATCACTCTCCTCTCTCCCCCCACCCCCGTCACTCTCCTCTTTCCCCCCCCCCCCCCTCGTCAATCTCCTCTCACCCCCCGGCACTCTCCTCTCTTTCCCTCCCCCCGTCACTCTCCTCTCTCCCCCCCCACCCCCCCCGTCACTCTCCTCTTCCCCACCCCCCCCCCGTCACTCTCCTCTCTTTCCCCCCCCCCCCCCGTCACTCTCCTTCCCCCCTCCGTCACTCTCCTTCCCCCCTCCGTCACTCTCCTTCCCCCCTCCGTCACTCTCCTTCCCCCCTCCGTCACTCTCCTTCCCCCCTCCGTCACTCTCCTTCCCCCCTCCGTCACTCTCCTTCCCCCCTCCGTCACTCTCCTTCCCCCCCCCGTCACTCTCCTCCACCCCCCCGTCACTCTCCTCCACCCCCCCGTCACTCTCCTCCACCCCCCCCGTCACTCTCCTCCACCCCCCCCGTCACTCTCCTCCACCCCCCCCGTCACTCTCCTCCACCCCCCCCGTCACTCTCCTCCACCCCCCCCGTCACTCTCCTCCACCCCCCCCCGTCACTCTCCTCCACCCCCCCCGTCACTCTCCTCCACCCCCCCGTCACTCTCCTTTTTCCCCCCCCCATCACTCTCCTCTTCCCCCCCCCTCCCCCCATCACTCTCCTCTCTCCCCCCCACCCCCCCGTCACTTTCCTCTTCCCCACACCACCCCCCCGTCACTCTCCTCTCTTTCCCCCCCCCCCCGTCACTCTCCTCTTCCCCCCCCCCCCGTCACTCTCCTTCCTTCCCCCCCCCGTCACTCTCCTTCCTTCCCCCCCCGTCACTCTCCTTCCCCCCCCCCCGTCACTCTCCTTCCCCCCCCCCCCGTCACTCTCCTTCCCCCCCCCGTCACTCTCCTTCCCCCCCCTCCCGTCACTCTCCTTCCCCCCCTCCCGTCACTCTCCTTCCCCCCCCTCCCGTCACTCTCCTTCCCCCCCCCCGTCACTCTCCTTCCCCCCCCCGTCACTCTCCTTCCCCCCCCCCGTCACTCTCCTTCCCCCCCCCGTCACTCTCCTTCCCCCCCCCGTCACTCTCCTTCCACCCCCCGTCACTCTCCTTCCCCCCCCCCCCGTCACTCTCCTTCCCCCCCCCCCCGTCACTCTCCTTCCCCCCCCGTCACTCTCCTTCCCCCCCGTCACTCTCCTTCCCCCCCCCGTCACTCTCCTTCCCCCCCCCGTCACTCTCCTTCCCCCCCCCGTCACTCTCCTTCCCCCCCCCGTCACTCTCCTTCCCCCCCCCGTCACTCTCCTTCCCCCCCCGTCACTCTCCTTCCCCCCCCCCCGTCACTCTCCTTCCCCCCCCCCCCGTCACTCTCCTTCCCCCCCCCGTCACTCTCCTTCCCCCCCCCGTCACTCTCCTTCCCCCCCCCGTCACTCTCCTTCCCCCCCCCCGTCACTCTCCTTCCCCATCCCCCGTCACTCTCCTCCCCCCCCCCCCGTCACTCTCCTTCCCCCCGCCCCCCGTCCGTCCGTCACTCTCCCCCCCCCCCCCCAGTCCGTCCGTCACTCTCCTCCCCCCCCCGTCACTCTCCTCCCCCCCCCGTCACTCTCCTCCCCCCCCCGTCACTCTCCTTCTCCCCCCCCCCGTCACTCTCCTTCTCCCCCCCCCGTCACTCTCCTTCTCCCCCCCCCGTCACTCTCCTTCTCCCCCCCCCGTCACTCTCCTTCTCCCCCCCGTCACTCTCCTTCTCCCCCCGTCACTCTCCTTCTCCCCCCCGTCACTCTCCTTCCCCCCCCCCGTCACTCTCCTTCCCCCCCCCGTCACTCTCCTCCCCCCCACCCCCGTCACTCTCCTCCCCCCCACCCCCGTCACTCTCCTCCCCCCCACCCCCGTCACTCTCCTCCCCCCCCCCCCCGTCACTCTCCTCCCCCCCCCCCCGTCACTCTCCTTCCCCCCCGTCACTCTCCTTCCCCCTCCCCCGTCACTCTCCTTCACCCCCCCCGTCACTCTCCTCCCCCCCCGTCACTCTCCTTCCTCTTCCCCCGCCCCCGCCGTCACTCTCCTTCCTCCCCCCCTCCCCCCCCGTCACTATCCTCTCCCCCCCCCCCCGTCACTCTCCTCTCCCCCCCCTCCCCCGTCACTCTCCTCTCCCCCCACCCCCGCCACTCTCCTCTTCCCCCCCCCCCCCCGTCACTCTCCTCTCCCACCCCCCCCCCGTCACTCTCCTTCCTTTCCCCCCCCCGCCCCCGGCACTCTCCTTTCTCCCCCCCCCCCCCCCGTCACTCTCCTTCCTCCCCCCCCCGTCACCCAGTCACTCTCCTCCCTCCCCCCCACCCAGTCACTCTCCTTCCTCCTCCCCCCCCCCCCCCGTCACTCTCCTTCCTCCCCCCCGTCACTCTCCTTCCTCCCATCCCACCCCCGTCACTCTCCTCTCCCCCCTCCCCCCCCCGTCACTCTCCTCTCTCTTCCCCCCCCCCCACGTCACTCTCCTCTTTCCCCCCCCCTCGTCAATCTCCTCTCCCCCCCCCGTCACTCTCCTTCCCCCCCCGTCACTCTCCTTCCCCCCCCGTCACTCTCCTTCCCCCCCCCGTCACTCTCCTTCCCCCCCCCGTCACTCTCCTTCCCCCCCCCGTCACTCTCCTTCCCCCCCCCCGTCACTCTCCTTCCCCCCCCGTCACTCTCCTCCCCCCCCCCCCCGTCACTCTCCTTCCCCCCCCCCGTCACTCTCCTTCCCCCCCCGTCACTCTCTTCCCCCCCCCGTCACTCTCCTCTCTTCCCCCCCACGTCACTCTCCTCTCTTCCCCCCCCCGTCACTCTCCTCTCTTCCCCCCCCCGTCACTCTCCTCTCTTCCCCCCCCGTCACTCTCCTCTTCCCCCCCCCCCGTCACTCTCCTCTTCCCCCCCCCCCCCGTCACTCTCCTTCCCCCCCCCTTCACTCTCCTCCCCCCCCCCCCCGTCACTCTCCTCTCCCCCCCCCCCCCCGTCACTCTCCTCTCCCACCCACCCCCGTCACTCTCCTTCCCCCCCCCCGTCACTCTCCTCTTTCCCCCACCCCCCCCTCGTCAATCTCCTCTCACCCCCCGGCACTCTCCTTCCCCCCCCCCCCGTCACTCTCCTTCCCCCCCCCCCGTCACTCTCCTTCCCCCCTCCCGTCACTCTCCTTCCCCCCTCCCGTCACTCTCCTTCCCCCCCCCCCCCCCGTCACTCTCCTTCCCCCCCCGTCACTCTCCTTCCCCCCCCCCCGTCACTCTCCTTCCCCCCCCCGTCACTCTCCTTCCCCCCCCCCGTCACTCTCCTTCCCCCCCCCCGTCACTCTCCTTCCCCCCCCCCCGTCACTCTCCTTCCCCCCCCCCGTCACTCTCCTTCCCCCCCCCCCGTCACTCTCCTTCCCCCCCCCCGTCACTCTCCTTCCCCCCCCCCCCCGGCACTCTCCTTCCCCCCCCCCCCCCGGCACTCTCCTCTCCCCCCCCCCCCCCGTCAATCTCCTTCCCCCCCCCGTCACTCTCCTCTTCCCCCCCCCGTCACTCTCCCCTCCCCCCCCACCCCCCCCGTCTCTCTCCTCTTCCCGCCCCCCCGTCAATCTCCTCTCCCTCGCCTCCCCCCCGTCACTCTCCTCTTTCCCCTCCCCCCGTCACTCTCCTCTCCCCCCCCCGTCACGCTCCTCTTCCCCCCCCCCCCGTCACTCTCCTCTCTCTTCCCCCCCCATCACTCTCCTCTTTCCCCCCCACGTCACTCTCCTCTTTCCCCCCCCCCCGTCACTCTCCTTCCGCACCCCCGTCACTCTCCTTCCGCACCCCCGTCACTCTCCTTCCCCCCCCACCCCGTCACTCTCCTTCCCCGCCCCCCGTCACTCTCCTTCCGCACCCCCGTCACTCTCCTTCCCCCCCCCGTCACTCTCCTTCCCCCTCCCCGTCACTCTCCTTCACCCCCCCCCGTCACTCTCCTCCCCCCCACGTCACTCTCCTTCCTCTTCCCCCGCCCCCCGCCGTCACTCTCCTTCCTCCCCCCCTCCCCCCCCCCCGTCACTCTCCTCTCCCCCCCCCCCGTCACTCTCCTCTCCCCCCCTCCCCCGTCACTCTCCTCTTCCCCCCCCCCCGTCACTCTCCTCTCCCCCCCCCCCGTCACTCTCCTCTTCCCCCCCCCCGTCACTCTCCTCTTCCCCCCCCCCGTCACTCTCCTCTTCCCCCCCCCCCGTCACTCTCCTCTTCCCCCCCCCCCCCGTCACTCTCCTCTTCCCCCCCCCCCGTCACTCTCCTCTTCCCCCCCCCCCGTCACTCTCCTCTTCCCCCCCCCCCGTCACTCTCCTCTTTCCCCCCCCCCCGTCACTCTCCTCTCCCCCCTCCCCCCCCGTCACTCTCCTCTCCCCCCACCCCGTCACTCTCCTCTCCCCCCCCCCCCCCCCGTCACTCTCCTCTTCCCCCCCCCCCCATCAATCTCCTTTCCCCCCCCGCCCATCACTCTCCTCTTCACCCCCCCCCGTCACTCTCCTCTCCCTCGCCCCCCCCGTCACTCTCCTCTTTCCCCTCCCCCCCATCACTCTCCTCTCCCCCCCCGCCCATCACTCTCCTTTTTCCCCCCCCTTCACTCTCCTCTCCACACCCCCCCCCCCCGTCACGCTCCTCCTTCCCCCCCCCAGCAACCCAGTCACTCTCCTTCCTCCTCCCCCCGCCCCCGTCACTCACCTTCCTCCCCCCTCCCCCCCGTCACTCTCCTTCCTCCCCCCCGTCACTCTCCTTCCTCCCCTCCTCCCCCCCCCCCGTCACTCTCCTCTCACCCCCCCTCCGTCACTCTCCTCTCTTCCCCCCCTCCGTCACTCTCCTCTCTTCCCCCCCTCCCATCACTCTCCTCTTTCCCCCCCCACCCCACGTCACTCTCCTCTCCCCCCCCCGTCACTCTTTCCCCCCCCCCCGTCACACTCCTCCCCACCCCCCCCCGTCACACTCCTCTTCCACCCCCCCGCCCCCCCCACGTCTCACTCCTCTTCCACCCCCCCGCCCCCCCCACGTCTCACTCCTCTTCCACCCCCCCCCCCCCGTCACACTCCACTTCCCCCCCGCCCCCGTCACTCTCCTCCCGCCCCCGTCACTCTCCTCCCGCCCCCGTCACTCTCCTCCCGCCCCCGTCACTCTCCTCCCGCCCCCGTCACTCTCCTCCCGCCCCCGTCGCTCTCCTCCCGCCCCCGTCGCTCTCCTCCCGCCCCCGTCGCTCTCCTCCAGCCCCCCGTCGCTCTCCTCCCGCCCCCAGTCGCTCTCCTCCCGCCCCCAGTCGCTCTCCTCCCGCCCCCAGTCGCTCTCCTCCCGCCCCCAGTCGCTCTCCTCCCGCCCCCAGTCGCTCTCCTCCCGCCCCCAGTCGCTCTCCTCCCGCCCCCAGTCGCTCTCCTCCCGCCCCCAGTCGCTCTCCTCCCGCCCCCAGTCGCTCTCCTCCCGCCCCCAGTCGCTCTCCTCCCGCCCCCAGTCGCTCTCCTCCCGCCCCCAGTCGCTCTCCTCCCGCCCCCAGTCGCTCTCCTCCCGCCCCCAGTCGCTCTCCTCCCGCCCCCAGTCGCTCTCCTCCCGCCCCCAGTCGCTCTCCTCCCGCCCCCAGTCGCTCTCCTCCCGCCCCCAGTCGCTCTCCTCCCGCCCCCAGTCGCTCTCCTCCCGCCCCCAGTCGCTCTCCTCCCGCCCCCAGTCGCTCTCCTCCCGCCCCCAGTCGCTCTCCTCCCGCCCCCAGTCGCTCTCCTCCCGCCCCCAGTCGCTCTCCTCCCGCCCCCAGTCGCTCTCCTCCCGCCCCCAGTCGCTCTCCTCCCGCCCCCAGTCGCTCTCCTCCCGGCCCCAGTCGCTCTCCTCCCGGCCCCAGTCGCTCTCCTCCCGGCCCCAGTCGCTCTCCTCCCGGCCCCAGTCGCTCTCCTCCCGGCCCCAGTCGCTCTCCTCCCGGCCCCAGTCGCTCTCCTCCCGCCCCCAGTCGCTCTCCTCCCGCCCCCAGTCGCTCTCCTCCCGCCCCCAGTCACTCTGCCTCCCCCCCCCTCCCCCACAGTCTCTCTCCTTTCCTCCCCCCCCAGTCACTCTGCCTCTCCCCCCCCCCTCCAGTCACTCTGCCTTCCCCCCCCCCTCCCCCACAGTCTCTCTCCTTTCCTCCCCCGCCCCCCAGTTCTCTGATGCCACCTTCTCCTTATAAAATCTTAATGGCCTTTCCCCTCCCATCTTTATGGTCTTCTCCAGCCTAACAATCACCCCCCAAACTCTCCATTTCTCTGACTCTAGCCTCTTGTGATTTCGCCTGTTCCCTTTGCTGCACCATTGGTGGCTGTGCTGTCAGCCATCTGGGCCCTAGGCCCCAAGATCTGGAATTCCCTCCCTAAACCCCTCTGCCTCTTCAAATCCTATTTAAAATCTGATTTAAAAACCACCTATATGAATAAGCTTTTGATCCCTCCTAATATCACCCTTTGGTTTCTTTCCTGCCCCCCACCCCAGTTCTCTGATACCACCTTCTCCTCATAAAATCTCTCCTAGTATCTCTTCTTTGGCTCGGCATCCATCTGTTTAATTATGCATCTGTAAATCGCCTTGGGATGCAATATATAAGTACAAATTGTTTAAGGCATTGGAGAAGGATGATGGGATCAACCATGTGTAAGGCTGCAGAGCGGTTGAGGAGGGACAACGCACCACGATCTTAGTCACAGAGAATTTTTTCATGACTCTGTTTGGGGCTGTTTCAGTGGTGCAGCAGGGGCAGAAACCTATTTGTAGAGATTCAAAAAAAGAGTTGCGGATGAGAGGGAAGACCACAATATATTTGTGGACTTTGGAAGGAAAACGAAGTTGGAGATATGGGGCATGGTTTGCAAGGTCGAGGTTATTTTTTTTTTTAAAAAGAGGGAGGTGATGACAACTGTTTTGAAAGGGAGGGAACAGTGCCTGAGGAGAGCAAACTATTTACAATGTCAGCTAACATGGGAAACCACAAAGTCAGCAGTTTAGTCTGAATGGGGTCAAAGGAGAAAGAGGTGGGTCCTGTGGACAATTTAAGTCCAGCGAGCGCACGAATGGAGATGTCAGAGAAAAGAGAGAGACAGGTTGAGGGATAGGGTGGGTGGGAGGGAGGGAGGGTGAAGCTTCAGAGGCAGCAGTTTAAAAAAAAAAAAAAGTCCCTGAGTTCCTTGCGCATTTTGATGAGGTTGGAAGGGACTGGGGAGAGGGTCTAAGGAAATGGATGGTTGGTGGTGGGTTAAAGAGAAGCCTGTGATTATCCTTATACTCCAGGATGACCCTGGAGTGGTGGGTCGTTTTGGAAGAGAGGGATGCGGCCTGGTGGAGCTTTGGGTAGTCGAGCCAGATCTGTTGATAGATGTTTAAGCAATTTGTGCCAGTGTTGGAGATGTATATTCGGAGGAATGTCTGGTAAATTTGTGTTCTTCGGTCTGGAAAGGTGATGTTGAAGAGGTGATCTTATAGAAGTATACAAGATAACTAATGATGTGGAAAAAGTTAATTCAGAATATTACTTTAAAATATCTCATGAAAGTAGGACAAAGACACCTAGGTTAATATCAGTTTTTTTAAAAATCAAATTGGGCCTAATATCAGGAAATTCTTCAGCGATCAACAATATGGAATTAATTCACAATCATTTATGAAACAATTGGATGCTGCAGTGGCAACTATAAGATGCTTCTAGATAGGGCTTTAAACTAAAGAGTTGGGGGGAGGGTTCAGGTGAGAGGAAATGTTTAATATTCAAAGAGAAAGGAGAAGGTAATAGTGCAGGGTAGCAATAGGCGTAATGATAACCAGAGTGTGACAGGAAGGGACAGAGCATATCAACATAAGAATGCATCAGAAAGTGGGGTCAAAGTAGGGAAAAATGGTAAAGACAAAATTAAAAGCTCTTTATCTGAACGCACGCAGCATTCGTAACAAGATAGATGAGTTGACGGCACAAGTAGAAATAAATGGGTATGATCTGATAGCCATTAGAGATGTGGATGCAAGGTGACCAAGGCTGGGAACTGAATATTCAGGGGAATTTGATATTTCGGAAGGATAGGCAGAAAGGAAAAGGGGGTGGGGTAGCTCTGCTAATAAAGGATTAGATCAGTGCAGTAGTAAGAAATGATATTGGCTCAGAAGATCAAGATGTAGAATTAGTTTGGGTGGAGATAAGAAATAATAAGATAAAGAAGTCACTGGTCGGAGTGGTCTACAGGCCCCCAAACAGTAGCTAGACTGTAGGACAGAGCATAAATCAAGGAATAATGGAGACTTGTAAGAAAGGTATTGAAATAATCATGGCCGATTTTAATCTTCATATTGATTAGACAAATCAAATTGGCCACGGTAGCCTTGAGGATAAGTTAATAGAGTGTATTCGGGATGGTTTCTTAGAACAATACTTTGTGGAACCAACCAGGGAGTAGGCTATCTTAGATTTGGTACTGTGTAATGAGACTGGATTAATTAATGATTAATTAATGATCTCATAATAAAGGATCCTCTAGGAAAGAGTGATCATAGCATGGTAGAATTTCAAATTCGGTTTGAGAGTGAGAAAGTTGGGTGTCAAACCAGTGTCCTGAACCTAAATAAAGGCAATTACAAAGGTATGAAGGCAGAGTTGGCTAAAGTGGACTGGGAAAATAGATTAAAGGGCAAGACGGTAGATAATCAGCGGCATACATTTAAGGAGATATTTCATAAAGCTCAGCAAAAATAACTTCCAGTGAGAAGGAAAGATTCGAAGGGTGGATAAGGAGGAACCAATGGATGTGGTGTATTTGGATTTCCAGAAAGCATTCGATAAGATGCCACACAAAAGGTTACTGCACAAGATAAGAGCTCATGGGGCTGGGGGTAATATATTAGCATAGCTAGAGGATTGGCTAACTGACACAAAACAGAGAGTCGGGATAAATGGGTCGTTTTCAGTTTGGCAAACTAACTGGTGGGGTGCCACAGGGATCAGTGCTGGGGCCTCAACTGTTCATAATTTATATTAATGACTTGGCTGAAGGGACTGAGTATAATGTAGCCAAATTTGCTGATGATACAAAGATAGGTGGGAAAGCAATTTGTGAGGACATAAAAAGAATCTGCAAAGGGATATAAATAGGCTAAGTGGGCAAAAATAAAAAAGCAAATTATTATTTAAATGGAGAGAGATTACAAAATGCTGCAGTACAGAGGGACGTGGGGGTCCTTGTACATGAGACACAAAAAGTTAGCATGCAGGTACAGCATCAGGAAGGCAAGGGGGATGGAGTATAAAAATAGGTAAGTCCTGCTACAACTGTACAGGGCATTGGCAAGACCACACCTGGAGTACTGCATACAGTTTTGGCCTCTTTATTTAAGGAGGGATATACTTGCATCGGGGACATTTCAGAGAAGGTTCACTAGGTTGATTTCTGAGATGATGGGATTGTCATATTAAGAAAGGTTGAGCCTATACTCATTGGAGTTTAGAAGAATGAGAGGTGACCTTATTGAAACATACAAGCTTATTAGGAGGCTTGACAGGGTAGATGCAGAGAGGATGTTTCCCCTCGTGGGGGAATCTAGAACTAGAGGGCACAGTTTCGGAATAAGGGGTCGTCCATTTAAAACGTAGTTGAGGAGGAATTCCTTCTCTGTGGGTCGTGAATCTGTGGAATTCTCTACTCCAGAGAGCTGTGGAGGCTGAGTCATTGAATATATTTAAGGTAGAGGTAGACAGATTTTTGAATGATAAGGGAGTGAAGGGTTATGGGGAGTGGGCAGGGAAATGGAGTTGAGACCAAGATCAGAGCAGTTGTGATCTTATTGAATGGCGGAGCAGGCTTGAGGGGCCAAATGGCCTAATCCTGCTCCTATTTCTTATGTTCTTATGTATGAAATATCAGTTGTAGGGTTTTTATTTGCAGGATTTACAAACGTTTCCAAAACATTACCATAAAACCTTTTCTCCCTTCACCCTTTAGGGCAAATCTGAAGAAGCACTCAAGGCCTTTAATGAACTTTTGAGAACCTATCCTCAGAGTCCTCGAGCTAAATATGGAAAAGCTCAGGTAAGTACACTTTATGCTGCAAGCATAGAGATTCAATTAATTTTTTGACTTCAATTTTAATGTTGAAAAATAGATAAGAAGTGTGATCTTGTTATTTTTAAACCCATGCCGTAGAACAGATTTTTTTTCTAGTTTTTCTCCCCTCCTCTTAAGTAGCTGTCTATGGGGTATGCTCCACTGATGCATCTCCCAAATAGGTTGTTCCTCATGCGAGCCTAGACGATGAGTGCTGGCAGCAAGTAGACGGTGGGGGGGCATCATAGTCATGTCCAATTCTGTCTTTAACCAATGTCTACATGTACAGTTTCCAGCATAAAGATCAGGAGAAGGAACTATGCCTCTTCATAACGACAGTATATTAAAAGTTGATTAGGTATATTGGGCTCAATTTTCCCCAAGCCCGTTTTCTGGCGTATTGCCAGAGTTACGCCCGTTTTTTTAGGCCAGAAATGTGCCAGAAATATTTTGCCAAAGTTTCCCCAATGTATAATTCGAATTTGGCGCAGCGCAGCGTGTCCAGTCGCCTCAGGCTGGAGTCTGATGTCTGTGCAAAAATCTCAAAGCCACGCCTTCTGCGCATGCGCGGGCGAAAAAAAAGTAAGTTTTTGATGTCGTTCCAATGGACGCGCATGCTCAGTACAGCTCGGATTTGGCAGTTGGTCATTTTTAAAGAACCAGTTGTATGTGTGAGAAGGAGTGCTGTGTGAGAACATTGGGAAAATCACAGCTGGAGCAATACAAGATACAACGCGGAGCGAGGACCAAGAATTTCTTACAGGAAGAAGTGGAGGCACGAGTTACTGTGATTAAGAACAGATGGCAGGAGCTGGACACCAGCAGAGGCCACATAAAAGTTCCACCCAAAGAAACGCTGGAACCAAGTTGCAAAAGATTTCTGTGCAATGGTGACCACCATGTGATCTGGAGGCCAGTGTAAAAAGAAGTGGCAAGACCTTGGTCAAATAGTTAGTGTAAGTAATATTTTCATTTATTCAATGGAATTTACAATTGTAAATGTGA
Source organism: Pristiophorus japonicus (assembly GCF_044704955.1). NCBI lineage: Eukaryota > Metazoa > Chordata > Chondrichthyes > Pristiophoridae > Pristiophorus > Pristiophorus japonicus. The sequence continues at coordinate 406,449,367 of NC_091977.1, forward strand.
CCAGCTGTATATGTCCCACCCAGCAGAAAGACACCCTCTCTAAAAAGTTGCATTTTCATCTTTGCAGAGGAAGGTGGCACACAACAAAAGGGAAAGAACTCGAGCAGACGGAAGCCCGGAAAATCTGCACCCACTGACACCCTTGGAAGAGAGGGTCGCTGCTTTAATGGGTCCTGCTTGTAAAAAAGCAATCAGTACTGCACAAATTGAGCCCACACTCAAGTGAGAGGGTAAGTCCTGCAAATTCATCATGGTCCTTCAAATCAGCCTCCTGCCTGGCCTGCGATGTGTGAGCCTAATCATGCCGCCCACCCTGCCCCTTCCTCTGTTGCTAACCATTTGACTGTTCTGTTATATCTTGCAGAATTTGAGGCCAACCCTGACGATGCAGAAGAAGATTCAGATGAAGACGAGCCTGAAGAGGAGAACATCTTCCAATCCAACCCTTCAAAACAAGAACATGGGGGTGAGGGGGAGGGGATGGAGCTGGATGAAGCTCTCATTGTTGTACTGACTTTGGAGGAGGTGCCGGTCATGGAGGTGACGGACCCTTCCGTGACTAGTGGTTTGAATGTTGGTGGGACATTCCATGGTTTCACACCATCCCAGGCTGCGGGCCCCAGTGTTGGGGTGCGAGCCACACCTGTGGGAAGTAGGGGAAGGAAAGCTCGACTGTGCTCTCCTGAGGTGCAGGATCTAACAGATGTGGTTCAGATGATGTCATTGAGTGCGGAGAGCATTGACCTTACCCGATCACTCCTGGACGCCATCAGTGGGGTGAGTGATGAGGTAGCGGGACTGTCGGGAGAAGTAACAGCAATGACATGGGAAATAGGAACAATATCCGGGACCATCAGTGAGGGAATAGTGGCCATGAGGGAGGGAATGTCAGAGGTAGTGCAAACCACGTCACTGACCACAAGGGAGGGAATGTTGCAGGTAGTTCAGACAGTTTTGCTCAACATGAGGGAGGGAATGTTGCAGGTCATTGAGACACTGTCAGGGCGCATGAGGGACGGCACATTGGAGTTAGCTGCTGCAATAAGGGAACATGCCCAGACCCCGCACCCATTGACAGAATCAATTGTTACTTCCACTCCAATCCCCACACCAGCCTCTGAAGAGCCCAAAGCCAGGCCCTCCAACTTGCCGCCGAATGCCGACGCCCCCCACCCTCAAGAGATGCACAGTACCCGAGATGTTAGAAAGAATAAGTTTGATATCAAGCCCAGAAACACTGCGCCACCACCTGTGGGCAGGGGTGGTGGAATGTCCAAGACCAAGCGCAGCGGGCGGTCTGAGAATAAGGGGTATGAGAGATGGGTGCAGATTTTCTTTGCTGCTGCTATTGTTACTGTTGTAACTGTTCTCAAATTAAAACATTTTTAAGTTATGTAAATTTACAAGTTTATAAGTGCTCTTAAAGAGTGATATTAACGTATAGTTTGATACAAGAATAATTTTATTGAAGTTAAGTACATTGTAAACTTTTCAATTAAATATATTTTACTTTAAAAATGAATCATGTTCCATTAACACAACACAACATTACGGAACAGCTCCAAACAGTAAACATGTCCATGTGGAATAGTTGTCGCTGAGCCCTCGGGCATCAGGAAAGCGTTCACGGATGAGCTGCTGGCGCAAGACTCGAGCAATCGTTAAAAGGGCACAATGGCCCGCCCTCCTCTGTTGTAGTGCTCCGGCCTCAGACACTTGCATGGCTTCCTCATCATTGTCCTCCTCCTCCTGCTCATCACCTGCATCTTCCACATCATTGTCATCAGCCACTCTCACCACAGGTGGGTCTTCCACTACCAGGTGCTGCTGCCTCATGATGGCTAAGTTATGCAGCATGCAACACACAACAGTGAACTGACCGACAATCTACAGCAAGTAGTCTCCAGAATGGTCCAGGCATCGGAAACTCTATTTCAATATGCCAATGGTCCTCTCAATGATGCTGTGCATCGCAATGTGTGACATGTTGTATTGATGGTCAGCTTCCGTACAGGTTACGTGTAGGGGCGTCATGAGCCACGTGGTGAGGCTATACCCTTTGTCTCCCAGTAGCCAGCTCGACCCTTCTGGCTACTGCTGCTGAAACATGGCAGATATAATGCTGTTGCGTAGGATGAATGCATCATGGGTGCTGCCAGGATATCTTGCATCGACTGACCTGATATGATGCATGTCGTCACACACGAGCTGCACATTAATGGAGTGGAAGCCTTTTCTGTTCCTGTATATCTCAGAATCCTTCAAAGGTGCTCGCAAGGCTATGTGGGTACAATCAATGCAGCCGTGTACCTTTGGGAAGCCAGCAATCCTGGAGAAGCCCACAGCCCTGTTATAGATTGCTTGGGTGGTCATGGGGAACTTTATGAAGTCATTCCTACGTGCGTTCACCTGTGACCTGGCGAATGGAGACATATGTTGTATGTTGAGAGATGGTGCGCACACCCCAGTTGTAGTTTGAAATGATCCGGAGGCATAGAATGAAAGTGCAGCTGTAACCTTCACTTCGACTGACAAAGCAGTCCTCCTGATGCTTCTAGGTTGCAGGTCTGCTTTGACCAACTCACAGATCTCACTTACAACTTCTTTGTGGAAATGCAGCCTTCTGACACAGTCTGCATCACTCAGGTGGAGGTACGAACACCTGTCTCGATATATCCGAGGTGGGTAAGGCCTCCTGTCCAGCATCCTATGGGTTCTGATGTTCCTGATACGATGAAGTTGAATCAATTCTCTCCTATGGCGCACCATGATGCAGAAGGCTCGCACAAGGTCTGGCATTGTTAGTATTGCCCCCGTACTTAAATTTAACCTTTGAAAGAAGTTCAAAACGGCAGGAAAGTAGGCAGCACAGGTTTGCAATTGTATCTCTCCAGGTCTGTATGGATGGACCACACCCAAAGGTCTTGTGACTTCTCCTCTCCCCTCCCCCCCCCACCAATACTAATTGGAGCCTTGTGACTTCTCTCCCTCCCCGGGCTCCAAGCCCTTCCGATCAGCACCTCGCTCTCTCTCTTCTCCCCACCCACCCCACGGCTTGTTTTGTAGCCGAGCCCCAAGCCCCTGTGTCCGGGCGTGGGGCCGTTTGTACTGGCCAAACCTACGACCCTCCAGCCCTGCTTCAAGACGTTTGGTTTTGGCGCGCGAGTGAGTTTAAAAAATGAGAACTTCTGAAATCCAACAAATTTACACTTCTACGTTGACAGGTTTAAAAAAAAAAGTTGAACTTTATTATTGATTTTTGCAGTGTTCTTGACACCCTCCAAAATCTTCGATTTACAAACAATAGCGTCTTTCAGCGCAGATTTGTGAATGTGCGCTGGTTTTCTTAACTCACCAGAAGGATTCTCGGGAGTGGCCAGAGACACCGACCTAAGAGAAAAAAATGTTGGCCAAACTGCGAACAATTGAAAAAACCAGCGCAGACATGAGGGAACATTTAAAAAAAAAAACTGGCCTAGAAAAATCATCATCATCATCATCATAGGTGGTCCCTTGAAACATAAATAAGTCAGTTACACCAGTGCAGATTGCAGGGGGAAACTTTGAAAAAAATAAATACGCCAAAAAAAACGGGGAAAATTGAGCCCATGAATTGGTGAAAAATCATTCAAGAAGGAACCTCGCAATCAGTATAGTTACAAAGAGCCATGATTATGTTCAACATCTTTCAGTTATTTCTATGCTGTTTTATCAATTATCTGAAGCCATACCATTGTGGGAGCTGGAGAAGGCTGCATGTTGGTGAGGTGCCTGCTATAGGAGCAATCAATGAAGAGGGCAATCTTTTTAAAGAAAATCATATATGAAAATGGAACGGAAATACTGCTCAGAGATTGGCTTCTATGTACTTGACATTTATCCCTCACCTAATGGGGAATGAAAATCACAACGATTTTTCGAAGTATTTTTGGATGAAGATTTTATTCACAGGAAAATATTCGCACACTTAGTGAGTTTCTATCCAGCTGCTGAGAATTAACAACATAAAAGCATTCTGAAGCGTTGTTATTTTGTAATGGCGTTTGTATTAAACAGAACACTGTATTGTGCAGATATTAATACTTTATGGTTTCATCTAGTCAGAGGATGATTTGGCAGAGAAGATGCGAAGCAATGAGATACTTCAAAGAGCAGTCAATACCTATGGAGAAGTGGCTGACATGCCAAATCCAACTGCAGATTTGGTGAAGCTAGCAATTAAACGACAGGCAAACAGACAGCAGTTTTTAGGTGAGGAATGTATTTGTAAACTTTGTATAGCTTATTGAAAGTTATAATAACTGATTTGAATAGTACCTTAAATCATGAAGTTCAACTTTTTGACTTCCAAATTAAAAAGAAAGTCTAATTACGAGTCTGATTTTTCTATCTCCCCATGGTCAGTGCAGTAGGCCAAAACTGAGAGAATGAGAAGTAGGGAGGGTGAGAGAGTAACAAAGGAACAAAAGAAAGAGTCTAACTGGAAGTAGCATCTCGAATAAGCTAGTGAAATTTCTGGGATAATTACTGAGTTGCACAGGAGAGAGTTCAGATCTGTTTATGTATCTCATTGAGTAGATATGGAAATCTAGTAATGATGAAGTCATGCCTGCTACTGTTATTGGACAATGATATTTGCACTGGAGAAATAAAAATAGTCTAGACAATGCAAGAATCACATAATATACATGTAATATAAATACAGAATGATGGCGAGCTCAGGTTCATTTCAAGGACCGGGGCACCACAGTCCATCTCAATCCTTCAACACGCTGAGGATGCAGGAAAAGACCATGTAGGCTGATTATTTTGACCTTGGGAAGGGAGCAAGAAAGAACAATTAGGAGAAGCAACAGTAATATTTATTTTTTAAATGCAGTAGGGAGATAGATGCAAGAGAGTCAGATGGTAAACTCAAGACCAGAACTCTTAAGTCCAAGGGCCGCAGACTTGAAGGGATATGGCAGATCACTGTTTTAGCCATTCACCGCCAGATCTGGTTGGACCACATAAAGCACTATCAGGTCCTGCACTCTTCTACCAAAATCGCTCACTATTCCAAAATCATTCTGGAATGTAATGATCAACCCTGGCTTCTATTCTCCACAGCTAACTGCCTTTTAAACCCCTCTCCCCAGTCTCCACCCTCACCTCCGAAAATAAGTGTGAGGAGCTCATGGACGACTTTATCTCCAAGATTGAGACCATTCGTTCGGCCACCTCTGCCTCTTCCCTTCCTTCCCCACCAGTCCAAACTTCCTCGAAGCAAGCCCCCTGCTCCAACCCTGACCTCGCATCTTTCTCCAGTTTCTCTCCGATCTCCCCTCATGACCTTTTCAAGCTCATCCTGTTCTTGTGATTAACCTCCTGCTCCCTTTACCCTAGCCCCACCAAACTGCTGATTACCCAATTTCCTTTTCTGGCTCCCATGTTAACTGACATTGTTAATGGTTCGCTCGTCTCCGGTACTGACCCCTCTCCCTCAAATCTGCCGTCATCACCCCTCTCCTCAAAAATCCAACCCTTAACCCCCTCCGTCCTTGCAAACTACCGTCCCATCGCCAACCTCCCTTTCCTCTCCAAAGTCCTTTAACGTGTTGCCTCCCAAATCCGTGCCCATCATTCCCGCAATTCCATGTTTGAATCCCTCCAATCCAGTTTCCGCGCCTGCCACAGTAATAAAACGGCTCTCATCAAAGTCACAAATGACATCCTTTGTAAGTATGACAAAGGCAAACTATCCGTCCTCGTCCTTCTTGACTTGATTGCAGCCTTTGACACGGTTGACCACTCTATCCTTCTCCAACAGCTCTCCACCGTGGTCCAGTTGGGTAGGACTGCACTTGCCTGTTTCCATTCTTATCGACCTAATCATAGCCAGAAAATCACCTGCAACGGCTTCTCTTCCTGCCCCATATCGTTATCTCTGGTGTCCCCCAAGGATCTATCCTTGACCCCCTCCTATTTCTCATCTACATGTTGTCCCTTGGCAACATCATCCGGAAACACAGCATCAGTTTCCACATGTACACTGATGACACCCAACTCTACCTCACTACCACTTCTCTCGACTCCTCCACGGTCTCTAAATTGTCAGACTGCTTGTCCGACATCCAGTTCTGGATGAGCACAAATTTTCTCCAATTGAACATTGGGAAGACCAAAGCCATTATCTTCGGTACCCGCCAAAAACTCCATTCCATAGCCACTGACTCCATCCCACTCCCCAACTTCTGTCTGAGGCTGAACCAGACTGTTCGAAATCTTGGTTTCATATTTGACCCTGAAATTAGTTTTCGACCACATATGCGCAGCATAACTAAGACCGCCTATTTCCACCTTCATAACATCGCCCATCTCCGCTCTTGCCTCAGCTCGTCCGCGGCTGAAGCCTTTATCCATGCCTTTGTTACCTCTAGACTTGACTATTCCAACGCACTCCTGGCTGGCCTCCCACATTCTACCCTACGTAAACTAGAGGTGATCCAAAACTTGGCTGCCCGTGTCCTATCTCATACCAAGTCCCACTCACCCATCACCCCTGTGCTCGCTGATCTACATTGGCTTCCGGTTAAGCAATGCCTCGATTTCAAAATTCTCATCCTTATTTTCAAATTTCTCCATGGCCTCGCCCCTCCCTATCCCTGTAATCTCCTCCTGCCCCAGAACCCCTCGAGATCTGTGCTCCTCTAATTCTGCCCTCTTGAGCATCTATGTTTATAAGCACTCAACCTTGGTGGCCGTGCCTTCTGTTTCCTAGGCCCCAAGCTCTGTAACTCCCTTCCCAAACCTCTCCGCCTCTCTTACTCTCTTTCCTCCTTCAAGACGCTCCTTAACACATATCTCTTTGGCCAAGCTTTTGGTCACCTGTGCTAGTTTCTAGTTATGCGGCTCGGTGTCAAATTTTTAATCTCGTAATACTCCTATGAAACATCTTGGGACGTTTCACTATGTTGAAGGTGCTATATAAATACAAATTGTTGTTATCGAGGGATGGAAGAGGTGGAAAGGAGATTTCGCATAAATTGCAAGACAGTTTCAGTAAAACACCAAAAGGAGTAGCTGCTGGAGGGTCATTCAGACAATAGTTGACAGTTTTCAGTAAAGTTATATTTAGCAGCTATAAAAGCAGAAAGTGTGATTGGTAAAACCTTGCATGCTAGTTAGAATATCAGTCACTTCATTGACACAATATTATTTTTTTCAAATGCAGCCGAGAGAGAATTTAGAGGCAGGAGAACCAGACTGTTAGCTCAAGGCCAAAACTTTCAAGTTGATGAATAATTTTGGTGTTAGCAGTTTAAAATGTATGAGTGTTAGTGTAATAGTTGAAAATGCAAGAATGAGATATGAGATGAACTGAACCACATTTCCATGGAAAAGAAAAGCAGACTGGGAACAGAAAGATTGGAAGAGTAAAAATACCAGTTGGACCACAGAAATCTGAAAGATTTTCCCATTAAGCTGGTTTATAATGCCAAATAAATTGGATCTCTTTCTAGAATGCACTTTGTTGCAATGTATTCTGTAAGGCAGGTGCAAAACAGTGCTTAGAAAAACCCTCAGTAAGGAATTCAATCATGTAAAAAGGAAAGGAAAGGACTCACATTTATAGACTGTAATGCCTTTTACGGCCATGGGACATCCCAAAGTGCTTCAAAGCCAATTATGTAATTTTGAAGTGTCATCAGTATTGTAAGGTAGAGAAATGTGGCAGCTAATTTGTGCACAGCAAGGTCTCACAAACAGCCATGAGATAAATGACCTGATAATCTGTTTTAGAGATGGTTCAGGGATAAATATTGACTAGGGCACTATGGGGAATTCCCCTACTCCTCTTCAAATGGTGCCATAAGATCTTTCACCAAATTTTCCAGGCCCCAACCAGCGAGCTGCACACTGATTGGTGTCTACACCCATGGTCCAATTTCCAGCAAGCTTTGGCCTTCAGCTTTGGGTGCGCATTGCAGGCATGCTGTCCGTTGCGCACTGGTTTCCTAGCCCGCAATGACAGTCCAGCTAACTGCTACTAATATGTTTATTAAGACATTAAAGTATACAGCAGAAAAACTCCACAGATTAGACAGATTACAGTATTTCACTTAACTGTAAACCATCTGTTCCAAAATAATAAAAGCTCTCTCCAGCAACTTTGGACCAAGTGTTCGTAATGAAAAGCTTTACAGCATATGAATTCCCCAGAGTCCTTCATTTGCTTCTGACTCAAATAGCACAGCAAAATGGGAAAATTGCAGAACTACCTCTTCCTTTTGATGTCCAGGCTGACAATACAAGACAAGAGGATATGCTATACAATTAATCAGATCTGTTTCACCCAATATCACATCTTGCAGTGACTGTCCTGTCAATCAAGTCAGAGATTAAAAAATAAAATTTTATTTCAGCAGTACTGCGATCCAGGCATCAGGTCAAAAGTGAAAAGAGAACAATGTTTGGAACAGGGGAATGGGAAGGGATCTAGAGTCGACAACACAGAAATAAGCCATTCGACTCAACTTCTCTATGCCAGCGTATATGCTCCACACACACCTCCTCCCACCCCTCTAACCCTATCAGCATATCCTTATCCTTCCATTCCTTTCTCGTTCGTGTGTTTATTTCATCATCATAGGCAGTTCCTCGAATCGAGGATGACTTGCTTCCACGTCAAAAAGTTCACAGGTGTTTCAGTGAAGGACCTAAAATTCCAGGTTCCGAACTAAATTTTGAAGGGTGGATTTTTTTAACGTGTGGTGGCCGTTGCACACCAGCCACCACATGGGCTTGACAGAGTTAGGTCTTGGTCCAGTGGCAAGGATTAACCAAGACGACGGGAGACCAGTTCTGCTGCACAGACCTAGTGCACACACATATTGCAGTGTGGGCTGGCCCATGCTGACCCTGGGCCCTCGCCTCTTCTGGCCCCGAACTCATGCCTCTCCTGGGCCCCGATCACATCCCTCTACAATCTCTCACCATACTGCAGCCCTACTCACTGCTGCCTGCACTAGCTTCCCCTTAAATGGAGGTATGCTGTTGGCCTCGACTGCTACTCGTGGTAGTGAGTTCCATGTTCCTACCACTCTTTGGGTAAAGAAGTTTCTCCTGAATTTCCTATTGGAGTTAAGTGATTATCTTGTATTCATGTCTGTAGTTTTGGTACCCCCACAAGTGGAAATATTTTCTCTACGTCTGCCTTATCAAACCCTTTCATTAGTTTAAAGACCTCTATCAGGTCACCCCTCAGCCTTCTCTTTTCTGGAGAAAAGTGCCACAGCCTGTTCAGCCTTTCCTGATGAGCTTTATCCCCGCAGTTCTAGTATAATCCTTGTGAATCTTTTTTGCACCTTTGTCAATGCCTCTATATCCTTTATATAATATAGAGACCAGAATTGTGCACAATATCCAAGTGTGGTCTAACCATGGTTCTATACAAGTTTAACATAACTTCTCTATCAATTCTATCCTTTGAGAAATGAACCCCAGCTTGCTTTTTTATGGCCTTATTAACGTGCATTGCTACTTTATGATTTGTGTATCCTTACCCCTAAGTTCCTCTCCGACCCTTCCAGGCGATCACCCTGGCTGTATTTGATTCCCTGCAGTACTTACCATCATATCTGCGCCGGCCAACAAGAGGTCATCCAGTCTAATCCCAATTACCAGCTCTAGGTCCGTAATCCTGCAGGTTACGGCATTTTAAGTGTCCATCCAACCATCTTTTAAATACGGTGAGGGTTTCTGCATCCACCACTATTCCAGGCAGTGAGTTCCAGATCCCCACAACCCTCTGCGTAAAGAAGCCCTCCCTCAAATCCCCTCTAAACCTTCCACCAACCACCTTAAAACTATGCCCCCTCGTAATAGACCCCTCCACCAATGGAAATAGGCCCCTGCTATCCACGATATCCAGGCCCCTCAATATTTTGTACACCTCAATGAGGTCTCCTCTCAACCTCCTCTGTTCCAATGAGAACAAACCCAGTTTATCCAATCTGTCCTCATAACTAAGATTCTCCATTCCAGGCAGCATACTAGTAAATCTCCTCTGCACCCTCTCTAGTGCAATCACGTCCTTCCTATAATACGGCGACCAAAACTGCACTCAGTACTCCAGCTGTGGCCTAAGTATTATACAAATTAAGCATAACCTCCCTGTTCTTATATTCTATGCCTCGGCCAATAAAGGCAAGCATTCCATATGCCGCCTTAACCACCTTATCTACCTGGCCTGCTATTTTCAAGGATCTGTGGACAAGCACTCCAAGGTCACTTTGTTCATCTACACTATTAAGTGCCCTACCACTTAATGTGTATACCCTTTCCTTATTAGCCCTTCCAAAGTGCATTACCTCACACTTCTCTGAATTAAATTCCATTTGCCACTGCTCTGCCCACCTGACCAGTAAATTGATATCCTCCTGCAGCCTATGACTTTCTTCTTTATTATCAACCACACAGCCAATTTTAGTGTCATCTGCAAACTTCTTAGTCATGCTCCCTATATTCAAATCTAAATCGTTGATATATACCACAAAAAGCAAGGGACCCAGTACTGAGCCCTGCGGCACCCAACTGGAAACATCCTTCCAATCACAAAATCATCCATCAACCATTAACCTTTGATTCTTATCTCTAAGCCAATTTTGGATCCAACTTGCCACTTTGCCCTAGATCCCATGGGCTTTAACCTTCGTGACCAGTCTACCATGTGGGACCTTATCAAAAGCTTTGCTAAAGTTCGTATGCACTACCCTCATCGAACCTCTCGGTTACCTCCTCAAAAAATTCAATCAGGTTAGTCAAACACAATCTTCCCTTAACAAATCTGTGCTGACTGTCCCTAATTAATCTTTGCCTTTCCAAATGTAGATTTATCCTGTCTTTCAGGATTTTTTCCAATAAGTTTCCCACCACTGAGATTCGGCTGACAAGCCTGTAATTACTCGGCCTATCCCTTTCTCTTTCTTAAACAAGGGTACTACATTAGCAGTCCTCCAATCCTCTGGCACCATACCCAAATCCAAAGAGGAGTGGAAAATTATGGTCAAAGCCTCTGCTATTTCCTTTTACTTCGCTCAACAGCTTGGGATGCATTTCATCCGGGCCTGGGGACTTATCTACTTTCAAAGCTGCTAAACCCCTTAATACTTCCTCTCTCACTATGCTTATTTCATCCAGAATATCACACTCTTCCTCGATAGCAGTACCTGCGTTGCCCTTACCTTTGTGAAAACAGATGCCAAGTATTAAGAACCTTACCAACATCTTCCGCCTCCACACAAAGATTATCCTCATGGTCTCTAATAGGCCCAACCCTTTCTTTAGTTACACTCTTACTCTTAATATATTTATAGAACATCTTAGGGTTTTTCTTAATTTTACTAGCCAAGAATTTTTCATGCTCTCTCTTAGCATTCCTAATATCCTTTTAAATTTTGCCTCTTAACTTTCTATATTCCTCTAAAGATTCTATAGTATTTAGCCGTTGGTATATGATATAAGCGTCTCTTTTTTCTTTATCCTCCCCTGTAAGTCCCTAGACATCCAGGGAGCTCTAGAATTATTATTCCCACCCTTTTTCTTTAAGGGCACATGTTTGGCCTGAGTCTTCCGGATCTCCTCCTTGAATGCCTCCCACTGATTTACCCACAAGTAGCTGTTTCCAGTCCACTGTGGCCAAATCACTCCTTAACTTAGCAAAATTAGCTTTTCCCCAATTTGGGACTTTTATTCCAGGCTTCTCCTTGTCCTTATCCATGACTAACTTGAATCTGACTGAATTATAGTCACTGGCACCCAAGTGCTCTCCCACTAAAACCCCTCCACCTGCCCAGCTTCATTCCCCAAAGCTAAATCCAAAACTGCCCCCTCTCGTGTTGGGCTTGTTACGTACTGACTAAAAAAGGTCTCTTGAAAATCCAGATAAATTACAATACCATTGCATTACCATTGTCAACTCTCTCTGTTACCTCTTCAAAAAAATTAAATAAAGTAGGTCAAGCAAGACTTTCCCTTTTGAAATCCATGCTGACTATTCATTATTATATTTTTGGTTTCTGGATGTTCTGTATTCTCCTTAGGTAGGGATTCCATTATTTTTCCTACCACCGTTAAGCTGACTGGTCTATAATTCCCTCGATATGTTCGATCCCCTTTCTTAAATATAGTTATTACATTAGCTATCCGCCAGTCCTCTGGCACTACACCTTTAGAGCACATCCACTGCACTGTGGGGCAAATGACTGCTGTGCCATCTCATGCAAAGTGTAGAAATGCAGTGGTCATAGGGGATTAGATAGTCGGGGATAGACTGGCATTTCTGCAACCGCCGATGTGAGTCCCGCATGGTGTGTTGCCTTCCTGGTGCCAGGGTAAAGGACATCACTGAGCGGGTACAGAACATGTTATGGGGGGAAAGGGAAACAGCCAGAAGTTGTGGTCCATGTGGGAACTAATGACCTAGGAAGGAAAAGCATTGATGTCCTGCAGTCAGAGTTTCAGGAGCTCGGGAGGAAGTTAAAAAGCAGGACCTCAAAGGTAATCTCTGGATTACTCCCGGTGCTATGCGCTGGTGAGTATAGGAATAGTCGGATAAAACAGGTTAATGTGTGGCTGGAGAAATGGTGCCGGAAGGAGAGCTTCAGATTCCTGGGGCATTGGGACCAGTTCTGGGGCAGGAGGGACCTGTTCAAGGTGAATAGGTTGCACGTCAACAGAGCTGGAGCCAATGTCCTCGCAGGAAGGTAAACTAATTCTGTGCGGAAGGATTTAAACAAATTTGCAACGGTATGAACAATAGGATGAAACATTCAAGACAAGAAATAAGGTGCATAAAGGACTGGGAGAGGCAAATAGCACTAGAGTAAAGAATTGTTCAGAAATAGGAGGGATCAGACAGGGGCGAACGTAAGGCAGTCTAAGATGGGTTTGGAGTGCATGTACGTAGGTAAGTAAGGTTGCTGAGCTGCAGGCACAAGTTATCACATGGGACTATGATATCGTGGCAACAACAGAGACCTGGCTCAAAGAAAGGAAGAGTTGGGACCTTAATATTCCTGACAACAAGGTATTCAAGAAAGATGGGGATGGGTAAAAAGGAGGAGGGGTGGCAGTATTGATCAAAGAAACTGTTATAGCACTGGAGAGGGATGAAGTTGACGGGTCAAAGACAGAATCTATTTGGTTAGAATTAAGGAACAATAGAGGAGCTATTACACTACTTACTGAGTATATACCATAGGCCACCAAATAGTGGGTAAGAGATAGAGGAGCCAATGTGCAGGCATTACAAAAAGATGCAGCTCCTACAGAGTAGTGATATTGGGGGACTTCAATTATACTATTATAGACTGGGATATTAATAGTGTAAAGGGCAAAGAAGGGGAGGTATTCCTGAAATTTGTAAGAGAACTTTCCCGATCTGTGTGTTTCCAGCCCAATGAGGAAGGAGATAGTGCTGGATCTAGTTCTGGGCAATGAACTGGGGCAAATGGAGCATGTTTCAGTGGGAGAGCATTTGGGGAATCATGATATCATTAGGTTTAAGATAGTTATGGGAAAAGACATGGGTCAATCAAGCCTAAAAATATTTACTGGTGGAGTGAGTTGAAAAGGGATTGAAATCAAAAATTGGTGAGCAAAACAGTAATTGAACAAATGGGAGGCCTTCATCGAATCATAGAATGGTTACAACACGGAAGAAGGCCATTCGGGCCCGTCGAGCTCATGCCAGGTCTCTGCAAGAGCGCTTCAGCTAGTCCCTTTCCCCGTCGCTGTGCAAATTTTTTTCTTTCAGGTACTTATCCAACCCCCTTTTGAAAGTAGTGATTGAGTCCACCTCCACCACCCCTTCAGGCTGTGCATTCCAGATCCTAACCACTCGCTGTGTAAAAAGGATTTTTCTTATGTCGCCTTTGGTTCTTTTGCCAATCACCATAAATCTGTGTCCTCTATTTCTCGATACTTTTGCCAATGGGAACAGTTTCTCTCTATCTACTCTGTCCAGACCCCTCAAGATTTTGAACACCTCTATCAAATCTCTTCTCAATCTTCTCTGTTCTGAGGAGAACACCCCCAGCTTCTCCAGTCTATCCACGTAACTGAAGTCCTTCATCCCTGGAATCATTCTCCGAAATCTTTTCTGCACCCTCTCTAAGGCCTTCACATCCATCCTAAAGTGTGGAACCCAGAATTGGACACAATATTCCGATTGAGGCCAAACCAGTCTTTTATGCAGGTTCAACATCATTTCCATGCTTTTGTACTCTATACCTCTATTCATGAAGCCTCTATTCATGAAGCCCAGTATCCTGTCAGCTTTTTTAACTGTTTTCTGCCACCTTCAATTATTCGTGCACATATACCCCTAGGTCTCTCTGTTCATGCACCCCCTTTATGATTGTACCCTTTAGTGATATTAGCTCAGAAGATCAAGATGTAGAATCAGTTTGGGTGGAGATAAGAAATAATATGGGAAAGAAATCACTGGTGGGCATGGTTTACAGGCCCCCAAACAGTAGCCACTCTGTAGCACAGAGTATAAATCAAGAAATAATGGAGGCTTGTAAGAAAAGTACAGCAATAATCATGGGCGATTTTAATCTTCATATTGATCGGACAAATCAAATTGGCAAAGGTAGCCTGGAGGAAGAGTTCATAGAGTGTATGCAGGATGCTGTTTTGTAACAATACATTGTGGAACCAACCGGGGAGCAGACTATTTTAGATCTGGTAATGTGTAACGAGTCTGGATTAATTAATGATCTAGTAGTGAAAGATCCTCTTGGGACGAGTGATCATAACATGGTAGAATTTCAAATTCAGTTTGATGGTGAGAAAGCTAGGTCTCAAATAAAGGTAATTTAAAAGGCATGAAGGCAGAGTGGTTAAAGTCGACTGCGAAAATATATTAAGACTGTAGGAAAGCAGTGGCAAATATTTAAGGAGATATTTCATAACTCTCAGCAAAGATTTATTCCAGTGAGAAAAAAAGACGCTCAGAGAAGGATGAACCATCCCTGGCTAACTAAGGAAATAAAGGATGGTATCAAATTAAAAACAAAGGCATACAATGTTGAGAAGGCCAGAGGATTAGGACATTTTTAGAAATCAACAAAGGGTGACTAAAAAAATGATAAAGACAGAGAAGATAGCTTATGAGCTGGCAAGAAATATAAAAACAGAGAGTAAGAGCTTCTACAGGTGTATAAAAAGGAAGCGAGTAGCTAAAGTAAATGTTGGTCCCTTAAAGGATGAGACTGGAGACTAACAATGGGAAACGGAGAAATGGCAAAGACTTTGAACAAATATTTTGTATCGGTCTTCACGGTAGAGAACACTTAAAACATCCCAATAATTGATAATCAAGGAGCTATTGATTGGGGGTGGGGGGGGCACTTAAAACAATCACTATCACTAGAGATAAAGTACTAGGCAAACGAATGGAACTAAAGATGGGCAAGTTCCTTGGACCTGATCGCCTGCATCCTAGGGTCTTAAGAGGTGGCTGCAGAGATAGTGGATGTATTGGTTGTAATTTACCAAAATTAAGTGAATTCTGGAGAGGTCCCAGGGGACTGGAAAACCACAAATGTAACGCCCCTATTTAAGAAAGGAGAGAGACAGAAAGCAGGAAACTATAGATCAGTTAGCCTAACATCTACCATTGGGAAAATGCTTGAGTCCATCATTAAGGAAGTAGTAACAGGACAGTTAGAAAATCATAATACAGTCAAACAGAGTCAACATAGTTTTTTGAAAGGGAAATCATTTTTGAGGATGTAACAAGCAGAGTGGATAAAGGACAACCAGTTGATGTCGTGTATTTGGATTTCCAGAAAGCATTCAATAAGGTGCCACACAAAAGGTTACTGCACAAGATAAGAGCTCACGGGGTTGGGAGTAATATATTAGCGTGGATAGAGGATTGGCTAACTAACAGAAAACAAAGAGTCGGGATAAATGGGTCATTTTCAGGTTGGCAAACTGTAACTAGTAGAGTGCCACAGGGATCAGTGTTGGGGTCTCAACTATTTACAATTTATATTAACGACTTGGATGAAAGGACCAAGTGTAATGTAGCCAAATTTGCTGCTGATACGAAGATAGGTGAGAATGCAAGTTGTGAGGAGGACACAAAGAATCTACAAAGGGATATAGATAGGCTCAGTGAAGGCCAACAATTTGGCAGATGGGACTACAGTGTGGGAAAATGTGAGGTTATCCACTTTGGTAGGAAAAACAAAAACACAAATTATTATTTAAATGGGGAGCAATTACAAAGTGCTGCAGTACAGAGGGGTCCTCATACATGAAATGCAAAAAGATAGTATGCAGATACAGCAAGTATCAGGGAGGCAAATGGAATGTTGGCCTTTATTGCGGGGGGCTGGAGTATAAAAGTAGGAAAGTCCTCCAACTGTACAGGGCGTTGGTCTCTGTATTTAAGGAGGAATATACTTACATTGCAGGCAGTTCAGAGAAGGTTCACGAGGTTGATTCCTGAGATGAAGAGGTAGTCATATGAAGAAAGGTTGAGCAGGTTGGGCCTATACTCATTGGAGTTTAGGAGAATGAGAGGTGATCTTATTGAAACACATAAGATTCTGAGGAGGCTTGACAGGGTAGATGCAGAGAGGATGTTTCCCCTCATGGGGGAATCTAGAACTAGAGGGCGTAGTTTCAGAATAAGGGGTCGCCCATTTAAAACCAAAATGAGAAGGAATTTCTTCTCTCATGGGCTGTGAATCTTTGGAATTCTCTACCCCAGAGAGCTGTGGAGGCTCGGTCATTGAATGTATTTAAAGTGGAGATAGACAGATTTTTGAATGATAGGGGAGTCAAGGGTTATGGGGAGCGGGCGGGGAAGTGGAGTTGAGGCCAGGATCAGATCAGCCATGATCTTATTGAGGTTCGAGGTGCCAAATGGCCTACTCCTGCTCCTATTTCTTATGTTCTTTATATTTCCTCTCCTCATTCTTTCTTTCTCTCTACCAAAATGTATCACTTTTCTGCGTAAAATTTCATCTGCCACATGTCCGCCCATTCCACCAGCCTGTCTGTGTCCTCTTGAAGAGGAGATGGTTCGGGTACAGAATAGACATATTCCCATGAAAGGAAGGACATCAAAAGGTAGGAGCTTCCTGGGTGACTAAAGGTCAAAATGGGACAGAAAAAGGAGGCTGATGACAATTGTAAGGTTCATAATACAGTAGTCATCATTATCATCATCATCATAGGCAGTCCCTCGGAATCGAGGAAGACTTGCTTCCGCTCCTGAAGTGAGTTCTTTGGTGGCTGAACAATCCAATACAAGAGCCACAGATTCTGTCACAGGTGGGACAGATAGTCGTTGAGGGAAGGGGTGAGTGGGACTGGTTTGCCGCATGCTATTTCCGCTGCCTGTGCTTGATTTCTGTACGCTCTCGGCGTTGAGACTCGGAAGTGCTCAGCGCCCTCCTGGATGCACTTTCTCCACTTAGGGCGGTCTTTGGCCAGGGACTCCCAGGTGTCAGTGGGGATGTCACACTTTATCAGGGAGGCTTTAAGTGTGTCCTTGTAACATTTACGCTGCCCACCTTTGGCTCGTTTGCCGTGAAGGAGCTCCGCATAGAGCACTTGCTTTGGGAGTCTCTTGTCTGGCGTGCGAACTATGTGGCTTGCCCAGCGGAGTGTGGTCGGTGCTTCAATGCTGGACGAGGATGCTGATGTTGGTGCGACTGTCCTCCCAGGGGATTTGTAGGATCTTGCGGAACCAAGCTGAATGTGGAAAGTACCGAGGAGATCTAAAAATGGGAATGAGGCAAAAAGAGAGAAAATGAGAATAATTAGCAGCTAACATAAAAGGGGACTCAAAAGGTTTTCTAAACAGACAAATAGTAAAAGGAAGGGTGGACTGATTAGGGACCAAAAGGAGATAGTCTTATGTAGGCAGAGAGCATGGCTGAGATGCTAAATGGGTACTTTGCATCTGTCGTCACTGGAGAAGAGGATGCTGCCAATGTAGCAATAATGAATGCTCCATCTCACGCTCAACAAACTCACCGCCGGAGTGGAACTAAACTATAGAACCAGTGGGAACTTGTTCAACTTTCGTCGCCTCCAGACGAGATCCAAGACCGTCCCATCCTCTGTCGTCGAGCTACAGTACGCGGACAACGCTTGCATCTGCGCACATTGAGGCTGAACTCCAAGCCATCGTCAACATCTTCACTGAAGTGTGCGAAAGCCTGGGCCTTCCACTAAACATCCGTAAGACAAAGGTCCTCCACCAACCTGACCCCGCCACACAGCACTGCCGCCCAGTCATCAAGATCCACGGCGTGGCTTTGGACAACGTGGACTACTTTCCATACCTCGGGAGCCTACTATCAGCAAGAGCAGACATCGACGACGAGGTCCAACACCGCCTCCAGTGCCCCAGCGCAGCCTCCGGTCACCTGAAGAAGAGAGTGTTCGAAGATCAGGCCCTCAAATCTGGCACCAAGCTTATGGTCTACAGGGCTGTACTGATACCCGCCCTCCTGTATGGCACAGAACCGTGGACCATATACAGCAGAAATTGCTGCAGAAATACCACCAACGATGTCTCCGCAAGATCCTGCGAATTCCCTGGGAGGATAGACGCACCAACGTCACTGTTCTCGACCAGGCCAACGACCCCAGCATCCAAGCACTGACCACACTCAACCAATTCCTTTGGGTGGGCCACATTGTCCACATGCCCGACACGAGACTGCCAAAGCAAGCGCTCTACTCGGAACTCCTACACGGCAAGCAAGCCCCAGGTGGGCAGAGAAAACATTTCAAGGACACCCTCAAAGCCTCCTTGATAGTGAAACATCCCCACCGACACCTGGGAACCCTGGCCAAAGACCGCCCTAAGTGGAGGAAGTGCATCTGGGAGGGCACTGAGCAACTCTCATCTCGTCGCCGAAAGCATTCAGAAAACAAGCGCAGGCAGCGGAAGGAGCGTGCGGCAAACCAGACTCCCCACCCACCCTTTTCTTCAACGACTGTCTGTCCCACCTGTGACAGAGATTAATTCCTGTATTGGACAATACAATCACTTGAGAACTCACTTTTAGAGTGGAAGTATTCGAGTGATTTCGAGGGACTGCCTATGATATGATGATGAAAGGGAGAGGCAGAAGCGATGTTAGATAGGATGAAAATAGGTAAAGAAGAGTTACTTAAAAGCTTGCTCCGCTATTACTCCAAATTAAAGATGTTGCTATGGAAACCAGCATGGATCCTAGCTCTACCTGCCTTTTCGTGGGATTCCCTTCCTCGACTTCTCTGTCTCTCCATCTCTGGGGATTGGCTTTCGACCAGTATCCACTATAAGCCCACTGACCCCCACCCCCCAGCTACCTGGACTACACTTCCTCCCACCCCGCTAATTGTAAAGACAGTTCCTCCATCACCGTCGCATTTGCTCTGACGACGCCACCTTTCACACTAGTGCCTCTGACATGTCTTCCTTTTTCCTCAAGAGGATTCCCCTTCACCGTAGTTAACCTGGTCCTCGACTGTGTCCATTTTATTTCCCGCAACTCTGCTCTTACCCCTTCCCCTCCCTCTCAGAACCATGACAGGGTTCCCTTTGTCCTCACCTTTCACTCCACCAGCCTCCACATTCAACGGATCAGCCGCCGCCATTTCCGCCACCTCCAGAGTGATCTCACCACCAATCACATTTTCCCCACCACTCTCAGCATTCCGAAGGGACTGCTCCCTCCGTGACACCCTGGTCCATTCCGCAATCACCCCCAGCACCCTCTCCACTTCCCACGGCACCTTTCTGTGCAAGCGTAGGAGATGCAACACCTGCCCTTTTACCTCCTCCCTTCCCACTATCCAGGGCCGCAAATACTCCTTCCAGGTGAAACAGCGATTTACTTGTACTTCTTTCAATTTAATATACTGTATTC
The DNA here is from genome assembly GCF_044704955.1 of Pristiophorus japonicus. NCBI lineage: Eukaryota > Metazoa > Chordata > Chondrichthyes > Pristiophoridae > Pristiophorus > Pristiophorus japonicus. The sequence goes on from NC_091977.1 coordinate 406,469,301, forward strand.
GCTGCTCACTATGTCATCTCCTCTGCAGACCAAGCGTAGATTGGGTGACCGCTTTGCGGAGCACCTCCATTCAGTCCACAAGTGTGACCCCGAGCTTCCAGTCACCTGTCACTTTAATTCTCCACTGCGTTCCCACTCTGACCTCTCTGTCCTCGGTCTCCTACACTGCAAAGCTCAATGCAAGCTCGAACAGCACCTCATCTTTCATTTATGCACTTTACAGCATTCTGGGCTCAACATCAAGTTCAAAAATTTCAGAGCGTAGCTGTGGCCAATCTTTGGCTCCCTTTTTCCTCCCCCTACCTGCCCAGAGCCTGTTTCTTTTTTTTCTCCTTGTCTCTAATGGCAGTTGGTCATTATCCCACCATTCACGCCCTATCTTGACTAATGTTTTTCTAACTCCTGGCATTACAATTTGAATGTGGGCCATCATCCCTTTTATCTCTCTAATCTCTCCTGTCTTCCAACCTATCACAGACCTTCCCTTTTGTTCTTTCTTCCCCTCCCCCTTTCTGTGCTCGTTAAAAATCCGTACTTTCCGAACACACTCTAGTTCTGACGAAGGGTCATCAACCCAAACGTTAACTCTGCTTCCTCTCCACGGATGCTGTCTGACCCGCTGAGATTTCCAGCATTTTCTGTTTTTATTCTAGATTCCAGCATCCGCAGTATTTTGCTTTTGTATTACTTAAAAGGTTGGCAGTCCTCAAAGCAGAGAAGTCACCCGGTCTGGATAGGTTGCATCATAGATTACTATGGGGAAGTAAGGATGGAAATTGCAGAGGCTCCTGGCCACAATCTTCTAATCCTCCTTGGATATTGGGGTTGTGCCAGAGACTGGAGGATTGCAAATGTTGCACCCCTATTTAAAAACGGGAGGAGGGATAAACCCAGCAACTATAGGCCAGTCAGCCTAACGTCAATGGTGTGGAAGTAACCTGGAACAAAATGAATTGACATTTGGCTATGTATGGGCTAATAAATGAAAGTCAGCATGGAATTGTAAAAGGCAAATCATGTTTGAGTAACTTGATCGAGTTCTTTGATGGAGTAAGAGAGAGGGTAGTGCGATTGATATTGTTTGAATCACTAGGGTTGTTCTTGGAGCAGAGAAGATTAACAGGAGATTTAATAGAGGTATTCAAAGTCATGATAGAGTAAATAACAAGAACAACTTATATTTATAGCATCTTTGTCGTAGTTAAACGTCCCAAGGCGATTAACAGGAGTATTGTAAAACTTGGTGCTGGATTTTCAATTACCTTACGCCTCAGTTAGCAACCAGAGGGGGCATTAATGGGAGTGTAAGAGGTTACCGACTGGGAGTGCATCGGTTAACGCCCCAACCGAAAATTCATTAGAGGTTTACCAAGAGCGTAAACCAGTAGCGTCTGGCTACTGATAATCACTCCAATCATGACGTATTCCTGATGCAATGCCCACACTTGCAGCCCGGTTGGAAAATTAGGTGCGGCTGCCTCATTTAGCGGCTGCCAAGAACAACGTCTGGAAAACCAATTGGTATAGGCTTGCAGAGTCGTTAACTGGGGGCTACTTAAGAGGATGAGGAAGCTCTTCCCTCAGAGGTCACAGTCAGTGCAATGTTTACACACAGCACGGTGGTGAGCCTCTGAGTTTGCAGCGGCCGGCAGGCAGACAGACATAGCAGTTCCAATTGAGAGAAACTTATTTCTAAAACTTTAATTGGGGCATTACTTCGTCAGCGTCTCATTATACATGCTGTAGTAAGGCGTCGTGAAGAGAGAAGGGCTGTTGACCATGTCGGTGGCCGAAGAAGAGAGCCCCTAGACTTCGGAGCAGGAGGCCTTGCCCCTCACAGCTTTACCGATGGCAGCGCTCATATCTGGACCTCTCCAAGGAGCAGTGCGTCAGAAGGCTGTGCTTCGGAAAGGTGGTCGTTAGAGATATCGTGGGCATCTTTAAAAAATGGGGACAAGTCCGACTGCGGCAACTACAGAGGAATCTCCCTGTTATCAGCCACTGGAAAAGTCGTCAATAGAGTCCTCCTCAACCGTCTTTTCCCTGTAGCTGAGGAGCTCCTCCCGGAGTCACAGTGGCACAACAGACATGATTTTTACAGCGCGACAGCTGTAGGAAAAATGCAGGGAACAGCACCAGCCCTTATACATGGTCTTCTTCGACCTTAGCAAGACCTTTGACAATATCAACCGCGAGGGTCTATGGAGCGTCCTCCACCGTTTCGGATGCCCCCAAAACTTCGTCACCATACTCCGCCTGCTCCACAATGACATGCAGGCCGTGATCCTTACCAACGGATCCATTACAGACCCAATCCACGTCCGGGCGGGGGTCAAACAGGGCTGCGTCATTGAGCCAACTGTCTTCTGAATCTTCCTCGCTGCCATGCTCCACCTCACAGTCAACAAGCTCCCCGCTGGAGTGGAACTAAACTACAGAACCAGTGGGAACCTGTTCAACCTTCGTCGACTCCAGGCCAGGTTCAAGACAACCCCAGACTTTGTCATCGAGCTACAGTACGCGGACGACGCCCGCATCTGCGCACATAGAGGTTGAACTCCAAGTCATACTCGATGTATTTACTGAGGCGTACGAAAGCATAGGCCTTAAGCTAAACATTTGTAAGACAAAGGTCCTCCACCAACCTGTCCTCACCGCACAGCACTGCCCCCCCGCCCCCCCCAGTCATCAAGATCCACGGTGCTGCCCTGGACAATGTGCACCATTTCCCATACCTCAGAAGCCTCTTATCAACAAGAGCAGACATTGAAGACGAGATTCAACACCACTGCCAGTGCAGCCTTCGGCTGCCTGAGGAAAAGAGTGTTTGAAGACCAGGCCCTCCAAACTGCCACCAAGTTCATGGTCTACAGAGATGTAGTAATACCCGCCCTCCTGTATGGCTCAGAGACATGGACCATGTACAGTAGGCACCTCAAGTCGCTGGAGAAATACTACCAATGCTGTCTCTGCAAGATCCTACAAAACCCCTGGGAGGACAGATGCACCAACGTTAGCGTCCTCGACCAGGCCAACATCCCCAGCATTGAAGCACTGACCGCACTTGATCAGCTCCGCTGGGTAGGCCACATTGTCCGCATGCCAGACACGAGACTCCCAAAGCAAGCGCTCTACTTGGAACTCCTTCACGGCAAACGAGCCAAAGGTGGGCAGAGGAAATGTTACAAGGTCACCCTCAAAACCTCCCTGATAAAGTGCAACATCCCCACTGACACCTGGGAGTCCCTGGCCAAAGACCGTCCTAAGTGGAGGATGTGCATCTAGGAGGGCGCTGAGCACCTCTAGTCTCATAGCCGAGAGCCATGATCTTATTGAATGGCGGAGCAGGCTCGAGGGGCTAGATGGCCTACTACTGTTCCTAATTCTTATGTTCTTATGAGAGCATGCAGAAATGAATTGCAGGCAGCGGAAAGAGCGTGCGGCAAACCTGTCCCACCCACCCTTTCCCTCAACGACTATCTGTCTCACCTGTGACAGAGACTGTGGTTCTCGTATTGGATTGTTCAGCCACCTAAGGACTCATTAAGAGTGGAAGCAGGTCTTCCTCGATTCCGAGGAACTGTCTATGATGATGATGAAGATGGTGATGTACTCCTTCATAACCAAGAGTAAACCAATTTTGATTGATGTGAAGTTTAACGGGATACCGGTATTGATGGAACTGGACACGGGGGTGAGTCATTCGATCATGAATGAAGGGGCATTTAATAAGCTGTGGGATACTAAGACTGTGAGGTCCAGCCTGAGCCCTGTTAACGCCAAACTGCACACGTACACCAAAGAACTGATAAAGGTGATTGGCAGTGCACAAATTAATGTGTCATATAACGGTGCGGTTCACGAGTTACCGCTGTGGATTGTTCCAGGCAATGGCCCAACGCTGCTCGGCAGGAGCTGGTTAGAGAAAATCAGATGCGACTGGAATGACATAAAGGCGTTGTCATCGGAGGAAGATACATGTGCACAAGTATTGAGCAAGTTCCCCTCGCTGTTCGAACTGGGTATCGGCAACTTCACGGGAGCCAAGGTGCAGATCCACATGGACTCACATGCAAGACCCGTCCATCATAAAGATCGGGCAGTGCCGTATATGATGAGGGAGAGGGTCGAAATTGAACTGGACAGACTCCAGCGTGAAGGGATCATATCACCGGTCGAATTTAATGAATGGGCCAGCCCCATTGTTCCTGTGCTGAAAATTAATGGCAGTCAGAATCTGTGGAGACTACAAGGCTATGATGATCAGGGTTTCGAAACAAGATCAGTACCAGTTGCGATGCTAGCCGGAGGGAAGTCGTTCGCAAAACTGAACTTGACGTCGGCCTGTATGACGCAGGTGTTGGTCGAGACGTCGAAGAGACTTGCGTGCATTAACATGCACAAAGGACTGTTTGTTTACCCTTTTGGAATTCGCTCGGTTACAGCAAAATTCCAGAGGAATATGGAAAGTCTACTGAAGTCTGTTCCCAGAACCGTCGTGTTCCAAGACGACATCCTGATCACTGGTCATGACTCCAAGGAACATCTGAACAACCTGGAAGAGGTTCTGCTGCATTTGGACAGAGTGGGACTCAGACTGAAACGCTCAAAGTACGTCTTCATGGCACCGGAGGTCGAATTCCTCGGAAGGAATGATGGCTCCAGATCTACTGACGTGAAAACCAAGCTGCAGAATGTGATGGAGCGGCATTCGTTCCTGGGTCTACTGAACTACTTTGGTAACTTCCTACCTAAATTGAGCACCTTACTAGAACCACTGCACATGCTATTGAGAAAAGGCAACAACTGGGTGTGGGGCGCATCGCAAGACCGAGCTTTCGAGAAAGCCACCAATCTGCTTTGCTCGAACAAGCTGCTGGTACTTTATGACCCATGTAAACATTTAGTTTTGGCCTGTGATGCATCGTCATCTGGAATTGGTTGCGTACTCCAACAAGCCAATGAGTCGGGGAAACTTCAACCTGTCGCATATGCATCTAAAAGTTTGTCTAAAGCATGGTAGAAAAAGAAGCTTTAGCGTGTGTGTATGGTGTTAAAAAGATGCATCAATACCTGTTCGGTCTGAGGTTCGAATTAGAGACCAATCACAAGCCGCTCATTTCATTGTTTTCGGAGAGCAAAGGTGTCAATGCCAACGCTTCATCCCGCATCCAAAGGTGGGCGCTGACATTATCTGCCTATGATTGTCATTCGCCACAGACCTGGCACAGAGAATTGTGCCGATGCTTTGAACCGGTTGCCGTTGCCCACACCGGAGGTGGAAACGCCATAACCAGCGGATCTACTGTTAATCATGGATACTTTTGAGAGTGAAGGAATCCCTGTCACGAATCAACAAGTTAAGACCTGGACCAGCCAGGACCCGATTTTCGGTGGTAAAGGGTTGCATCTCAAAGGGGATTGGACTGCCATACCTAATCAAATGTGCGACGAGGCCAAACTGTACATTCGTCGCAAGGACGAATGTCTATTCAAGCAGATTGCATATTGTGGGGCAATCGCGTTGTAATGCCCAAGAAAGGGAGAGAGAAGTTCGTGCGTGAATTACACAGCACGCATCCTGGTATGGTGATGATGAAGGCCATCGGCAGGTCCCACGTATGGTGGCCAGGAATTGATTCTGAGCTGGAAGCATGCATGCATCATGCAACACTTGCATGCATCTCAGCAAAGCACCAGCAGAATCGCCACTGAGTCTGTGGTCATAGCCATCCAAACTTTGGTCCAGGATCCATGTAGATTTTGCAGGTCCCTTCCTGGGCAAGATGTTTTTAGTGGTGGTGGACGCTTATTCGAAGTGGATAGAATGCATAATCATGTCATCCATCACGCCCATGGCAACCATAGAGAATCTCAATGTCATGTTCGCGACACATGGTCTGCCTGACATAGTGGTGAGCGACAATGGGTTGTGCTTCACCAGTCAGGAGTTTGTAAAACTTAATGGCATAAAACATGTACGGTCAGCACCGTTCAAGCATGCATCCAACGGGCAAGCTGAATGTGCAGTACAAATTATCAAGCAAAGCATGAGGAGAGTAACCCAAGGGTCACTGCAGACCCACTTGTCCTGCATACTGCTGAGTTACAGGACAAGACCCCACATATTCACAGGAGTCTCGTCTGCTGAACTCATGGTGAAAAGAGGTCTTAAGACCAAGCTATCTCTGGTACACCCGGATTTAAATAATCATGTTGAATACAGAAGACAAAGTAAACAAGGGTACCATGATCGCGCAATTGTGTTACGCGAGATTTCTGTTAATGATCCTGTATATGTGTTGAACTATGGTCAGGATGCCAAATGGATCACTGGTACGGTCATGGCCAAGGAGGGCAACAGAGTATTCGATATTAAGTTCAAGAATGGGCAAACCTGCAGGAAACTCATGGATCAGACAAAGCTGAGGCACAAAGACGAGCCAGAACAGTCAGACGAAGAACCCATCGACGACCAACCAACCTACCAGCAGTCTTCAGAGGACTCCAGGGTCATCAGTGAACCCGGAATTTCCATCATGGACTTGTTCAATAAAAATGGACTTGCAATTCCTGACATGGCCACTGCCACCCCCAACAAGTCAGTCATCCAGCCATCAGCCACAACAGACCCTGCACACTCACCCAAGGCTGGAATCGAACTGAGACGGTCAACCCGGGAGCGCAAAGCACCGGACCGTCTCAACCTGTGAAAGACTGTGATAAGATCTCAGAGGGTAGTATTGTCATGTATGTACATTCTGTTTGTAGCCACCAGGTGGCGTCATTGTTGGAGGTCACTGAACAGCACGCACATGGTGCTACTCAGGTATAAAAGGCCAGCCATTTTGAGAGTAGGGCACTTTTGGGCCTAAATAAAGCAGAGCCAAGGTTGTACCTTGCTTAGTTAAACAGCACTCAGTTTGAACCTTTGTTGCATACGTAACAGGAGCCAGCAAAGGAAGTAAGGTGGTCAGCAATTTGGTGGGAATATGGTCAAGGGAGCAGGAGGTTGGTCAAGGGAGCAGGAGGTTGGTCACATGGACATCTCATGAAAGGAGATCGGAGAGAAACTGGAGAAAGTTATGAGGCTAGGGCAGAGGGCTTCCTTAGAGGAAGTTTGGCTCGGTGAGCATGGGGAAGGAAGGGAAGACGCAGAGGCAGCCGAACGGATGGTCAGAATCATAGAGACACAGAAGTCCATGAGCTCCTCAAACTTCTTGTCAGAGACGAGGGTTGAGACTGGGGAGAGGGGTTTAAAAAGACGGCTATCAGTGGAGAATAGAAGCCGGGGTTTATCTTTACGTTCCAGAAAACTGTTTCCAATGACAGAAGTGTCGGTAACCAGAGGACACAGATTTAAGGTGATTGGCAAAAGCACCAGAGACAACAGAGAGGAAAAACATTTTTACACAGCGAGTTGTTGTGATCTGGAATACTACTGCCTCCAAAGGTGGTGGAAGCAGATTCATTAGCAACATTCAAAACTGAATTGGATAAATACTTGAAGGGAAACATTTACAGGGATATATCGGGAAAGTGCGGGAGTGGGATTAATTGGATAACTCTGTGAAAGAGCTGACGCAGGCATAATGGGCCGAATGGTTTTCTTCCCTAGAGCCCCTCAATGCCCAATTGCCACCCAGAAAAACAATTAACGTTTTGCAATTATCGCTGGCAAGAATTTCCATAATTAAGGTAAAAATAATCGCCCGGTGAGAAAATGGATCTTGCACCAGTATTCTCGGCGGTTAAAGGCGAAACTAGATGAAACGGGCGGTTAAAACATTTTTTTAATTTACTCGAGGCTGCGGTTGGGCCTAGGGAGGGGGGAAAACTTTTTAAAAAAAATGTCATTTTTTAAAAAAAGTTTAAAAAACATTCCCAAGATAGTTTTACAGTTAATTGCCATTTTACAATTTAAAAAAAATAAAGAACCTTTAACTTACCTTTCTTTGCAGAGTACTCACCTACCGCCCTGTTTAAGCAGCTTTTACAGGGAGGTTCCCTTGGCAATCTGGACGGGCTTCCATTGAGGCCAAACTAACACCCTGGTGATTTTCTCGGTGGTGCACGTTGGCGGTTTGCTCCCGGTGGGCGCTTCGAGATTTGGGCGGTACCATTCAAAAAGTAAGGGGGAAACTTTCGCCGGGCGGTTTCTCTTTCAAAAACAGCTGTACCGCTGAGAAAACCGCCGAAAATGAAGGTGAATGTCTCCCCCTTTGATTCTCACCCGTTTATTTGGGGGTACTTGAAATCTCCCATGATTATTATTCTATGAGGTCGAAATTGGGTTTTGTACACCGCCCGTTACCGTGCGCAGGAGGCGGCTAACGGGCAGCAAATGCCTACCATCGTCGGTAAGCGGCGTCGACACCTCGACCTAAATTGAGTCGGCTCTTTGGCAGAGGCGCCAAGAGCCAACTCTGCGCTGGCTAACGTCACCCACATGGTGACGTCATCCAGCGTACAGCGCCTCTTTGACGCCTCTGTCGCGACATTTGTTTTGTACGGCTGCCATACAAACAGGCGGCTGTACAGCCAGGAAAACGTTACCGTAAACAAGTGGATCTCGAGAGCGGAATTGCCCAGAAAGGAAGGAAGGTAAGTTTTTCTCTCTATTTATTTCTGCATGTTTTCATTAGTTTTAATAGTGGAGAAGTGTGGATCACAGAAGTTTTAGGGCTGGACTTTCCACTGAAGATCACTGACCTATCGCCCAAATAAGCAGGCTATCGCCCATTTTACCTGAACAGTGGAAAGTTGGGCCGGGACATCGCCCAAAGATCGCCGTCCCAACTTTCGGCACACAAGAATTTTACGTCGCCGAGGTGATCGCCCACCGCAACTTTCGACACATAGTCCACACATCGCCGGGCTGATCGCTCGCTGGAGAAAAGCTGCTCCTACCTGGCACTCTTCACACAACTCGGCACTACGGACGCCATTTTGAACGTCGGAGGAAGTGAGAGGCTGCTTGAAGAAGGGGCTTATCAGGATAATTATAATTTGAGAGTTATTTAAAGGCCTTATTTACTGATCTCACATTTATATTTATAGAGGAAAAAGGGCATTTATGGCAATAATGATGGGGTCTGTAACTTCTCTACCATTATTTGTAAATGCTCATGTGCTGGAATCTGAAGTTGGGTTTAGTGAAGAGCCCAATCAAAGAGGTGGCAGATTAATGCGGCGGAGGAGACCGTACACCCGACGAACTTACAGGGAAAAGCAATCATACCTGAACTTTTCTGATAACGTGCCTTCGGAGGCTGCGCTTCCAAAAGGAGGTCATCGCTGAGATATGCCAGCTCATCAAGGGAGATCTACAGCCTACCATCATCATCATCATAGGCAGTCCCTCAGAATCAAGGAATACTTGCTTCCAGTCTAAACATGAGTCCTTAGGTGGCTGAACAGTCCAATATGAGAACCACAGTCCCTGTCACAGGTGGGGCAGATAGTCGTTGAGGGAAAGGGTGGGTGGGACTGGTTTGCTGCATGCTCTTTCGGCTACCTGCGCTTGATTTCTGCATGCTTTTGGTGATGAGACTTGAGGTGCTCGGCGCCCTCCTGGATACACTTCCTCCACATAGGGTGGACTTTGGCCAGGGTCTCCCAGGTGTCAGTGGGGATGTTGCATTTTATCAGGGAGGCTTTGAGGGTGTCCTTGTTACGTTTCCTCTGCCCACCTTTCGCTCGTTTGCCGTGAAGGAGTTCCAAATAGAGCGCTTGCTTTGGGAGTCTCATGTCTGGCATGCGAACAGTGTGGCCTGGCCAGCGGAGCTGATCGAATGTGGTCAGTGCTTCGATGCTGGGGATGTTGGCCTGGTCGAGGACGCTAACATTGGTGCGTCTGTCCTCCAGGGAATTTGTACGATCTTGCGGCGACATCGTTGAAGGTATTTCTCCAGCAACTTGAGGTGTCTACTGTACATTGTCCATGTCTCTTAGCCATACAGGAGAGCAAGTATTACTACAGCCCTGTAGACCATGAGCATGGTGACAGATTTGAGGGCCTGGTCTTGGAACACACTTCCTCAGGCGGCCAAAGGCTGCAGTTGTGCACTGGAAGGCGGTGTTGAATCTCATCATTAATGTCTGCTCTTGTTGATAAGAGGCTCCCAAGGTATGGGAAATGGTCCACGTTCTCCAGGGCCATGCCATGGATCTTGATGACTGGGGGGGCAGTGCTGTATGTCGGGGACAGGCTGGTGGAAGACCTTTGTCTTACGGATGTTTAGCGTAAGGCCTATGCTTTCGTACGCCTCAGTAAATACGTTGACTATGACTTGGAGTTCAGCTTCTGTATGTGGGCAGACGCAGGCATCGTCCGCATACTGCAGCTTGACGACAGACCTGGCCTGGAGACGACGAAGGTTGAACAGGTTCCCACTAGTTCTGTAGTTTAGTTCCACTCCAGAGGGGAGCTTGTTGACTGTGAGGTGGTGCATGGCTGCGAGGAAGATTGAGAATAGGGTTGGGGCGATAACGCAGCCCTTTTGACCCCAGTCCGGACGTGGATTGAGTCTGTAATGGATCCATTGGTAAGGATCATGGCCTGCATGTCGTCGTGGAGCAGGTGGAAGATGGTGATGAACTTTTGGGGGCATCCGAAGCGGAGGCGGACACTCCATAAACCCTCACGGTTGACGGTGTCAAAGGCCTTTGTAAGGTCAAAGAAGGCCATGTATAAGGGCTGGTGCTGTTCCCTGCATTTTTCCTGCAGCTGTCGCGCTGTGAAAATAATGTCGGTTGTGCCCCGTAGGGGACGAAATCCGCACTGTGACTCTGGGAGGAGCTCCTCAGCCACAGGGAGAAGACAGTTGAGGAGGACTCTAGCGACGACTTTCCCAGTGGCTGATAATGGAGTTTCCTTAGCACTGACCGTTGAGGTAAAGGTTACTGCGGCACTATCCTTCTATGCATTGGGCTCCTTTCAGGCCTCAGCTGGCGACATTTGCGGTATCTCTCAGCACACCACACACTGCACCGTTCGACAGGTGACTAAAGCCGTTTACGCTCGCAGGATGGACTTTACAAGCTTCCCTATGACCAGTGAGGCACAGACTGGGAGGGCTTTGGGTTTCTCGAGAGTAGCAAACTTCCCCAAGGTGCAGAGAGCAATAGGCTGCACGCACATTGCCCTGAGAGTCTCTTTACAGGATGCGGCGGTGCTTCATAACCGAAAGGGATTCCACTCCCTGAATGTGCAGCTCGTTATCGACCACAACCAAATAATCATGGCAGTAAATGCTAATTTACCAGGCAGCATCCATGAAGCGCACATCTTGCGTAAGAGCACTGTCTCTGACCTGTTTAACAGGCAGCCACAAGGTCACGGTTGGATGCTGGGGGATATAGGATATGGCCTTGCCAGCTGGCTCATGACCCCCCCCTGCGTAAACCCCAGACAGAAGCCGAGAAGCGTTACAACGAAAAGACAATTGGAGTGCTGAAACAGCACTTTAGATGCCTGGACCACTCTGGAGGCAGCCTAAAATACCACCCTGACCAGGTCGCTGAGTTTATTGTGGTGAGCTGCATGTTGCATAACCTAGCTATAAGGAGAGAGCAACAATTGCCAGATGAGGCTGCCAGTCCACCTCAGGAAAGAGTAGATGCAGAAGAGGCAGACGAGGAGGTGGAGGAGGAGGTTGATGAGGACCTCGGGGAGGACAATCAGCCTGGCGATGAACCCATGCCCCCACGCACCCCCGTAAGACTGGAAAAACCCCGTGGGAGTTACGCGGTTGCAAAAGTCTTGCGTCAGCAGCTCAAAAATGAACACTTTGCATGAACTTACATTGGTGACAGTTCCAGTTCCAGTTACAAAAAGACAGCAGTTGCAGTTGCGTTACGTTTCATCCTTGCCTGGTCTGGCCATTGTTTTCCAACAATTGTATTAGTTTTACCTTACCTTACGTTACTAGACGACACTGCACAATAATTGTAAAATTCAATACATTTTTTATTCATTTAACAATAATGGAACAAATTTTTTTTGAACTGTAACTTCCCCCACCCCCCAACAATCACCCAACAATAAATTTAAAAAACAACAGCAATAAGAACACAACAATAATAACAATAATAAAACACCCCCCTCCCTACCTGTGACCACGTTTCCCTCCAAGTCCTTTTATCCCCCCTCCGTGTGTCTTAACCCCTCCCATTTGGGTCCCCGGGTAGCGGGACGAGTCACATGTGCAGCTGGTGATGGCAAGACTTCCCGGGGGGGGCACACAATCAGCTCAGCGGGTGGTGGAGGGGAAGACGTTCCTGTGGAAATGACTTCTGAGCCAGAAGGAAGTTCTTCCTGCTGACTCGCATCTGTGCTAGTGGTTGGTGGGACGGCACCTTGGTGTGCAGTGCCATCTTCCGACACTATCACATGTCGCAAGGCATGGATGGCGACGGTCTGCACACGCATCTCCAGATCATCTGCTGCATATCCTCCGATATGCGAGCGGACATCCGGGATATGTTCCCTATGTAAACACCGAATGCCTGGAGGGGGTCGCGACTTATCACGACACTCTCCATGCACAGTCTGGTCAAGCCCTCAATCCGATCAGCCAGTAGAGGCGTGTACTGACCTCGCTGACTCGACCTCCGTGGGGTTGGCGTGAGCACTAATATATGCCTCGGCGTCGCCGGCTGCAAGCCGCTTGGTCCCGCTACTATTTCTGTCGAAGACGACCAAGTGGCCGCAGGTACAGCTATAATGCAAGGGGCATCCTCCTCTGTTTCCACCTCGGGCTCAGTGGTCTCATGCTCGTTCTCCTCCTCCACCACCCGTGGTGATGAGCACCTCCAATGGTGCTGGTGCAGGGGCAGGTGAGGGTGTGGCCTCCCTTTGCGCCTCTGGTGCTGGGCGACCTGCAAAACACGATTGAGCTTATTAGAACAGAAGGGTAAACATGAATCTTGCGCTGCGCTGGCATACGTAGGAGGAGAAGCACTACTACAATAAATGTGACCGAGAGATGTTACAGATTAATGGATCATATGGTAGTACATCTATGTGGAATTCAGTGCCCCAGAGAGCTGTGGAGGCTGGATCAGTCGGAGATAGACAGAATGATAAGGGAGTGAAGATTTATGGGGAGCGGACAGGGAAGTGGAGCTGAGCCCCACATCAGATCAGCCATGATCTTATCAAATGGTGGAGCAGGGTCAAGGGGCCAGATGGCCTGCTGCTGCTCCTATTTCTTATGTTCTATGTTGTTAACCTGAGAGTAGAACAGAAGCTGCATAAATAACATGACATCATTCGTATATGATAATGAAGTGACGATACATTACTTTAACACTGCTTTACACATTACTCACGTGACGGAAGGGAGGGTTCTGCAACTCCACGGGTGGTGGCCGAGCAACTGTGGGTTGCCACTAGTGCCACCGCACGTTCCTCGAGGTCAGCCGAGCAGGGCCTCCTCCAGTGCGCCTCTGCTCACTGCGGTTGTTAGATATCTTCCTCTGCAAACTTGACAAGAGCATGGCATAAGCTAATTGACTAGGTACCATCATGGAAAGACAACAGTTTCCAACATTATATGCTAATAGGGTTTGTATCCACAATTGATGCATGGTTATAACAAAGATCGTGTTTAGGATCTAATGCTTGACACAAACATCTCTCTCGACTACAATTTCCATTGAAGGGCCCCCAGGGGTGGTGGGAATCAGGATAGCTGGTGAACTCGGCAATGACGGGAGCTAATGTCCCAAAGTGTCCCAGGACAGACAGTGAGCAAGGGCAGCTCTCCCCCAGTCCAGGCTGGGTCACTGTGTAAGTGACAGCAGCCGGAGAGACTAACACAGTCTGGGCAGAGGTGACCGGACACCTCAGTGCTCAGTCGTGCTCCATCCACCAAGGTAACCCAAAAGGAGACGGTGCCAAAATTAGACTTAAAAAGAGCACAGGCTACGAGGCCTGTCCCGATCTTAGCAGGGATTATATGCAAGAATAACCAGCTTAATTTCAATCCGGGAGATTTACATATTATGTGGATCATTACAATCTCAAATCTATTTCATACTCTTGCTGAAGCAACCAGGCTGTTCCAGCGCTTGCGGCACTGGTCGGACCCCCTCGGGCCGTCAGCGATCTCACCCCAAATTTTTCTGTAGGCTCGGGGTAGAGGTTTCCCATGCCCACCCCAGGTTAATTGGACCCACCGGGAGTGCACCTCCTGTACGAGGGCCTCGTTTGCCTTGTCAGAAAAGTGCTTAGGATCTAATGCTTGACACAAACATCTCTCTCGACTACAATCTCCATTGAAGGGCTCCCAGGGGTGGTGGAAATCAGGATAGCCCCCTCCACATCATGGACACTATTATCAGAAGAAGACATTGTTTTATCTCTCCCTTTAAATTCTCTCTCTCCTCTGCGACTCTGCTTTCCTCCTCTCTCCCTCTCCCCCTCCCGTTTGCCTTCTGTGCATGCGTTATTGACCCCTGACCTCCCGAATCGCGGGAAAACTTGCTTGCAAAAAAAACCGCATGCGCAGAAGGCCATTGCTAGGGAAGCCTTGCCTTCCACATCGCTGAGGCCCATTTCACATCGCTAGGGCCCATTTCACATCGCCCCCAAAAAATAGCTGAAAGTAGCGATCCCAAAAATGGAAGCTCTTCCAGTGATCCTCAAGGCTGAAACATTGCCCATTTTTTGGGCCCTAGTAATCTGAGTGGAAAGTCCAGCTCTTAGTTCTTTTTTTCCTTCCCGTTTTTTTTTCTAGTAAGGCGGAAGTCTCCCGTCGGAAACTTCAGTAGGCCTCCTGAGCTCCCGCCCGAGGATATGTGTACAACGTCACTTTTTAGCGCTGCTCTCTCATCTTTGGTGTAAAAACTGAATTTAGGACTTTGAGGCTATGCCTAATGCCAGCCGCTAAAATCAGCATTCAGGCAGTGACACCGCCCCAAAAATGACGGTACCGAATTTCGACCACTCATTTCGTAGATTTGCCTAGATATTTCTTCCTCTGCTTCCCTTCCACTATAAGGAGGTCTGTAGACTATTCCTAATAACGTGATTGATCCCTTCTTATCCTTTGTCTCAATCCATATTGATTCTGTTTCTATCTTAATGTTAGTTATGTCCCTTTTTTCTACTGCCATTGTTATCTCTAATTAGTACAGCTCCCACCTCCCATTCTTCTTTCCCTATCCTATCTAAATATGTTATATCCTGCAATATTTAACTGCCAGACCTGTTTATTTAGCCATGGTTCAATTATCCCTATTCCCTGCTACATCTGGCTCCTCGCGACAAATTCTTGCCTCCAGTCCCCCATTTTGGTTTGGATGCCGTGCACATTGCTGTACAGGCAATTTTCATTTGTTTTTATTAAGTGTTCCACTCACTTTATTTTTAAGTCACTTCATACTTATGTTCTATAACTGTATCTGTTCCCTGACCGTTTGTTACCCTTATTCTTTACCTTAGTCTGACCTTTACTCATCTCCTATTTCTTTCATCTTCAGGCTTGTTATTTTCACCAGATCCCTCCCCCATTTTACTAATTTAAAGTCCTATCCATAGTCCTCTCTATCCTTTCTGCTTGGACCCTGGTCTCACTCCACTTAAGGTGGGATGGGATGGAGGGGTGGCGAAGAGAGAGAAAGAGAAGACCCTCTTGAATAATGGGTGGAAGAGGAATAGACAGAGAAAAACAGTGGTGGGGAGAGAGGGAGAAAGACCTAGAAATAATCTATTTGGAGGTCAAGGCAGGTTAGATAGAGACCCTATTGAATAAAGGCAGGATGAATGACCTGTGGAACTGAATCAACGCCGTCAAACCCAGGAGGGGAAAAATTGGCAAGGATTAGAGACCTTTAAACGTTGCAAAGTGCGCCAAAATATAAATTAGTCATATAAGAAAATTTAACAAACTGTGATTTGATTTCTGGTTGACGCATGTTCCTTGATGATTGGAGACAGGTACATAGCAGCCAGAGAGTACAAAACTGCTTTGCAAATTTAAGATACACAGCCCACCTCTGCTAGGGATTTTATTCCTTTGGGGGTGCTGCCACTACTGGAGGACCCTGTGAAAACCACTTTATTTGGTAGGTGTCAGGCGTGCCAGAACTGCTTGTTTGCTTTTGTGTGCTGCCAGTATTGCCATTGGCAGGACAGCAAAGTAAATGTGATGTACAAAAGTTCAAATAATGGCAAATATTTGAAGAGTATGAAAATGAAAAGTGCCACATTACCTAAGAAATGGTTGGGGAAATAAGGATGCTAGTTTCGTTAAATAGTTAGTTAAGAAGTTCTTCAACACCTGAATGTAAGATGACATATATTACACAATATGATGTGATTTGTGTGCTGCAACCATTTTGTCAACTTGAATTTGATTATCCATGTGTGTGTGTACAGGCCACATCAAACGTTCAGTGATGACCCTTCAGAAGCTGGTAGATCGTTACCCAGATGATATCTCAATTAAGAATGAGCTTGGAGTAGGTTATCTCTTATTGGGTGATAACAATAATGCCAAGAATGTCTATGAAGAGGTAAGTTGTAAAGAATGAATGCAGAAGGATGTTAGAATTTCAGCCTGTGTTTTTTTTCTAGAAGGCAATATTTGTTCCCCATGCTTGAATTTCATGCTCAAAGAGTGCATATTCTTGAGTATGTACTCCCTAATGCTTCATTTGGTACATGAATTACCTATCATGGAACTGAGCTACACATGAAGTTACCATTTAATCCTCAATCTGTGCTAAATAAGCTGATCTCTGCTGGGTTATTGCTACAAATGGTGCCTCAGCAACCCTAGGCTAAAAGGTGGGGGGGGGAAATTAGTCTGGCACTGGATTGCTTTTCAATCACCTCTGCTGGTAAGTGTGCGTATGTGGACAATGGACAAGAACAGGATCAAGTTCAGCTGATTTCTCTGCTAACATTCATTATCTAGGCTCATATATGAAGGGTGGCCACTTAGACAAGATACTAGAGGATGGCTGGCACTGTGGAACTGTATCCTAGCATGAATCAGCATCTTCAGGAAAGGAGGAGAGTAAATTAGAGGGATAAGAAAAAAATACTCATCCTATTCCACATAGTACTCATCAATGCAGCCAACATCATTCTAAAGGTCCCATTATCCCAATGTAGATGCACAGAAGTGCTGATAGTTACTGTAAAATGTAACAATCCATAGAACACTTCATTATCCCTCCAACCATGTGTGTTTCAGGTTATGCAAATGTATGCATTTCCTCCCTTGCCATATTTGGAGGGTGATGAACAAAATAGAAATCAGATTATCAGTCAGTTACAATCCACGCTACATGACATGCAACAAATTACCTGGACACCATCTCAACAATGCACATAATCAGACTGTTAAATTGGGCTTTGCTTTGTATGTGCTTTTAGAGAAAATACACATTATTAAACCTGGTAAAAGAATCTCACATACTGGATCAAAACTACATGTATAGCTCACAACCATTGCATACGTCTACGGTATTTGGCAAATCTTATTTAGTTTGTTTATGAACAAATGATGCACTGATGTAAATAATGTTGGAAAAATTATTTACTTGTATTTGACAAGATTGTGAAGAGAGCTCCTGGCTCTTTCCCTTTCCTAAATGAAGAAAATGTTTACCAGATACTTACTTCAGGAAGATAATGCACTTTTGTTACCTGGTGTCAGGCACAAAGCCAGAAAATTAAGAATGAATGGAGTAAGAATAGAAAGAGTCTAGAGACCAGACTCCGGAGAGAAAAGAAAGTGGGTTCATTTCAATTCTCTCAAATTCTTCCAGATAGTGTTGCCTGGAAACAACGGCCGCCTCTCTGTCTAGACTGCCAATCAAACTGTGCCAGATCACTCTCTCAAACATGTTTTCAGCTATTTGTTTTCAAAAATTCCATTGCCATGGTTCTCATCAGGATCAGAACCATGCCCCTCCTTTGTTCTCATTGACCCTATACTCTCACAAGTCATTAACATAATTGCATGGTGTCCCTGAATACAAAGGTCAATCTGGACTTAGAATTAACCCGTGGCTTCCTGAAGCTTTAGCTTTTAACCTTGTGGAAACTCAGTAGTTTTTTAGTATCAAAATCCATAATTAGCAGTGCAGTGGTTAATGTGAACATTCCACCCTTTCCCCCCCCCCCTGTTGACCTCGCATTTTCTCACAACTTTTGTATTTACATTCTAAGCAGTTCATTTCCAGAAAAATACATTGCAGTTCTCAGCATCCAATCAACATACAATTTTCCAAATGAACTTCTGTTTTTATAGTTATTAAATAATTTAATATATTTTTCCACAGTTTAGCTATTTACTACATCTCATGTACATGACTGACCCCACCATGCCACAATGCTCAACTAGCCAGCTTGTACTTTTTAGAAATCTGCATGAATAACAAAAAATGTTAAGTAATCTTGGATTTCATAGAGAAACTTCATGGAAGGAGGAGTGAGGGGAAATTTAGAAATCTAAAGGGAAAAGTCAAGGTAATGGAGCAGCGTAGTGATATGGGTAAAGATGAACAGAGTGTGACAGGAAGGGACAGAAAGCAAAGAAGATGCTACCTGACCACCTGAAATTTCCAGCATTATCTGTTTTTATTTCAGATTCCAGCATCCGCAGTATTTTGCTTTTGTATTAGTGTTTAATTCACTGCCACTTCTCTTAGGAATGCCCACCTTAAAGAAGTTCTGTTCTTCCCTCAGACGGGATTTCCATTTGTCTCTTTTACCTTGTTTATCTTCATTGCTTTCTGTTTCCTTTCTCGTGTTTGTCCTTAAGAGGCTAGTTTAGATTTTGTATTCTGTAATGAGATAGGGTTAATTAGTAATCTCATAGTAAAGGATCCTCTGGAAAAGAGTGATCATAATATGATAGAATTTCACTTTGGTTTGAGAGTGAAATACTTAAATCTGGAATGAGAGTCTTAAACTTAAATAAAGCCAATTACATAGGTATGAGGGGCAAGTTGGCTAAAGTAAATTAGGAAATTGGATTAAAAAGTCTGACAGTAGAAAAGCAGTGGTAAGCATTTAAAGAAATATTCCAAAATTCTCAACAAATGTAAATTCCATTGAGAAATAAAAGCTCCATGAAAAAGTAATGCATCTGTGGCTAATTACAGAAGTTAACGATATTAAATTAAAAGAGGAGGCTTATAATGTTGCGGAATAGTAGTAAGTCTGAGGATTGGGAGAGCGTCAGAAACCAGCAAAAGATGACCAAAAAATTGATTAAAAGGGTGAAAATAGAATGAGGGTAAATTAGCAAAGAAATATAAAAACAGATTATAAGAGCTTCTTCAAGTATGTAAAAAGGAAGAGAGTAGCAAAAGTAAGTGTTGGTCCCTTAGAGGCTGAGACAGGAGAAATTATAATGGGGAATGAAGAAATGGCAGAGACTTGAAACAAATATTTTGTATTTATCTTCACAGTAGAAGACACAAAAGACTTACCAAAAGTAGTGGGGTACCAAGGGGCTAATGAGAGTGAGGAACTTAAACTAATTAAGATCGCTAGAGAAAAAGTACTTGAGAAACCAATGGAACTAAAAGCTGACAAATCCCCCTGGACCTGAGGGTCAACATCCTAGGGTTCGAAAAGAGGTGGCTGCCGAGATGTTGGATGCATTGGTTGTGATCTTCCAAAATTCCCTAGATTCTAGAATGGTCCCAGCGGATTGGGAGGTAGCAAATGTAACCCCGCTATTCAAGAAGGGAGGGAGAGAGAAAACGGGGAACTACAGGCCAGTTAGTTACCCTGACATCATTTGTTAGGAAAATACTGGAATCCATTATTAAGGAAGTGGTAATAGGGCATTTAGAAAATCATAATATGATTAGGCAGAGTCAACATGGTTTTTGAAAGGGAAATAGTGTTTAACAAATCTGTTTGAGTTTTCTGAGGCTGTAACTATCAGGGTAAATAAAGGGGAACCAGGGGATGTAGTATATTTAGATTTCCAAAAAGCATTCGATAAGATGCCACATAAAAGGTTGTTATGCAAGTTAAGGGCTTATTCTGTTGGGAGTAATATATTAGCATGGATAGAGGATTGGTTAACTGACAGAAAACAGAGAGTAGGGATAAACAGGTCATTTTACAGTTGGCAGGCTGTAACTAGTGGGGTGCTGCAAGGATCAGTGTTTGGGCCTCAGCTGTTTCTAATTTATAATAATGACTTGGATGAAGGGACCGAGTATAATGTATTCAAGTTTGCTGATGATAAAAAGCTAGGTGAGAAAGTAAGCTGTGAGGAGGACACAAAGAGCATTCAAAGGGATATAGACAGGTTAAGTGAGTGGGCAATAAGGTGACAGATGAAGTATAATGTGGGGAAATTTGAGATTCACTTTAGTAGGAAAAATAGAAATACAGAATATTGGCCCCAAGTTTCCACATGATTTGCTCCTGATTTTTAGGGGCAACTGGTGTAGAACGGAGTATCTTAGAAATCGGAATTCTCGTCATTTAGTTTGCTCCAGTTCTAGTCAGTTAGAACAGTTTCACTTTGGAACAGAATTTTTTTCAAAAGGGGGCGTGTCCGGCCACTTACGCCTGTTTTCAAAGTTTCGTCAATGAAAACTTACTCCAAACTAACTTAGAATGGAGTAAGTGAAGATTTTTGTACGCTCGAAAAAAACCTTGTCTACACTTTAGAAAATCAGGCGTAGGTTACAAATCAGGCGTAGGGAATGGGGGGGGGGGGGTTTAAAGGGAAGTTTACAAACATTAAACACTTCCGTTTTACAAATAAAGAGCCATCATCAACAATAAATGATAAATACATCAATAAATCAATCAAAAAAAATTAATAAGAAATAATTTTTTTTTTAAATCAATAAATAGAACATTTTCTACTTACTGACTGCAGCACTGGGAGCCCTCCAACAGCGTGCTGGGATGCCCCCCCCCCCCCCCCCAGTGTGTGTCTGTCAGTGTCTCTATCTCTCTGTCTATCTGTGTGTGTCTCTCATTCTCTGTCTGTCAGTGTCTGTGTTTCTGACAGCGAGGGGAGTGGGGTAGAGGGAGCAGGGGGAAGGATGGGGGAGATGGGGGGGAAGGAAGGAGATGGGGGGGGGGGGAAGGAGATGGGGGGGGGGGGAAGGAGATGGGGGGCGGGAAAGGAGATGGGGGCCGGGAAAGGAGATGGGGGGCGGGAAAGGAGATGGGGGGGGGGGAGAAAGGAGATTTGGGGGGGGGGGGGGGGGGAAACGGGCCGGGCCCGAGACTTCGGGCAGGGCCCGTCCCCAGCACCAGATTTACAGGTAGGTGGCGTTGGGTCGGGTCGGGGGGTGTGGTGGGAGAGAGGTCGGTTCGGTTCGGGGGGAGGGAGGGAGGGAGAGGGAGAGGGAGGTCAGGTCGGATCCAGTCCGGCGGGTCCGGGGGCAGGGGGGGGGTGGTGGAAGCGGAGGTCGGGTCCGGTCCAGGGGCGGGGGGTGGAAGCGGGGGTGGAAGCGGGAGTCGGGTCGGTGTTGGGTCCGGGCGGGAGTCGGGTCGGGTCCAGTCCGGTCCGGGGGCGGGGGGGGAGCGGGTGTCGGGTCCGGTCCGGGGGCGGGAAGCGGGAGTCAAGTCGGGTCGGGAGGAAGCAGGAGCTGGCCGTGGGAGGAGCCTTATTCATGCAGCCCCAGTGAGGCCATTCGGCCAGAGCTAGGGGCTACGTGCTTCGGGCCCCTCCCACACAGTTTTGGGCGCCTGGAGCTACTGCACATGCGCGCCCACTGTAGCGTGCATGTGCAGAGGTCCAGGCACTGTTTTCAGCGCAGGGACCTGGCTCTGCCCCCTACTGCTCGTGCTGCGCTGCGCCGAGCTGCAAACAACCTGCGGGGAGCTGGAGAATCTGGACGGTTTTTTTAGGCGCACTTTGTGGCGCGAAAAACGGGCGTCCAGGTCGGGACTGCGCCGTTCTAGGCGCGGCTCGAAACTTGGGCCCATTAAATGGTGAGAAACTATTAAATGTTGGTGTTCAGAGAGATTTAGGTGTCCTCGTACAGGAAACACAGTTGACCTTCAATTAAGAAAGCAAATGGTATGTTGGCCTTTATTACAAGTAGATTGGAGTACAAGAGTAAGGAAATCTTGCTGCAATTGTATAGAGCTTTGGTGAGACCATACCTGGAGTACTGTGCACAGTTTTGATGATCTTATCTGAAGAAGGATATACTTGCCTTAAAGGCAGTGCAGCGAAGATTCATTAGATTGATTCCTGGGATGAGAGGGTTGTGCTATGAAGAAAGATTGAGTAGTTTTGGCCTATACTTTTCGAGTTTAGAAAAATGAGAGGTAATCTCATTGAAACATATAAGATTCTGAGGGGGATTGACTGGGTAGGTATTGAGAGGTTGATTCCCTGGCTGGAGAGTCTAAAACTAGGGGGGTATAGTTTCAGGACAAGGGCTCGGCCATTTAAGACGCAATGAAGAATTTCTTCACTCAGGGTTGTGAATCTTTAGAATTCTCTACCCCAAAGGGCTGTGGATGTTGAATCGTTGAGTATATTCAAGACTGAAATAGACAGAATTTTGGACTTTAGGGGAATCAATGGATATGGAGATCGGGCGGGAAATTGGAGTTGAGGTCGAAGATCAACCACGATCTTGTTGAATGGCGGAGCAGGCTCGAGGGGCCATATGGCTTATTCCTGCTCCTAATTGTTAAAGAAACATAGACATAGAAACATAGAAAATAGGTGCAGCAGTAGGCCATTTGGCCCTTTGAGCCTGCACCACCAGTCAATATGATCATGGCTGATCATGCAACTTCAGTACCCCATTCCTGCTTTCTCTCCATACCCCTTGATCCCTTCAGCCGTAAGGGCCATATCCAAATCCCTTTTGAATATATCCAATGAACTGGCCTTAACAACTTTCTGTGGTAAAGAATTCCACTGGTTCACAATTCTCTGAGTGAAGACGTTTTTCCTCATCTCGATCCTAAATGGCTTACCCCTTATCCTTAGACTGTGACCCCTGGTTCTGGACTTCCCTAACATCGGGAACATTTTTCCTGCATCTAACCTGTCCAATCCCGTCAGAATTTTATATATTTCTATGAGATCCCCTCTCATTCTTCTAAATGCCAGTGAATATAAGCCTAGTCAATCCAGTTTTTCTTCATATGTAAGTCCTGCCATCCCGGGAATCAGTATGGTGAACCTTCGCTGCACTCCCTCAATAGCAAGAATGTCCTTTCTCAGATTAGGAGACCAAAACTACACGATATTCAAGGTGTAGCCTCATCAAGGTCCTGTACAACTGCAGTAAGACCTCCCTGCTCCGATATTCAATTCCTCTCGCTATGAAGGCCAACATGCCATTTGCCGCCTTCACTGCCTGCTGTACCTGCATGCCAACTTTCAATGACTGCTGTACCATGACACCCAGGTCTCCGTACACCTCCCCTTTTCCTAATCTGTCACCATTCAGATAATATTCTGCCTTCCTGCTTTTGCCACCAAAGTGGATAACCTCATATTTATCTACATTATACTGCATCTGCCATGCATTTGCCCACTCACCTAACCTGTCCAAGTCACCTTGTACCCTTTTAGCATCCTCCTCGCAGCTCACACTGCCACCCAGCTTAGTGTCATCTGCACACTTGGAGATATTACATTCAATTTCTTCGTCTAAATCATTAATGTATATTGTAACTAGCTGGGGTCCCAGCACTGAACCTTGCGGTACCCCACTAGTCACTGCCTGCCATTCTGAAAAGGACCTGTTCATTCCTACTCTTTGCTTCCTGTCTGCCAACCAGTTCTCTATCCATGTCAGTACATTACCCCCAATACCATGTGCTTTAATTTTGCACACTAATCTCTTGTGTGGGTCCTTGTCAAAAGTCTTTTGAAAGTCCAAATACACCACATCCACTGGTTCTCCCTCAAAAGTTACATCCTCAAAAAATTCTCGAAGGTTTGTCAAGCATGATTTCCCTTTCATAAATCCATGCTGACTTGGACTGATCCTGTCACTGCTTTCCAAATGCGCTGCTATTACATCTTTAATAATTGATTCCAACATTTTCCCCACTACCGATGTCAGGTTAACCGGTCTATAATTCCCTGTTTTCTCTCTCCCTCCTTTTTTAAAAAGTGGGGTTGCATTAGCTACCCTCCAATTCATAGGAACTGATCCAGAGTTTATAGAATGTTGGAAAATGACCATCAATGCATCCACTATTTCTAGGGCCACTTCCTTAAGTACTTTGGGATGCAGACTATCAGGCCCTGGGGATTTATCGGCCTTCAATCTCATCAATTTCCCTTGCACAGTTTCCTGACTAATAAGGATTTCCTTCAGTTCCTCATTTTCGTTATACCCTCGGCCCCCTAGTATTTCCAGAAGGTTATTTGTGTCTTCCTTTGTGAAGACAGAACCAAAGTATTTGTTCAATTGGTCTGCCATTTCTTTGTTCCCCATTATAAATTCACCTCATTCTGACTGCAAGGGACCTATATTTGTCTTCACTAATGTTTTTCTCTTCACATATCTATAGAAGCTTTTGTAATCAGTTTTTATGTTCCCTGCAAGCTTACTCTTATAATCTATTTTCCCCCTCTTAATTAAACCCTTTGTCCTCCTCAGTTGCATTCTAAATTTCTCCCAGTGCTCAGGTTTGCTGCTTTTTCTGACCAATTTATATGTTTCTTCCTTGGATTTAGCACTATCCCTAATTTCCCTTGTTACCCACGGTTGAGCCATCTTCCCCTTTTTATTTTTACGCCAGACAGGGATGAACAATTGTTGAAGTTCATCCATGTAATTTTTAAATGTCTGCCATTGCGTATCCACCGTCAACCCTTTAAGTATCATTCGCCAGTCTATCCTAGCCAATTCACGTCTCATACCATCGAAGTTATCTTTCTTTAAGTTCAGGACCCTAGTCTCTGAATTAACTGTGTCATACTCCATCTTAATGAAGAATTCTACCATATTATGGTCACTCTTCCCCAAGGGGTCTCACACAACAAGATTGCTAATTAATCCTCTCTCATTACACAACACCCAGTCTAGGATGGCCAGCTCTCTAGTCGGCTCCTTAACATATTGGTCTCGAAAACCATCCCTTATACACTCCAGGAAATCCTCCTCCACTGTATTGCTACCAGTTTGGTTAGCCCAATCTGTATGTAGATTAAAGTCACCCATGATAACTGCGCACACCCCTAATTTCCTGTTTGATGCCATCCCCAATCTCACTACTAGTGTTTGGTGGTCTGTACACAACTCTCATTAGCGTTTTCTGCCCTTTGGTGTTCCGCAGCTCTACCCATACAGATTCCACATCATCCAAGCTAATGTCCTTCCTTACTATTGCGTTAATCTCCTCTTTAACCAGCAACACTACCCAACCTCCTTTTCCTTTCTGCCTATCCTGCCTGAATATTGAATATCCCTGGATGTTGAGCTCCCAGCCTTGGTCACCCTGGAGCCATGTCTCCGTAATCCCAATTACATCATATCCGTTAACAGCTGTCTGCGCAGTTAATTCATCCACCTTATTACGAATGCTCTTCATATTGAGACACAGAGCCTTCAGGCTTATTTTTTTTAACACTCTTTGTTCTTTTAGAATTATGTTGTAATGTGGCCTTTTTTGATTTATGCCTTTGATTTCTCTGCGATGCACTTTTACTTATCTCCTTTCTACCTTTTGCTTCTGCCCCCATTTTACTTCCCTGTGTCTCCTTGCATAGATTCCCATCCCCCTGCCATATTAGTTTAAACCCTCCCCAACAGCACTAGCAAACACTCCCCTGGGACATCGGTTCCGGTCCTGCCCAGGTGCAGACCGTCCGGTTTGTACTGGTCCCACCTTCCCCCAGAACCAGTTCCAATGTCCCAGGAATTTGAATTCCTCCCTCTTGCACCATTTCTCAAGCCACATATTCATCTTAACTATCCTGCTATTTCTACCCTGACTAGCACGTGGCACTGGTAGCAATCCTGAGATTACTACTTTTGAGGTCCTACCTTTTAATTTAACTCCTAGCTCCCTAAATTCATCCTTTAGGACCTCATCCCATTTTTTACAAATATCGTTGGTACCTATATGCACCATGACAACTGGCTGTTCACCCTCCCCCTCCAGAATGTCCTGTAGCCGCTCCGAGACATCCATGACCCTTGCACCAGGGAGGCAACATACCATCCTGGAGTCTCGATTGCGGCCGCAGAAACACCTGTCCCACTTACAATAGAATCCCCTACCACTAAAGCTCTCCCACTCTTTTTCCTGCCCTCCTGTGCAGCAGAGCCACTCATGGTGCCATGAACTTGGCTGCTGCTGCCTTCCCCTGATGAGCCATCTCCCCCATCAGTATCCAAAGCGGTGTATCTGTTTTGGAGGGAGATGACCGCAGGGGACTCCTGCACTACCTTCCTACTCCTGCTTTGCCTGATGGTCACCCATCCCCTATCTGCCTTTGTAACCTTTACCTGTGATGTGACCAACTCACTAAACGTGCTATTCATATCATCCTCAGCATCGCGGATGCTCCAGAGTGAATCCATGCGCAGCTCCAGTGCTGCAATGCGGTCTGACAGGAGCTGCAGCTGGACACACTTCCCACACACATAGTAGTCAGGGATACTGGAAGTTTCCCACATAGCACAGGAGGAGCATGACATGGGTCTGGGCTCTCCTGCCATGACTTAACCCTTAAATTAACTTAATTTGGCAACAATGCCAAAGGTTTCTTACTGATAAGAAAAGAAAAAAGTTAAAGAAAAAAGAAAAACTACTCACCAATCAGTTCTTACTTACTTACTTACTTACATCAATGCCAAATGATTCCTACCGAAAGAAAAGAAAAAGATCTTAATCCCCCACATGTCCTTTAATAAAGTGATTTCAATGAACATAAGAATCATGTGAAAGGCAACCTCCCATACCATGAAAAAAAGGTATTTATGAAAATAGGAGTCAGAAAAGCAGTGTGGTTTACATGACAATCCACTCACACAAGTGATGTTTCTGATGATTTCCCTTTTCAGTGATCTGCCTATTACTGATTCACTGTCAGCCAGCAATTAGTGTTCACTCAGGCTAGTTAGCAGACCCATCTTAGAAATGTTTATTTGATACAGTTTAAATATATTTGCACAGGAAATCATCAAGATTAATTCGGTTTGAAAGAAAGACAGACTTACATTTATATAACGCTTTCACGACCACAGTACATCCCAAAGCACCTTACAGTCAATTAAGTACTTTTTGCAGTGTAATCACTGTTATAATGTAGGAAACACAGTAGCCAATTTGTGCACAGCCAACTCCCAAAAACAGCAATGTGATAATGACCAAATAATCTGTTCTAATGATGTTGATTGAGGGATAAATATTCGCCAGAACACTGGGGATAACTCCCCTGCTCTTCCTCAAAATAGTGCCATGGGATCTTTTACATCCACCTGAGAGAGCAGACGGGGCCTCGGTTTAACGTCTCATCTGAAAGACAACAATGCAGCACTCCCTCACTGGAGTGTCAACCTAGATTTTTATGCTCAGTCTCTGGAGGGGGACTTGAACCCAAAACCTTCGTTCTCAGACAATGGTGCTACCAACTGAGCCACGGCTAAATAGGTAGTTCACTTTTATCTTACATTTCAGCAAAGTGATGTGTTGTTGCAGGTTCTGGCCCTTGCTCCAAATGATGGATTTGCTAAAGTTCATTACGGATTCATCCTCAAAGCTACAAATCAGATAGCTGAGAGCATTCCATATCTTAAGGTAAGCACTGCACTGGCAAGGTTAATTCATCAAGGATAAAAGCAGAAAGTGCTGGAAATACTCAGCTGGTCAGGCAGCATCTCTGGAAAGAGAAACCGGGTTAACTCTGTTTCTCTCTCCACAGATGCTGCCTGACCTGCTGAGTATTTCCAGCATTTTCTGTTTTTATTTCAGATTTCCAACATCTGCAGTATTTTGCTTTTGTATTAATTCATCTAGAGTTGGATGTTGCCGCATGTTTGATCACCAGAACCCAGTCAGGTGGTTAGAATACAAGTTACTATTCTAGTATGACTGTTAATACAGCGAACTAAAATGGTAATGATAACCCAGCCGTTCCACCAAATCCTGATTTACACTACATTTCCTGCTTAATACCAGGTGCATTAATTTTTGAAGCCCATCTGAGCTGACCTTGTGCTGCCTTCACAGCAAATCAGTGCCTTACAACTATCATTTGTGTGCTTGGTAAATTTGAATTGTGGCATAGTGACTCTGTTGGCACATACACAGGGATGCATTGTATATTAGCAAAATGTTGTGGACTGTTCAAATCAGTTTCATGTTCATTGCTGACAGTGTGAAGCTAAGAGGTGAGGAGAGCTATTTTTATCCTAATATCTTTATTCAAGTGGGAGTTAGATAACGTTTTCATTATTGCTTCATGTAACCTTAAAGTTGATAGTACAAATAGGTTTGCAGAGGAAATGACTAAATTGTGTTGGAAATGTTGGTGTGGTGCTGAGACAGTAGGAGTGTTCTTTTAAGGTTTCCAGTGCATGGCCAGAGAAATGTCGGAAAACTGCATTCTGCCATCACATAATGCTGCTTCGTTCAAAGTGGAACAAGATTTAATTCCCATGTCCTTAGTGAGTGAAAAATCACATTGCTGCTCAGCTTGTGCAGTTACTAGTTTATTAGACTGAGCAGTCATGAGATTCAAGTGCATTTTTGCCAGTTTGCTACATTATTTAAACGGGAACAAAAGCACAGTGGTTATGTTACTGGACCAGTAATCCAGAGGCCTGAACTAATGATCTGGAGACATCAGTTCAAATCCCACCATGACAGCTAGTGAATTTAAATTCAGTTCATTAAAAAAATCTGCATCAGTGGTGACATTTAAACTGCAAGATTTTGTAAAAATCCATCTATTTTTTTAGAATGTCTTTTGGGAAGGAAACCTGGTCTGGCCTAAATGTGACTTCAGACCCCACAGATGTGGTTAACTGCCCTGTGAAATGGTCCAGCAAGCCACTCAGTTGTACCAAACCGCTACTACTAATAAAACCGGATGGACCACCCAGTAGCGACCTCGGCACCGGACATGACTAAGGCACCCCAAGCGCAGTTGACCCTGCACAGTCCTCATCATTAACATTTGGGGACTTGTGCCAAAATTGGGAGACCTGACCCACTGGCAGGACAGACCAGTAGAGGAGGCAGCACAGTGATATACAGTTGGGAGGGAGTGGCCCTGGGAGTCCTCAACATTGACTCCAGACCCCATGAAGTCTAATGGCATCAGGTCAACCATGGGCAAGGAAACCACCTAGGGCCTTCCCTCAGCTGATGAATCAGTACTCCTCCATGTTGAACACCACTTGGAAGAAGCACTAAGGGCACAGAACATACTCTGGATGGGGAACTTCAATGTCCATTACCAAGTGTGGCTTGGTAGCACCACTGGTCCAATAGCACCACTGGCCGAGTCCTGAAGGACATAGCTGCCAGACTGGGCCTGCAACAGGTGGTGAGAGAACCAACACGAGGGACCTACTTGACCTCGTCCTCCCCAATTTACCTGTCGCAGATGTATCTGTCCACAACCATATTGGTAGCAGTGACCACCGCACAGTCCTTGCAGAGACGAAATCCCCTCTTCACATCGAGGACAGCATGTTGTGTGGTACTACCACTGTAAATAGGATAGATTCAGAACAGATCCAGCAGTTCAAACTGGGTATCCATGAGATGCTGCGGGCCATCAGCAGCAGCAGAATTGTATTCCACCACAATCTGTAACCTATGGCCCAGCATATCCCTCACTCGACCATTACCATCAAGCCAAGGGACCAATCTTGGATGAATGAGGAGTTTAGAAGAGCATGACAAGAACAGCACCAGGTGTATCTAAAAATGAAGTGCCGACCTGGTGACGCTACAGCACAGGACTGCATACATGCTAAACAGTGGAAACAGCATCCTGTAAACTGAGCTAAGTGATCCCACAACCAACTGATCAAATCAAAGCTCTGCAGTCCTGCCACATCCAGTCGTGAATGGTGGTGGACAATTAAGCAACTAACGGGAGGAGGAGGCTCCATGAATATCCCCATCCTCAATGATGGCGGAGCCCAGCTCGTGAGTGCAAGATTCATAACCATCTTCAGCCAGAAGTGCCAAGTGGATGATCCATCTCTGCCTCCTCCTCAGGAGCCCACCATCTCAGAAACCAGTCTTTAACCAATTCGTTTCACTCCACATATATCAAGAAACGGCTGAGCACACTGGATACCACAATGGCTATGAGTCCTGACAATATCCCAGCTGTCGTGCTGAAGACTTGTGCTCCAGAACTAGCCGCGCCTCTAGCCAAGCTGTTCCAGTACAGCTGCACTGGCATCTACCTGGCAATGTGGAAAATTGCCCAAATGTGTCCTATCCGCAAAAAGCAGGATAAATCCAATCCAGCCAAATACCACCCCATCAGTCTGCTCTCAATCATCAGCAAAGCTATGGAAGGTGTCATCAACAGTGCTATCAAGCAGCACTTACTCACCAATAACCTGCTAATCGATGCTCAGTTTGGGTTCCACCAGGACTACTTGGCTCCAGACTTCATTACAGCCTTGGTCCAAACATGGACATAAGTTGAATTCCAGAGGTGAGGTGAGAGTGACTGCTGTTGACATCAAGGCAGCATTTGAGAGTGTGACATCAAGGAGCTCTAGTAAAATTGAAGTCAGTGGGAATCTGGGAGAAAACTCTCTCCTGGCTGAAGTCACACCTCGCACAAAGGAAGATGGTTGTGGTTGTTGGAGGCCAATCATCTCAGCCCCCAGACATCTCTGCAGGAGTTCCTCATGGCAGTCTCCGCCCAACGTTCTTCATCAATGACCTTCCCTCCATCATAAGGTCAGTAGTGGGGATGTTTTCTGATGATTGCACAGTGTTCAGTTCCATTAGTAACTCCTCAGATAATGAAACAGTCTATGCCCGCAAGCAGCAAGACCTGAACAACATTTAGGCTAGGGCTGAAGTGTCAAGTAACATTCGTGCCATACAAGTGCCAGGCAACGACGATCTCTAGCAAGAGAAAGTCTGACCAACACCCCTTGACATTTAACAGTATTATCATCGTTGAATCCCCTACCATCAGCATTCTGGGGGTCACACATGGGCCAGAAACTTAATTGGACCAGCCACATAAATACTGTGACTACAAAAGCAGGTCAAAGGTTGGGTATTCTGCGGCGAGTGACTCACCTTCTGAACAACATTTCTTCCAACCGACGCGGCTGTGCAACTCTGCCTGTCCCGTGCAGTCTGGGACCGGCTTTTTCAAAATTAAGTTTCGCACATGAATGGGCCACACAGCCCCCTAAAGGGGCCGCGCACCCAGTCACACACCGTTCCTTCATTGTTGCTGGTTCAAAGACCTGGAACTCCCTCCCTAATTACACTGTGGGAGTTCCTTCACTCCACCAACTGCAGTGGTTCAAGAAGGAGGCTCACCACCACCACCACCTTCTCAAGGGCAATTAGGAATGGGTAATAAATGCTGGCCTTGCCAGCGAAGCCGACATCCCATTGAATTACTTTTTAAACTAGTTGCACTGGCAGTGGTTCCTTCAGGGAAACAACAAGGTTTGCAATAAAATAGATACAAAGTCAAGTGTATACCACCTTGTGAGTATTGAGGCATGTAATTTTAGTGTGGTGACTGTGATATAAACAGATTAAAAAAAATATATAATCTCTCCAGGAAGGATTAATATCTGGGGATCCCGGTACTGATGATGGACGTTTTTACTTCCACTTGGGAGATGCATTGCAGAGAGTGGGCGATCAAGAGGTGAGTGAAACTGCAAGTTTCCATTTTTATGTAAATAGGTTAATAGAATCTATTCATCAAAAACTCAATTAAGATCACAGATGCATTTGGGTGATGCATTTCTGCCAAAATATCATCTCATATGCACACTAAAATAATAAAATTGGTTAAAAGTACATTGAAATTCTGCTGAATGAAAGATTGAAAATCCTGCTTTCAATATTTTGTTGTAATAGGCTTTTAGTAAAAATAATTGCCTGGCTCTGATTGGGTTAACCTTCCAAGTAAAGTTAAAGCTGCACTAAACATATCTCCTAAATTGGATTTTTTAAATATATATCAGCCCTTTTTTTATCTCATCCTTGGATATGCTTCACATATTGCTTTTGCTGGCCCCTCTCTTTCTTCCACCTCTAGTGTTGTATCCTCAGATATTGCAAAGAAAAATCTATGATTTTCAATCGATTCAAATCCATGCAGTGTACTCAAACCAGTTTGAGCTAAGTTCTATTTTTAATCGAGGTCACAAATGCCAATTAATAATCTAGCCCCGGATAATAAGACTAGTTTAATGCAGCAATAGGAAAGCTCATTTTCATGTCGCTGTTGGCAAAACAAGTTCACTTTTCAATAGTCAGGATATGATTGATTAATTTATCTGGGAAAGTAATCCAATCTATAATTGGTGAAATAAAAGAATCTTAAACACGTAATTTAAGTGTTTTGGAATTTTTCCATAGCTTTATTTTTAATGCTCTCAGTGCAGTTAGCAGTGAAGGAGTTGGTGGTCAGTGGGAACAACAGACTTGCTGACAACATTTTTTGGTATGATTTATGATATGAATAGCTTTATGGTTCATTTGATCCACAGGCATACAAGTGGTATGAGCTGGGACACAAAAGGGGTCACTTTGCATCAGTATGGCAGCGTTCACTCTACAATGTGAATGGACTTAAGGCTCAGCCCTGGTGGATGACTAAAGAAACAGGGTATACTGAACTGGTGAAGGTATGTGCATTTATAATGACTGTGTTCCGAGTAATCCAACAACAGTTTGCATTTGCATAGTGTCTTTAACATAGGAAAACGTCACAAGGCATTTCGCAGAAGCGTAATCAGACAAATTGACACTGAGTTGAAGGAGGAGATATTGGAAGGGGGGACTAAAAGCTTGGTCAAACTGGCAGGTGGAGATGTTTAGGTAGGGAATTCCAGAGCTTGGGGAATTGACAGCTGAAGGCATGTCTAACAATGGTGGGGCGAAGGGAGTGGAGATGCAGGGGGGGCCAGAGTTGGGGGAACACAGATCTTGGCGTGTTGTAGGGTTGGAGGAGGTTACAGACATAGCAAAGGATCCTCAGTTAAATAGTTGATCACATGGTCATAAGACATTCAGTAATTGAGCTATTAGACTTTTAAGGGTGACATCAGATAGACAGAGACTACGATCACATATTTAAATTTATTCATCAGATATTTCAAGGACATAACATATAACTGCTGTTTATTTTATAACTGTATATTGTTTCACCCTACCCATTCCCTCTACAGCTTAAATTAACGTTTGTCTTCCTCTTTTGTGATGCACCATTTCCCAAGCAGCTGTCATATCTGTGCCAACCTTTTACTAGGGCCATCCAAAACTAATTCCACTGCCCTGCAGTCTCTCCTGTATTTCTCTCTGCTTCAAATACTTATCAATTTTTCCTGTAAGATGTACTGGTCTCTGCATCAACCATTTCCTGTGGCAAAGTATTCTATATTCGCCTAGTTTCTGTAAAGAAACTTTTTCCTCTTTCCTCACTCTTAGTGACAATGTTAAATTGATATTCGCTCATTCATTGACACCCCACACAGAGGAAATAGCCTTTCCCCATTCATGCTATCAAAACTCTTCACAATTTTAAATACCTCCTCGCCTTCTGTGCTTCAGTGGAAATAGCCTTAGTATCTTGCGTTGCCTGTCATAACAACAGTGTCCTAACCCTGCCATTATCCTGGTGACTCTGTGTTCTCCACTCTCGCAGACTTTAATGACCTTTCTGTAACTGTGGTCAATTCAATGCCTTGTACAATTTATTATTACTTATTTACTCTTGTTTTCTGTGCCCCTATTTCTAAAACCCCCAAATGCTGTTGGCCTTGTTCGTGGCTTTATCTACCTGCATTCTCACTTTCATGAAGTATTTGAATGCCTAGATCTCTCTGTTCGTCCACATTTTTCAATGTCATTCCATTGAATGTATTCTTGCTTTTCTTGTTTTTTCTCTGTGTATTACCTCACACTTAACTGTATTAACATACCTGCCACCTGTCTTCCCATTCCGCCAAATCATTGTCATTGTTTGCCAAACCCCCGACATTTGTGTCATCTGCACATTTTAAGATCGTGTTCCCGAGACCCGAGTTCAATTTATCTATATATACTGACAACAAAAGTGAACCCAATACTGACAACAAAAATGAACCCATTACTGACTCCTTGAATATACACTTCAAACCCTTCTCCAGTCCACCTCCCATTTATCTTGACGCTTGGCTTCATGTCAGCCAACTTTCTATCCATCCAGCTCCATTTCCTATTATACCATGGGACTGAACTGTTCTAACAAGCCTCTTGTGGGACACTTTATTGAATGCTTTCTGGAGATCTGTAGAAGAAAGAAAGTCTTGGATTTATATAGCATCTTTCATGACCACCGGACATCTCAAAACGCTTTAGAGCCAATTAAGTACTTTTGGAGTGTAGTCACTGTTATAATGTAGGAAATACACTGCATAGAAATTACAATTGAGGAGCAGACTATTTGGCCCAACCAGTTGGTATCGGCTTTTACCGTTTCTGCATCCCTACACTCTATTCATTAGTCAGTTCTTCAAAAAATTCTATGAAATTTGTTAAATATGACTTTCCTTTAACAAATCCATGCTGAAAGTCCTTGATTACAACAGTAAAGAAATGAGTTGGTTGCAAAGTGCTTTGGAAGTCCTGAGGTTGTGAAAGGTGCTATATAAATGGTGCGATGCCACAGCCTTGCTTGACCCCGGTCTGCACTTGAATTGGGTCTGTGGTGGATCTGTTGGTAAGAATCATGGCTTGCATGTCATCGTGAAGCAATTGGAGGATGGTGAAGAATTTTTGAGAACAGCCGATTTGAGAAGGACATTCCATAATCCCTCCCGGTTGACAGAGTCGAAGGCCTTTGTGCAGTCAAAGAAAGCCATGTACAGAGGTGGTTGCTCCCTACATTTTTCTTGGATTTGTCGCGCGGTGAAGATCATGTCCGTTGTGCCCCTTAGTAGGCGGAATCCACATTGTGACTCTGGGAGGAGCTCTTCAGCCAGTGGGAGGAGATGATTGAGGAGGATTCTTGCGATGAGTTTCCCTGTGGAAGACAGCAGGGAAACTCCTCTGTAATTACCGCAGTCGGATTTGTCCCCTTTCTTGAAGATGGTCACAATTACGGCATCTTTGAGATCCCCAGACATGCTCGCCTCCTTCCAGATAAGAGAGATGAGGTCATGGATTCGTGCTGAGTACTTCTCCACCATGCTTCAGTACTTCGGCGGGGATTCAATCTGCTCCTGAGGCCTTGTTCTTTTTCAGTTGTCGGATGGCCTTTTCAATCTCATGTCAGGTTGGGATTGTGCCGAGGTGGTGACGGGTAGCATGCTGTGGGATGGAGTCAAGGACACTTACGTCAAAGACAGAGTCTTGGTTGAGAAGATCCTCGAAGTGCTCCTTCCAGTGGACATTGACTGCCTCTCTGTCCTTGATGAGCACCTCTCCGTTCTTGGCTCTCAGTGAAATAGGACCTTGAGTGCTTGGGCCTAGGTGGACTTGACTGCACTAAAAAATCCACGCACAGCGTGATTGTCAGCAAGGTGCTGGATCTCCTGCGCTTTTTCGATCCACCATTTGTTCTTTAAGTCACGAGTTTTTTGGACCTCTGCCTTCAGCTGTCTGTAGGTCTGCTTTTATTCAGTCAAGTTGTGGAATTGTTTCCAATTCAGAAATGCCTTGCGTTTGCAGTTTATTAGCTCCTAGATCTCCTGGTCATTATCATCGAACCAGTCTTGATGTTTTCTGGTAGAACCAAGAGTCTCTTCGCAGGTGCTAATTATGGTGGACCAGGCACGATGGACATTCTGTGGCTCCGTTTCATTGGAGGTTGTCAGGTTGTCTGTGAGGCATAGGCTGAGCAGTAATGCTGTTTCTGGCCGTGAAATGGGGCTTCCAGGATTTAGTGCCCGGCCGGAAGTTTCACACATGGTTTTGTGGCAGCGCAAAAACTTACTGCCCCGCCCTCTGTTTTGACCGACAGTATGATGTAAATCGTCGTGCAACGCTGCGCTAGCGCCCCGGATGGAATTTTCAGCCTTAACGCCTCATTTAATGCCCCAGGAAACGACTGAAAAATCTAGGCAGTCCCAGGGTGCAGCAGGCGCTATTGGCGGCATATTTAAACAGAGGCTGGAGGATCTTACATCGCAGTTGTCAGTGACTGCTACGGTTGCACGCAGAATACTGTGTGAGGCTCCGAGTTGCAAACAACACTTTTACGTGCCATAACACTTTGCTACACGGTCAGTGAGAGATTTCAATGGGGGCAATGCTAGTTCGCCATCAAATCATGCTGGTTGCTATTGGCAGGTGGCTTCAAGCTGGAAGAAGGGTTCTTGGCCATGTTGGGCCACGAAATCGAAGAGGTCGCAGACATTTGGTGAGGAGGCCTTACGCCCCACAGGTTTACAGGGAGCATCGCTCATACCTCCACATCTCTC
Organism: Pristiophorus japonicus; assembly: GCF_044704955.1. Taxonomy (NCBI): domain Eukaryota; kingdom Metazoa; phylum Chordata; class Chondrichthyes; family Pristiophoridae; genus Pristiophorus; species Pristiophorus japonicus. The sequence goes on from NC_091977.1 coordinate 406,505,883, forward strand.
ATGCGCAGTGCGTTCGAAGGTTGTACTTCCGAAAAGAAGTACTGACTGAGTGAGATATGCCAGCTCCTATAGGCAGACCTACAGCCTACCTGCGCCAACAGGACTGCGCTGCCCTTCGAGGTGAAGGTGACTGTGGCAATGGCCTTCTATGCCTCCGGCTTCTTCCAGCCAACAGCATGGGACATACGCAGCATCTCGCAGCACACTGCACATTGCACATTGCTGCATTCGCCAGGATACAAGGGCACTGTATGCCTGCAGAATGGACTTCATAAAGTTCCCAATGAGCAGGGACAGCCAGAATGAGAGGGCTCGAGGGTTTGGATGATTTGCAGGCTTCCTTAAGGTTCAAGGTGCCATTGACTGTACACACATTTCCTTGCGAGCACCATCACACAATGCAGAGCCCTTCAGAAACAGAAAGGGATACCACACCCTAAACGTACAGCTGGTCTGCGACCACACTCAGCGTATCCTCACAGTGAATGCCCACTATCCAGGGAGCACACATGGTGCTTTCATCTTGCGTGAGAGCTATTGTGTTCCTAACACAGATGAAACTGCACACAGGGAGGTTAAAGTAACAGTGACCTCAGTCTTTATTAAGACACTCCAGAGTGAGGAGCAGGCCTTAGAGGCCGGCTTATATGCAGTGCTCCCAAGGGATGCTGGGATCCCCTGGGACCTCAGGGGATGTGCTCCCTGGTGGCGGAATATGGGAGTGCATGCTTTACAGATACACAACAAGAGCAGTGTCTCACGAATGTTTCAGCGGCAAAGACAAGGTCAGAGCTGGCTAATAGGGGATAAAAGATACAGCCTGGCCGCCTGGTCATGACCCCACTCCGGAACCCTGCCACAGAAGCCGAGCAGCGCTATAATGTGAGCTATGCAGTCACCCGCAGCATCATCGAACAGACAGTTGGCGTGCTGAAGCAGTGCTTCCAATGCCTGGAGCACTCTGGAGGCAGCCTTCAATACGCCCCATAACTGGTCTCTGAGTTCATTGTCGTGTGCTGCATGCTACACATCTTGGCCATCATGAGGGGACTGACATTGCTAGTGGGGATTGCAGGACCACCTCAGCAGGAGGAGAACGAGGAAGAGGAGTCTGGCGAGGAATCCATTGCGCATCCATCATAACCATAGTGGAGGCAGCGTGGAGATGTGGCCACAGCAAGAGTCTTATATCGCAGCTCATCATTGGTTGAACGGGGAAGGTAGAGTTGCAGCATTGATTTGCTACTCTATGACACCGTGCTGGCTATTCTACAATTTATTCTGCGAATGATACATAAGACTCCAATTGTACAGATCAAACAAACATTTTTATCGGAATGCAACATTTACAATTTTTCCTCCCCCCAAAAACCCCAAACTATACAATGCTTAAAGACTATCAATGAACACAAAACTGTTCCCTGCAGTGAACAAAATGTTAACTAACACAAGACTGCTTCATGCAACAACACCATTGAAGATGAGTGCATTGCAATCACACAACTACATATAATGTGGACAATGGTACAGACATTCCTGGCAATGAAGGGTTGTTAGCCTTTAATGGGTTTTTGCAAGACTTCCCCCCCCCCCCCCCCCCCCCCCCCCCCCGCCGTCCCTTCAACCCCTTTCCATGCCTGCTGCTCCTCCTCAATTAATCCTAAGGGCATACAGCACGGCTGCTATGTTGGGGGGAGCCAGACAATGCAGACAGCATGTGAGGACACCCTGGACCAGCTCTTGGCCTGGAAGGCCCGACTTTGAACTGGGGCACCTCATCATCAGCGTGACCAGCCACAGGTGGCTGAGGTGTCAATTGTGTATGGTGCATGCTTGGCGAGCGAGTGGTTGCATCCGGAATACTGTCATCCAGAGGAATGACCTGTCATTTCCGTGGAGCCACTGACTCTCTGACAGGGCTGGGCCTTGGCAACCAGAGCACAATGTCCCCGTGGGACAGTGGGGAATGCAGAGAGTATGGAAGCAGACATGGACCGCATTATCTGGCCAAGCTGAAGCAAAGCTTGTGCCTGTGATGCGCCCGAGTCTGCGGTGTGATCAATGGTACGCGCCACACACTCTGGAACTCCACTGTCGCTGCTGGAGGCCACCAGCCTCTGTGTGTGGGCAGTGATGGCCTCTCTGGACTCACGACTCGTAACGACAATCTGGGACACTGCCTCCACAACAGTCGCAGTGAGCTTGTCAGTGCTCGCTGGGATCCATCCCAGTGCATCCATAAGCTTATGATGCATTCCTGTGGTTTCCCTAGACATTTCCAGCACATCCAGTTCCACGTTTACCTGTCTTTGAGCAGAGCGACTTTACTGACTCACCCTCTGGAGAGCTGGCCTGCGAGAGTCCACCCTGGTACTGCATTGCTGTACGGACACCCTGGGAAGTCAGCGTTGTCGCCAGAAGTACTTAATCCCAACTGGTGGGCTCTGATGCTCCGCCGGAGCAGGTTCCTCCTCTCCTTCATCATCTCCACCATGGCCTGACGTGGAGGCCTCCCTCGCGGGATGCTGCGCTTCTGGTTGGTCATCTGGAAGTAGAAAACAACAGAGGAGTGGTTAGCAGCAAGGGAGGGGGCAGAGTGACATGAGGAAAGCGGCATTGCACATGTTCATTTGAAGGGCTGCTGCAACTCCACAATATATCTCACTGCAGTATCTGGAGTCGTGCCATCCATTTACATACCTTCACTACCCGAAGGGGGCTCAGCATCACCCCTGGCAACTGCCCGAGCTGAGACTCCGATGAGGGCCGAGACTCTTTCCTCCACATCCGCCAACGGGATTGTTTGAGGCGGACCCCCGCCTGTCCGCAGCTGCTCCCTTCTATTATGGGAGTGTTTGGACTGAAAAGAGAAAAATAGGAAGGGTTCAGATAAGGTTTCTCTGCTGTTGCAGCACATATACCTACCAGAGTAAAACAGGTGATACTGTGTGAATGTTTTTGTTCCTTCCATCTGTTTCGATTTGGATGTTGCATGTGCTTCGTCAGTATTTGTTCGCAGGTTTTAGGCATCCAACATTGGGGCTGTAAGTGATCTTTCAGAAAGGCATGGCAGCATAGAAACAGAAACATAGAAAATAGGTGCAGGAGTAGGCCATTCGGCCCTTCGAGCCTGCACCACCATTCAATAAGATCATGCCTGATCATTCACCTCAGTACCCCTTTTCTGCTTTCTCTCCATACCCCTTGATCCCTTTAACCGTAAGGGCCATATCCAACTCCCTCTTGAATATATCTAATGAACTGGCATCAACAACTGTCTGCGGAAGAGAATTCCACAGGATAACAATACTCTGAGTGAAGAAGTTTCTCCTCATCTCGGTCCTAAATGGCTTACCCCTTATCCTTAGACTGTGACCCTTGATTCTGGACTCCCCCAACTTCGGGAACATTCTTCCTGCATCTAATCTGTCCAGTCCCATCAGAATTTTATCTGTTTCTATGAGATCCCCTCTCATTCTTCTAAATTCCAGTGAATACAGGCCCAGTCGATTCAGTCTCTCCTCATATGTCAGTCCTGCCATCCTGGGAATCAGTCTGGTGAACCTTCGCTGCACTCCCTCAATAGCAAGAACGTCCTTCCTCAGATTAGGAGACCAAAACTGAACACAATATTCCAGGTGAGGCCTCACCAAGGCCCTGTACAGCTGCAGCAAAACCTCCCTGCTCCTATACTCAAATCCCCCTAGCTATGAAGACCAACATACCATTTGCCTTCTTCACCGCCTGCTGCACCTGCATGCCAACCTTCAATGACTGATATACCATGACACCCAGGTCTCGTTGCACCTCCCCTTTTCCTAATCTGCCGTCATTCAGATGATCTGCCTTCATGTTTTTGCCACCAAAGTGGAAAACCTCACATTTATCCACATTATATTGCATCTGCCATGCATTTTGCCCACTCGCCGAACCTATCCCAGTCACCCTGCAGCCTCTTAGCATCCTCCTTACAGCTCACACTGTCACCCAGATTAGTGTCATCTGCAAAATTGGAGATATTACACTCAATTCCTTCATCTAAATCATTGATGTATACTGTAAATAGCTGGGGCCCCAGCACTGAGCCCTGCGGCACCCCACTAGTCAATGCCTGCCATTCTGAAAAGGACCCGTTTATCCCAACTCTCTGCTTCCTGTCTGCCAACCAGTTCTCTATCCACGTCAATACATTACCACCAATACCATGTGCTTTAATTTTGCACATCAGTCTCTTGTGAGGGACCTTGTCAAAAGCTTTTTGAAAGTCCAAATACACCACATCCACTGGTTCTCCCTTGTCCACTCTACTAGTTACATCCTCAAAAAATTCTAGAAGTTTTGTCAAGCATGATTGTCCTTTCATAAATCCATGCTGACTTGGACCGATACTGTCACTGCTTTCCAAATGCGCTGCTATTTCATCTTTAATAATTGATTCCAACATTTTCCCCACTACTGATGTCAGGCCAACTGGTCTATAATTCCCCGTTTTCTCTCTCCCGCCTTTTTAAAAAAGTGGTGTTATATTAGCTACCCGCCAGTCCATAGGAACTGATCCAGAGTCCATAGCCTGTTGGAAAATGATCACCAATGCATCCACTATTTCTAGGGCAACTTCCTTAAGTACTCTGGGATGCAGACTATCAGGCCCTGGGGATTTATCGGCTTTCAATCCCATCAATTTCCCTAACACAATTTCCTGACAAATAAGGATTTCCTTCAGTTTCTCCGTCTCGCTCGACCCGCGGTCCCCTAGTATTTCTGGAACGTTATTTATGTCTTTCTTCATGAAGACAGAACCAAAGTATTTGTTCAGTTGGTCTACCATTTCTTTGTTCCCCATTATAAATTCACCTGATTCTGACTGCAAGGGACCTACGTTTGTCTTCACTAATCTTTTTCTCTTCACATATCTATAGAAGCTTTTGCAGTCAGTTTTTATGTTCCCGGCAAGCTTCCTCTCATACTCTATTTCCCCCCTCCTAATTAAACCCTTTGTCCACCTCTGCTGAATTCTAAATTACTCCCAGTCCTCAGGTTTGCTGCTTTTTCTGGCCAATTTATATGCCTACGAGATGTCCTACGAGACGAATTTAGGGAGCTAGGAGCTAAATTAAAAAGTAGGACCTCAAAAGTAGTAATTTCAGGATTGCTACCAGTGCCAGTTGCAAGCTCAGATGAATACGTGGCTTGAGCAGTGGTGCACAAGGGAGGGATTCAAATTCCTGGGGGACATTGGAACCGGTTCTGGGGGAGGTGGGACCAGTACAAACGGGTGGTCTGCACCTGGGCAGGACCGGAACCAATGTCCGAGGGGGAGTCTTTGCTAGTGCGGTTGGGGAAGAATTAAACTAATATGGCAGGGGGATGGGAACCTATGCAGGGAGACAGAGGGAAGTAGAATGGGGGCAGAAGCAAAAGATAGAAAGAAGAAAAGTAAAAGTGGAGGGCAGAGAAACCTAAGGCAAAAAGCAAAAGGGGCCACATTACACCAAAATTCTAAAGGGGCAAAGTGTGTTAAAAAGACAAGCCTGAAGGTTCTGTACCTCAATGCGAGGAGTATTCGGAATCAGGTGGACGAATTAACTGCACAGATAGTAGTTAACGGGTATGATGTAATTGGCATCACGGAGACATGGCTCCAGGGTGACCAAGGCTGGGAACTCAACATCCAAGGGTATCAACATTTAGGAAGGATAGACAGAAAGGAAAAGGAGGCGGGGTGGCATTGCTGGTCAAAGAGGAAATTAATGCAATAGTAAGGAAGGACATTAGCTTGGATGATGTGGAATCGGTATGGGTGGAGCTACGGAATACCAAGGGGCAGAAAACGTTGGTGGGAGTTGTGTACAGACCACCAAACAGTAGTAGTAAGGTTGGGGACAGCATAAAACAAGAAATTAGGGATGGATGCAATAAAGGTACAGCAGTTATCATGGGTGACTTTAATCTGCATAATGATTGGTCTAACCAAACTGGTAGCAATGCGGTGCAGGAGGATTTCCTGGAGTGTATTAGGGATGGTTTGCTAAACCAGTATGTCGCGGAACCAACTAGGGAGCTGGCCATCCTGCACTGGGTGATGTGTAATGAGAAAGGACTAATTAGCAATCTTGTTGTGCGAGGCCCCTTGGGGGAGAGTGACTATAACATGGTAGAATTCTTTATTAAGATGAAGAGTGACACAGTTAATTCAGAAACTAGGATCCTGAATTTAAGGAAAGGTAGCTTTGATGGTTTGAGGCGTGAATTGGCTAGAATAGACTGGCAAATGATACTTAAAGAGTTGACGGTGGATAGGCAATGGCAAACATTTAAAGATCACATGGATGAACTTCAGCAATTGTACATCCCTGTCTGGAGTAAAAATAAAATGGGGAAGGTGGCTCAACCGTGGCTAACAAGGGAAATTAAGGATAGTGTTAAATACAAGGAAGAGGCATATAAATTGGCCAGAAAAAGCAGCAAACCTGAGGACTGGGAGCAATTTAGAATTCAGCAGAGGAGGACAAAGGGTTTAATTAAGAGGGGGAAAATAGAGTACAAGAGTAAGCTTGCCGGGAACATAAAAACTGACTGCAAAAGCTTCCAAAGATATGTGAAGAGAAAAAGATTAGTGAAGACAAACGTAGGTCCCTTGCAGTCGGATTCAGGTGAATCTATTATGGGGAACAAAGAAATGGCAGACCAATTGAACAAATACTTTGGTTCTGTCTTCACGAAGGAAAACACAAATAACCTTCCGGAAATACTAGCGGACCGAAGGTCTAGTGAGAAGGAGGAACTGAAGGATATCCTTATTAGGTGGGAAATTGTGTTGGGGAAATTGATGGGATTGAAAGCCGATAAATCCCCAGGGCCTGATAGTTTGCATCCCAGAGTACTTAAGGAAGTGGCCCTAGAAATAGTGGATGCATTGGTGATCATTTTCCAACAGCCTATCGACTCTGGATCAGTTCCTATGGACTGGAGGGTAGCTAATGTAACACCACTTTTCAAAAAGGGAGGGAGAGAGAAAGCGGGTAATTATAGACCAGTTAGCCTGACATCAGTAGTGGGGAAAATGTTGGAATCAATTATTAATAATGAAATAGTAGCGCATTTGGAAAGCAGTGACCAGATCGGTCCAAGTCAGCATGGATTTATGAAGGGGAAATCATGCTTGACAAATCTTCTGGAATTTTTTGAGGATGTAACTAGTAAAGTGGACAAGGGAGAACCAGTGGATGTGTATTTGGACTTTCAAAAGGCTTTTGCTTAAGGTCCCACACAGGAGATTGGTGTGCAAAATCAAAGCACATGGTATTGGGGGTAATATACTGACGTGGATAGAGAACTGGTTGGCTGACAGGAAGCAGAGAATCGGGATAAACGGGTCTTTTTCAGAATGGCAGGCAGTGACTGGTGGAGTGCCGCAGGGCTCAGTGCTGGGACCCCAGCTCTTTGCAAAATACATCAATGATTTGGATGAAGGAATTGAGTGTAATATCCCCAAGTTTGCAGATGACACTAAACTGGGTGGCGGTGTGAGCTGTGAGGGGAATGCTAGGATGCTGCAGGGTGACTTGGACAGGTTAGGTGAGTGGGCAAATGCATGGCAGATGCAGTATAATGTGGATAAATGTGAGGTTATCCACTTTGGGGGCAAAAACGCGGAGACAGAATATTATCTGAATGGCGGCAGATTAGGAAAAGTGGAGGTGCAACAAGATCTGGGTGTCATGGTTCATCAGTCATTGAAAGTTGGCATACAGGTACAGCAGGCGATGAAGAAGGCAAATGATATGTTGGCCTTTATAGCTAGGGGATTTAAGTATAGGAGCAGGGACGTCTTACTGCAGTTGTGCAGGGCCTTGGTGAGGCCTCAGCTGGAATATTGTCTTCAGTTGTGGTCTCCTAATCTGCGGAAGGACATTCTTGCTTTTGAGGGAGTGCAGTGAAGGTTCACCAGACTGATTCCAGTGATGGCAGGACTGACATATGAGGAGAGACTGGATCAACCAGGCCTTTATACATTGGAGTTTAGAAGGATGAGAGGGGATCTCATAGAAACATATAAGATTCTGAAGGGACGAGACAGGTTAGATGCGGGTAGAATGTTCCCGATGTTGGGGACGTCCAGAACCTGGGGAGACAGTCTTAGGATAAGGGGTAGGCCATTTAGGACTGAGATGAGGAGAATCTTCTTCACTCAGAGTTGTTAATTTGTGGAATTCTCTACCGCAGAGAGTTGTTGATGCCAGTTCATTGGATATATTCAAGAGGGAGTTCGATATGTCCCTTATGGCTAAGGGGTTCAAGGGGTATGGAGAGAAAGCAGGAAAGGGATACTGAGGGAATGATCAGCCATGATCTTATTGAATGGTGGTGTAGGCTCGAAGGGCCGAATGGCCTAATCCTGCACCTATTTTCTATGTCTCTATGCCTCTTCCTTGGATTTAACACTATCCCTAATTTCCCTTGTTAGCCACCGTTGAGCCACCTTTCCCATTTTATTTTTACGCCAGACAGGGATGTACAATTGTTGAAGTTCATCCATGTGATCTTTAAATGTTTGCCATTGCCTATCCACTGTCAACCCTTTAAGTATCATTAGCCAGTCTATTCTAGCCAATTCACGTCTCATACCAACGAAGTTACCTTTCCTTAAATTCAGGACCCTCGTCTCTGAATTAGCACTGTCACTCTCCAGCTTAATAAAGAATTCTACCATATTATGGTCACTCTTCCCCAAGGGGCCTCGCACAACAAGATTGCTAATTAGTCCTTTCTCGTTACACATCACCCAGTCTAGGATGGCCAGCCCTCTAGTTGGTTCCTCGACATATTGGTCGAGAAAACCACCCCTAATACACTCCAGGAAATCCTCCTCCACTGTACTGCTACCAGTTTGGTTAGCCCAATCTATATGTAGATTAAAGTCGCCCATGATAACTGCTGTACCTTTATTGCATGCATCCCTAATTTCTTGTTTGATGCTGTCCCCAACTTCACTACAACTGTTTGGTGGTCTGTACACAACTCCCACTAGCGTTTTCTGCCCTTTGGTATTCCGTAGCTCTACCCATACAGATTCCACATCATCCAAGCTAATGTCCTTCCTTACTATTGCATTAATTTCCTCTTTAACCATCAATACTACCCCGCCTCCTTTTCCTTTTTGTCTATCCTTCCTGAATGTTGAATACCCCTGGATGTTGAGTTCTCTGGACTCATGTTTCCATAATCCCAATTATATCATATTCGTTAATGGCAGTTGGAGTGTATTGCGAGGGATGATGTGAATGATAGAGTTAATGTGCATGGATCATTAAAAGCCAATGGGTGCAGAAGTAAGCCTTCATCTTTCTTAGACATTGTGATAGCCACCCCACAGAGTGTTGAGAGGGACCATATGCATAACAAACTTCATATCGTGTGTGAGATTAATGTTAGAAGTCATGGAGGCATTCTTCGATGCAAATGGTATTCACCCTGATGACCCTTGTAAGGTCGTTGAACTTTTTTCGACACTGTGTGCCAGTCCTGGGCACATTGTCTGCAGCAGACTCCTCCTGCACTATCTCCCTCCATATTCACTTAAACACAGCAGGGAGTGGTCTGGCTCCTCCAGCAAGATGGAGTGAGGCCCACCTCCTCTCCACTGCGTGGACTAAGGCCTCATTTGCCTCATGACTGAAGCGCCTGGCACGCAGCCTTCCCTCCTGATTCTCTATCTCAGCTGAAGTGGGGCGGTTTATATGCGCATACGCACTGGAAGCTGCCTCGCCCTACATTAGCATTTCCGACCGGAAAAGAAGTGCACATGCGCAAAATGGCCACCTACTTTAATGCCAAGTTTTGGCTCTGGCGCACAAAGTCAGTCGTGCAACATCTAGCTTAACGCCAACACTCCTGCAGATGACCTTTTTTGCTGAAACTTCCAGTCGAAGGCATAAACTTTTACGCCCCAAAATCGAAAAAGCCGAAAATCTAGCTCTTAGAGCTTGCCCACAATTGACATTAGACTCACTGATTTATAATTACCTTGTTTCCTCCTTTCCTTTCTTAAAACAAAGATGTGTTACATTGGTTAATCTCTAGTCCAGTGACACGATTTGCTTATTTAATGAGAATTGAAAAGTTATGGTCAGAGCCTCTTCTATTTTCTGACTTCTTTCAACTACCTAGGGTGCATGTTATCGGGGACTTATCTACCTTGAGTCCTGCTAATTATTTTAGAACCAATTCCTTTTTTACAGTTACCTCTACCAATTTTTCCAAATCCTCCCCATTTTCACTTCCATCATTTGTAAAAACAAATCCAAAATATTTATTAACCCTGCTATACCTTTATCCTCCACAATTAGACTCTCTCCTTCATTCCTGAGCAGTTCTACTCTCTCTAACTTACTTTACTTTTTATAAACTTTGTTTCCTTTTATATTATTTGTTGCTCTTTTATCATATTCCCTGTTAGCCTTTCTAATCTGTTTCACCTTCATACTACATTTTCTGTGTTCCAAATTGCTAGATCTAACTTTATCTTGTATCTCCTTTTCAAATTTCAATTTAGTTTTAACCTTTCTATTTATTCACAGAATTCTGTATTTTGATGCACGCCCTTTTCATCTTGTAGGAATATATTTATTTTGTACTCTATCCATCTCTTGCTTGAAAATTTCCTATTGCTGACTTTTCTGCCCAGTTAATTTGTGTCAGATCCCTTTTTATCTCCTATGAATCTTGTGATTTTATTGGTTTCATGTTAGTGCTGTACATTATACTAAAGCACCGCAGTCGATCTTCTAGACACTGACCAGACTTGGAAAACTCCACTTTATTAGGGCCCGGAATTTCCAATTGGAGGTGTGCCTCCGGAGTATGCCTCCGACCTGCTTTATGAAAAAAAAATTTAATCTGCACCGACATTCAGGCTCTTGGGCTTTGGGGCTTTGGGTCCTAGGCCTTCAAGCGTAGGCAGCTCGGAAATGTCCCTGGGATCACATGGGCCAGATCCTCCAATCAGCAAGGAGGATTCCTAATATGCTTATGTTTATCTCCAAATAATTCAATAATTTATACAACTGGAATAAAAATAAATGTTCTCATTTTCACATTTAATTAAAATTTCCTTCAATAAAATTGAATTTTTTGGAAAAATAATTTTAATCTGGGCCAAGATTTACATAAACAAATTTAAAATGTGCATGATTTTTTTAAATTAAATTTTTTTAATCATAAGATTTATTTTAATCATTATGCTGGGGAAAGCAGGCCCTACGTCTGCTTTTACCAGACGTAAGGGTTTCGTGGGCATTTGCTGGGCAGTACTTGGGCAAATAGCCCAACTCTGCACCAGCTAAAGTTGTTTTTGGGTCAGTGCAGATGATCTGTCATGGCGAACCTTGACAGATCGCAAGTTCCAGGTTTTCACGCATGCACAGCACATGTGGAATCCAGAATTTGCGGGGCCTTGTACAAGGCTTACGACGACGTAAGCTGAGTGTACACAGTCATGGGGAACACAAAATCCGGGCCTAGATTTTTTTTTGTGTTGAAAAAGAAATATTGCTGATAATTAACTCTTGAAAGGGAATTGTTCTGTTGTGAGATCCTAAAGCCAATATCTAAATTTTAGTACACTTTTTCTTTGTTGTAGACTCTTGAGAGGAATTGGAAGTTAATCCGCAATGAGGGACTGGCTGTTATAGACAAAGAAAAGGCTTTATTCTTGCCTGAAGATGAAAACTTGAGAGAAAAAGGAGACTGGGGCCAGTTTACCGTTTGGCAGCAAGGTAATACCTAATTGTGAGAACATTACTATTAGAGATGTATGATGTTACAATATATTGATTATCTATGTCAAAATATTGTGATGTGTAAAACCCATAATAAATGTGATCTTTTTCCGATTGGAAATAAACCACGATGGCCTTTGTAAATCAGTTCAAAAAATGGTATAGGCTGCTGTAACAAAACCTTTGTTGACTTGAATATAGAAAATTGCATTCTGCAATAAATGCCATTATGGCAAGAAAGTGATTTAAGAACATAAGAAATAGGAGCAGGAATAGGCCATTCGGCCCCTCAAGCCTGCTCTGTCATTCATTAAGATCATGGCTAATCTTCTACCTCAACTCTACTTTCCTGCACTGTCCTCATATCCCTTGAATTCCTTAATATCCAAAAATCTAGCGACCTCTGTCTTCAATATACTCAAAGACTGAGCATCCACAGCCCTCTGGGGTAGAGAATTCCAAAGATTCTCCACCCTCCGAGTGAAGACATTTCTCCTCATCAGTCCTAAATGGCCGACCCCTTATTCTGAGACTGTGACCTCGGGTTTTCGACTCCCCAGCCAGGGGAAACATCCTCCCTGCATCTACCCTGTCAAGCCCTGTAAGAATTTTGTATGTTTCAATGAGATCACTGCTCATTCTTTTAAACTCTAGGGACTATAGGCCTAATCTACTCAATCTCTCCTCATAAGACTATCCCCCCATCCCAGGAATCCGTCTGGTGAACCTTCGTTGCACTCTCTCTCTGGCAAGTATATCCTTCCTCAGGTAAGGAGACCAAAACTGTACACAATATTCCAGGTGCAGTCTCACCAGGGCCCTATATAATTGCAATAAGATGTCTTTACTTTTGTTCTCAAATCCTCTTGTAATAAAGGCCAACATGCAACATACCATTTGCTTTCTTAATTGCTTGCTGTACCTGCATGTTAAATTTCAGTGATTTGTGTACAAGGACACCCAGGTCCCTCTGAACACCAACATTTCCCAATCTCTCACCATTAAAATTTCTATTTTTCCTACCAAAGTGGGTTACTTCACATTTCTCCACATTATATTCCATTTGTCATGTTCTTGCCCATTCACTTAGCCTGTCTATATCCTCTTTAAGCTTCTTTGCATCCTCCGCGATGTTGTATATCTGTAAAGCATGCACTCCCATGTTCCGCCACCAGGGGGTGCATCCCCTGAAGTCCCAAGGGATCCCAGCATCCCTTGGGAGCACTGTATATAAGCCAGCCCCTAAGGCCTGTTCCTGACTCTGGAGTGTCTTAATAAAGACCGAGGTCACTGTTACTTTAACCTCCCTGTGTGCAGTCTCATCTGTGTTAGGAACACAATACTCACAATGCTAGGTGGTAGTGTAAGTTGTATCATCAGCAAACTTGGATACATTACATTTGGTCCACTCATCCAAATCATTGATATAGATTGTGATTAGCTGGGGCCCAAGCACCGATCCTTGAAGCACCCCACTAGTTATGCAAGCCATTGAATTTATATCTTTCGGTGTGAAGCTATCATCATCATCATAGGCGGTCCCTCGGATTGAGGATGACTTGCTTTCACGCCAAAAAAGGATGAGTTCACAGGTGTTTCAATGAAGGACCTAATATTCCAGATCCCGAACTACATCCTGAAGGATGGATGATCCCTGTGCGTGGATTTTTTTAACGTGTGGTGACCGCTGCACACCAGCCACCACACGGGCTTGACAGAGCCTGGTCTTGGTCCAGTGGCAAGGGTCATCCAAGACGACTGGAGACCAGCTCTGCTGCATGGGCCTAATGCGCACACAAATCGTAGTGTGGGCTGGCCCTTGCTGCCCCTGGGCCCCGAATTCAGGCCTCTCCTGGGCCCATCACATCCCTCCACAGTCTCTCGCTGCTGCTGCTGTATCTGTCCACGCTCCAATCGCCAAGGCTCACTGACACTTCAAATGGTGTATTTTGTATCTGAACCTTTGGCGGAGCGGATTTGAAAGTTTTTAAACTGCATTCTGGAAGCAATGCGGTTACACGGCAATGTGGTGGCGCTGAGCTTAATTACACTGCAGGGAATCATCTTGATGGAGCTATCAAGATGCTTCGCAATGCACCATAGCAACAATACATGTCTGACACCATCATCTGAATTCATCAGTTGCCACACTGGTTAAATAACTTAATAATTGAAAATACTATTTTGCTCGAAGTGCTCTAACATCACAATGCTATTGTAGCATTAATGGAACATGTAGAAAACATCCATGAAATTGGTAACTATTCCATGATGCCATACATCCCCGTGTCTCCTATGTTTTATGTGCTTAGATCATTGAATATTTCCTGTATTGCACAAATAATCAGTATTACTTCCATAATGTTTTTAACTTGTACCATCAGACAGCAACATTGTGATGCTTCAGCGTACAGATAGTGAGTGATTTAATATGTGCTGTTCCGAACCCATTAGAGCTGTTGATATTGCATGTCGTTGTTTTATTAGGCCTGATATTTTGCCAGCAGATGACTAACCAAACAAAACTATTGCTTTCTTAAATGGTACAATCGCACACAGCTTTAGGCAAATTAAATTTGGTTGTTACAATATGCTCAGTATGCTCACATTTCATTGTATGAATGCCTGGATAGATACTGCTTGTAAAGTGTCTGATGGTAGAAAGCAAGCTAATAACAAACGTTTTATTCCCCGTAAGCTGTAGGTAAAGATCCGGGCAAATTCTCTCGAGCTGTACAGCTGGAGGTATAGTTCCATGATTGTTAATGTCTTTCGTTACCTTGCCCAAATTATTATATTCATGTGTGTTACCTCTGGGATCCCCCAAGCATCTACTAATTCTCATCTGCATGTTACCCCTGGCAACATCATCCAAAAACACGGAGTCAGTTTTCACGTGTGCTGATGACACCCAGCTAACCCACCACCACTTCTCTCGACCCCTCCACAGTTTCTAAATTGTCAGACTGCTTGTATGACGATGAGCAGAAATTTTCTCCAATTAAATATCGGGAAAACCGAAGCCATTGTTGTCATATATGTATACTCTGTATATATACTATGCTGGTACAACTAGAGGGTGCAATTGTGGGAGGCCTAGGCAGGGGCTGTATAAAAGGTTGGTCACCACGCGGTGAAGGCACTCTGCAGTTACAATAAAGAGACTAAGGTCACAGCAGTTCAAGCATAGCACTAGGCCTCGTGGAGTTATTCTACAGATAAGTAGAGACATGTTAATTCTCTTTGTGCGTCGCCGCAAACTTCATTCCCTAGCCACCGACTCCATCCTTCTCGCTAGCATATGTCTGAGGCTGAATCAGACTGTTCGCATCCTTGGTATCATATTCAACTCTGAGATAAGCTTCTGATCACATATCCGTGGCATAATAAGACCGCCTATTTCCCCCTCCATAACATCCCCATCTTCGCCCTGCCTCAGCTCATCTGCTGCTGAAACCCTCATCCATGCCTTTGTTACCTCTGGACTTGTATTCCATGCCTCAGCTAATAAAGGCAAGTATTCCACATGCCTTCTTAACCAACTTATCGACCTGGCTTGCTACCTTTAGGGATCTGTGGACCTACACTCCAAGGTCCCTTTGTTCCACTACACTTTTCAGTGCCATACCATTTAATGTGTATTCCCTTGCCTTATTAGACCTCCCCAAATGCATTACCTCACACTTATCCGGATTGAATTCCATTTGCCACTGTTCTGCCCACCTGACCAGTACATTGATATCTTCCTGCAGTCCGCAGCTTTCTTCATTAGCAACCACACAGCCTATTTTAGTGTCATCTGCAAACACCTTAATCAGACCCCCAACATTTAAGTCCAAGTCATTGATATATTGATATATACCACAAAAAGCAAGGGTCCCAGTACTGAGCCCTGCAGAACTCCACTGGAAACATCCTTCCAGTCACAAAAACATCCATCAATCATTACCTTTTGCTTCCTACCTCCAAGTCAATTTTGGATCCAACTTGACACTTTGCCCTGTATCCCATGGGCTTTAACCTTCATGACCAGTCTACCATGTGGGACCTTATCAAAAGCTTTGCTAAAGTTCGTATGCACTACCCTCATCGAACCTCTTGGTTACCTCCTCAAAAAATTCAATCAGGTTAGTTAGACACGATTTTCCCTTAACAAATCCGTGCTAACTGTCCCTAATTAATCCTTGCCTTTCCAAATGTAGATTTATCCTGTCTTTCAGGATTTTTTCCAATAATTTTCCCACAACTGAGGTTAGGCTGACAGGCCTGTAATTACTCGGCCTATCTCTTTCTCCCTTCTTAAACAAGGGTACTACATTAGCAGTCCTCCAATCCTCCGGCACCATGCCCAAATCCAAAGAGGATTGGAAAATGATGATCAAGCCCTCTGCTATTTCCTCTTTTACTTCGCTCAACAGCCTGGGATGCATTTCATCCGGGCCTGGGGACTTATCTACTTTCAAAGCTACTAAACCCCTTAATACTTCCTCTCTCACTATATTTATTTCATCCAGAATATCACACTCTTCCTTGATAGCAGTATCTGCATTGCCCCTTTCCTTTGTGAAAACAGATGCAAAGTATTCATGAAGAATCCTCGCAACATCTTCCGCCTCCACACAAAGATTACCCTCATGGTCTCTAATAGGCGCTACCCTTTCTTTAGTTACCCTCTTACTCTTAATATATTTAAAGAACATCTTAGGATTTTCCTTAATTTTACTAGCCAAGCATTTCTCGTGCTCTCTCTCAGCATTCCTAATATCCTTTTTACTTTTGCCTCTTAACTTTCTATATTCCTCTAAAGATTCTATAGTATTTAGCCGTTAATATATGACATAAGCATCCCTTTTTATTCCTTAATCCTCCCCTGTAAGTCCCTAGACATCCAAGGGGCTCTAGAATTATTTTTCCCAGCCTTTTTCTTTAAGGGCACATGTTTGGCCTGAGCCACCGGACATCTCAAAGTACTTTACAGCCAATGGAGTGTAGTCACTGTTGTAATGTGGGAAGTGGGCCCTAAGCTCTGGAACTTCCGTCCTAAACCTCTGCGCCTCTCTACCTCTCATTCCTCCTTTAAGACGTTCCTAAAAACCTACCTCTTTGACCAAGCATCTGCACTAATTTCTTATGTGGCTCGGTGTATATTTTTTTTGTGTCTTGTAACATTCCTGTTAAGCACCTTGGGACAATTTACGACGTTAAAGATGCTATATAACTACAAATTGTTGGTGTTGTTGAGCTTTATTAGTGACTTCTCAGCAACCTAACTAAATCATAGAATGGTACAGCACAGAAAGAGGCTATTCTGTCTATCGTGTCTGCCGGCTCTTTGGTAGAGCTTTCCAATTAATTCCACTCCCCTGCTCTTTCCCCATAGCCCTGGGGGTGGAGACATCACATCTGAACCCAATCCTGGCTACAGTCGACATCTAGGGACATATTTCCAGCAGGAGTCACTGGGATAGTGATCAGAGCAGGAAAGCTGGTGGTTTATAAACCCCCTCCATAACCTAGTGAATTAGAGGCCTACTGTAGTGCCCTTACTGCATCAGCTTAGACTAGCTAACTTGACAGAGACCTAGAATCGAACTTGTGACCTTCTTGGTCTGTATGATTATTCTGTTCACTTGTCTAAATTTGCTGAAATATCACGGACCCTTCAAAAGCATGAACCTGGCTGTATCATAGCTTTCACTCATTGGGATTGGTGCAGGAATTGCTCTGCATTTCCTTTAGTTGAGCAAGCCACAAATTTGTTGTTCAAATGAATTCCAGTCATTTAAACAAACTTAAATGAGCCAGAATTATCTTCAGTGATTTAATTTGATGAAAAATTAAGGTGAGTTCATTTGCAAGTGTCAGGTTCAATATCCAGCATTATAATGTGAATGACCAACACGAGAAAGCTGGAGCATTATTAGGAGACCTCATTAATTATTTTTTCCAAACCCTTTAGAATTGATTAATTCTCAAGAGAAAGGGGTAATACTCCATGTGCTTGTTTATATAAATAGTCTCATCATTTTTGATAGAGTAGTTGATCTCCCATTGAATTGCATTTGGGGAGTTAAGACAAGTACAATTGGTCAACTAGGGTTAAAGGGCAAAGGATAATTAGACTGGGTAAGAGGTGGCAGAGGAGAGGGAGGAGTGGGGAAATGAAGGAGGGAAAGGAAGAGGATGGAGGAGTGCACTCAGAGTTCAGGATTGTGTATCCGTTTCCAGGAGGATGTTGCATTGCAAAGTTATCAAAGTTGTGAATGGAAAGGAGTGCTCACTGTGTTTGGAATGAAAGTCTTCGGGGGAAGAGACGGCAGGTGGGTGAGTGGGAAGAGGAGAGAACATATTAGGTAGAATGACATCTCTGTTGCCTGAATGAGTTTCTGGTTGGGGTGGGATGTATGTTGGGGGTTATTTGAATCATAGGGCGTTTTAAATTATTAATATTTTCAAGACTAAAAATCTCTAAGTTGTCTGAAAACAGAAGAGTTTAGAAACTAAGCTGATGCAATGACAGTCACTGGCCACAATGTTGGGCTGCAGCAGACTCCACCCAAATTTTCTAATAAGGCATTGTACATAGTCACAAGCTGTTGTGACTGAAAACTGTAACGAAGGGCTGAGTGATCTAAATGAAATACCTGCGGGGTATTACAAATATAATGGGTGTGAACACAATTTACATGGAAAATGCCACAAGGAATGTTGACAGATGACAGAACATACCAATTTTAGTAATATAGATTTTTGAGAGGAATAAGTTTCTTATAAAAAGATTATCATAGAAACGTACAGCACAGAAGGAAGCCATTCAACCTGTCATACCTGTACTTGCTCTTTGCAAGAGAAGTCCAGTTACAGTGCAGCTTTGCAAATTAGATTTTCTTTTTTTTAAATCCTCCTTACCTCTTCCTTTCCTTTAGGTGTTTTATGGTTCCACGGGTATCAGCAGTACATTCTTAACTGAGTCTTAACAGTGAGTGTAAGAGTCTTCATCCAATCTTTACCTGATGTCCACACGTGTCCATTTCCAGCAGGAACTCTTGCTCATTCTATCTTTGTCCCACTTACCACCCACTGAAGCCAATTGTACTGCCCTCTGCACCCCCCCAGGTCAAGATCAAGTACTTCCGCAAAGAACAGAGATCAAAGCTAGGACCTCCACATTTTGAATGGCCTAGTACTACATTAATGCATTTATCTGCTCAGTAATCAGTAGAGCCTGGTGGGCATAGTTATAAAAGCAAAGCCCAAACCCTAATCATTATTGTAAAGTGTCTCTGTCACCCCTGGGTAACAATGTAGCAAACTTGATTCAATAAGGGCCATTGCACAATTATCTAGCCTGTTTTGTTTCAAAGAAATGTGCACCTATTGGTGCATGTTGAACAATTATTGTACAGTACTTTATTGTATTATATTTATAATTTGTGTCCTACTATATGCTGGTGATATATTACCATGGATAGAGGATTGGCCAACTAACAGAAAACAGAGAGTCAGAATAAATGGTCATTTTCCGGTTGGCAAGCAGTGACTAGTAGGGTGCTGCAGGGATCGGTGCTGGGTCCTCAACTATTTACAATCTATATTAATGACGGATGAAAGGACCGAGTGCGATTTAGCCAAGTTTTGATGATGCAAAGATGGGTGGGAAAGCAAATTGTGAGGAGGACTCAAAAACATCTGCAAAGGCTAAGTGAGTGGGCAAAAATTTGGCAGATGGAGTATAATGTGGGAAAATGTGAGGTTATCCACTTTGACAGAAAAAATAGAAAAGCAAATTATAATTTAAATGGAGAAAAAATGCAAAGTGCTGCAGTACAGAGAGACCTGAAGATCCTTGTGCATGAAACATAAAAAGTTAATAAGCAGGTACAGCAAGTAATCAGGAACACAAATGGAATGTTGGCCTTTATTGCAAGGGGGATGGAGTATAAAAGCAGAGAAGTCCTGCTACAACTGTACAGGGTATTGGTGAGGCCACACCTAGAGTACTGCGCTCAGAGGCTGTTCCGAGAAGGTTCACTGGGTTGATTCCAGAGATTAGGGGGTTGACTTATGAAGATAGGTTGAGTAGGTTGGGCCTATACACATTGGAGTTCAGAGGAATGAGAGGTGATCTTATCAAAACATATAAGATAACGAGGGGGCTCGACAAGGTAGATGCAGAGGGGATATTTCCACTCATAGGGGAAACTAAAAGTAGGGGACATCG
This sequence comes from Pristiophorus japonicus, assembly GCF_044704955.1. Lineage (NCBI taxonomy): Eukaryota > Metazoa > Chordata > Chondrichthyes > Pristiophoridae > Pristiophorus > Pristiophorus japonicus. The sequence goes on from NC_091977.1 coordinate 406,525,884, forward strand.
TCTCAGAATAAGGGACCGCCCATTTAAAACTCAAATGAGGAGGAATTTTTTCTCTGAGGGTTGTAAATCTATGAAATTCTCTGCCCCTGAGAACTGTGGAGGCTGGGTCATTGAATATATTTAAGGCGGAGATAAACAAATCTTTGAGCACTAAGGGAGTAAAGGGTTATGGGGAGCAGGCAGGGAAGTGGAGCTGAGTCCATGATCAGATAAGCCATGATATTGAATGGCAGAGCAGGCTTGAGGGGCCAAATGGCCTACTCCTCCTATTTCTTATGTTCTTATGTAACATGACTTGCCCTGAGCGCTTGGGTAGCTGCACATTCCTCGGGTTTTCCTGATGTTTCAATAGGGCTGTGTGTTGCCTAAGCCATTGTGCAAGATTTGCCAGGTGCTGGAATGAAGATGGATTTTCCGACTACCAAACCATGTTTTGCTGGTTCTTCTCTGAAACATTCCTACCTTGATTTATGCTATTAGCAGAAGTTTTGTTCTAATGCCGGCATGAATGACAGTAGCGGACTGTGGGGTAGCACTCCCCATTCAAGATATTGCTGGAGCACAACTGCACAACATCACAAGGGAGGGGGGAAGAGTTAGCTGTGTACACAAAAGACCTGCTCTATAGATTTTATCATTTTTATAATAGTTCAGTAGAATATAAATCTCCTTTAATTTTCAGCATAACAGCATGAATCAGTTTTGTTGATAGGAAATATTTTCAAATGAAAGTGATTGAGGAACGTAAACATAATGAGCATCTTTCTGCAGTTATTTCTAGCATGTTTGTGCTTCTAATTATTGCCAGATTATTAATTAAAACCGATGTTATGGTTAAATTAACTTAATTGGCAGGAAAATTGTGATGCACTGATCAAATAGTTACCAATTTTAAAAATGTGTAAGGAAAAAGTTCTCTTATTTTGAGCAGTCTCCTACTACCTACCCTGCTAGACCACCTCAGAATGTGTGAAGGCTGAGCAGATTGTCACTGACCATCCTGTCCACCTGTACTCTGACTCAATTTTCCAGATTTTTGAGCACTGATATACGTCTGTCACTCCAGCTGCTCTAGTGAGACAGGGTACTGGCTAAGTTAGAGGTGGAGAAGTGTAACTCTGTAAACCACCACACCTCAGACTCTGGACAAAAAAATAGAGTAAAATATAACAATAAAGGTACAATGTTGCTTTATCTAATAAAAAGCAAAGCTTAGTGCTTTAATTTTGCACCCAATACAAAATGATTCAATGCTGAAATTCTGCAATGTAGTACTGCGCTTATACATTGTAAGAAATGTTCTGCTCTCAGTCATGCTAAATTTATTAATAATTCTATTGACAATGTTTTGGCAAGAAGGATTTGAGTTGCCGTGAAGCTGTCAGTGAGCATCAGGCATGTAAAGGTTGAGGATGTCAGATTTCTTCCTAAACACTTAGAAATGTTTAGCATAGAGAACCATAAAGGTGCCACATGTTTAATAAAATGGAGTTACATCTGATCACAAATCATTTTTAAGCCATCAGTCCATTAAAAATGTACTCTGGCAATTGGGTGGTAGAGCTTTAGACATCGATGTCTGGAATCAGAACCCATCTGCTCTTTCTGGTTGAGTTTTGCTGTTTCTCGGCTGAACAACTTGTACTGTGGGACAGTAGAAGTCATCATGTGACTAACAGAACCAGAAGTACCCCACTGCGTACAAAACCAAAAGTACTATACTTATTGACATATCACAGCATCATTAATTGCAAAATAATTATGCATGAGCAAAGCATTTTGGCCCATTTTAGTTTATCTATCCAAAAAGACCTATTGCAGCATCTGATTGTTTCTTAAAGGAGTCTGGCTTTCACCTCCACCATTCCACATGTTGATCACTTTGTGGGGAAGGAGGGGGATCTTTCTGACATCAGTCCTAAATTTGCCTTTTACTAGTTTGACCCCGTCATTCCCCTTCCCCCACTCTTACAATTTAGTTTGAAGTAAATTTACAGATTAACCTTTTACAATCTTATATACTGCTTTAAGATCTCCATTCAGATATCTCCTTGTAAGGTTAAAAAGCCAAATTTCTCCCATCTCTCCCCATAATCCAGATCAGGCTGATAGCTCTTTTCTGCACTGCCCCCAATGCTTGAATGTGTCTCTCATGTCTCAGTGACCAGAACCAGACACAGTAATCAAGATATGATCTGACCAGAACTCATTATAGTATGAACATGGCTTCCTCTGACTGTATTGGCTATGTGGTTCAACATTCGATTGGCTTTGTTGACTGCCACTGCTATATGGTTGGACATCTTGAACATCCAGTCTACAATGATTCCTATGTCCCTTTCAACTTACTTCTTGGTTATTTCAACACAATTCAAGGAGTACATCTGTCATCCATCTTTCCTATCTATGCTCAATATTTTACACTTGTCTGTATTAAATTTCATCTGCTCTTGTTCCGCCTACTGACATATTTTGTCCAAATCATTTTGATTCCCTCTGATTCCACTCCCCATTGCACTTTGGTAGTCGTTGAGATATCTGTGTCTGGAGAAATTGCCCCAATCTGGCTGAAAAAAGAGGTAGCCGTGGGAAATGTGAAAATTACTCAAAAAAACTGGGATTCTTGCTCAATGCTCAGCATAGCTATTCATTTTGGCCTTCCAATGGCTGTTATGGAGTTGGAAGAGGAAGAGGAGATTAAGCAGAGGGAAGAGGTTTCCCTTCGCTCTTGTCTCCATTTGATGGCAACCCTGCCCCAGGTTGTATTTTCTCTGGCTTTCATCCCTGATGGATTTTCTCTTGTGGTCTAATACTTATTCAGCCATTTTACTGACCTGTGATGATTCATTTACCACATTTAATCTACTCACCCTTAATAATCCCCTTACTTCTGTCTGTCCTAAGTTTTTGTCATCATCATCATAGGCAATCCCTCGGGATCGAGGAAGACTTGCTTCCACTCCTGAAGTGAGTTCTTTGGTGGCTGAACAGTCCAATACGAGAGCCACAGACTCTGTCACAGGTGGGACAGACATTTTGTACCTAATGCTCAAAGCCTTTCCTTTTGTTTTTAGATCTACAGATCATTTTCTCACCTCTTAATCCATTTAGAATATCCGGCTTTCTCATTTGTAAACATGCCACAGTAAACACCCCACCGCCTCCATCTTACGTATACTTCCCTCGGGTGCTTCCCTTATGATTAACCTTCTCTTGGGAGGCTCTTAATTTTGTTTCCCTCAGGTAGCCTGTTTTAAATTTACAAATCTGGGGTGCTCCCTCGGAAGCTCCTACATAAGATCTTTGATATGTGCTGAATTAGCTGGCTTCAAATGAGATGGGGTGGAAGCATTATTGACTTCAGCACCCAGGATTAGAGAAGGAAGAAAATTGGTACGGATTTCTGCTCCTGATTTGCTACTCTGACCTCTGCTAGAAAATGCATATCCAGATGTGTGATGAGAACAAGATTGGGCTCAGATGTGATTTCCCCTCCTTCATACTAATAGCCTGCTGGTCTCTTACTGTACACTATTCAGCAGGTGTCAAAAGCCCAACGGGGTTGATGGTAATTGAAATAACTAAAATAAAATGTACTGTTAAAATGGTTTACCCTCATGAATTCAAAAAAGGTTTTGTAATTTAAATATAGATTTTAGTGGTTGAAGCAGCTTTCAATTCATTTTGTTGATAAAACAATGGGAAAAATTAGAGGGTCACAACAACCTGTGTTTATACATGACAGGATAACAAATCTTAAAGTAGCCTCACATGGGAGATGTGCATTAAAATGTGTGTCATCTCCCAGTGGAGGCATGCATCAAAGCTTTCAAAGCACTTGAATATGCAGTCACCTGAACACTCAATTACAGTACTTGGTGGATAGAATTGGACTCCTACATGCAGAGAGATGAGCTAGTATGCATAGCTGTCAGTGAATCTGTGACACATCCACTGTAAAGCCTCTATTATTGCTGAGGTAAAATTGTACCTGTGGAGAAGGTTTATTTTTTCCCCCCACTTAGTGTAGGTTGGTTGAATGAATTAGGCATAAAAGCTTTGTAAATGGAAGATGAATTGGCAAGCAGTGCTATTAAACTAGGAAATCTACCAACAAATGCTAAAGATGTTCTTAATTGAGATAGATGATTAATGGCACAGGACTATATCCATTTGAACAAATATTGATATGTAACCAAAGTGCCATACGAATTGGGAACATTTTCAGAATTGGTGTGGATGATGGGCAGAAGAACAATATGCATAAATTGGATTGTTCAAACCCATGAATTTTTTGAGCCTTTTAATTTGTTACAAATTGGATTTTTCTTTTGGGTGTTTTGTCAGTAATTTTACCCCAGTTTAATCCTAAACTGATTTTCTCTCTCTAACCCCTCCCTCTAATATTTGCAAGCCTGGCTGAAAAAAATGGAAATACCTGAGACTTGAGAGAGATTCTTCCATTCTTGGTATGTTTGTATATTTTGTACACTAACGAGGGGAAAAGGTAATGAGAAAATCATAATATGAGAGCTCGGACTAGATATGTGTAAGAAATACATCAATTGTGGTTTAATTTAACATAAGATTTGTAATATGGCTGGGGAAGGTTGTTAGATTACACACTCATTTCTTGTGCATTTAATTATGACATTCTGAAATTATTGTAATGCAGTTGCTGCCTTGTTATATATATATTTTTTTTCTTCCCACTAGGTCGTAGAAATGAGAACTCCTGTAAACAAGTCCCAAAAACATGTGCCCTGTTGGAAAAGTTTCCCGAGTCAACAGGCTGCAAACGTGGACAGGTGCTTTTACTTTTTCATAATCTTTTGTAGTAATTTATCCATTCAGTGCTGGATGGATCTTTCAAAATATTCTATAGGTTTCTATCATAAAATTAATGAAATGAGATCTGTGATTTTTGAACAAAGGAAGACAATAAAGCACATCCTTTAACAGTTCAGAATAAATATAAATTCTAAAATAAAAACAGAAAATGCTGGAAATACTCAGCAAATCAGGCAGCATCTGTGGAGAGAGAAATAGAGTTAATGTTTCAGGTCGATAACCTTTTATCAGGTCATCGACCTGAAACAATGGGCCCAAGTTTCGAGCCGCGCCTAGAACGGCGCAGTCCCGACCTGGACGTCCGTTTTTCGCGCCACAAAGTGCGCCTAAACAAAACCTCCAGATTCTCCACCTTCCTGCAGGTCCTCTGGCCCTCAGCGCGGCGCAGCACGAGCTGTAGGGGGCGGAGCTAGGTCCCTGCGCTGAAAACAGTGCCAGGACCTCTGCACATGCGTGCTACAGTGGGCGCGCAAGTACAGTAGCTCCAGGCGCCCGAAACTGTGTGGGAGGGGCCCGAAGCACGCAGCCCCTAGCGCTGGCCAAATGGCCTCACTGGGGCTGTGTGAATAAGGCTCCTCCCACGGCCAGCTCCTGCTTCCTCCCGACCCGACTCGACTCCCGCTTCCCGCCCCCGGACCGGACCCGACACCCGCTCCCCCCCCGCCCCCGGACCGGACTGGACCCGACCCGACTCCCGCTTCCCCGCCCGGACCCAACACCGACCCGACTCCCGCTTCCACCCCCGCCCCCGGACCGGACCCGACACCGACCCGACTCCCGCTCTCCCCCCCCCTCCCCCCCACCGGACCCGACCCGACCCGACTCCCGCTTCCCCCCTGCCCCCGGACCCGACCCAACTTCCCCTCCCCCCACCCCCTGCCTCCGGACCCGACTCCCGCTTCCCCCCCCCCCCCCCCCGCCTCCGGACCTGACCCGACTCCCGCTTCCCCGCCCCCCCGCCCCCGGACTGGATCCGACCTGACCTCCCTCCCCCCCGACCTGACCTCCCTCTCCCTCCCTCCCCCCGAACCGAACCGACCTCCCTCCCACCACCCCCCCCCCCCAACCTGACCCGACCCAACGCCACCTACCTGTAAATCTGGTGCTGGGGACGGGCCCTGCCCGAAGTCTCCGGCCCGGCCCGTTCAGCCTCCCTCCCCCTTCTCCTTTTTCCACCCCCCATCTCCTTTCCCCCCCCCATCTCCTTTTCCCCCCCCCATCTCCTTTCCCCCCCCCATCTCCTTTCTCCCCCTTCTCCCCTTTATCCCCTTCTCTCCTCCCCTTCTCCCTCCCTCCCCCTTCTTCCCCATCCCTCCCCCTTCTCCCCTTTCCCTCCTTCTGCTCCCCCCCCTCTCTCCCTCCTCCCCCTCCCCTCGCTGTCAAAAACACAGACACTGACAGACAGAGAATGAGAGACACTGACAGAGACACACTGGGGGGGGGGGGCATCCCAGCACGCTGTTGGAGGGCTCCCGGTGCTCCAGTCGGTAAGTAGAAAATGTTTTATTTATTGGTTTAAAATTTTTTTTATTTCTTATTAATTTTTTTGATTGATTTATTGGTTGATTTATTGATGTATTTATCATTTATTATTGATGATGGCTCTTTATTTGTAAAACTGAAGTGTTTAATGTTTGTAAACTTCCCTTTAAACCCCCCTCCCCCATTCCCTACGCCTGATTTGTAACCTACGCCTGATTTTCTAAAGTGTAGACAAGGTTTTTTCGAGCGTACAAAAATCTTCACTTACTCCATTCTAAGTTAGTTTGGAGAAAGTTTTCACTGACGAAACTTTGAAAACAGGCGTAAGTGGCCGGACACGCCCCCTTTTGGAAAAAAAACTCTGTTCCAAAGTGAAACTGTTCTAACTGACTAGAACTGGAGCAAACTAAATGACGAGAATTCCGATTTCTAAGATACTCCGTTCTACACCAATTGCTCCTAAAAATCAGGAGCAAATCATGTGGAAACTTGGGGCCATTAACTCTATTTCTCTCTCCACAGATCCTGCCTGAACTGCTGAGTATTTACAGCATGTTCTGTTTTTATTTCAGATTTCTAGCATTTGCAGTGTTTTGCTTTTGCATAAATATAAATTCTAGTTTGATTCAAATATAGATTTATAGCTGAATATCCTCTCAGCACACAGGCATATAAAACCAGCCACAGTCTTTCAGAAAAAAATCTGTTGAATGCATTGTTCTTTTACACCAATTAAAATCTCATGCACTTTATGAAACAATTCATTAATATCCTGACTGAGTCTTGACACACATGGCATTAGTAATTAGTTTGACATCTAGAGTAGTGGCATCTGCCTGCAAGCGTGAGAAGAAATGAGAGAGGCAGAAGCAGTTCAGTTCTTCTATGATTCAACCTACAAGAAGCCCCTCAGACAGTGCAGTATTAGAAGGATGTAGAAATTAAGATGCACTGCGATGCATCAAGGATAAGTCTACCAGTTAGAGTGCTTAGTATAATGCAAGTTATTACCATTTGTCAGCCAGAAGAAAAAAAAGCGGAACTTGCTGTTCTGACCTTGCATAACTCAAACTGAATCTCATACCATCTTTACCTTCAACAGCCATAGTGCATTTGGCTGCTAACTGACTGACTTATGAAGGGCGTGAAGTTGCGATACATAGCACTATAGATTAAAATATTTTTTTTCCCGGCTGTCGTGCTGATGACTTGTGCTCCAGAAGTAGCCGTGCCTCTAGCCAAGCTGTTTCAGTACAGCTACAACACTGGCATCTACCTGACAATGTGGAAAATTGTTCAGGTATGTCCTGTCCACAAAAAGCAGGACAAATCCAATCCAGCCAATTGCCGCCTCAATAACCTGCTCACTGATACTCAGTTTGGGTTCCGCCAGGACCACTCTGTTCCAGGCCTCATTACAGCCTTGGTCCAAATATGGACAAAGAGCTGCATTCCAACGGTCAAGGCAGCATTTGACCATGTGTGGTATCAAGGAGTCCTAGTAAAATTGAAGTCAATGGAAATCCGGGGGAAAACTCTACACCGGATGGAGTCATACCTAGCACAAAGGAAGATGGTTGTGATGGTTGGAGGTCAATCATTTCAGACCCACGACATTGTTGCAGGAGTTCCTCAGGGCAGTGTCCGAGGCCCAACCATCTTCACCTGCTTCATCAATGACCTTCCCTCCATCATAAGGTCAGAAGAGGGGATGTTCAGTGATGATTGCAGTTCCAGAACTGAGTGTTCAGTTCCATTCACAACTCCTCAGATAATGAAGCAGTCCATGCCCATATGCAGCAAGACCTGGACAACATTCAGGCTTCGGCTGTCATTGCCATTGTCGAATTCTCACCATCAACATCCTAGGATCATCAGTGACCAGAAATTTAACTGGCCAGTCGCATAAATACAAGATCAGGTCAGAGGCGAGTGTCTCCCTATCTGACTCCCCAAAGCATTTCCACCATCTACAAGGCACAAGTCAGGAGTGCAATATTCTTCACTTGCCTGGATGAGTGCAGCTCCAACAACACTCAAGCTTGAAACCATCTGGACAAAGCAGTCCAGTTGATTGGCACCCCATCCGCCATCTTAAAGATTCATTCCCTCCACCACCGGCACACCATCATTACAATGTGTACCATCTACAAGATTTACTGCAGCAACTCCCAAACCCGCATCCTCTATCACCTAGAAGGACAAGGGCAGCAAGCGCATGGGCACACACCAAGTCACACCATTCTGACTTGGAAATATATCGCCGTTCCTTCATCGTCGCTGGGTCAAAATCCTGGAACTCCCTCCCGAACAGCACTGTGGAAATACAGTTGAGCATCCCGAATCTGGCAACCTCGGGACCGAGGCCAAGCCGGTTTTCGTGTTTTTCCAGACTTCGGAGCGTGTTTCTGACATCCAAAATCCGGAAACACCCGAGCCCAGGTTTGGGTATTTCCAGATTTCGGAATGTTAAAGAAAGGCGGGGGAGTTGGTCTCCGAGAAGCTGTTCAGGTCGCCGGCCCCATCCAGGAGGTCGTCGGGAGGGGCCCCGCTGCCGTGGAGGTTTTTGGGCGGGTCCCGCCACCATGGTGCTGTTCGGGCGGGCCGGCCCCGCCGAGGTTGTTGTCGGGCCAGCGGGCCCCGCCGAGGAGATGTTCGGGTGGGCCGGCCCCGCCGAGGAGGTGTTCAGGCGGGCCGGCCCCGCCGAGGAGTGTTCAGGCGGGCCGGCGAGGCGAGGCCCCGAGGTCGGCAAGGTCGTTCGGTCTGGATTCCAGAACATTTTACGGATTACGGACGACCCTGCCACGATCGTCTGGGATTCCGGAACTCCGGATTTTAGACGCTCATCCTATACCTTCACCACAAGGACTGCAAAAAGGCATCTCACCACCACCTTTTCAAGGGCAATTAGTGATGGGCAATAAATGCTGGCCTTGCCATTGACATCCACATCCCAAGAACAAATTTTTAAAAAATCTAGCTGGCTTCAAGAATGGTGAATGCACACAATGGAGATATCACATCATTACAATAATGAATGCAGTGAAGCCTAAATACCCACTTGCTGGTCTTACATTTCATACTTATTTTCTTTTCTCCTGAAGTTCAACAGCATGGCTCATGGGTAGCAGCAGCCTTCTTGTCCAAATGCCCATTCTTGTGTAAGCCAATACATTGATTGTTGGGAAACTATTTAAATGTAGTACAATCATAGCTAAGCCCAATCCTCATCTCAGCCAACATCCACACAAAAATGCTTTTTAGCATGTGTGCCAGTCTGCAGTGGAAAACTTTTTTTTGTTCTGCTCATTGACCAGTTCTGTTGCCTCTGCTGACGCGTTGGCTGAGATTAGTTCATTCAGCAGACAACAGAGACTGAGGCTGTTCTGTACTGCTCAGCAGCACATCAAGGGATGCGGAGAACTGATTGTTATATATTTAACATTCCTTCTGGGCTTGAGTTTCTGCTTAAGATCAACATTTTAGCCCATGATCAGTGAAGAGAAAATACCCTTCTCCTATGGCTAGTTCTGTGCATCAAGTCACTAATACTTCTCATCAGTTAGAATTAACGAAACAAGCTCAAACTTGTAATACTTTTGAACTGATGTTGCTGGTTTATTTATTAGATACTTAGCGACAGAATATTTCCAAAGTACAGTTACTCCATTTCCATTTCCCATGCAAGCCTTTTTTTTGAAATTCAGGTGTGTAAAAAGACACTGGTGAATAGAGAGCTTTAATATTATTGTGGCTTCCAGATCAAAGCTATTTTTGCTGCATTTTCATAAGTGAAGCAGCACAGTGTGGAATGGTTTCATTTCCTCAACAGTTAAGTCATTAGTTAGTTCTTTGATACTGCAACATTCAGTCATCTTTGATCTCTTGATATAGAATTACATAGGAGTAATTTATTTATATCTCCTTTTCCCTTCTGGGTTTCTCCCCATCAATCCCCATAGCTTCCATCTGCTGCTTTGCTGCCTCTTTCAGCGAGGAGGGGAAGCTGATTGGTAGCTAACTGCTCCTCAGAACGTCTTTGTTAATGTTGGTCTAAACTGGTTCTGTCAGTATTTCTTCGCTTCAAGATTAGCAAACACTTTTCTCTGTTGGCCCAGCTGAAAACTAGTGAGGATACATTTGGAAACAAGTACATTTGTATTTTAAACTCCTGCTGCCTTCTGTAGAGCCCACAGATAAGGCCCCCGCCTGCCCTCTCAGGAGGACGTAAAAGATCCCATGGGTCTATTGAAAGAAGAGCAGGATAGCTCTCTTCTGTGTCCTGGTCGTTATTTATCCCTCACTCAGCATCACTAATAAATAGATTATCTGGTCATTATCTCATTGCTGTTTGTGGGACCTTGCTGTGCACAAATTGTCTGCCACATTTCCCAAAATTACATCCGCGAGTATACTTCAAAGAGTACTTTATTAGCTGTAATGCGATGTGGTTATCCTACGGTTGTGAAAGGTGCTATATAAATGGTAGTTCTTTTGTATCATTACTGCATAAAGTGAATTTACAAATTGAAGCCTTAGCAAGAATTTAACTATGTCTTGTAGTGTGTGTTTTTAAAGCTTTTTCATGGGCACATATTAAACTCTTATGGGAACCCGTTTTTAAAAAAATGCAGTTTTGATTGGCATTCACACTCGAGCTGCACCCCAGAGAAGCAAGTTTGCCAGATTTAGCCACATCTATGGGTAGAGAGAAACAACTGTCCCAAAATAGCCCCCTCCTGGCAGTAGTTTTAGAGATATCCCTATCTTATAGGGGAGAGTGTATAAGGGTGGGTGGGAGCAGAACTGAATACAAAAATCAAATTATTTTCTCCATACAAATTTTGATTTGTATATTTTCACTGTTTTGATTGCTCACTAGACTAATGGAAAATGGTCAGGTGAGGGCAGTCCCCAGCATACTCAGCTTTTCAGAACAAGAGCGGGAACGATCTTTCTGTAAATGCATTCTGTGCCTGTGTGTTTTCCCTCTCTGTCTATGTTCTCTGTCTGTGTTCTCTCTCTCACTATCTGCTCTGTGTGTTCTCTCTGTCTGCTCTCTCTCTCTCTCTCTTTTCTCTGTGTTTTCTTTCTGTTCGTATGTTCTCTCTCTTAGTCTGTGTGTTTTCACTCTGTTCTGTTTCTGGTTCTCTCCGTCTGTGTCTCCGGCGCTCTCTGGCTGCCTGCCCCCGGCGCGCGCTCTCTGGCTGCCCCCTGCCTGGCACCGGCGCGCTCTCTTTCTGCCTGCCCCCGGCGTGCGTTCTCTGCCTGCCCCCAGCGCACGTTCTCTGCCTGGCCCCGTGCTCTGGCACTCTGCCTCTGGTGCTCTGTCTGCTTCTAGCGCTCTGTCGTTCTGCCTCTGGCACTCTGTCCGTCTCTGTTGTTCTGTTTCAGATTCTGTTACTGTCTGTTTGTCTGTCTCTGTCCGTGTCATTCCACATGAAAGAAATTGGCTTTGTACCCACTAACAGGAAAAGCAGCACAGAAAAACCACTAGGAGGAGTGAATTGAGAACAGCAGCCACATGACAGCTGGGGAACCCAGCCGGTTGGTACTAGTTCTTTACAAGCTGAATAGCAGTGCATTTCTTTTGTCTGAGTCCATTTTATTAATGGGCCTATTTGATCTGTAAAGGGTCAAATAGTCAACTTATTTTTTAAAAAAGCTTATTCATGAGAGTCCCATTGCTAATATAGATAGATTGCCCTATGTAGCATAGCATACAGAACAGCTGCACAGAGATGAGTTAATGCATTCCTTTCTTAGCAGCACTGACTGATAAGTCAGATTATATAATGTTTAGTATATTGAAAAGAATAGCAACAGAAGTAGACTATGCTAGAGGATCATCAAACTTAGTATCCTAAGTCTTGCGGTGAGCAATTATCATTAGTAAGCAGTAAAGCTGCTATCCCTGAGTAGCTTCAGGGTTGACAGCACGCTTTTGACCTTTAACACTGCCCTACCCACCCCCATTTCATACGTTGCCTGTGAATCAATAGAATGCACTTAGTGGTTCATTTGAAAAGCAAATGAATCAATAATATGTCTAGGTCAGCTTCATTTAGAGAATTTCGGCAAGGACATTGTGTCCCAGAAAGGTTATTGAGAATGGGTGTTGTGAAAAAAGACTTCATAGTTGAACCTTTTATCCTCACTAGATGCATACATTTCTTCTGAAAAGAATGTTTTTTCTCCAACAGCAAATAGGTTGGCGAGGGCAAAAGGACATGAGCATTTTTAGGTACGGGAAAAGATCATTAGGCTATACAAGCCCATGCCTTTTTTAGAGATCAACTGTACCCTACTCTCCTCGCCATCTCCCTCAATCCATTTTTTCTGCAGAAATGCATCCAATTTGTAACGTCTGCTTCAATCATCTCCTAGTAACTTATTCCACAACTCTATTACCCTTTACCTGTAAAAGTTCTGCCTGACTTCCCTTCTCATGCCTAACTTCCTCATTTTTCAGTGGTATTTGAATCCTTCAATATAGCGAACATTTTGCCTGGATCAATTTTGTTAATTCCCCTTCAAAATTTCAGTTAGATTAACTTGAAGTCTCCACTTTCCCCAAAAAGCCCAACTTCCTTAACCTTTTTTCAAAAACTTAAATGCCTGATATTGAAACTATATTTGTTGTTCGCCTCTCAAACTTATGAGAACTTCACTTAATACTGCTGCTCTTTTGAAATATACCCTATCCTCTTTCTAATGCCCCCAGATTGCCTCTCTTACAGCAAATAAGCACTATGCTGATAAGTTTCATAGATTCAGCTACTAAAATCCCTAAATCACTGGTCAGCAAAATTGTTCCATTGAACACATACTCCATCTTTCAGTTCTTTACACTCATTGTGATTATTTTATAATTCTCTGCATTGAATTGCAACAGCTACCTATTGGCCCAGTTACCGAAAAGATCTAGATCCTTCTGATTCTGGTTGCATAGTTCCTTATTTGACCTGCCTCTTGTTTTGGTATCATCACAAACTTGGAAATTTTGCTTACTCATACTCTCATCAAACAGTTAAAACAATACAAACCATTTAGAATGGGCTAACTGGTGCAGCACTGTCCACTTATAACTGGCTACATGTTGTGTCAGATCCTGGAAAGATTAGCGAGCCAAGAATTGAGAAAGGGCTGGTAAACTGAAAGCCAGGGACGGTTGTTGTCTTATGCGGAGAAAAGTTCTGTACATGCTGATGTATCCAGGCAAATTGACTCCACGTCCATTACTTTCAGTGCACGGGTACTGCAGCCACCATTTGTACAATTTACCTGATTGCTATACAGACGATGTCTGCGACAAGTGGAGCTCACTACACATATGAAAAATAACTGTGGTTCCAAGACTGGTGTTCTGCATACCCCACTCATAAATTCTTTTCAGCCTAAAACATTACCATTTATGACTGGCCTCAGTTTCCTGTTTTTACAACAATTTTCTACCCAGAGCCATACTTCAGCTAGACATTAGTGCCAAAGTGGAACTTAAAAATCTAGGCATCGGCTGTCCACTATGTCCACAATATCTTTGAAAAAATTCCATCAGGTTAATTAAACATGATCGTCCTTTCTTGAATCTGTGCTGGTTGTTCATTAACATAAGAATTAAGAACAGGAGTAGGCCATCTAGCCTCTCGAGCCTGCTCCGCCATTCAACAAGATCATGGCTGATCTGGCCTTGGACTCAGCTCCACTTACCCGCCCGCTCCCCATAACCCTTAATTCCCTTATTGGTTAAAAATCTATCTGTGATTTGAATATATTCAATGAGCTAGCCTCAATTGCTTCCTTGGGCAGAGAATTCCACAGATTCACAACCCTCTGGGAGAAGAAATTCCTTCTCAACTCGGTTTTAAATTGGCTCCCCCGTATTTTGAGGCTGTGCCCCCTCTCCCCAACCAGTGGAAACAACCTCTCTGCCTCTATCCTGTCTATCCCTTTCATTATTTTAAATGTTTCTATAATATCACCCCTCATCCTTCTGAACTCCAACGAGTAAAGACCCAGTCTACTCAATCTATCATCATAAGGTAACCCCCTCATCTCCGGAATCAGCCTAGTGAATCTTCTCTGTACCCCCTCCAAAGCTAGTATATCCTTCATTAAGTAAGGTAACCAAAACTGCACCCAGTACTCCAGGTGCAGCCTCACCAATACCCTGTACAGTTGTAGCAGGACCTCCCTGCTTTTGTACTCCATCCCTCTCGCAATGAAGGCCAACATTTCATTTGCCTTCCTGATTACCTGCTGCACCTGCAAATTAACTTTTTGGGATTCATGCACAAGGACCCCCAGGTCCCTCTGCACTACAGCATGTTGTAATTTCTCCCCATTCAAATAATATTCCCTTTTACTGTTTTTTTTTCCCAAGGTGGATGACCTCACATTTTCCGACATTGTATTCCATCTGCCAAACCTTAGCCCATTCGCTTAACCTATCTAAATCTCTTTGCAGCCTCTCTGTGTCCTCCACACAACCCGCTTTCCCACTAATCTTTGTGTCATCTGCAAATTTTGTTACACTACACTCTGTCCCCTCTTCCAGGTCATCTATGTATATTGTAAACAGTTGTGGTCCCAGCACCGATCCCTGTGGCACACCACTAACCACCGATTTCCAACCCAAAAAGGACCCATTTATCCTGACTCTCTGCCTCCTCTGTTAGCCAGCCAATTCTCTATCCATGCTAATACATTTCCTCTGACTCCGCGTACCTTTATCTTCTGCAGTAACCTTTTGTGTGGCACCTTATCGAATGCCTTTTGGAAATCTAAATACACCACATCCATCGGTACATCTCTATCCACTATGCTCGTTATATTCAAAGAATTCCAGTAAATTAGTTAAACATGATTTCCCCTTCATGAATCCATGTTGCGTCTGCTTGATTGCACTATTCCTGTCTAGATGTCCCGCTATTTCTTCCTTAATGATAGCTTCAAGCATTTTCCCCACTACAGATGTTAAACTAACCGGCCTATAGTTACCTGCCTTTTGTCTGCCCCCTTTTTTAAACAGAGGCGTTAAATTAGCTGCTTTCCAATCCGATGGTACCTCCCCAGAGTCCAGAGAATTTTGGTAGATTATAACGAATGCATCTGCTATAACTTCTGCCATCTCTTTTAATACCCTGGGATGCATTTCATCAGGACCAGGGGACTTGTCTACCTTGAGTCCCATTAGCCTGTCCAGCACTACCTCCCTAGTGATAGTGATTGTCTCAAGGTCCTCCCTTCCCACATTCCCGTGACCAGCAATTTTTGGCATGGTTTTTGTATCTTCCACTGTGAAGACCGAAGCAAAATAATTGTTTAAGGTCTCAGCCATTTCCACATTTCCCATTATTAAATCCCCCTTCTCATCTTCTAAGGGACCAACATTTACTTTAGTCACTCTTTTCCATTTTATATATCGGTAAAAGCTTTTACTATCTGTTTTTATGTTTTGTGCAAGTTTACATTCGTAATCTATCTTTCCTTTCTTTATTGCTTTCTTAGTCATTCTTTGCTGTCGTTTAAAATTTTCCCAGTCTTCTAGTTTCCCACTAACCTTAGCCACCTTATACGCATTGGTTTTTAATTTGATACTCTCCTTTATTTCCTTGGTTATCCACGGCTGGTTATCCCTTCTCTTACCGCCCTTCTTTTTCACTGGAATATATTTTTGTTGAGCACTATGAAAGAGCTCCTTAAAAGTCCTCCACTGTTCCTCAATTGTGCCACCATTTAGCCTGTGTTCCCAGTCTACTTTAGCCAACTCTGCCCTCATCCCACTGTAGTCCCCTTTGTTTAAGCATAGTATGCTCGTTTGAGACACTACTTCCTCACCCTCAATCTGTATTACAAATTCAACCATATTGTGATCACTCATTCCGAGAGGATCTTTTACTAGGAGATCGTTTATTATTCCTGACTCATTACACAGGACCAGATCTAAGATAGCTTGCTCCCTTGTAGGTTCTGTCATATACTGTTCTGAGAAACAATCCCGTATGCATTCTATGAATTCCTCCTCAAGGCTACCCCGAGCGATTTGATTTGACCAATCGATATGTAGGTTAAAATCCCCCATGATTACTGCCGTTTCTTTTTCACATAACAAATTCTTATTATCCAAATGATCACCTACTCAATCTCTCAAGATCATTTCAAAAGCCTTCCCTATAACAGATGCTAAATATATGTGATCTATGCTTTCCAGATGTCGTCCACATTCCAAATCTTTCAAATCTGTCATGAATCTAATGAATTTACAAAAATAGCAGTTAAAGCAATTGTAATTTCAGTCCCCGTATCCTTTTAATTTTTGGATGCAGGTTGGCTGTATTCAAATTTTTTGTCTATGTTTGCACGAGCTAGCACTTGCATACTGTCTGGCTTTTCCTCATAGGAGTTATTCATGGGGAAATTTGTAAAAGTTAAGGAATGTAGGTAATATTTTGGCAAATTTTGTCAACAGTCAGATTCTTAAAACATGTTGGTCCATAAAAATATTAGTACTGCTCTTTTAGTCTGTTGATGTAAAAATTGTTGTCCTAAGGTATTTGTCAAGATTAGTAGCAGGTTGTAAACTAATATTTAATTTACTATTGTGCATCTTTTTTTTTAAGATCAAGTATTCAGTTATGCAGCCAGGGACTCATGTGTGGCCTCACACTGGACCAACAAACTGCCGCCTAAGAATGCATCTGGGCCTGGTCATTCCTAAGCAAGGATGTAGAATACGCTGTGCCAATGACACCAGGTAAAAGGATTGTTGGTGTTTTTTGAACATACTAAGAATCAAGCCCAAAATTTATAGGAACCTTTTTAAAAGTTTGTTTGCCTCACCCAAGTGTAATCAGTTTGCTACAATGGCCAAAAAAATTGTCCTCGGATTACTACTGCTGTGTATACATGCCTGAATATTTCATGGGATTCTCCTGGGGTTTCTGCCAAAGTTACAGCAGAAGATTGGGAGAACACCTGTGGAAATTCTACCCCAGCATTTATAAAACTATTCAACCCAGTTGTTTATAAATGGAAAGTAAACATCAGACTGCCTCCACTGAAATGTAGCTTAATTCGCCTTAAACTAATTTCTGCTTTGATATTGTTACATTAGGCACATACTTGAGATCTTGCATGTATCACATTCAAATATATTGGGTATATATTTGTACAGACTTAATGTAAAAGCATATAGGGAGTCACAGTGATATCCCATTCCTTCCAACCCAGATAATTGAACATCTAAATCTTAATAACCACTTTACCCTTTCTTGACCATAGGCAGATCCCGCATTGATCTGATACAGTTTTGTCTTTGTGCCTGTTTGCACACTGTTGAGCATTAATGACTGCAAGTAGTGATCCAGTGTCAGACCTGAGCCCAAATGTTTAATTTATTTTTCAATTGGAATTATATATATTTTTTTTTAGTTGGTGATCCCTATTGGTTTGAAAAGTGGAAAAGTTCCCATTGCGAGAAGTTGGAGTGCAGGTGTATTGTTGCAGCTTGCTGTTTCACCAGATCTAGGAGTAGTTGGAAAAAGTGTTCCATTTCCCATCACCAACATCCCTTACCCTAATGAGCAAAAACAATCATGACAGATATTCCTCGAATATCTTCTGAGAGCAATGCAATGAAACTGTTTTGAACAATTTTTAAACATTCAATGTTATGAAGCATGCAACCAGCATGTCAAAGATACAAGAAAATGTAGAATGACAATAGCTGCTTTATCCAGAGTCGCTGAATGATTATCATAGGCTTCCCTCTTGCACTACCTATTGATGCCCTATTTAGGAAACAATAATTTTCTTCTCCAAATTCCCTTAAAAAAAAATCAAACAATGTTGTTAAATATCTCTATAAGCTTCAATCCTTTTCAACAGATGTTGATCCAAATTCAATGTTACTCTGTTTTTGCAGAGAATGGAAGGAGGGGAAGGTGATCATCTTTGACGATTCTTTTGAGCATGAAGTTTGGCAGGATGCTAACAGCTATAGGCTTATCTTCATCGTGGATGTGTGGCATCCAGAGCTGACGTCCCACCAACGAAGAACCCTTTCACCAATCTAATTTGGTACATAAACTGGAGAAGGAAGTTTGGAGTTGAATGAACATGAAGAAATTGTCTTATGTTATGAAGTGTCGAAAGTCCCATTGATTATTTTTTCTGAAACTCTTGGCACAGGACAGTTTTCTGGGGGTGAGGGGTAATGTACTTTGAAAAAATTAGTTCATAAAATAAAAAGGTCTCCTGGAATATCTTTGAGGGCATATAGAGGGCATGTAGAGGTTGAGTGATGCAAACTTGAGCCTTGTCCTCTTCCAAAACAAAGCACTAAGACCAAAGCTGAATAAGATCTCCCGAGGAAAATCCAACATGACATTTTCCCAATTCTGATTTGGAATAGTCTCAAAGATACAAAATAGTTCACTGCAAGCTATTGAAGAAACCTTGCATTGTAAAAATCAAAGTGAACTATATATGGCTTTCCACCATATTAAATCTCCTGAATTGGGTCTGTCTAGTTTATATAAGATACACAAGTTGTCGCATTCATATAACTGGTCTTCAGTGTTTTGTATTTCCACATGGAATCATTTTGTATATAGTTTGATGATTATTTTAATTGTACAGATATTCATGAGTTCTTAATCATAGTTATTGGCTAGTTACATAAAGATGATTTGTACCTTTCGTGCATTTAGTCAGTATGTTTGCACTCTGTCACAGATTTACTTGAAATCAGCATTTCTTCTTGGATAACATTAACAAATTACAAATTATAGTGTTTCACACAACAGTATCCTTTTTTTGCTCTATTTCTTAATTTTTTTTTGTTTACACAGTGAGTGCTGATGCCCTCAATGGGGGAGCTGCCTTTGAGAAGTTACTAAGCCTGACAGTCTGAGCGAGATTGATTAACACAGAGAGTTAAAATGACATGATCACTGAAGCATCCTGAGTTAACAGATGTATCTGTGCTTATACTTAGCTCCCCCACACTGCGCTTAGTAACTCGTCCAAACTCATTTCCCCAGCAGTATTAAGTGCTCAGTGTTCAAATAAAAAGTTGAAATTAACATAAAAAGCATAAGTAGTCATAGAGTAAGTTTCTCACCATCAATGTTGCTTACTAAACATAAAAATGAGTCCTCCTTTGAGTATAGAATTGTACACATTAATTCTGTAGAAAGAACCCAAAATGCACTTCCATAGAAGCTAACTGCTGCAGATGCCAATGAGAACTTTTTTAGTGTGACAGAAATGAACAAATGCCAATGTGAGATGCACATTCATCCAACAGACAGCTGATACATCTGTGCAAATGCCAAAATGCAGATGGCTTGTGACAGCCGTAATACATCTACAATAAAATGACCATATGTTTTTACATTCAAATTTATTATGCCAAGTGTAAATGACAGACTTTACTTTGTAGGGGCAAGGCAAGGAGAACCGAGTTCAGCACATAACCAAGGTACTTTTGTCTCAGAGCAGTTATAGGAGCAGTCAGATCCCGGCAGAGAGATGAGGATTGCAACCTACACCAGAATGTGGGAAAACGCAATCTGCATTTACATTAATCTGTTTTGTGTCACTATCTAAGCAGCAGTACATTTGGGGAACAGGAAGAGCATAGGGAACTATTTTAGTCTAATCAATATATAGAAATACTGTGATTTAAATATCTCACTTTTTGTTGTGTGTAAAGTATAATTCTGTTAGACTAATGTTGTAGATGCTGGTTTTGATGGATTTACTGATTGCAAGCTGCCCAAATGAATTGGATTAGCTACACAGAGGGGAGGAGCCTATTATTTCTGTCAATCTGGTTTATTCCTGTCCATCTGATATTACTGGAGTCCTTTTTGAATGCAAATGTAATTGAATGCTCCTTGACTTTATATTACTATCGTATCTGTGTATTGCGGCTTCGTGTTTTACTCTCTCTTCTGTTACATTTGCATTTAATATGTTTGTGGTGCTGAAACTGCATGCTGCCTAGCATTGCAGTGACATTGATTCAGAACCAACTGGACTTCTGTTCATTAGTCAGAAAAGGAGCATCAAAGAACTAGGGAGTAATCTTCAGTGAGATTTAAAGTTACTTTCCCTTTCTTTTGACTATCTAGTTTTGTAAGTTAGAAATAAAGTGACAAAACCTTATTGTAGCCATAAATAAAAACATGACGACTAACTTCAAAGATGCTGCAACGTTTGGTAAATTGTTATTTTAACAATATTCAAAGCCATCTGAATTTTTTCCCCTCACTTCTCCATTTTGAAATATTGCGCATGCTTTTTTAAAGAGACTCATGCTGGTGGTGATCATTAGAGTCATCATTAGTTGACGCATTTTTAGTGAGAGCTGACATTGAGAACATGGTTGTTTTCATTTCTCCTACTTTCAAATAAATTTTAATCTAGTGTATCGTATCAAAAGATGATTCGAGGTCGAGCTCAATTTTGGAAAGAATTTGATACTAGTTTACGGCAGTTTTTAAATTAAGTCAAGCTTCAATCCACTTCTATTTCCAATGACTCCTTGGAATAGGGTTTATAAAAACCTGTTCTCTTAGATAGGAGACTGATTGCATTCCATTCTACTGATTGGGAATAAATAGATTGCATTTTATTTTATTTTGGCATTTTTTAGAATAGTTTATCATTTTTTTTTATATCAAATTCACTTGCTAAAGTGAGTGGATTCAGTCGATCAGTTACTACACTGCAATTCTTTTTATATCCTGTCAGTGACATGGGATTTTAATTCTAAAGTTAACTACTGTATATCATTGGATAAACTGAATTTGCTCTGAGTGTTATGGGTATGTGTTCTAAGTACTGGTATCATGTCGATTGATACTTCACTAAAGTGGTTTTTAAGAGAATGGGACAATGGGTTTTAGCTGCAAGTACGGAGCCTCGTAGTACATGTTCTAGAAGTTGAGTTATTTTTATAAACAAGTGAGTCATGTCATGTCTTTCATAGGCACCCTTATTGAGTGAGACAAAGCTCAGCTTGGTTTTGTTTGTGTTTTATAATACCCTTTAGTATTGGCATAAATGGAACACTATGCCTTTTTTAGAGTATAAACCTGATATTCTTTGAACAAAATGGAGCTACCACTATGATTGTTACAGATTTCAATAGTGTATTTCTAACTGTAAATAGTTATTTTTGAAATTAAATTTTTATGCTTTTCACATAAATTATGCTTTCGGTTTTTATACAGCTCTTGTATCAAGAACCACCATTACTTCAGTAAACATTTAATTACAGTGAAAAATGTTGGGAAGGAATGTCTGTAAACTATTAATGAACACAAACACTTTGTAAAATGCTGTATAAGTCACTAACCTTGATTTTCCCCCAAATAAAACACAAAAGAACTTGAGTAATTCTTCTTTATTTGCCCAATCAAATAAACAGCTTTGTGGTTGGCAAAGTTAGCTTCACTTACTGAATTTAAATAAAATGCATTGATTGATTTTGAACATTCATCCAGCAAATAAACAGGAATGAATACATGGATCTTTGGCACTTTAATAAATGTTTTTTCATCCTGCCTTCTGTTCACAATTTATTTTTTTCTGAGTTTTCCAATCTGATATTGAACTATAAAAACAAATCCTCTCTTGCGTAACACGCAAAGGCACAAATATGTCTGAATATCACATGCCTGTTATTGAGACCTAAACCGTTCTGCATTCATGGAATATTTTCCTTCTCTCTTCCTTAGCAAAGTACCAACATCTGTGATGCTGCCAAGGTCACTATCAGGTTGCCTATAGTAGATACAAAATCCTTTAGGTATCTTATTTTAAATGATCTCTCAATCTTTAATCAACTGCTGGCAGTTCTGACAAGAAAGCCAATGACTGGTGATATTTGAATTTTGCCGTTTTATGAAAAATGAAAAAAACACTTCACATAGCTGAATGTGACTTGATTTAAGCAAGTGATCCACTGAGATCCAGTCATGGAGTTACCATTGTTTGTGTGACCTCTGAGATGCCTTTAGTTCAGTCTAGAGCTAGTAGTGGCTGAGTGTTATCATCATCCCTGTCTTCGTGCTTCAGCACACCTGGTTCTACCACCGACTGTGACCTGCAAGATAGACAAATCAGGTTGTGGTTAAACAGAGCCTAGTTCAATGGAAGGTAGCTGTAAACCTTTACACTGTTTCAGAGCAAAAAATAAAAATGGCGCTTTACTGTTCCAAATTAGTATTAGTTCTGCAAGGTAAATACTACAACATGGAAATTAGTTTTGGAAATGTCCAGTATTAGTTGAAGTACTGTAGAAAAGTCTGTGAGTAATGCATTTTATCAGTTCAACAACTGGAAAACTATTAGTCAAAAATGTTACTGAATCTGGGTTTTATTCCTTTTTTATATAACCTTTTTATTGACAATTAACCAGGTATATTGTCATTACAAACCTTGTTTTAGCTATAGTTTGAATCCTGCTTCATATTTGTATTTCAACAGTATTGAGTCCACATTATCTGCTGTCTATATATTTGTGTTGCATTCGGCAGGGAAAATGGCACAGTAATGGAAGCAGTAACAACATTTTAAATATGGGCTTTCAGATTTATCAGCAAATTTATCTTTCTGGATTCATAGGTCTTTTGTTTGTTGTAGCCTGGCAAAATCTAAAGTGAACAGTGTATGAACATAGCAATAGGCAGCTCACCTGACAGCCTAGTGGGGAAAGGCACCAGCTGGCATTGGGTTATACAGGTCAAAAACACACATTTGAATACTGGTCTCTGCTGAGTGAGCTGATGTCAGCGAGGACAGCAGTTAGGACACTACAATTATCTTCAGTGCTTTTATTATAATAACTTTTATTTATATAGCGCCTTTAACATAGTAAGATGTCTCAAGGCGCTTCACAGCAGTGCTACAAAACAAATTTGACACCGAGCCACAAAAGAAGAATTTGAGGTAGATGACCAAAAGCTTGGTTAAAGAGGTAGGTTTTAAGGAGTGTCATAAAGGAGGAAAGAGAGGTGGAGAGGTTTAGGGAGGGAGTTCCAGAGCTTAGGGCCCAAACAGCTGAAGGCACGGCCACCGATGATTGAGCAGTTATAATGAGGGATGTTCAAGAGGGCAAAATTTGTGGAGCGCAGACATCTTGTGAGGTTTTGAGGCTGAAAAAGATTAGAGATAGGAAGGGGCAAGGCCATGGAGTGATTTGTAAACCAGGATGAGAATTTTTAAATCAAGGCATTGAACTGGGAGTCAATATAGGTCAGAAAGCACAGGGGTTATGGGTGATCATGACTCGGTGCGAGTTAGGACTCGGTGCAAGTTAGGACACGGGCTGCTGAGTTTTGGATGACCTCAAGTTTACGTAGTGTAGTATATGGGAGGCCAGCCAGGAGTGAGTTGGAGTAGTCAAGTCTAGAGATAACAAAGGCATGAATGAGGGTTTCAGCAGCAGAGGAGCTGAGGCAGGGACGGAGGTGGGCAATGTTATGGAGGTGGATTTAGTTATGCCGCAGATAAGTGGCCGGAAGCTCGTGTTGGTCAAATATGACATCTAGGTTGCGAACAGTCTTGTTGACCCTCTAATTGATGCTAGGGAGAGGGATGGAGTCAGTGGTTAGGGAACACAGTTTGTGGCGGGGACCAAAGATAATGGCTTTGGTCTTCCCAATATTTAATTGGAGAACATTTCTGCTCAAGTATTGGATGTCAGATAAGCAAGCTGACAATTTAGATACCAATCTGGTCGAGAGAAGTGGTGGAGAGGTAGAGCTGGGTGCCGCCGGCATATATGTGGAAACTGACTTCGTGTTTTTGGATGATATCGCCAAGGGGCAGCGTAATAAGTAATAAAACTATGTGAAAAGATAAATACTGCGGATGCTGGAAAATGAGAAAGAAGGGGGCCAAGGACAGATCCATGGGGGACACCAGAGGTAACAATGTGGGAGTGGGAAGAAAAGCCATTGCAGTAGATTTTCTGGCTATGATTCGATGAGAATGGAACCAGGCGAGTGCAGTCCCACCTAGCTTGTGGATGGTTAAGAGGTGTTGGAGGAGGATGGAGTGGTCAACTGTGTCAAAGGCTACAGACCGGCCAAGAAGGATCAGGAGGGATAATTTACCTTTGTCACAATCACCAAGGAAGTCATTTGTGACTTTGATGAGAGCAGTTTTGTTACTGTGGCAGGGTCGAAAACCAGATAAAGGATTCAAACATTGAATTCGTCATAGATTTGGGAGGCGACAACAGTTCAAGTACTTTGGACAGGAAATGGAGGTTGGAGATGGGGCGATAGCTAGCACGCAAAGTGGGGTCAAGGGTTTTTTTTTGAGGAGAGGGGTGATGACAGCAGATTTGAAAGCGAGGGGAACAGTACCTGAGGAGGGAGAACCGTTAACAATGTCGGTTAGAGGGTTGGGGGTGGGGGTTGTAGGAAGGGGGAAATCAACCAGGTTTCCCATTGACAATCATAACCCAGTCATATGTTTGGACTCCGAGTGAGGACAGTATATGAACTTAAATAAGAATTAGCATCCCTTGATACTCGTGTTGCATAATAGTTGTAATATATCCTTCTTTCGGATGAGACGTTAAACCAAGGCCCCATCTGCTCCCTCAGGTGGACGTAAAAGATTCCATGGCACTATTTCAAAGAAGAGCAGAAGGTTATCCCCAGTGGTCATTATCACGTTGCTGTTTGTGGGAGCTTGCTGAGCACAAATTAGCTGCTGTGTTTCCAACGTTACAATAGTGACTACACTTCAAAAGTACTTCATTGGTTGCAAAGCGCTTTGGGACATCAGGTGATCGTGAAAGGTGCTTTATATATGTAAGTCTTTCTTGTATTGAATTTGTAGGTCTAATTGAAATAGTCAACATTTTAACCTCCCTATGAATTACTTTACCTGTAAAACTTAGTGCTATTCTTTTACCTTTTCTCCCCTCAATGCAAACTTTTTCACATTTTATTAAGTTCTATGAAACATGTGCCCAAAAACTGGCCTGAGGCTTGCTCAAAATTGGGTCTCGATAGTCATTTCTATAATCCTGGCAAGGTACAAACACCAATTGGGCATGACAATGCAGCTCACTGGTTGGGGGTTTCCCAAAATCGGTCTGCAGGTAAGTCCTGAAGGAGATTTGAAGGGGAGCGAGTGAGAGCTGACAGTGGCTTGCAGTATTGCTGTGGTGTTAGGTGAAGTACTCCTGCTCCTCCTGGCTCCACATTGAGGTAAGTGAAAAAAACAAAACCATGCATGCCCTTAGGTGCCTCCGGCGGTCCCTTTAGAAACATAGAAACAGAAAATAGATGCAGGAGTAGGCCATTCGGCCCTTCGAGCCTGCACCGCCATTCAATGAGTTCATGGCTGAGCATGCAACTTCAGTACCCCATTCCTGCTTTCTCGCCATACCCCTTGATCCCCCTAGTAGTAAGGACTACATCTAACTCCTTTTTGAATATATTTAGTGAATTGGCCTCAACAACTTTCTGTGGTAGAGAATTCCACAGGTTCACCACTCTCTGGGTGAAGAAGTTTCTCCTCATCTTGGTCCTAAATGGCTTACCCCTTATCCTTAGTCTGTGACCCCTGCTTCTGGACTTCCCCAACATTGGGAACATTCTTCCTGCATCTAACCTGTCTAAACCCGTCAGAATTTTAAACGTTTCTATGAGATCCCCTCTCATTCTTCTGAACTCCGGTGAATACAAGCCCAGTTGATCCAGTCTTTCTTGATAGGTCAGTCCTGCCATCCCGGGAATCAGTCTGGTGAACCTTCGCTGCACTCCCTCAATAGCATGAATGTCCTTCCTCAAGTTAGGAGACCAAAACTGCACAATACTCCAGGTGTGGCCTCACCAAGGCCCTGTACAACTGTAGTAACACCTCCCTGCCCCTGTACTCAAATCCCCTCGCTATGAAGGCCAACATGCCATTTGCTTTCTTAACCGCCTGCTGTACCTGCATGCCAACCTTCAATGACTGATGTACCATGATACCCAGGTCTTGTTGCACCTCCCCTTTTCCTAATCTGTCACCATTCAGATAATAGTCTGTCTCTCTGTTTTTACCATCAAAGTGGATAACCTCACATTTATCCACATTATACTTCATCTGCCATGCATTTGCCCACTCACCTAACCTATCCAAGTCACTCTGCAGCCTCATAGCATCCTCCTCGCAGCTCACACTGCCACCCAACTTAGTATCATCCGCAAATTTGGAGATACTACATTTAATCCTCTCATCTAAATCATTAATGTACAATGTAAACAGCTGGGGCCCCAGCACAGAACCTTGCGGTACCCCACTAGTCACTGCCTGCCATTCTGAAAAGTACCCATTTACTCCTTATCTTTGCTTCCTGTCTGCCAACCAGTTCTCAATCTACGTCGGCACACTGCTCCAATCCCATGTGCTTTAACTTTGCACATTAATCTCTTGTGTGGGACCTTGTCGAAAGCCTTCTGAAAGTCCAAATATACCACATCAACTGGTTCTCCCTTGTTCACTCTACTGGAAACATCCTCAAAAAATTCCAAAAGATTTGTCAAGCATGATTTCCCTTTCACAAATCCATGCTGACTTGGACCTATCATGTCACCTCTTTCCAACTGCAGTACACCTAGAAAAACTGATTGGGCACTTGGATGTCACCCGCTGCCAATTTGCAGAATTGGTGATTAAATCGCAATTTACACAATTTGAAAACAGATTTGCCCATGTGTTAGAAGTGTATGACCTATCATTACAACATGTGGATAATATATTCATTGTTATTTGCAATAGTGATTATTTTAATTAGATCTACTGTACTTACACTTTCAATATATTACAAAGTAGACATTCCTCCATAACTCAAGCTGTAAATGCATATTATTCTAGCAAAGTTTATTTGCCTAGTTACTTTAGATTATGCACAGAAATAATACTTAAACTGAAGCATTTCCCACAACAGGCTTTTTATCCTTAAGACTCACCCCTATTCAAATGTTGAAATTAATATTTTATAAAATTCAAATGCAACCCTATTATCAACCAAATTCCTCCATCAACCCCCGCGCCCCACCCCCCGCCCCTTTGCCAATCCACTGGGGGGGGGGGAAACTCACATTTCCCATCAATAGAACACATTCCACTCCCCTTTGCAAAATATAACAGTGCAAGGGATGCCTTGATGCATAGCCTCCAGGGCTACTAGTGATCTAGATGATGATCAAACAGACCACAGCACCGTGGTAAGGAAACCATTCAAGCGGGGGGAGTAAAAATAAACATTGTAGTAGTAGGGGACAGTATCATTAGGGAGATAGATACAGTTCTCTGCAGCCGTGAGCGTGAATCCCGAAGGCTGTGTTACCTGCCTGGTACCAGGGTTAAGGACATCTCACGGCTGGCGAGGAACTTGGAGTGGGAGTGGGAGAGGGTAGATACCGTTGTCGTGGTCCACGTGGGTACCAACGACATCAATAGGACAGACAAGAAGGTTCTGCTAAGGGATTATGAGCAGCTAGGGGCCAAATTAAAAAGCAGAACCACAAAGGTAATCTTTGGATTATTACCCGAGCCACGAGCAAATTTACATAAGATCACAGAGCTAAACTCGTGGCTCAAAGACTGGTGTGGGAGAAATGGGTTTTGGTTCCTGGGGCACTAGTATTGGGGTAAGAGGGAGCTGTCTGTCGGGACGGACTCCACTTGAAACGTGCTGGGGATAGGGTCCTGGCGAACCAAATAACTAAGGCTGCAGAAAGAGCTTTAAACTAATTAGTGTGGGGGGGCGGGCCGGGGGGGGGGAAGGGGGAGGTTCAAGTGAGCAGAAACCTAAAAGCTCAAAGGACAAGGTGAAGGCAATAGAGCAGGGTAGCATTGGGGGAAACGAAAACCAGTGGGGGATCAAATGTAGTATCTCCAAATTTGCAGATGACACTAAGTTGGGTGGCAGTGTGAGCTGCGAGGGGGATGCTATGAGGCTGCAGAGTGACTTGGATTGGT
This sequence comes from Pristiophorus japonicus, assembly GCF_044704955.1. Classification (NCBI taxonomy): domain Eukaryota; kingdom Metazoa; phylum Chordata; class Chondrichthyes; family Pristiophoridae; genus Pristiophorus; species Pristiophorus japonicus. The sequence continues at coordinate 406,554,225 of NC_091977.1, forward strand.
GAGTGGGCAAATGCATGGCAGATGAAGTATAATGTGGATAAATGTGAGGTTATCCACTTTGGTGGTAAAAACAGAGAGACAGACTATTATCTGAATGGTGACAGATTAGGAAAAGTGGAGGTGCAACGAGACCTGGGTGTCATGGTACATCAGTCATTGAAGGTTGGCATGCAGGTATAGCAGGCGGTTAAAAAAACAAATGGCATGTTGGCCTTCATAGCGAGGGGATTTGAGTACAAGGGCAGGGAGGTGTTGCTACAGTTGTACAGGGCCTTGGTGAGGCCACACCTGGAGTATTGTGCACAGTTTTGGTCTCCTAACTTGAGAAGGACATTCTTGCTATTGAGGGAGTGCAGCGAAGGTTCACCAGACTGATTCCTGGGATGGCGGGACTGACATATCAAGAAAGATTGGATCAATTGGGCTTGTATTCACTGGAGTTCAAAAGAATGAGAGGGGATCTCATAGAAACGTTTAAAATTCTGACGGGCTTAGACAGGTTAGATGCAGGAAGAATGTTCCAAAGTTGGGGAAGTCCAGAACCAGGGGTCACAGTCGAAGGATAAGGGGTAAGCCATTTAGGACCAAGATGAGGAGAAACTTCTTCACCCAGAGAATGGTGAACCTGTGGAATTCTCTACCATAGAAAGTTGTTGAGGCCAATTTACAAAATATATTCAAAAAGGAGTTACATGTAGTCCTTACTACTAGGGGGATCAAGGGGTATGGCAAGAAAGCAGGAATGGGGTACTGAGGTTGCATGCTCAGCCATGAACTCATTGAATGGTGGTGCAGGCTCGAAGGGCCAAATGGCCTACTCCTGCACCTATTTTCTATGTTTCTATGTTTCAGAGCGTGACAGGAAGGGACAGAATCTATCAACATAAGAGTACATCAGAAACTGGGGCCATAGCAGGAGAAAATGGTAAGAAAATACATTTAAAAGCTCTTTCATCATCATCATAGGCGGTCCCTCGAACGAGGATGACTTGTTTCCACATGAGTTCACAAATGTTTCAATGAAGGACCCGATATTCCAGTACTGAACTCCAGTTGAAGGGGTGGAGGATACTTGTGCGTGGATTTTTTTAACGTGTGGTGACCGTTGCACATCAGCCACCACATCGGCTTGACAGAGCTACGCCTTTATCCAGTGGCAACCTGTGAGAAAAGCTCTTTATCTGAATGCACGCAGCATTCGTAACAAATTAGATGAGCTGTCGGTACAAATAGTTACAAATGGGTATGATCTGATAGCCATAACAGAGACGTGGTTGCAAGGTGACCAAGACTGGGAACTAAACATTCGGGGGTACTTGACAATTCGGAAGGACAGACAGAAAGGAAAAGAAGGTGGGGTAGCTCTACTGATAAAGGATGGAATCACTGCAATAGTGAGAAACAATGTTGGCTCAAATGATCAGGATGTAGAAACAATTTGGGTGGAGATAAGGAATAATAAGGGGAAAAAGTCACTGGTGGGCGTAGTCTCTAGGGCCCCTAACAGTAGCAACTCTGTTGGTCAGAGAATAAACCAGAAATAGTGGGGGCTTGTAAAAAGGGAACAGCAGTAATGGGTGATTTAAAGCTCCATATTGATTGGGCAAATCAAATTGGTCAGCGTAGCCTTGAGGAAGAGTTCATAGAGTGCATAAGGGACGGGTTTCTTGAGCAGTATGTAACGGAACCAACCAGGGGGCAGGCTCTATTAGATCTGGTCCTGTGTAATGAGACAGGATCAATAAACAATCTCCTCGTAAAGGATCCCCTTGGAATGAGTGACCATAGCATGGTTGAATTTCAAATTCAGATGGTGGGCGAGAAAGTTGGATCTCAAACCAGCGTACTAAGCTTAAATAAAGGAGATTACAAAGGTATGAGGGCAGAGTTGGCTAAAGTGGACTGGGAAAATAGATTAAAGTGTAGGACGGTTGATGAACAGTGGCATATATTTAAGGAGATATTTCATAACTCTCAAGAAAAATATATTCCAGTAAGGAGGAAAGGATGCAAAAGAAAAGATAGCCATCCGTGACTAACTAAAGAAATAAAGGACGGTATCCAATTAAAAACAAAGGCATACAAAGTGGACAAAATTAGTGGGAGGACAGAAGATTGGGAAGCTTTTAAAAGCCAGCAAAGAACAACTAAAAAAATGATTAAGAAAGGGAAGATAGATTATAAGTAAACTAGCATGAAATATAAAAACAGATAGCAAGAGCTTCTATAGGTATATAAAAAGGAAAAGGGTGGCTAAAGTAAATGTTGGTCCCTTAAAAGACGAGACCGGGGAATTAGTAATGGGGAACATGGAGATGGCAGAAATTCTGAACAAATATTTTGTATCAGTCTTTATGGTAGAGGACACTAAAAATATCCCAACAGTGGATAGTCAAGGAGCTATAGGGGGGGGAGGAACTTAACACAATCACAATCACAATCACAAAGGAGGTGGTACTCAGTAAGATAATGTGACTAAAGGCGGATAAATCCCCTGGACCTGATGGCTTGCATCCTCGGGTCACAAGAGAAGTAGCGGCAGGGATAGTGGATGCATTGGTTGCAATTTACCAAAATTCCCTGGATTCTGGGGAGTTCCCAGCAGATTGGAAAACTGTAAATGTAACGCCCCTATTTAAAAAAGGAGGCAGACAAAAAGCAGGAAACTATCGACCAGTTAGCCTAACATCTGTGATTGGGAAAATGTTGGAGTCCATTATTAAAAAAGCAGTAGCAGGACATTTGGAAAAGCAAAATTCAGTCAGGCAGAGTCAGCATGGATTTATGAAGGGGAAGTCATGTTTGACAAATTTGCTGAAATTCTTTGAGGATGTAACAATAAGGGGATAAAGGGGATCCAGTGGATGTGGTGTATTTGGACTTCCAGAAGGCATTTGACAAGGTGCCACATAAAAAGTTACTGCGTAAGATAAAAGTTCACGGGGTTGGGGGTAATATAATAGCATGGATAGAGGATTAGCTAACTAACAGAAACCAGAGATTCGGGATAAATGGTTAATTCTTGGATTGGCAATCAGTAACTAGTGGAGTGCTGCACGGATCAGTGCTGGGATCCCAACTATTTACAATCTATATTAACGACTTGGATGAAGGGACCGAGTGTAACGTAGCCAAGTTTGCTGATGATACAAAGATGGGAGAAAAAGCAATGTGTGAGGAGGACAGAAAAAACCTGCAAAAGGACATAGACAGGCTAAGTGAGTGGGCAAAGATTTGGCAGATGGAGTATAATGTTGGAAAGTGTGAGGTTATCCACTTTGGCAGGAAAAAAAATCAAAGAGCAAGTTATTATTTAAATGGAGAAAAATTGCAAAGTGCTGCAGTACAGTGGGACCTGGGGGTCCTAGTGCATGAAACACAAAAGGTTAGTATGCAGGTATAGCAAATGATCAGGAAGACCAATGGAATCTTGGTCTTTATTGCAAAGGGGATGGAGTATAAAAGCAGGGACGTCTTGCTACACTAATACAGGGTATTGGTGAGGCCACAACTAAAATACTACGTGCAGTTTTGGTTTCCATATTTACGAAAGGATATACTTGCTTTGGAGACAGTTCAGAGAAGGTTCACTAAGTTGATTCCGGAGATGAGGGGGTTGACTTATGAGGAAAGGTTGAATAGGTTGGGCCTCTATTCATTGGAATTTAGAAGAATGAGAGATGATCTTATCGAAACGTATAAGATAATGAGGGGATTTGACAAGGTGGATGCAGAGAGGATGTTTCCACTGATAGAGGAGACTAGAACTAGGGGGCATAATCTTAGAATAAGGGGCCGCCCATTTAAAACAGAGATGAGGAGGAATTTCTTCTCTCAGAGGGTTGTAAATCTGTGTAATTCGCTGCCTTAGAGAGCTGTGGAAGCTGGGACATTGAATAAATTTAAGACAGAGATAGACAGTTTCTTAACTGATAAGGGAATAAGGGGTTATGGGGAGCGTGCAGGGAAGTGGACCTGAGTCCATCATCGGATCAGCCAGGAACATATTAAATGGTGGAGCAGGCCTACTCCAGCTCCTATTTCTTATGTTCTTATGTAGATGTTACTTAGTTTTCTTCTGGCTACAAGTATTCATCCCTACCTTACTGTGATGTCTTGTTTTGGGACTCCGAACAATGATTTTGTTAGGGTGGGAGTGACAATCAACAGCAGCTGGCTGCTTATACACAAATCCTGGGTGAGATTTTTAATGTGCACACAGAACAAAAAGGCTTGACTCCAGAAATTTGTACCAGCACAAATTTGGTGCATCTCCAAAGTTCTGTTGGCAAACATGAAATAGTACAGGAACGTAAGATTTATCCTGATGGTGCGTGTCATCCACTCGAAGCAGATTTGCGAATAGATGAGCATCATTTTCTAGATATATGTCTATAGACTTCCATAGGAAATGATCAAATCTGATGCAGCAAACTTCAAAAGTTCAGAAATAAATGTTAAGTCTCATGTTAGCTGCATTACAGATGCTGACTTTGAAAAATATGAAGCTTTGGGATTATACACACCAAACAGAAACAAAGTTGTGATGTCCCAATGCAAGTATTTACCTTGCACTAGGAGAATCGAGGGCTATGGAGATTGAGTGGGAAAGTGGAGTTGAGGTAGAAGATCAGCCATGATCTTATTGAATGGCGTAGCAGGCTCGAATGGCCTATAGTCTACTCTTGCTCCTAGTTCTTACATTCTTAATGCAATATTTAAGCTGCAAATGTGTTTTTTTAACCAGTTTTCTCCCCTTCTCAGCCACTCCTGAATGCTGATTCCTTACTGTGGTCTGGTTCCATGGATGTCAGTTGCTCTTTGATATCTCCTCCAAATGGCCATCATTGTTATGTGTGCCTTGACATGCTATTTAACCACAGGAGATGGTGCATCATGGATGACCTCAATATTCTCCACACAAGCATGCTTCCAGCAGGAATGCATAGTGAGCAGGAGTAGAACGTTGACTGATTTTTCCTCTTGCTGATCCAGAATAATTGTAGCCCTTAATGAGATCAGCTAAATTATCACAGGCCAGGATCCTGGGACCTTTATGGTGTATATTGCTCAGTTACTCATTGAGGGGCATTTTATTTTGTTTTTAAATAGGGATCTCATTTTAATTATTTTTTTGCAGATGATATTGATTCAGTTTTCCATTCATCTTCACACTCCTCCTCAGCTTCCTACATGAAACCATTACATGTCTAAACCATTCTTTTGCCAAATTTACCCCCATTTTCTCTTACACTACTGCAGCATTGTCTTTTGCTAAATTATGATTCCATTTGGACACATGTCTACCTCTCACAATGGCCATTCTTCACGTGTAATTCTTGGCAATGAGTGTTGGCATGCAATTCAACTGGCAAACACCACAATTGGCCATGGTTGCATCCAATATCCAGATGTGCACATTATGCAGTAGGAGTCACTGGATACCCAGTGAGAGTGGGTGACCTGACTGATTTATTTTGCTTTAGGCTGATGCTAATTATAGCAGTCCAATTAGCCTCAGCGCTTCTGTGCTAGGGACCTCAGCACAGACCATAAATCAAATTTGGGGATGCAGTAATATTTTAATCACTTAAATATTTGTTTGCATTTTGCATAATTGGAAACATTGTACCCAAGTAACCTTTTGTTACCTCCCAAGAGCCTTTGTGTGACTGAAGCCATTATGGGTGATCGAAGCATCCTACACTTTTTATTTTTAGTACAGATTTGGCAGAAGCACAATAAGCATGTATTGGATTGTCCTAATTCATTTCCGTGTCCTTCTAACAGGTTTTACTTAGAAGCAGTGTTTTTTTTAAATTGTCTGGTGAATTAAGGAGACATTGACCTTTTAGTAATAGTTGTCCATTAAAAAACAGTCATCAGCAATCAGGCATGTTGCCTAATGATAAAAAGAGAGAAAAAAAGTATCATTTTCTACATGGTTACAGATAAGAGAGTTTCCCAATCAAGTGGCAAACTGTCAGAGAAATGCCTGCATTATGTGCTGTGGAAATTAGAATTAGAATGTGTTTTTGTATTTACTGTACTCTACGAGTGCATCACCCTGAACCACTTAAAACAATGGGTGCCTTAGAGTGACATTGGCAGAAGCCTGGGACAGTTTACCTGCCTCTTCACTCATTTGACTAATAATTTTTTTTAAATCATGGTTGTAACAAACCGCTACGGAAAACAATAAGAATAATAAAACCGGACGGACCACCCAGCATTGACCTCGGCACCGGCTTCGGACACAACAACAGCACACCCAGCCCAGTCGACCTTGCTAAGGCCTCCTCACTAACATCTGGGAAATTGTGCCAAAATTGGGAGAACTGTCCCACAGGCTAGCCTGACATAGTCGTACTCATATCTTTCAGCTAATGTCCCAGACACCTCCATCACCATCCCTGGGTATGTCCTATCCCACTGGCAGGACACACTCACCCAGGGTGGCGGTACAGTAGTATACAGTTTGGAGGGAATGCCCTGGGAGTCCTAAACATTGACTCTGGACCCCATGAAGTCTCATGGCTTGAGGTCCAGCATGAGCAAGGAAACATGCTGCTGATTACCACCTACCGCCATCCCTCAGCTGATGAATCAGTACTCCTCCATGTTGAACAACACTTGGAAGAAGCACTGAGGCTAGCAAGGGCACAGAATGTACTCTGGGTAGGGGACTTCAAGAGTGGCTCGGTAGCACTACTACTGACCGATCTGGCCGAGGCCTGAAGGACATAGCTGCCAGACTGGGCCTGTAGCAGATGGTGAGAGAACCAACACGAACCTATAGGAAATAGGAAAAACCTATTTGACCTCATTCTCACCAATCTACCTGTCACAGATGCATCTGTCCATGACAGCATTGGTAGTAATGATCACCGCACAGTCCTTGTGGCGATGAAGTCCCGTCTTCACACTGAAGACACCCTCCCACCATTCCAAATGGGATAGATTCAGAACAGATCTACCGGCTCAAAATTGGGCATCCATGAGGCGCTGTGAGCCATCAGCAGCAGCAGAATTGTATTCCACCACAATCTGTAACCTCATGGCCCGGCATATCTTTTACTGTACCATTATCATCAAGCCAGGGACCAACCCTGGTTCAATGAGGAGTGTAGAAGAGCATGCTAGGAGCAACACTAGGCGTGCCTAAAAATGAGGTACCAACCTGGGAAAGCTGTAACACAGGACTCCATACATGCTAGACAGCGGAAGCAGCATGCTATAGACAGAGCTAAGCGATCCCACAATCAACGGATCAGATCAAAGCTCTGCAGTCCTGCCACATCCAGTTGTGAATGATGGTGGACAATTAACCAACTAACAGGAGGATTTCGGCTGGGCCAACGGCCTGGCATCCAAGAGGGAGTGCTGGGCTGCCTGTTGGTGGCCCGGCTGAACCCCTGGCCACCATTGTCGGGCCGACCTCAGAGTTAGCCGACAATTAAAATAAAATGGAGACGCCGGCAGTGCACCCTCCCCTTTAAGTGCGGATGTGACATCTCACCACACACAATTTTCCACAGGGGAAAGCTGTCAGTGGCACTGACTGGCGGCTGATTCACTCCCACGGGGCAATTTGCCGCGGGGGTCGGAAAGGGGGTTGGCACATATCCGACGGGGCGGGGTACACGGGCGGTTCGGAAACCCGTTCCCACCACTTCCGGCCCGAGGCAATTTCAGACAGGTCAGCCCATCCATCTTCCCGCGGTCGGGTAAGGCCTCTCCGCTCCATTCCCAGCTCTTAGAGGCGGTAATGGAATTTATAGAGGGGGGCACCTAGGACTTGCAAATGGGAATAAGGTAGAAGCTGAAATATCATAAACAAACTTTAATTTTTTTTATCATAATGCAGAGATTAGACACTCCATAAATATAAAAATTAGTTTTTCAGGGCCAGAAAAGTTGTTTACCCGTCAATACGCTGTTTAAACCCCAATTACATCTATTCCAACAAGGCTTAACATTTACTGGGGTATTTAACTGCGGAAAAGCCCAAGTTTTCATTAGTTTCACCGATTACACTAATTTCCGGCTATGGTGGGAGGGGGGAGGGGATATAACACAGCGCAGCCTGGGTCAGAGCAATGAATTACTAATCGTCATTTCAGGATTTGCGAGTTTAGAAGCACATGCGCTAAATCCTGTTATTTTCAGAGGGGTAATGATAATGAATGCTAGTAGTTCGCTATCATTACTAACCGCAAATTCCAGGTCATTGTTTCTGGTTTCTATGGCATGATCCCATTTATACTGTGGTGAACCTGCAAATGCTGGTGACTTCTTCCCTCCTCATCCCCATGCACCAGGTCTTCCCTCCCATCCCCACATGATCGCCTTCTGTACTGGCTTCCTATTCTTGTAAAAGCATGGAAATATTTTTTAAATGTCCGTTATACAGTTGTACTGAGATTTGTGAGGGTTTTACAATATTTTTCTAATTTATAATAAGGTAATAATGAAGATGTTTCCCCTCATGGGTGAATCTAAAACTTGGGGGCATAGTTTTGGAATAAGGGGCTGCCCATTTAAAACAGAAATGAGGTGGAATTTCTTCGCTCAGAGGGTTGTTCATCTTTGGAATTCTCTGCCCCAGAGAGCTGTGGAGGCTGGGTCATTGAATATATTTAAAGCGGAGATAGACAGATTTTTTGAAAGATAAGGGAATCAAGGGTTATGGGGAGCGGGCAGGGAAATGGAGTTGAGGCCAGGATCAGATCAGCCATGATCTTATGGAATAGCGAAGCAGGCTCGAGGGGCCAAATGGCCTACTCCTGTTCCTACTTCTTATGTTCTTATGTAGCAGCAAAGAAAAAAACGTAGTCAACGGGGGCAGCATAAATTCACCTAATTAATATAACTTTATTAATAATAATTAATAATTATCAGTTAAATCAACAGATAAGACCTACCGTGTTTCTTGGAGTACAGCTCAATTATTTAGAGCCAAGGCCACTCATTTGCAGTTTTCAAAGAAAAATGGACAGAATCATAGAATTCAATGACCAAAATATTAGGAAACATCCCAGAGCCCAAGCAGAACTTGACTTGTTCAGTCATTGTAAATTAGTGGCCATGCCTATGAAGTCCTGACCCTGCAGTACAGACTTACACGAGGCACATGCTGAAGTCAAGGTCACTCTGGACCTGCACCTTTATTTCACAGCTCTCGAGTGCCACACTTGCCTGAGACCTGCCTTTATATACCTGTGTGGAACAGGTATGCAGTGTCTCCTGCAAGTGCACCCCTGGTGGTAAAGTATGCTTGTGGTTACAGGTCATCTCTAGTTACAGTCATGTATAGCATGGTAAGATACAGTTATATACAGTAGTGTGAGATACATGACACTGTCCAGCGCCTACTCATTCGTAGCATTTAGCATATATGTGGTACCACAAAAGTGACAGATCAATCTAGCTTCCTTTTGCCACATTACAAGGGTTTCTGCTCTGTTATTATCAGGCTATCCTTGAGTCTTATTTTCATATACAATACTGAAGAGTCTATTCTCATCTTCTCAAATAGAATTATGCTGAGGTAACACCTCCGGTAGCCTGGCCCTTATTTTCTTGTTGAAATCATGAGCACACGTTTTTCAGGCAGTATTAAAGGAGAGAAAAGTGTGTTTTTGCCCTGCTGGAGTATCTATGGCTGTATAATGCTGAGACATTTATCTTGTGTTTGTGTTTTCTCAATCCATTTGTTCCTTTTCTTTTTGTGTGACTTTTTTCCTACCTTTCATCTCCGGCCTTCAGATTGTCATTCTCGTTACAAAGCTTTCATTTCTTACCGTGTTTTTTTCTTTTATTTCTTTGTTTGAAGGCAATGGGCAGACAGAGAAAAACATAACTGTTGGGGTAAAGTATTGAAAGTGGTAGGAGGGCTAATATAAAGAATAGAGGGGGAAGGGAGTATTTCAGACGAGCCCATAACAATGATCTGGGCTCCCAGGGGAAGTTAGAAAGTACTCCAATAAAAACTGGAGCTACTGGGTGGAATGGATAAAAGGTCAAAGAGAGAGCAGAACTGCCAAGAGGATGAAAGATCAAACTGTGGAGGGTCAGAGCTGCTGGGGGTGGGGTGGAATTTTTAAAAAGCAGCAGAGTAGGACAAAGTGATTTATTTTTCTTCAAGTGGCTGAAGACAACTGAAGCTTCAGGGAATGCAATCAAACTTTAGAGAAGAATTAATTATTTTAAAAAAAATCTGAGACAGCTGTGTGGGTCTCTGTTTTATACAGTTCAATTAGTGTCATTAAATCTACTTTGTCACAACAATATTTCAGGGATCAAGAGCCAATTGATTGGGATGCAAAAGAGTGAGAGATAAACATTAAAATAAAGTTAGAACTTGATCAGTATTTATAAATGCAACTAAAGAGGAAGGCAATCTTTATATTATAGAAATGTACCATGCACTCAAGCTCTGGTGTTGTAGAATCTGTCCCATTGACATAATGATGGGTTCTACAGTTAAGAACCTAAGAACATAAGAAATAGGAGCAGGAGTAGGCCATTTGACCCCTCGAATCTGCTCCACCATTCAATAAGATCATGGCTGATCTGATCATGGACTCAGCTCCACTTCCCTGCCCGCTCCCCATAACCCTTTATTCCCTTATCGCTCAAAAATCTGTCTATCTCCGCCTTAAATATATTCAATGACCCAGCCTCCACAGCTCTCTGGGGCAGAGAATTCCATAGACTTACAACCCTCAGAGAGAAGAAATTCCTCCTCATCTCAGTTTTAAATGAGTGGCCCCTTATTCTGAGACTAAGTCTCCTTCTTTTAGTTTCCCCTATGAGTGGAAATATCCTCCCTGCATCCACTTGTAGAGCCCCCTCATTATCTTATATGTTTCGATAAGATCACCTCTCATTCTTCTGAACTCCAATGAGTACAGGCCGAACCTACTCAACCTTTCCTCCTAAGTCAAACCCTCATCTCCAGAATCAACCTAGTGAACCTTCTCTGAACTGCCTCCAATGCAAATATGGAGACCAAAACTGTACGCAGTACTCCAGATGTGGCCTCACCAATACCCTGTACAGTTGTAGCAGGACTTCTCAGCTTTTATACTGTATCCCCCTTGCAATAAAGGCCAACATTCCATTTGCCTTCCTGATTACTTGCTGTACCTGCATGCTAACTTTTTGTGTTTCATGCACAAGGACCCCCAGGTCCGTCTGTACTGCAGCACTTTGCAATTTTTCTCCATTTAAATTATAATTTGCTTTTCTATTTTTTCTGTCAAAGTGGATAACTTCACATTTTTCCACATTAGACGCCATCTGCCAAATTTATGACCACTCACTTAACCTGTTTATATCCCTTTGCAGGTTTTTTGTGTCCTCCTCCCAATTTGCTTTCCCACCCATCTTTGTATCATCAGCAAACTTGGCTACATTACACTCGGTCCCTTCATTCAAGTCATTAATATAGATTGTAAATAACTGAGGCCCCAGCACCGATCCCTGAGGCACCCGACTAGTTACCGTTTGCCAACTGGAAAATGACCCATTTATCCCGACTCTCTGTTTTCTGTTAGTTAGCCAATCCTCTATCCATGCTAATATATTACCCCCAACACCTAACATGAACACAAAAATGCTCCTATGTCGTTGCTTCACAATGTCGAATAACAACATATGTGCAGTTTTTGTGTTTCTCTGGTGTGGAATCCATCGTACAAGCCAGCAAGTGGAAAACTACATTGCTGGCCTCTTCAGGTGGGCTGAGTGCTGAAGCTGCCTTTAGCCAGAAAAACAAAATGGCAGTAATGCAACCATTTGCAGATAGTTACATTATTGCTGTGCCTGTTTCCTCCAATGGTGTGCGGAAAACCATCTAGAGATAGTTGGCTGTTGCTCCAAAGGCAGTAGCACTGCCTCATTACCCTTACAGTACGGCCGGTAACAGCACGTAGAGTTAGTACAAAATTATATATTGCAGAAAATCAAATTAGTTGGTTAAACTGCAAAGGAAGCTGAATTTCTGAAATGTATTTTCTAAGTTTGGTGAGTGTCCGTGACTACAAACATCAAAAGGCTTTTGACAAGGTCCCACACAAGAGATTGGTGTGCAAAATTAAAGCACATGGTATTGGGGGTAATATACTGATGTAGATAGAGAACTGGTTGGCAGACAGGAAGCAGAGAGTCGGGATAAATGGGTCCTTTTCAGAATGGCAGGCAGTGACTAGTGGGGTGTTGCAGGGCTCAGTGCTGGGACCCCAGCTATTTACAATATACATTAATGATTTAGATGAAGGAATTGAGTGTAATATCTCCAAGTTTGCAGATGACACTAAGCTGGGTGGCAGTGTGAGCTGTGAGGAGGATGCTAAGAGGCTGCAGGGTGACTTGGACACGTTAGCTGAGTGGGCAAACGCATGGCAAATGCAATATAATGTGGATAAATGTGAGGTTATCCACTTTGGTGGCAAAAACACGAAGGCAGAATATTATCTGAATGGCGGCAGATTAGGAAAAGGGAAGGTGCAACGAGACCTGGGTGTCATGGTACATCAGTCATTGAAAGTTGGCATGCAGGTACAGCAGGCGGTGAAGAAGGCAAATGGTATGTTGGCCTTCATAGCTAGAGGATTTGAGTATAGGAATAGGGAGGTCTTACTGCAGTTGTACAGGGCCTTAGTGAGGCCTCACCTGGAATATTGTGATCAGTTTTGGTCTCCTAACCTTAGATTCACCAGACTGATTCCCGGGATGGATGGACTGACATATGAGGAGAGACTGGATCGACTGGGCCTGTATTCACTGGAGTTTAGAATGATGAGAGGGGATCTCATAGAAACATATAAAATTCTGACAAGACTGGACAGGTTAGGTGCAGGAAGAATGTCCCGATGTTGGGGAAGTCCAGAACCAGGGGACATAGTTTAAGGATAAGGGGTAAGCCATTTAGGACTGAGATGAGGAGAAACTTCTTCACTCAGAGAGTTGTTAACCTGTGGAATTCCCTACCGCAGAGAGTTGTTGATGCCAGTTCATTGGATATATTCAAGAGTGAGTTAGATATGGCCCTTACAGCTAAAGGGATCAAGAGGTATGGAGAGAAAGCAGGAAAGGTGTACTGAGTTGAATGATCAGCCATGATCTTATTGAATGGTGGTGCAGGCTCGAAGGGCCGAATGGCCTACTCCTGCACCTATTTTCTATGTTTCTATATTTCTGAAAGGCTGATCAAATGTCACAAAGCTTTTGAATAAGTTTCTAAAATGTAAATCTGCCTAATGCCATTTAACTGATGTTTACTCGGACACCATAACAGAATAAGAACTAACTGGAGTTCCTGCTCTGTTATCACCTGCTCCAGCCCAGCTTTTGTTTGGCAATAACAAAACAAAATGGATAACACAAGCTTGTCTGCTTTAGTGGTTGCAACTCTGGTTGGACATATTCCTGGAGGTGTTATTATATGACCTCCTGCCTCCAACCACCCCACCTCACACTCTCGGCATTGGTCGCTCAACACATCCATCCTCATGGCCCACCACTTTCCCAAGGCAATCAAAAAGTGAATAGTCTTTTCATTACCTGATTGGATGATTCTTAGCCATCAAAGAGCCTTTTTTCCCATGTCTCATATTTTTATAACTAGTAAACAAAAGTGTTCAGAGAATTTAAAAAAAATTAACATCCCTGTGACTTATCTCCTGGTTTGCTCACAGCAGTTGTCCTGGAGAATAGTCTTTTAGTTCTTCGAGACTCCAGGGAAATCCTGGAGGATTGGCAAACCTAGTCTGCTTCCTAACTTCCCACTTCTGTCCAAGCAGTTTTCATTGCATACCCCTGTGACTTGGATTCTCTTGCTATGGTAGTTAAGGAAAGTGTACAAAACAATTATTAAACAATTGTGTGAGCAACAATATGTCATAAAATTACCATAATTTTACTCAAACTTAGTGAGTGGTAATTTCACCATTGTTAGGAACTCGCCGGCAACAAACAATTCATGTGCTCCGAACATCCCCCATTTTTTTTATCCTATCCCTCCTCCCAACTCTTTCCCAATCTCTGTATTGCCTCACTATAATAAGAATTTACCTTACTGTATGATCATGCTCATGGCAGGAGTATATAACAGATGTGGCTCAGTTGGTAGCAACCTTGCCTCTGTGTCAGAAAGTTGTGGGTTCAAGTCCCGCTCCAGAGACTTGAGCACAAAATCTAGGCTGACAGTACAGTACTGAGGTGTTGAGAGGCCCTCTCAGGTGGAGGTAAATGATCCCATGGCACTATTTTGAAGAAGTGCAGGGGAGTTATCCCAGTGTCCTGGCCAATATTTATCCCTCGATCAACATCACTAAAACAGATTATCTGGTCATTACCACATTGCTGTTTGTGGGAGCTTGCTGTACTCAAATTGGCTGCTGTATTTCCTACATTATGACTACACTTCAAAAAGTACTTCATTAGTTGTAAAGCACTTTGGGACGTCCGATAGTCGTGAAAGGCGCTATATAAATGCAAGTCTTTCTTTTCTTTAAAATTTAAATGACAAAGTGATTATAAACATTAGATCTTTTAAAAAGGAAAATTAATGGAATTGCACTCGAAATGGGTTCCACAATTCCTCCCGCTAAGGGATTTAGCTTCATGAAAAACGTGTTTGGCATAGATATATTTTTGTTTGAGAATGATGAAGAGCCATAAAATTTGCCTTTTCACTATTTATGACTGGTCAAATATTACTGGTAAAGTACTGCAATAATTTACATCTCAGGATCTTGCTTTTAAGAGTAACCATGCAGTAGATTTTGACAAAGGAAGTAAACTCCATTAGGTGGTTGTCACATAAGAAAAAGATAGAAGGTGGCTGGTGTACACTGTACCTAAAGAAAACCATTAATAGAGCACAGTGGAGACTGGAGTCACAGATACAAACTTGCACATTATCACTCCTTGTGCATGTGTTGGTGCTTCAAGGTACTATGCTTGATAAGGTATTACAAATGTTCTTGATAAGGACTTCCAAATAAATGTTTGCAATACGTATTACAATTATATTTGCAAAAGGCTTGCTAATTGATGAGTAAAAATGCACTCCGACCAATTTAAAACAAATATGCGGTCTATTGCATATATGCTGATATTTATCTCAATTATTGTCTGAAACTGAGAAAAAGAGAAGCATTTGCAACTAAAAACTACGTTAAATGTTACTAGCATGCTTGAGAACAAAGGTACTGGCACAGTGTTTCTGACTTAATTGGCAGTCACTCGTTTAGAGAAGCTGGATTAATGGACTTGTGGTAGACTGCACATGTATTATGCCTGCGGAGTAAATGGTTCAAATCTGCTGCAGTTTTAAAAGAATAATTAACAAAGCACCCTCAGACTTAACTTGCAAAACGCTACAATGATTTGCGAAGGATCTCTCAGTACTATTGTCTTTATTCTGGAATTACCTCTGGAGGAACAGCTTGTGTGGGAGGGATTTTGACCTTTATTTTTTCTGTGCTTATTTTTACTAATCCATTTTAACCTTTTGGATTAATTGGAGGATAAAACATTTGCTATAATTTGGTCAGAGTGTGAAGTGCAGGTGGAATAAATAAAAAGTGGTGATGCACAGTAGGAAAAGGATCATTCATTATGCAGGAAATCTGTATTATTTATTGCTGTCGATAGACAGCAGGCCGCACAGGGTGACAGATTAGTAGAAACCAGCTAAAGAACATTAACCCTTTGAGGATAAGACAGGGGCGAGGTCAAAATGGTTTCTGTATATGTGTTTTGGCTGCTGAGACACTGAAACGCTGGAAGTGAGGCTAATACTTGGCATCAAAGAAATCAAAGGAAAGTCAAGAGAAACTTGGTCTTTCAGCCTTGAAAGAAGGGGATGCAAGAGGATGTCTCATAGGGGAAAGGAAGAGACAATACCTTCAGCCCTCACCATGACGGCCTGAGGGTGCTCCGTTCCTTCCTCGAGCAGAGGCCCAACCAGACCCCAACCACCACCACCTTCCTCGCTTGGCTGAACTTGTTCTCACATTGAACAATTCTCCTTTGACTCCACTCACTTCCTCCAAATAAAAGGTGTTGCTATGGGAACCTGCATGGCTCCTAGATATGCCTGCCTTTTTGTCGGCTATGTGGAACATTCTTTGTTCCAGTCCTACTCGGGTCCCCTCCCTCACCTTTTTTTCCGGTACACTGATGACTGTATTGGTGCCGTTTCCTGCTCTCGCCCTGAACTGAAAAATGTAATTCACTTTGCTTCCAATTTTCACCCTTCCCTCCCCTTCACATGGTTCATATTCGACTCTTCCCTTCCCCTCCATTTCTGGGGATAGGCTACTGACAAACATCCACTATAAGCCCACTGACTCCCACAGCTACCTTGACTACACTTCCTTCCATCCCACTTCCTGTAAGGACTCTATTCCATTTCTGTTATTATTTCAGATCTCCAGCATCCACGGTATTTTGCTTTTATATTATTGAGGTTTGTTTAAGAATCAGCTAAATACTGTGATGGGGGACTGCAATTTTCTTTACAAATGAGTTGAAAGACCTTCCTCATTGGTTTCAATCTTGTGATAGGCTGAATGACATTTTCTCATGCACATGGTCTGATTCTCGTACCATTGGTAATAGTCTCTCGCATGTAGTGTGATAAAGAGAGAAAGTACTTTCCATGGAACTCAGCAAGAGAGTCATCGCATTCAGGAGAGCAGAAAATGGAGAGGGTAAAATTGGAGCATAAAAAAATAAATAAATCACTATTGCTGTAAATCTGAAATTAAAAAAGGAAAGGCTGAAAGTAGACAGCAGCATATGAAAGGGGAAAAAACAAGTTATGGTTTCGGGTGAAACTCTCCAGCACATTTCTCTTTCAAATGATTACTAACCTGTCATGGATCTCCGGCAGTTTCTGAATAGATATTTATGGTGGTGTAGCTGGTGCACAGGGAAGTGGGCTTGGAGAGAGGGAAATTAGTGCTTTAATGAGTTCAAAGAGTGTGTTACCCATTGTAATATGAAGCTTCTGTACTACCCTATTGGAATATGGTACCTTAAATCTTTCTCCTTTGTTGCTTTATCTGCCAATCAACCAATGATTTTTTTTTCTCATACAACTGATGTATGAGGTGACCTTTAACTGAACCATGAATAATCACTTGGAAATGGTAATAATTACTGATGGTAACCAAGGGATTATTCATGGCTGTTAGAAGGAATTCCAGCAGCAATCAGACTGGGCAGGAGAGAGAGATCATCACCACTCTGCTTAGCCACATCAGAGAGTATCTGTGGTTTGGCTCTTTACATTCTGCTAATTCTGCACTGTTAAAACTGAAGTTCTTTTGGAAGTTTACTATTAGAAATTGGGTTCATATTTTCAACATTGTAATGGATATTCATTGCTGTAAATGTTTGTTCCCGATTTTCTTCCCTTTCCTTACTAGGCACTGATTTTGTAGAGTACAGTTTCAGAAGTCCCAGCTTTCCTCTTACACCGCACTCAAGTGACCATTCCAAATGTGTGAGGCTATACAGTAGTTTCAGCAAGGTCTTTAACCAAGGGGGAAGCCATCACACCCAAGCTTAATGGTGACCTTACCCAAAATCCCATGTGTGTGCATACATACACACATGCACACAAATGTCCAGTAGGAGTCAATGCATCACAATTAGAAGCAGCCCCTGCCTTCTTTTCCTTTTCCCCAGCTGAGAGATGCTGAGGTCAATTGTAGTGCCCATATTACTGTCCTGGTTGAGATCAGATAACTCAGCACAGGCCAGGCACCAGATATGGAATCTCTTGTGCTGTAACCTTGTACCACACTGAGTGTTGAACATACACCCAATACATCGGGGAAGAACTTATAGGACGAGATACATGTCTAGGAATTGACATTGAGGAACCCCTACAACTACATAGATCACAGAGATTATTGGAATCATCATTTGTTTTGCATTTCAGTTGCATGGCATTAAAATTATTAATTGTTTGGACGTCTAGTTTAAAACTGAAGGAAACTTTATATTGAATATCAATACAGTACCTAGGATATAATATGGCTCATTAGAAGCTTTATGCAAGGCTGGTTTGTGAAAGAAATCTGTTCTATATGTTCATTCTTAAAATGGTGAAGCAAGATGATGGCTTGAAACATTTGATTATGATGTTTTTTGCTTTTTTTGCCCCTCTGTAAATGCCTTAGGATGTTTTCTACATTAAAGATTGTGTATAAATGCCAGTTGATTTTGTACTGAAACAAATATCTTGATAAAGTGGCTTCAAATTATCTATTTGCTCTGTGAGCAAAATGGGAATACAGTTTCTACTAAAGAAGATAACAAAATAGACACTTCATTAGAAGATGAGCATAAAAAGAATATTAATACAGTTGGGATAGTAAAGAAGAAAATAATTGACAAACTAGCAAAACTAAAAGAGGATAAAAATCGTAGGTCTGAATGGTATGCATCCACGCATACTCAAGAAAACTAGGGAGGAATTAGCAGAGGCACTAGTTTATATATTAAAAAGTTCCATAGAAGAGAGGGTAGTGCCAAAGGACTGCCAGACAACTAATGTTGTTCCTATATAGAATAAGGGAGACAGAACACAACCTGGGAACTATAGACCAGTGAACTTAAAGTCAGCGATAGGAAAGATACTGAAATCTATACTAAAAGAAGTGATTGAAGAGCATCTAGAGATAGAAAATATGTCAAATAGTCAGCATGGATTCCAAAACATTAAGTCATGCTTAACTAACCTTATAGTATTATTTGAAGAGATAACAGAAAGAGTACACAAAGGCAATTAAGTAGATGTCATATACTTGGATTTTCAAAAGGCCTTTGATGAGGTACCACACCACAGGCTCATCAAAAAGGTTATAGCATGTGGCGTCAGGGGACAAATAGCCGAATGGATAGCAAATTGGCTAAGAAAATAGAAAGCAGAGTGGAGGGATGTTCTGTAAGGGTCAGTGCTGGGACCACTGTTATTCATAATTTACATTAATGATTTTGACCTAGGAATACGTAACTCAGTATTAAAATTTGCAGAAGATACCAACCTAGGGTATTGCTAACACTGAGGAAGAATGCAACATAATACAAGAAGGCATTAGAAAATTTGCAGACTGGATAGTTAAGTGGCAAATCAACTTTAACATTGATAAATGTGAGGTGATGCACTTTGGCAGGAAAAACCGTAACCTCACCTATACCTTCGAAAATAAGAAACTGAATGGAGTAGAAGAGCAAATGGATCTAGGGATACAGATGAACAAATCATTAAAAGCAGCTTCATAGGTCAGCAAAGCAATTAAAAATGCTAACAAAGCACTGGGATTTAGTTCTGGTGGTATAAAATTCACAGGTAGTGAAGTTATGTTAAACTTGTAAAGGGCCCTGGTCAGGGTGCACTTGGAGTACTGTGCACAGTCTGGTCTCTGTAATGTATGTGTGCCTGGGTTTACCTGCCACCAGGGGGAGCGACCGTTGGAGGTCATTGGGACACAGACACACACATGCAGCCCTTGTATATAAAGAAAGCCTCCATGTTTAATCCTCACTTTGAGAGCTAATAAAATAGAGTCAGGTCGCACCTGATTGAGTTCACGGTGCTAAGCCTATTGAGTTATTGCATACGCAATATTTGTCGATGAGGCACAATACGAACTTTCACACACAAAAAAAAATGAGCACCGTTGGAATCCTGGAACGATTCGTGGAGGGAGAAGACTGGGAGGATTTTACAGATCGCCTCGACCAGTACTTCGTGGCCAACAAGATGAATGAAGACGCTGATGCAGTTAGACGCAGGGCGGTTTTCCTCACGGTTTGTGGTCCAAAAATCTATGGCCTCATAAAGAATTTGCTCTCACCTACACGTCAAACAGAAAAGACCTATGAGAAATTGTGTGCTCTGATTCGGGACCATCTCAAACCTAAAGAAGGCATCATTATCTCGAGATATTGCTTTTACAAGCATGTTCATTCTGAGGGCCAGGACGTGGTGGAATTTGTTGCCGACCTGAGACATCTTGCTGGGCCGTGTAAGTTTAGAACTGCGTTGGAAGACATGCTGCGCGGCGTCTTTGTAATAGGCATAAACCACGCGGAAGCTGCTGGCTGCGGAGTCACTGGATCTGAGCAGGGCCATCACGATCGCCCAGGCTTGCCTGACCACGGTCGATAGTACAAAGCAGATATCCTCGCAGAATCGGAACTCCACGGCAAGTACTGTGCACCAGATTGTGTTGTTGGTTGGCAGAGCTGCACCTGGCAGGGTCTACCCGACTGTGTTTGTGAAACCTATAGCTGCTCAAAGTCCGCCATAGGGCACAAATCCGATTTCACCCTGTTGGCATTGTGGGGGCAATCATCGGCCTCATCAGTGCCGTTTCAGCCAGTATATTTGTAGAGGCTGAGCGAAAATGAGGCACTTTCAGCGGATGTGTCCGCAGCTCAGCAAGCATGCTGCGACACACCACGTGGATGATGATGACCGATCTGGAGCAGATCCGACAATGCAACCCGAGATACCCGAGGAGGAAGTGCACAGTGTACATTCGTTCCTGACAAGAGCCAACCAATAATGATTGAAGTAAAATTGAACGGCGTGTCGGTATCTATGGAAGTAGACATGGGTGCGAATCAGTCAGTTATGAGCCAGAGAACTTTCGAAAAGCTGTGGGACACCAAGGCCGTGAAACCCAAACCCAGTAAATGCAAAATTGTGTACCTACACCAAAGAGCTCATACCAGTGATTGGCAGTGCAGCAGTCAAGGTGTCGTACGATGGGGCCGTTCATGATCTATCACTGTGGATCGTTCCAGGCAATGGTCCAACGTTGTTCGCTAGGAGTTGGCTCGAAAAAGTAAAGTGGAACTGGAACGATATTAAAGCTTTGTCATCAGTGGATGGCGCTTCGTGTGCTCAAGTGCTGAGCAAATTCCCCTCGCTGTTTGAACCGGGCATCGACAGCTTCAGGGGAGCCAAGGTGCAGATCCACCTGGACTCGGATGCAAGACCCATCCATCACAAAACCCGGGCGGTCCCGTACATGATGAGGGAGAAGGTCAAAATTCGAACTGGACTGACTCCAATGTGAAGGGGTCATTTCATCGGTCGAATTTAACGAATGGGCTAGTCCCATTGTTCCTGTGCTGGAGAGTGACGGCACTGTCAGGATTTGTGGAGACTACAAGGTTACGGTCAACCGAGTTTCAAAATAGGATCAGTACCTGTTACCAAAGGCTGATGACCTGCTTACAACGCTAGCTGGGGGGAAGTCGTTCACCAAATTGGATCTGACGTCGGCCTATATGTCACAGGAGCTTGTCAAATCGTCGAAGAAACTTACATGCATCAATACGCATAAAGGACTGTTCATTTACAACAGCTGTCCCTTCAGAATTCGCTCGGCTGCAGCCATATTTCAGAGAAACATGGAGAGTTTACTGAAGTCCGTCCCTCGAACAGTGGTGTACCAAGACGACATTCTGGTCACAGGTCATGACACTGCCGAACACCTGCACAACCTGGAAGAGGTTCTATGTCGTCTGGACAAAGTGGGGCTCAGGCTGAAACGTTCAAAGTGTGTCTTTATGGCACTGGAAGTCAAATTCCTGGGAAGGAAGATTGCTGCAGACGGCATCAGGCCTTTGGACTCAAAAATAGAGGCCATCAAAAATGCACCCACACCCAGAATGTGATGGAGCTGCATTTGTTCCTCGGTCTTCTCAACTACTTCGGTAATTTCTTACCTAAATTGAGCACATTATTAGAGCCACTGCACATGCTGCTCAGAAAAGGCGATAACTGGGTTTGGGGTGTATCTCAAGACAGGGCCTTCGAGAAGGCTAGAAATCTGCTTTGTTCCAACAAATTGCTGGTACATTATGACCCATGCAAGTGTTTAGTATTGGCCTGTGATGCTTCATCACATGAGGTTGGTTGTGTGCTCCAACAATCCAATGAATCGGGCAAATTACAACCTGTTGCGAACGCGTCGAGAAGCATGTCTGAAGCAGAAAGCGCCTACAGCATGGTAGAGAAGGAAGCTTTAGCCTGCGTATATGGGGTTAAAAAGATGTACCAGTATCTGTTTGTGCTTCGTTTCGAGCTTGAAACCGATCACAAGCCACCCATATCTTTGTTTTCAGAGCATAAAGGTATCAATACCAACGTGTCGTCCGCATCCAGAGGTGGCCGCTGACATTATCTGCCTATGATTATGTCATTCGCCATAGACCTGGCACCGAGAATTGTGCTGATGCATTGAGCTGTTTACCATTGCCCACGCCGGAGGTGGAAATGCCACAGCCCGCAGACCTACTGTTGGTCATGGAATGCCTTTGAGAGTGAAGGGTCACCTGTCACTGCTCAACAAGTTAGGACCTGGACCAGCCAGGATCCGATCTTATCAGTTGTAAAACATTGTGTCCTTAGTGGTGATTAGTCGGCCATTTCCAGGGAAATGTGTGAAGAGACCAAACCTTACAATCGTCGTAAAGATGAACTATCCATTCAATCTGATTGTTTGCTGTGGGGTATGCCCAAGAAAGGCAGGGAGAGATATGTACGGGATTTACACAGTACCCATCCCGGTATTGTGATGAAGAAGGCCATTGCCAGGTCTCACGTTTGGTGGCCTCATTGAGTCTGATTTGGAGTCATGTGTGCATCAGTGCAACACTTGCACGCAGTTAAGCAATGCACCAGTGGAATCTCCGCTAAGTCTGTGGTTGTGGCCATCCAAACCATGGTTGAGGATCCACATTGACTATGCGGGTCCTTTCCTGGGTAAAATGTTTTTGGTGATGGTGGATGCGTATTCCAAATGGATAGAATGTGTAATCATGTCAACCAGCACATCCACAGCCACCATTGAGAGCCTTTATGCCATGTTCACCAGTCATGGTCTGCCCGACATCGTTGTGAGCGACAACGAATCGTGCTCCACGAGTTTGGAGTTTTAAGAGTTTATGAGACTCAATGGTATCAAGCACGTAAGGTCAGCACCATTCAAACCCGCATCCAATGGTCAAGCGGAGCGGGCCGTCCAAACCATCAAGCTGAGCCTGAAACGCGTAACTCACGGTTCTTTGCAGACTCGCTTGTCACGCATAGTTACAGGACGAGACTCCACACGCCTACCGGGGTCCCCCCTGCTGAACTGTTGTTGAAGAGAGGTCTCAAGACCAGGTTCTCGCTTGTCCAACCTGATCTTATTGATGACATCGAAAACAAACATCAACATCAACAGTGGTATCATAATCACAATGCCGTGTTACACAATATCTCTATTAATGGTCCTGTGTATGTGCTAAATTATGGTCAATGCCCCAAGTGGGTCACTGGCACTGTTACGGCCAAGGAGGGTAAAAGGGTGCTTATTGTCAGGCTCACAAATGGGCAAACATACAGGAGGCACATTGATCAGACAAAATTGCGGCACACTGACGAACCGGAACAGCTTGAAGAAGACACCATCAATGACCGACCGATTCATATTCAGCCATCAGAAGACCCTGATGTTGTCAATGAATCTGGACCTTCAATCCCCGACATGGACACTGCCACTCCCATTAGATCGGCTACCTAGTCTCAAGTCATGAATGACTCGGAGAGCTCACCCAGATCTGGAATTGAACTGAGACAATCAACTCGGGAGCAGAAAACTCCGGTCCCCGCTATTCCCAATCAACATAAAATAAAAGATTATCTGGTTATTATCACATTGCTGTTTGTGGGAGCTTGCTGTGTCTGAATTGGCTGCTGTGTTTCCTACGTTACAACAGTGATGACACTCCAAAAGTACTTCATTGGCTGTAAAACGATTTGAGACGTCCGGTGGTCGTGAAAGGTGCGATATAAATCCAAGTCTTTCTTTTTTTCCCTCATCCCCATCAATCATCCTCCACCCCCTGATGTTCTCTCCCTCCCTCCCCCCCCCCCCCCCTGCCAATCGAATCTCGTCCACCTCCCAATGTTCCCCAAAACCCCGGATCCA
Source organism: Pristiophorus japonicus (assembly GCF_044704955.1). NCBI lineage: Eukaryota > Metazoa > Chordata > Chondrichthyes > Pristiophoridae > Pristiophorus > Pristiophorus japonicus. The sequence goes on from NC_091977.1 coordinate 406,578,245, forward strand.
TCTCTAGCCTCCCAATGTTCTCTCCCCCCCCTCCCCATCGAACTTCATCTACTTCCCAATTTTCCCCCCAACCCCTGATCCTCCTCCGGCCCCCGATGTTCTCCCATCGATCCACCTCCACCCCCCGATCCTGCTCACCTGTCCTCCTCTGCCCTCCCACTCCGATGTTCTTTCCCAACCCCCCCACCCCTGCCACCCATCCAATCGTCCTCCAGCCTCTGATGTTCTTTACCTCCCCCTCTGATGCTCGAGTCCGATCCCAAACTCCCCCCCACCTCCTCCAACGGATCTCTACCTGCCTCCTCTCCGCGGCCTAGTGCCACAGGCCTACCCGCCCGCAGCCTGCCAGCCTCTCCATCTGTCATGTATGTACTTTTGGGATCACTAGCCACTAGATGGCGTCACTTTTTGAGGCCATTGGGCTGCACGCACGTGTGTGCAGCCCAAGTATAAAAGGCCAGCATTTTGTATATTAGTCACTTCGGCCTGAATAAAGCAGAGCCAAGGTCATACCTCTTGGAGTTAAACAGTACTCAGTCTAACAGTTATTGCATACACAACATTTGGCGACGAGGCAACAAGAACCTTTGCATGCAAAAATGAGCACAATTGGATTGTTGGAGCGATTCATGGAAAGAGAAGATTAGGCAGACTTTGTGAACCATTTGAGCCAGTTCTTCGTGGCCAACAAAATGGAGGAGGTCAGCGATGCAGATCAGTGCCGGGCGGTGTTCCTCACGGTTTGCGGTCCAAAAATTTATGGTCTGAGAAAGAATCTACTCCTGCCTGTGAGTCCAACATAGAAGACATATGAAGAATTGTGTACACTGGTACAGGACCACCTTAAGCCAAATGAAGGCATCATCATCTCGAGATACAGATTTTATATGCAAATTCGCTCAGAGGGCCAGAATGCAGCAGAATGTGTTGCCGACCTGAGACGTCTAGTGGGACTGTGTAAGTTCGGGGCTGTGTTGGCAGACATGCTGTGAGACTTCTTTGTAATCAGCATCAACCACAAGGTGATGCAGTGTAAACTACTGGTGGTGAAGATGTTGGACTTGAACAGGGCCATCACGATCGCTCAGTTATGCATGACGATGGATAGAAGTCTAAAGCAGATATCAGTAAAAAAATCGAAATTCGGCAAATACTGTAAATATGATTGATTCGGCGTTCGGCAGAGCGACACATGGCAGGGCCTACCCGACTGCGTACGTGAAACCTGTGGCTGCCCGCCGGAATGCATCTGATTTCTCCGTGTTGGCATTGTGGGGGAAATTACCGGCACCAGCAGTGCTGATTTAAGCAATATAGTTGCAAAGGCTGTCTGAGATTGCGCAATCTCCAGTGCAAGTGTCTGCAGATGAGCAAGCGTGCTGTGACACAACACGTGGAGGATGATGGTCAGACTAGCACGGATCCGGATACACAATCCGAGATACCAGAGAAGGAAATGTATGGACTGTACTCATTCCTAACTAAGAGCAAACCAATAATGATCAACGTGAAATTTAATGGGGCGCCGATATCGACGGGGACGAGTCAATCGATAATGAGCCAGAGGCATTCGACAAGCTGTGGGATACTAAGGCTGTGAGGCCCAGGCTGAGTCCAGTCAATGCCAAGCTGCGCATGTACACCAAAGAACTCATAACGGTGATTGGCAGTGCCACAATTAAAGTGTCGTATGACGGTGCAGTTCACGAGTTACCGCTACGGATTGTCCCAGGCAATGGCCCAACACAGTTCGGCAGAAATTGGCTTGAAAAAATTAGATGCGATTGGAATGACATCAAGGCATTGTTGTCGGAAAAAGATACATGTGCCCAAGTACTGAGCAAGTTCCCCTCGCTGTTCGAACCAGGCATCGGCAACTTCACGGGAGCCAAGGTGCAGATCCACGTGGACTCGGATCATAAAGCTCGGGCAGTTCCGTATATGATGAGGGAGAAGTGGAAGACACAAAAACCATGCCAAAAATTGATGGTCACAGGAATGTGGGAAAGGAGGACCTTGAGATAATCACTATCACTAGGGAGGTAGTGCTGGACAGGCTAATGGGACTCAAGGTAGACAAGTCCCCTGGTCCTGATGAAATGCATCCTAGGGTATTAAAAGAGATGGCGGAAGTTATAGCAGATGCATTCGTTATAATCTACCAAAATTCTCTGGACTCTGGGGAGGTACCAGCGGATTGGAAAGCAGCTAATGTAACAACTCTGTTTAAAAAAGGGGGCAGACAAAAAGCAGGTAACTATAGGCCGGTTAGTTTAACATCTGTAGTGGGAAAAATGCTTGAAGCTATCATTAAGGAAGAAATAGCGCGACATCTAGATAGGAATAGTGCAATCAAGCAGGCGCAACATGGATTCATGAAGGGGAAATCATGTTTAACTAATTTACTGGAATTCTTTGAGGATATAACGAGCATGGTGGATTGGGGTGTACCGATGGATGTGGTGTATTTAGATTTCCAAAAGGCATTCGATAAGGTGCCACACAAAAGGTTACTGCAGAAGATAAAGGTACGCGGAGTCAGAGGAAATGTATTAGCATGGATAGAGAATTGGCTGGCTAACAGAAAGCAGAGAGTCGGGATAAATGGGTCCTTTTCGGGTTGGAAATCGGTGGTTAGTGGTGTGCCACAGGGATCGGTGCTGGGACCACAACTGTTTACAATATACATAGATGACCTGGAAAAGGGGACAGAGTGTAGTGTAACAAAATTTGCAGATGACACAAAGATTAGTGGGAAAGCGGGTTGTTTAGAGGACACAGAGAGGCTGCAAAGAGATTTAGATAGGTTAAGCGAATGGGCTCAGGTTTGGCAGATGGAATACAATGTCGGAAAATGTGAGGTCATCCACCTTGGGAAAAAAACAATAAAAGGGAATATTATTTGAATGGGGAGAAATTACAACATGCTGCGGTGCAGAGAGACCTGGGGGTCCTTGTGCATGAAACCCAAAAAGTTAGTTTGCAGGTGTAGCAGGTAATCAGGAAAGTGAATGGAATGTTGGCCTTCATTGCGAGAGGGATGGAGTACGAAAGCAGGGAGGTCCTGCTGCAACTGTACAGGGTATTGGTGAGGCCGCACCTGGAGTACTGCATGCAGTTTTGGTCACCTTACTTAAGAAAGGATATACTAGCTTTGGAGGGGGCACAGAGATGATTCACTAGGCTGATTCCGGAGATGAGGGGGTTACCTTATGATGATAGATTGAGTAGACTGGGTCTTTACTCGTTGGAGTTCAGAAGGATGAGGGGTGATCTTATAGAAACATTTAAAATAATGAAAGGGATAGACAAGATAGAGGCAGGGAGGTTGTTTCCACTGGTCGGGGAGACTAGAACTAGGGGACACAGCCTCAAAATACAGCAGAGCCAATTTAAAACCGAGTTGAGAAGGAATTTCTTCTCCCAGAGGGTTGTGAATCTGTGGAATTCTCTGCCCAAGGAAGCAGTTGAGGCTAGCTCATTGAATATATTCAAATCACAGATAGATAGATTTTTAACCAATAAGGGAATTAAGGGTTACGGGGAGCGGGCGGGTAAGTGGAGCTGAGTCCACGGCCAGATCAGCCATGATCTGTTGAATGGCGGAGCAGGCTCGAGGGGCTAGATGGCCTACTCCTGTTCCTAATTCTTATGTTCTTATGTTCTTATAAGGGCGAAATTGAACTGGACAGACTCCAACATGAAGGGATCATATCACTGGTTGAATTTAATGAATGGGCCAGCCCCATTGAGCCAAGGTCATACCTCTTGGAGTGAAACAGTACTCAGTCTAACAGTTATTGCATACACAACATTTGGTAACGAGGATGGGATCAAAGCACCGGTTGAATTTAATGAATGGGCCAGCCCCATTGTTCCTGTGCTGAAAAGTGATGGTACAGCCAGAATCTGTGGAGATGACAAAGCTACGATTAACAGGGTTTCAAAACAGGATCAGTACCCGTTACCGAAGGCTGATGACGTGTTTGCAATGCTAGCCGGAGGGAAGTTGTTCACCAAACTAGACTTGATGCCAGCCTACATGACACAGGAGCTGGTCGAGACGTCGAAGAGACTTACGTGCATTAACACACATAAAGGGCTGTTTATTTATCACAGGTGCCCTTTTGGAATTCGCTCGGCTGTAGCAATATTTCAGAGGAACATGGAGAGTCTACTGAAGTCCATTCCCAGAACCGTCATGTTGCAAGATGATATCCTGATCACAGGTTGTGATTCCGAGGAACATCTGAATAACCTGAAAGAGGTTTTACATTGTCTGGACAAAGTGGGACTCAGACTGAAATGCTCGAAGTGCGTCTTCATGGCACCAGAGGTCGAATTCCTGGGGAGGAAAATTGCTGCTGACGGCATCAGGCCCACTGACGCGAAAACCAAGGCCATCAAGAATGCACCCAAGCCGCAGAATGTGACGGAGCTGTGTTCGTTCCTGGGTCTACTCAACTACTTCGGTAACTTCCTACCTAAATTGATCACCTTATTAGAACCACTGCATATGCTACTAAGAAAAGGCGACAACTGGGTGTGGGGTGCATCTCAAGACAGAGCTAATCTGCTTTGCTCTAACAAGCTGCTGGTACATTATGACCCATGCAAACATTTAGTATTGGCCTGTGATGCTTCGTCATATGGAATTGGTTGCGTACTCCAACAAGCTATTGAGTCAGGTAAACTTCAACCAGTCGCGTATGCTTCAAAACGTTTGTCTAAAGCAGAAAGAGTCTATAGTATGGTAGAGAAAGAAGCACTAGCCTGTGTGTATGGGGTTAAAAAGATGCATCAGTACCTGTTTGGTCTTCAGTTTGAACTAAAGATAGATCACAAGCCGCTCATTTCACTGTTCTCTGAAAACAAAGGTATCAATACCAATGCTTCATCCCGCATCCAGAGGTGGGCGCTGACATTATCCACTTATGATTATGTCATTTGCCATAGACCTGGCACCGAGAATTGTGCCTATGCTTTGAGTCATCTGCCATTGCCCACACCGGAGGTGGAAACGCCACAACTGGTGGACCTATTGTTAGTTATGGATGCTTTTGAGAGTGAAGGAACCCCTGTCACAGTTCAACAAGTTAAGACCTGGACTCACCAGGACCCGATTTTATCGGTGATGATGAGTTGCATCCTCAAAGGTGATTGGCCTGCCTTACCCAAGCAAATGTGCGAGGAGACCTAACCTTACATTCGTCGCAAAGATGAACTGTTTATTCAGTTGGATTGTATACTGTGGGGCAATTGTGTTGTTATGCCCAAGAAAGGGAGAGAGAAATTTGTACGTGAGCTACATAGCACACATCCCGGCACTGTAATGATGAAAGCCATCGTCAGGTCTCATGTATGGTAGCCGGGAATTGACTCTGAGCTGGAATCATGTGTGCATCAGTGCAACATTTGCATGCAGCTCAGCAAAGCACCAGCGGAATCATCGCTGAGTCTGTGGTCGTGGCCGTCCAAACCATGGTCCAGGATCCACATAGACTTTGCACGTCCCTTCCTGGGGAAGATGTTTTTAGTTGTGATGGATGCATATTCGAAGTGGATAGAGTGTATAATCATGTCATCCAGCACATCCACAGCTACCATTGAGAATCTCAGTGTCATGTTCGCGACCCATGGTCTGCCTGACATCGTTGTTAGCGACAACGGATCGTGCTTCACCAGTCAGGAGTTTCAAGAGTTCATGAAACTCAATGGTATCAAACATGTAAGGTCAGCACCATTCAAACCTGCATCCAATGGGCAAGCAGAATGTGCTGTCCAAATCATAAAGCAGAGTATGAAGCGAGTAACCCAAGGGTCACTGCAGACTCGCCTGTCATGCATACTGCTGAGTTACAGGACAAGACCATATATGCTTACTGGGGTCTCGCCTGCTGAACTAATGATGAAGAGAGGTCTTAAGACCAAGCTATCTCTTGTACACCCTGACTTAAATAATCATGTTGAATATAGAAGACAACGTCAGCAAGGGTACCACGATCGCGCAGCTGTGTCACACGATATTTCGTAAAATGATCCTGTATATGTTCTGAATTATAGTTAGGGTCCCAAGTGGATCGCTGGTACTGTCATGGCCAAGGAGGGCAACAGAGTATTTATTGTCAAGCTCAAAAATGGGCAAACATGCAGGAAACATATAAATCAGACAAAGCTGCAGCACACAGCCGAACCGGAACAGTCGAAGGAAGAGACAATCGATGACCAACCAACCTACCCCCCAGTCATCAGAGGACTCAGTGGTCATCAGTGAATCGGGACTTTCAATCACTGACATGTTCAATGAAAATGGACTTTAAATCCCTGACATGGCCATTGCCACTCCCACCAGGTCAGCCACCCAGTCACCAGTCACAACAGACTCTGAACACTCATCCAAGGCTGGAGTTGAACTGAGACGGTCAACCCGGGAGCGTAAAACACCGGACCGTCTCAATTTTCAAAAGACTGTGTTAATATCTCAGAGGGAGGTATTGTCATGTATGTTCTTTTGGGATCACTGACCACTATATGGCATCATTGTTGGAGGCCACTGGGCTGCACGCATGTGTGTGCAGCCCAAGTATAAAAGGCCGGCCATTTTGTATATTAGTCACTTTGGGCCTTAATAAAGCAGAGCCAAGGTCATACCTCTTGGAGTTAAACAGTACTCAGTCTAACAGTTATTGCATACATAACACCATCTGGCTGGCTCTTAGTGGAAAACAGATGTTTCAAATGCAAATCAGGCCCCTGTCCCGGGTTTCCCGACTGATTCGGAGCCCCCTCCCCCACCACTCCCAACCCGCCTCCCGAATAAAATTCAGGCCAATGTTTACACTTATGGAAGAATCCAAAACTAGTGGCCATAAATACCATAAATACAAGATAGGTAAGAATAGATCCTGGAGGGAAAGGTGGAGAAATGTCTTTAGAGAGTGGTTAGAAGGTGGAAGTCACTACCACAGGAAGTGTTTGAGGCAAATAGCTTAAATGCTTTCAAAAGGAAACTAGATGAATACACGAGAGAAGAGGGAATAGAATAGTATGACCATAATTTCTAAACTGAATCCGGGGACACACAGGGTGGGAGCATAACCAAGTAGCAGGAGTGTAGCGTGGCAAAAATAATTGACAGCCTCACCTTACTTTCATCCCTCTCACCTCTCCTTTAAAAGTTTTGTTCTTATTAGCCCCTCAAGCCCCAGCCCACGTTTATTCCAGAGATATCCTCCTTCCTTTCTTCAGCCTCTGCACTGACCAACTCCTCATCCTTGTTGAGTTCGGCTTCCATCTCAGCTCCTCTTTCTTCTTATTTCACATTGTTTCAGTTCTTCCTCTCCCTCCATATAAATTCTCCTAATCCTATTCACTCCATCCATAGTCGATACAACCTGTCCTCATAATTTAATCCTTTTACCCTTGGTAGCAGTGAATCTGTAAATCTGTATTGTATCCTCTCCAAGGAAATATATTCTTTCCAAGGACTTCCTTCCCGCCACCCCCTCCCTCCCCCACACCCTTTGTATTCCAGCTCCCTTGAGATAAATGCTAGCATTCCATTAGACATTTTGATTATTTTTTGTACCTGTTCGCTAGTTTTTAGTGATTTCTGTACTTGGACCCTCTCTGCTCCTCCACAGTTCCTAACTTCTCACTATTTAGAAAATACTCTGATCCATCTTCCTTAAGTGTGAGTTCATCCAAAGTGGAGGACCTCACACTTCCCCACACTGAACTCCATCTGCCACAGTTTTGCTCACTTACTTAGTCTATCAATATCCCCTTGCAACTTTTTGCTCCCATCTATATTACTTACTGTGTCACCTAACTTAGTGTTGTTAGCAAACTGAGATATATGCCTCTCTCTTCCTTCATCGAGGTCATTGATAAATATAGTGAAATCTGAGGCCCCAGTGCAGATCCTAGGGGAATACTACTAGTCACATCCTGCCAATTCCTACACCCTACTCTCTGTCTCCTACAACAACAATTTTTATTTATTTAGCACCTTTAACGTAGTAAAATGTCCCAAGGCACTTCATAGCAGTGTTATAAGACAAAACAAATAAATTTGATATCGAGCCACATAAGAAGTAATTACAGCAGATGACCAGAAGCTTGATCAAAGAGGTAGGTTTTAAGGAGCGTCTTAAAGGAGAAAAGAGAGGTAGAGAGGCGGAGAGATTTAGGGAGGGAGTTCCAGAGCTTAGGGCCCAGGCAGCTGAAGGCACGGCCACCGATGGTTGAGCAGTTTTAATCAGGGATGCTTACGAGGGCCCAATTTGAGGAATGCAGACATCTCGTGGGGTTGTGAGGCTGAAAGAAATTACAGAGATAGGGAGGGGTGAGGCCATGGAGGGATTTGTAAACAAGGATGAGAATTTTGAAATCGAGGCATTTCATAACCGGGAGCCAATGTAGGTCAGCGAGCACAGGGGTGATGGGTGATCGTGACTTAGTGTGAGTTAGGACACGGGCTGCCGGATTTTGGATGACCTCAAGTTTATGTAGGGTAGAATGTGGGAGGCCAGCCAGGAGTATGTTGGAGGAGTCAAGTTTAGATGTAACAAAGGCAAGGATGAGGGTTTCAGCAACAGATGAACTGAGGTGGGGCGGAGGCGGGCAACATTACGGAGGTGGAAATAGGTGGTTTTAGTTATGCCATAGATATGTGGCTGGAAACTCATTTCAGGGTCAAAAATGACACCTAGGTTGTGAACAGTCTGGTTTAGCCTCAGATAGATGCTAGGGAGAGGGATAGAGTCTGTGATTAGGGACATGATTAGGGAATGCAGTTTGTGGTGGGGACTAAAGACAATGATTTCAGTCTTCCCAGTATTTAATTGGAGAAAATTTCTGCTCATCCTATCCTGGATGTCGAAGCAACAATTTAGAGACCATGGAGGGGTCGAGAGAAATGGTGGAGAGGTAGAGCTGGGTGTCGTCAACGTACATGTAGAAACTGACTCCGTGTGTTCGGATGATATCGCCAAGGGGCAGCATAAAGATGAGAAATAGGAGGGGGCCAAGGATAGATCTTTGGGGGACACCAAAGGTAACGATGCAGGAGTGGGGTGATGACTGCAGATTTGAAGGAGAGAGGAACAGTACCTGAGGAGAGAGAACCGTTAACAATGTTGGCTAACATGGGAGCCAGAAAAGGAAGTTGGGTGGTCAGCAGTTTAGTAGGAATAGGGTCAAGGGAGCAGGAAGTGGGTGTCATGAACAAGATGAGCACGGAGAAGTAAAGAGGGGAGATCAGAGAGAAACTGGAGAAAGATAAAAGTTTAGAACTAGGGCAAGGGGGAACCTCGGAGGAACTTTGCCCCCGTGGGCTAGGAGAAGGAATGGAACTGGAAGAGTTATGATTGGATGGTCTCAGTCTTTGAGACAAAGAGTCAATGAGCTCCTCACACTTGTTGTTGGAGGTGAGTGTGGTGGAGATAGGGGAGAGGGGTTTAAGAAGACGGTTAGCAATAGAGAATAATAACTGGGGGTTACCTTTGGAATAGTATCTCCTAACCAAGTCAATACTATGACAATAGGTTGTCTCCAATTCCATGCACTTTCATTTTTGGTAACAGCCTCCTGTGTCGAATGCCACCTGGAAGTCCATATAAATAACATCCATAGACATTCTCTTATCTCCCACATTAGTAACTTCCTCAAGAAATTCAACTAAATTAGTTAGAAATGACTTACCCATTACAAATCCATATTGGCTCTTTCTGATCAGTTCATATTTGTCCAAGTGCTCAGTCACTCTGTCCCTAATGACAGATTCTAGAAACTTTCCCACAACAGACGATAGACTAATAGGTCAAAAATTTCCTAGGTTTTTCTCTCTTAGAAACATAAAAAATAGATGCAGGAGTAGGCCATTCGGCCCTTCGAGCCTGCACCACCATTCAATAAGATCATGGCTAATCATTCACCTCAGTACCCCTTTCCTGTTTTCTCTCCATACCCCTTGATCCCTTTAGCCATAAGGGTCGTATCTAACTCCCTCTTGAATATATCCAATAAACTGGCATCAACAACACTCTGCGGTAGAGAATTCCACAGGTTAACAACTCTTTTGAGTGAAGAAGTTTCTCCTCATCTCAGTCCTAAATGGCTTACCCCTTATCCTTAGACTGAGACCCCTGGTTCTGGACTTCCCCAACATCGGAACATTCTTCCTGCAGCTAACCTGTCCAGTCCCGTCAGAAATGTATATGTTTCTATGAGATCCCCTCTCATCTTTCTAAACTCCAATGAATACAACCCAGTCGATCCAGTCTCTCCTCATATGTCAGTCCTGCCATCTGGGAATCAGTCTGGTGAATCTTCGCTGCACTCCCTCAATAGCAAGAATGTCCTTCCTCAGATTAGGAGACCAAAACTGAACACAATATTCAAGGTGTGGCCTCACCAGGGCCTTGTACAACTGCAATAAGACCTCCCTGCTCCTATACTCAAATCCCCTAGCTATGAAGGCCAACATACTATTTGCCTTCTTCACTGCCTGCTGTACCTGCATGCCAACTTTCAATGACTGATGTACCATGACACCCAGGTCTCGTTGCACCTCCCCTTTTCCTAATCTGCCGCCATTCAGATATTATTCTGCCTTCGTGTTTTTGCCCCCAAAGTGGATAACCTCACATTTATCCACATTATACTGCATCTGCCATGCATTTGCCCAGTCACCTAACCTGTCCTTTCTTAAATAATGGAGTGATATTGGCAGTTTTGCATTTAAGAGGAAAATTCCTGAATCAAGAGAGCATTGGAAGATCACGATCAAAGCATCTACAATTGCCTCACCTACTTCTTTTAATACCCTAGAGTGGAAGCCATCAGGTCCTGGAGATTTGTTATTTTCTCCAATCCCGAACCTCACTTTCCTCTCCAAAGACTTTGAATGCCAAATTCAAGCCCATCTAATGTGCAGCTTCAAGTTTGAATCTTTCTCATCAGTTTTCTGCTTCTGACACAACAATAAAACGGTTCTAATCAATGTCACATGATTTGCTTGGTATATTTCCCTCCTTGTGCTCCTTTGCTCTCTGCAGCGTTTGATGGATGACCATACTATCCTCCTCCAACTTCTCTGTTGTTCCACTCTTGCCCATCCAATCATCGGTGAACAAAAGGGTTCCCAAAACAGACCTCTGTGGAACCCTACTGGTAACATTCTCCTAGGCAGGTGAAAATCCCTGTACAATTACCCTCTTGGTTCTATTGGTCAACCAGTTAAGTATCCATTGCAAAATATTTCCCACTATATTTATTTTCAGTACCAGCTTTTCTAGAGGAACTGTATCAAAGGCCTTACTGAGATCCAAGTTCGCCACAAACACTATCTTACCCTTATCAAGCTCTTTTGTCACACCCTCAAAGGAAACCAGTAAGTTAAATTGACAAGACCTCCCCTTCATGAATCCATATTAGCTACCTTTTATGATTTTATTTCAATCCAAATGCTCCATGATCTCATCTTTAATTAGAGTTTCCATAACTTTACCCACCATGGACATCAAACTCACTGGTCTGTAGTTTCCTTTTCAAAAAATAGGAGTAACATCTGCCTTTCTTCAGTCCCCAGGCACTTCTCCATAAAACCATATCTGAGCCAAATTCCTTGGGTTGTGATTCTGGTGGTTGCAGAGTCAATGGGAGGGCATCTCATTCATGTGGGACAGGCAAGCACAAATGCCACTTTGACCACATCTCCAATGTCTGCACAAAAGGCAAGCAAACAACATGCCAAGGTGAGGGAAGTTAGTACTGGAGAATTTCTGTCAGCCAGTGTCAGCATTTCCAGACCACTGATTGAGAATGTCAATTTATTGCTAATTATTGTCAAATTCGAAACAGTTTTATGCTGTGAAACAATGCCCAATAGGAACTGGATTGAAATTCACCAAATAGATTTCATATAGGACCCTTACAGCCATCAAAGAGAGCAGACTTTTATCCCATAAATTGGGCATGGTTTGAACCCAGGTCCCAGAGGTGATAGGACATTGGGCCGTAAATTGCGGCCTCTCCAGGTGCGTATGATGTGCGCACGCGCCCGGAGGGGCTCCGCAAGTTCCGGGTTTAGGCACGCAAAGCGTAAGAGTTTTAAAAGATAGAAAAAATTAATTTTATTACTTATTTTTATATTTAAAAACCCTACCCATGAAGGTAAGTTTATGTTTAACACTAATAAAACAATTATTAAAAAACATTCAAAAAATAAATATTTTTTACAAAACATTGAATTTAATCTCTATTACTTTTTAAAAAGTGAAATGTTCTTTTTATTTATGTGTGTATTTTCTTTGTTTTTAGGGGTATTCTCATTGATAATAATAGGAGCTCGGAGCTCCCATTACTATGAATGCAAATACTATATTGTGATTGGTGGTCCAGGCCCATGTGATTCCAGGAAGCGCTTACGCTCCTGAGATGCGAGGGCCTCTGTGCTAGGCTGCGCAGCTAGTCCTTGGAGCGAGACCACCAGGTACTTTCAGAATTTTTTTTGCGGTCGGAGGCATCCGCCCTCAGGAAGCCTCCGACCTCAATGCTTGGGCCATTATCTAATCATTGTACCACCTGATCTCTACCCTACCCACCCCCAGCAGAAAATCGGTATACTTTTTATCCCTTGGCTTGGCAAATTAACAGATGATTTGCTGCCACAGGGAATCTGGCAGGCAAATTACAGCATTCCATTAACTAAAGACTATTAGCAGCCATGTCTTAAGTTGCCTAGGTCACACTGTCTGGAATTCCCCCTGTAAACCCTCCTTAAAACTCATCCCTTTGACGAAGCTTTTGGTCAACCCACTTAATCTTTCCTCTTTGGCTCGGTGTCTGTTCTTTATTCACGACTCTGTGAAGCACATTGGGAAACCTTTCTACATTAAAGACGGTATATAAATACATTCCTGTTCTTATTCTTACTGGTGGTTCCAGCTGCAGCTTGTATTTGATGCTGCTGCTTTGTTCTGGGATGAGACTCTGTGGGGAATTCTTGGTTTTCTGATAAATCAGGAATTCTGCCTGCAATGGAGTCCAATCCTGGGAAAAAAGTATCAGATAGGAGCTGCAGTCAGGAACAGCAATGAGGAAGTAGAATGACTCTGTGAAATGGGGAAGGGTTAGGCAGGGAGAATGTTCTTTGAATTGAGGAGGTGGGGGGGGGGGGTGTAGAGGGAAAGAATGCTTCTGTGAAGGGGAAGGGAATGCCTCTGTGAAAGAGGAAAGTAGCTGCTGATGATTAGAATGGGCCTAAGCTCCAGTATTAGTATATTTCTGTCTATTGAGATTGCTCAATGTTAGCAGAAAACTGTATTTTTTTTCTGCAGAAGATAATGCTTTCTCCCCCATGCTCTGCTGGACCATTTAACCCAAACAGAAGTCTGTTTTTCAGATAATAAATCATATCTGTGCCTCTTTTAGATTTAAAGGAAAGAAAGCCTGAGGCCTTCCTGGCAGATACATAGTCACCAATCAAACAATACAAGCTGTGCTATTTTACCAAGCTACCACTGGCCTCCTGTTGACCTAATTAAGTGAAAGGCATCCACAGTGAAACAGCAGTTAGAATATTGTTAAGTTCCTGTAATTCACTGATGTATCTAGGAGAGAATCTATTTTCTACAACTCATGAGTTCCTTCAAGAGAACTTAAGGTAGGACGAACATCTTCAAATAATTGTGCATGCATTTAGTTAAATGCTGAATTGTAAAGCAAAAATATTTTTGTCATTTGATATGTTACTAGGAAAAATGTAAAATCTATTTCTCTTACTTTTAGATTCATCTACAATGAAGTGAGTGTAAATGTTTAATAAACAAAGTGTAAATTACATCGTAATCTAGTCTCATTTTGTTAATGTTATTTTTAAGAAAGAAAATGCATTGGATTCAGAGATATGAGTGGAATTGTGACGTAAATTATGAAACCAGCCATGGAAATGTTATATTACACCTTCTAGATATGGTTGCACTGCAAAAGCCTGTATATTTGTGATTGATGATTCTATTGTTCACCAGTGGTCTTCATCAATGATACACCGCCCAAACCTGGTATTCAAACTGGTGTGCAGCCTAGCTTGGGAGCATTAGTTTCACTTTGTCAAGACGGCTAGATGTGTTTTAAATAAGTTGGCTTTGCAACTTAGCAGCACAATTACATACAGTGTCCTTCTCCTTCAGCAGTCTATAATATGTTAGCTCATGGACAAGCCTCCAATGAGCTGAGTTTTGTTCCCATCTCTCGATAATGATGGAGAATTTCACCAATGTGACTTCTATAGCACAGCCTTTGCAATAAGTTTTTTTTGCATTTTACCAGAACCAGACACTGGACATGCTTCTACTTACAATATGAGCAGAGTGGTATATTAGATTAGACTGACCAGACGTCCTTGCTTTCTCTACTTTACCAGTTTACCTGTATGGTGCACTGTGGGGTTTTTTATTGAATAAGGGAAGGCAAACACTCAATTCTCCCACCGAGAAGAGGTTTGTGAATCTGAAACCTTCTGAGACAGAGGGTGTTTCATGGATAATCTCAGTCTGTTGGGAACAGATTTAAAATTGAGAAATTACAATTTAGGATATGAGTAGATGGTACAGCACTATTGCCAGAACACACACAAGATTTGGTGATTTGATGTATCTAAACTGCACAGCTGGGCAACTGTCTGCCTGTCCCGCGCAACCTGGGACAGGCTTTTCCAATGTGAAGTTTCTGGTCAAAACTTTGAATGGGACACGCAGCCAGTTAAAGGGGCCACGCACCCAAAACAATTGTGGGGGAACATTGTCTGTGTGTCCCCAGATTTGGTTTTGAAAATATGGTCACTCTATATTAGATGATAATGCCCCATTAAAATGATGTCTGCATCAACAATTCAAATCTGCTCTAAGTGGTACTGCAGTGGTTACTCTTCCCACTCCTGGACTGTTACCTCTGGTGTCCCCCCAAGGATCTATCCTTGGCCCCCTACTATTTATCATCTACATGCTACCCTTGGTGACATCATCTGAAAACACAGCATCAGTTTCCACATGTACGTTGATGACACCGAGCTCCACATCACCACCACTTCTCTCAATCCCTCCATGCTCTCTAATTTATAGAATCATAGAAACATAGAAATTTACAGCACGGAAGGAAGCCATTTCGACCCATCGCGTCCGCGCCGGCCGACCAAGAGCTATCCAGCGTAATCCCACTTTCCAGCTCTTGGTCCGTAGCCCTGTAGGTTACGGCACTTTAAGTGCACATCCAAATATCTTTTAAATGTGATGAGGGTTCCTGTCTCTACCACCCTTTCAGACAGTGAGTTCCAGACCCCCACCACCTCCTGGGTGAAGAAAATTCTACTCATATCTCCTCTAAACCTTCCCCCAATTACTTTAAATCTATGCCCTCTGATTGTTGATGCCTTTGTCAAGGGAAACAGGTCCTTCCTATCCACTCAATCCAGGTCTCTCATAATTTTATACACCTCAATCATATCTCCCCTAAGCCTCCTCTGTTCCAAAGAAAACAGACCCAGCATCTCCAATCTTTCCTCGTAGCCAAAATTTTCCAGTCCAGGCAACATTCTTGTAAATCTCCTCTGCACCCTTTCCAGTGCAATCACATATTTCCTGTAATGTGGTGACTAGAACTGCACACAGTACTCCACCTGTGGCCTAACCAGTGTTTTATACAGTTCAAGCATAACCTCCTTGCTCTTGTATTCCATGCCTTGACTAATAAAGACAAGTATTCCATATGCCTTCTTAACCTCCTTATCTACCTGGCCTGCTACCTTCAGGGATCTGTGGCCTGCACTCCAAGGTCCCTTTGTTCCTCTACACTTTTCAGTGTCATACCATTTAATGTGTATTCCCTTGCCTTGTTAGACCTCCCCAAATGCATTACCTCATACTTATCCAGATTGAATTCCATTTGCCACTGTTCTGCCCACCTGACCAGTACATTGATATCTTCCTGCAATCCGCAGCTTTCTTCTTCATTATCAACCACACAGCCTATTTTAGTGACATCTGCAAACTTCTTAATCATACCCCCAACATTTAAGTCTAAATCATTAATATATAACACAAAAAGCAAGGGATCCAGCACGGAGCCCTGCGGAATCTCACTGGATACAGCCTTCCAGTCACAAAAACACCCATCAACCATTACCCTTTGCTTCCTGCCTCCGAGCCCCCTTTGTACTTTTCCATAACTACCCTAAATCTTACTGAATTATGATCACTAGCACCAAAATGCTCTCCCATTGATACCCCTTCAACCTGCCCCTCTTCATTTCCCAAAACCAAGTCCAGAACCGCCCCCTCCCTTGTTGAGCTTGTTACATACTGTCTAAAGAAGTTCTCCTGAATGCATTTTAGGAATTCCGCATCCTCTGTGCCATTCACACTATCTTTTTCCCCGTTAATATTAGGGTAGTTGAAATCCCCTACTATTACAGCTCTATAGTTTTTGCACTTCTCAGTAATTTTCCCACATATTTGTTCTTTCCTTCTCCCTCCGACTGCTTGGGGATCTATAGTACACTCCTAGTAGTGCAATCGCCCCTTTTTTGTTTTTTAATTCAACCCATATGGCTTTGTTTGATGACCTCTTTAACATATCATCCGTTCTCACAGCTGTATTTGTTTCTTTAATCAATACTGTGACACCCCTCCTTTATTACCCCCCTCTCTATCCCATCTAAAAACCCTGTAACCAGGAATGTTGAGCTTCCATAATTGCCCTTCTTTCAGCCATGTCTCAGTAATAGCTATAATATCGTACTCCCAAGTGTCAATCTGTGCTCTCACCTCATTTGTCTTATTTCCTATACTCCTTGCATTGAAGTATATATCATTTAGTATTGCCAAACTCCCCTGTTGTCTATTTTCCAGCCCTTGTTTCCTCTGTCTTCCAAATTCACTTTCTACTTCTACTTCTCTGCTGCCAAATTCCAGCTTTGCTTCTCTTCCCACTGAATCTATTCTCCGGTTCCCATCCCCCTGCCAAGCTAGTTTAAACCCTCCCCAACAGCACTAGCAAAACCTCCCGCAAAGATTCTGGTCCCGGCTCTGTTGAAGTGCAACCCGTCTGGCTTCTACAGGTCCCACCTCCCCCAGAAACGGTCCCATTGCCTCAGGAATCTAAAGCCGTCCTGCCTGCACCATCTCTCCAGTCACGTATTCATCTTCTCTATCCTCCTATTTCTGTACTCACTAGCATGTGGCACCAGCAGTAATCCGGAGATTACTACCTTTGAGGCCCTGCTTTTTAATCTCTCTCCTAGCTCCCTAAACTCTGCTTGCAGGACCTCATCCCTCTTCCTACCTATGTCATTGGTCCCGATATGGACCACGACCTCTGGCTGTTCACCCTCTCGCCCCAGAATGCCTTGCAGCCGCTTGTCAGATTTGTCAGATTGCTTGTCTGACATTCAGTACTAGATGTGCATAATTTTTGTCCAATTAAATATTGGGAAGACCAAAGCCATTGTCTTCGGTCCCCGCACAAACTCCATTCCCTAGCCACCGACTCCATCCCTCTCCCATCCCTCTCCCTGTCTGAGGCTGAACCAGACTGTTCGCAACCTTGGTGACATATTTGAACCAAAAGTTAGCTTCTGACCACATATCCACAGCATAACTAAAACCACATATTTCCACCTCCATAACATCACCCATCTCTGTCCTTGCCTCAGCTCATCTGTTGCTGAAACCCACATCCATGCCTTTGTTCCATCTAGACTTGACTATTCCAACACACTCCTGGTCGGCCTCCCAGATTCTACCCTATGAAACTTGAGGTCGTCCAAAACTCGGCCGCCCGTATCCTAACTCGCACCAAGTCCCGCTCACCTATCATCATCATCATCATAGGCAGTTCCTCGGAATTGAGGAAGGCTTCCACTCCTGAAGTGAGTTCTTTGGTGGCTGAACAGTCCAATACGAGAGCCACAGACTCTGTCACAGATGGGATAGATAGTCACTGAGGGAAGGGGTGGGTGGGACTGGTTTGCTGCACGCTCTTTCCGCTGCCAGCGCTTGATTTCTGCAAGCTCTCGGCATTGAGACTCGAGGTGCTCAGCGCCCTCTCGGATGCAATTCCTCCAATTAGGGTGGTCTTTGGCCAGAGTCTCCCAGGTGTCAGTGGGGATGTCGCACTTTATCAGGGAGGCTTTGAGGGTGTCCTTGTAACGTTTCTGCTGCTCACCTTTGGCTCGTTTGCCGTGAAGGAGCCCCGAGTAGAGCACTTGCTTTGGGAGTCTCGTTTCTGACACACGAACTATGTGACCTGCCCAGCGGAACTGATCGAGTGTGGTCAGTGCTTCAATGCTGGGGATGTTGGCCTGGATGAGGATGCTGATGTTGGTGCGCCTGTCCTTCCAGGGGATTTGTAGGATCTTGCGGAGACATCACCCCTGTGCTCGCTGACCCACAATGGCTCCCAGTTAAGCAACACCTCGATTTTTAAAAGTCTCATCCTTGTTTTCAAATCTCTCCAAGGCCTTGCCTCTCCCTATCTCTGTGATCTCCTCCAGCCCCACACGCTCCTCTAATTCTGCCCTCTAGAGCATCTCTGATTTTAATCGCTCAACCTCTCTGCCTCTCTATCTCTCTTTACTCCCTTAAGAGGCTCCTTAAATCTTACCTCTTTGGTCAAGCTTTTGGTTATCTGCCCTAAATTCTCCTATGTGGCTAGGTGCCAAAGTTTTTGTCTTATAATACTCCTGTGAAGCGCCTTGGGACAGCTTACTATGTTAAAGGCGCTATATAAATTAACCATATATGACTTGGAAGCCAAGCTGGACGATGTCCACAGACATGAGGAGAATACTCATATCAACAATTCAAAGTCCAAAACCAGTAAGAATCCTACTCTTGTTACTGACACGGAGAATGACAAAAGAAAAAACAAAGATCTTTGGATTCAGTGCATGCAGACCAAAAGACTCTGTTGTCAATGTCAGTGACCAAGATAACTTCTTTGGTAGACCACAGATCGTTCAGCAAAAACAATGCATTTCCAGGGTAAAAATGGCCCAATATAAGCCACCACATACCAATCAGTATAGACTGCCAACTTAAAAAGCTGATCATTGCCTTACTTACATAGGTAGTTAAGGGGAGGTTAAGGGGAGATTTAATAAAAGGTGTTCAAAATTATGAGGGGTTTTGATAGTAAATAAAGGAAAACTGGTTCCACTAGTAGAAGGGTCAGAAACCAGAGATCAGAGATTTGATAACTGGCAAAAGAAGCAGTTGGGAGAGGAGGAGAAATGATTTTATGCAGCGAGTTGTGATGAGCTGGAATGCACGGCCTGAAAGGGTGGTGGAGGTAGACTCAATGGTAACTTTCAAAAGGGAATTAGATATGTACTTCAAAAGGAAAAGTTTTCAGGGCTATGGAGAAAGAGCAAAGGAGTGGTACTAATTGGATAGTTCTTTCAAAGAGCTGGCTCAGGCACAATGGGCCGAGTGGTCTCCTTATGTGCTGTATGATTCTATATAAATACAAGTTATTGTTATAGTTTCCATCAGAGCCCCTCTGATGACGAATACCACAGGAGAAAGCTGGAGTGAGTTGTCTGAGTTGCTTTAAAAATGTGACATTAGTTTTGATCTCTGGCGCGCAGTATAGTGATCAATAGGCTGAAGTATGAACAGGATAGTAGTCAAAAGTCATCATTTAAAGGGTCTTTATCATTCAGTAATCAATTAGGTAGTAAATTGAGACAAGCATAGTAATATAATTAGTGATATGATCATGAAATGGATCTACTTTTTTTAATTCATAAAAATGAAACATAAAGGCAATGCAGTGATACACTGCACTGCAGCCCCAGACACTGTTCCATGGAAAGTTAGAGCACAGCCCTAAACCTGTGATCCTCGTGCAAGCTAAGTTCCTGATCTCAGCCATTTTCGTGTAGCAAAACACCAAGCAGGGGTAAGAAGCTTCCCTACAAAAACGGAGCGGCTGTAATTTTGATTTTATGCGACAGTGTAAAATGTTAGTGAATTGGCAGATCATTTTATATCTGGCCAGATTTATTTCCATTGAAGTCAAAATTACCCCCGGAGAGTCACAGATGAGTTCCCACTGTACACTGTTCCTAACTAAGTCTGCCTAACACCCCAGAGAGTCATCACTGCCCCTTTAAATTAATTTCTGCTAAATTTCTAACTTGGATTGAAATCACTATGGAAATTAGTGCTGTTGATTACAACAACACTGATTTACTTAAATACACCTTGAACTCCTTGAATCACTATAACATTTTTACAATTTGATTTTGTTCTCATTTTCTCTCCTTCTTCTGTTCTGTCTGCCGCAGTGCTATGCCATATGGTGCATTTGCCATTACATTTTTGGGAGACTTTAATTTTACATTATTATTAAATGCATTGAAAAACAGACAGGAATATATGCAGATTTTGAAAGCTGCAATGGAAATCCAGTGAAACAGCTGATGTAATTAGACTGTACAAACCTCTTCATATGCTTGGGAGAACAATTGCTATCACGACTATCCAGCATGTCTTTCACATGTATCGAGTTGTAGGAATTGTAGGTATATTCAGTATCATCATTGTACTCCGGACCTAGCAGTGTCCGTGCCCAGGTCCCCATATCATATGGGGGCAGGGTGCCTCCAAACTCAGATGGCAAATATTCTGGATGGATTAGCTGGTGCAGACTGTTCAGGTTGTTGCCATGGAGAAAGATCTGGGACAAAAAGAATGAAATGCAAAAAGCAATCATAAAATAGTGGTAAATTAAAATTAATCGTGCCAAACTGAATTGTATCCAGGTTAGAAAAACTAAAATTTCTATTAAATGAAGTTTTATTTTAATTAAAATCTCAAATATCCAACATCTATGAAATGCATAAATAATTTTGCCTGTGAGTATTTATAGATAGATAAATAGTTCTTCTTATTGTTTTTGGTAGGAAATCGCTCCTGCTGAGGTGAAGTAGTAACCAACACAGTTTAGTGGTGTAATCCACTGCATGCTGTTATATGTTGCTACAGGTTTCAATGGCTCTGAGATATCATCATGCTGGCTGTGAAGCCCTTCACTGGAGGAATTCAGCTCCTTAATAATTTTTCAGGCTTTCAGCCAAAGCTGAAGCTCTGAATGGCTCCAAATAGAGAGAACTGATTCTGCCAATGGTGTTAAGATGCTCAGTTTAAAACATTCCAATTCTCAAATGCATGAAGCACGCTGTTTATCACAAGACTGCAAAATAATTACAGATGAGTAAGGCTAATTAGCCCATCTTCGCTCATCCAACCAGGAAGACCCTACAGCCCCTTCACCCATTCCCCATTGTGGCATCCAGTTTTTATCAGCGCTGCCCTTTTTTTCTTCTAAATATCAATGCAACATTTTTCTTTAGTGACCTACATCTAAGCAGATATCTTCTTCAATAAACCTTTACATTTTTTAAACATTGACTTCAATGGAAAAGAAGATCAAGTGCAATGTAAAAGGGGCTGCTAATTCGCCATGAGCCTGGTTCATACGACTGCCCAAGACCAAGTTCATCCCCAGTAACTTTACAAAAGAATTGCAATGTACTTTTAGAAAGAACCGTGTCTTCATCTAAAAATGGTTTACAATTAAAGATCAATTTTCAAATGTAGTTTACAAGAGACAAAAAATGGATACCACCTTCCTGAAGACAGCAATACATTTCTGAATCAAAATAAAAATGTAACAAGACTGTTTTTTTGCTCACTTGTTCTAAAACACATGCGTACTGCACTGCATTGTTGGAACAAAAGTCATTACATAATTCACAAGCAGAGCTTGAGAAGGCAGGCCTATGCATAGCCAACTTAAACCCAGTCGACCATTTGGTTTGCTTCTCTGAGCTAAATCTTGGGCTGAGTACATCTATTGCCTATATACAAGTTGTCTATGTCTTCAACACTTCCACTCACCTAAAACAAGGAACTAAGAGCTAAGAGGTAAGATGTATTCATCAAAATTCTAATTCATACAACTAAGTTATTAAGCATTTAAAATTAGTTAAAGGCTACTCTTGCAACCGTTCGATGTCACGTTTCAAGTGCTCAACAATACATTATTGTCAAGCATAATAGTGACATCTTGTGGCTGAAAGTAATTCCCTTGTTCTTGATAAATCTGGATCACAGATGACAGCTTGAGCTGGTCTTGAGTTTCTCTGCCTTTGGATAACTTTGGTAACCATTACAAACATTCCGTTAACTAATAGATAACACAATCCTGAAAAATCTTAAAGTGATCAAAGTACAAGTTCTGAGAAAGGATCCATACCCAAAACATCTAATTTATTCTCTCCATAGATGCTGCCTGACCTGCTGAGTGTTTCCAGCAAATTATTTTGTTCAAATTTCCAGCATTTGCAATGTTTTGCTTTTTGTTCAAAATACAAGTGTTGTGGCTCGGAACTTTCATGTAATTTGTATGCTTCTACTTAAATAGCTTATTTAAAAAGATCTCTCAGCATAATGTAAAAGACTAATTTTAATCAAACACTTTTAGCCTACATCACACTATCACCATAGCACTGGTGAAAATAATTTTCACTTCACACCAACACTAAGAAGATGTACTGTAAATCCAGATTCAGGCACAGACTGACTCCACATTAAAGCAGATAATCCAGAGTCAGGCTGACTCTGGATTTACACTGTAATATCTGAGTAATGTTGATCTGATTGACAATGCAGTTGAACAAATGAAATAAGTGCAAATAACAAGGTTATTTTTTCATCATTAATGACTATTTGCTAATTTAGAATGTTTCAAATAGTGGTCTTATATTATTTATCACTGAGCAATTTATTTATTTGAATCTATCCTTGATGAACAAAGGATATATGGATGTGGTCAGTGGCAGGAACTGTTTAAAAAGGTCTAATTAGAAACATAGAAACATAGAAAATAGATGCAGGAGTAGGCCATTCGGCCCTTCGAGCCTGCACCGCCATTCAATGAGTTCATGACTGAACATGCAACTTCAGTACCCCATTCCTGCTTTCTCACCATACCCCTTGATCCCCCTGGTTGTAAGGACTACATCTAACTCTTTTTTGAATATATTTAGTGAATTAGCCTCAACAACTTTCTGTGGTAGAGAATTTCACAGGTTCACCACTCTCTGGGTGAAGAAATTTCTCCTCATCTCGGTCCTAAATGGCTTACCCCTTATCCTTAGACTGTGACCCCTGGTTCTGGACTTCCCCAACATTTGGAAAATTCTTCCTGCATCTAACCTGTCTAAACCCATCAGAATTTTAAACGTTTCTATGAGATCCCCTCTCATTCTTCTGAACTCCAGTGAATACAAGCCCAGTTGATCCAGTCTTTCTTGATATATCAGTCCCGCCATCCCGGGAATCAGTCTGGTGAACCTTCACTGCACTCCCTCAATAGCAAGAATGTCCTTCCTCAAGTTAGGAGACCAAAACTGTGCACAATACCCCAGGTGTGGCCTCACCAAGACCCTGTACAACTGTAGTAACACCTCCCTGCCGCTGTACTCAAATCCCCTCGCTATGAAGGCCAACATGCCATTTGCTTTCTTAACCGCCTGCTATACCTGCATGCCAACCTTCAATGACTGATGTACTATAACACCCAGGTCTCGTTGCACCTCCCCTTTTCCTAATCTGTCACCATTCAGATAATAGTCTGTCTCTCTGTTTTTACCACCAAAGTGGATAACCTCACATTTATCCACATTATACTTCATCTGCCATGCATTTGCCCACTCACCTAACCTATCCAAGTCACTCTGCAGCCTCATAGCATCCTCCTCGCAGCTCACACTGCCACCCAACTTAGTGTCATCTGCAAATTTGGAGATACTACATTTAATCCCCTCGTCTAAATCATTAATGTACAATGTAAACAGCTGGGGCCCCAGCACAGAACCTTGCGGTACCCCACTAGTCACTGCCTGCCATTCTGAAAATTACCCATTTACTCTTTGCTTCCTGTCCGCCAACCAGTTCTCAATCCACGTCAGCACACTACCCCCAAATCCATGTGCTTTAACTTTGCACATTAATTTCTTGTGTGGGACCTTGTCAAAAGCCATCTGAAAGTTCAAATACACCACATCAACTGGTTCTCCCTTGTCCACTCTACTGGAAACATCCTCAAAAAATTCCAGATTTGTCAAGCATGATTTCCCTTTCACAAATCCATGCTAACTTGGACTTATCATGTCACCTCTTTCTAAATGTGCTACTATGACATCCTTATTAATTGATTCCATCATTTTACCCAGTACCGATGTCAGGCTGACCGGTCTATAAATTCCCTGTTTTCTCTCTCCCTCCTTTTTTAAAAAGTGGGGTTACATTGGCTACCCTCCACTCCATAGGAACTGATCCAGAGTCTATGGAATGTTGGAAAATGACTGTCAATGCATCTGCTATTTCCAAGGCCACCTCCTTAAGTACTCTGGGATGCAGACCATCAGGCCCTGGGGATTTATCGGCCTTCAATCCCATCAATTTCCACAACACAATTTCCCAACTAATAAGGATTTCCCTCAGTTCCTTCTTCTTACTAGACCCTCTGACCCCTTTTATATCCAGATGGTTGTTTGTGTCCTCCTTAGTTAATACCGAACCAAAGTACTAGTTCAATTGGTCTGCCATTTCTTTGTTCCCCGTTATGATTTCCCCTGATTCTGACTGCAGGGGACCTACGTTTGTCTTGACTAAACTTTTTCTCTTTACATATCTATAGAAGCTTTTGCAGTCCGTTTTAATGTTCCCTGCAAGCTTCCTCTCGTATTCTATTTTCCCTGCCCTAATCAAACCCTTTGTCCTCCTCTGCTGAGTTCTAAATTTCTCCCAGTCCCCGGGTTCGTTGCTATATCCGGCCAATTTGTATGCCACTTCCTTGGCTTTAATACTATCCCTGATTTCCCTTGATAGCCACGGTTGAGCCACCTTCCCTTTTTAATTTTTACGCCAGACAGGGATGTACAATTGTTGTAGTTCATCCATGCGGTCTCTAAATGTCTGCCATTGCCCGTCCATTGTCAACCCCTTAAGTATCATTCGCCAGTCTATCCTAGCCAATTCATGCCTCATATCTTCAAAGTTACCCTTCTTTAAGTTCTGGACCATGGTCTCTGAATTAACTGTTTCATTCTCCATCCTAATGTAGAATTCCACCATATTATGGTCACTCTTCCCCAAGGGGCCTCGCACAACGAGATTGCTAATTAATCCTCTCTCATTACACAACACCTAGTCTAAGATGGCCTCCCCCCCTAGTTGGTTCCTCGACATATTGGTCTAGAAAACCATTCCTTATGCACTCCAGGAAATCTTCCTCCACCGTATTGTTTCCAGCCATGTCTTGAGGAGTATCCCCGTGGTGGACACTTAGCGCACATACCGCTGAAGCTTAATGCATGCTGTACTCGTCTAAATATTTCTTCTCCTGTTTCATCTATTGGAAGTACTGGTAAGTTGAGCTGGCATTAGTGAATGAAAGAACACACTGTAGATGAGAAGAATTTGCTAACGGAGGCCTATCATTGCAGCCCCAGGACATCACTGAAGGAGATCCTCAGGAAAGTGTCCTCAACCTAATGCTCTTCAGCTGATTTATCAATGACTTTTGCTCTGTCATAAGGTGAGAACTGGGGCTTTTGGACAATGATTCTATAGTGTTCAGCTCCATTCACAACTCCTCTGATAATGAAGCCTCCAGTGCTGGCATACTGAAGATCTTGGACAACATCCAGGCTTCAGCTGACAAATGGCAAGTAACATTCACACCATATAAATGCCAGGTAATGAATGGCCAACTCAAACAAGAGAAAACTCAGCCATCACCCTATGACCTTTAACAGCAACATCATTACCGGGTCCCGCACCATCAACATCTTGGGAATCACCATTGACAAAAAGCTTAACTAGATATTAACACATCTTGTGGCTACAAGATCAGTGCAAAGGCTGGATGCTCTGCTAACTGTTCTGTCAGATCGCATGTGTTGCTCAGCTGGGCCTTGAACTAAGAGGAGGAGGGGCAAAGAAGTTTAAAAAAAGATTATTAATGAAGAATGTTTGTCTTTCACTCTTCTGTTCATAATAATTTCATTTTGGTATTATGGATTCAGGCAATAGTTAATGGTGTGCAAACGCAAAAATTAATTTAGCATTCAGAGGGTTAAAATGGAGTCATCCCCTAACAAGTCTTGGATTTCAAGACAGACTGAGCACTGATCAGAATTGTGTCTGAGTCAATAAATCATTTATAATATGCACACAGACATGCATAGAATGAGGCACACATCGACTATTTGCAGCTTCCTCTCCCCTCTATGTAATTTTGCCCTCCCCTCCCCTTCGACTAGGCAGAGAAGAGTTTTATTATTCTGAACCATACTTGCAAATTAATTGCTAATTGCCATGCTGAATCATGTTTCCCATCTGCTGAAATTTTAATTACCCTTTTCCTGGTCTTGTCTTTCAGGAATGGCTTTATTATCGTATATAAAGCGTGGATATACCAAGGCTGGTTCACAAAATGGATGCCTCCAAAGCGCGCAGGGAAGCTGTCCTGCAGAGATGAGAGCACAGAATCCAATGATTAGTAACTTAAAGTCACAGAAGAATCAAGCAAGGTGACTGCTGTCTGTAAAATCAGTGCCATTGAAAGGGTAATGCTACCTGTTTCATTTCTGAATGCTTTTACTTTTATTTGTACAGCTCACAATCCTCAACTGCACTGAAAGAAATATGCTCCGACATTCACATCACTGCAAATTATTTTTTCTACATTTATTTGCTAGTTTCCACCAGTTTAACGTCTTACCTGATACAGCCTCAGTTAAGTGATAAAAATTCCAATGTTTCCTATAAATGGAACTTGCTTTGTGATTTATATGAATATAAATGGTCTCTTGAAGCACATTATAATGATTGGAGTTGGCCCAGAGGACTGGAGCACAAGCACAATGTGTTATGGTGTGAAGTCTTGTTCATGATTTCTTATGCAATCATGGGCATCTGTTGAGCAACAAGCAGACACTACCCAACCAGGAGAGATGGGAATAGGGAAGAAGTCTGAGGAAGAGTCATTGTCGTCACTTTTGTACACCTCCCAGCATTCAACTGAGAATGAAGGTCTGGCAGACTAACCTGCAGTTGGTCTGCGGAAATCAGGACATTGAAATGATAAGAAATTACTTGAAAAATCTAATTTGTACTCTGACAGAGAAAAAAAAAGTGTATTTTGAGTTTGAGATTCAACCTATTGTAATGAGTATGAACTGCAAAGAATTACAAACTGTATGACCAAGATTTTTTGCACATTCAATAAAGGCAAACAACCAAACCAAATACTGTTCTCCACCAATCATTTATAAAGTCAAGAATTGTCTTTGAACTGTCCTGCATTTGGAAATATACAGAGGAAATTGGCATGGTGTAAAATTACATTAAGAGCAGCACTGTTGGAGACTTGGGAGTATGTTAGTAGGCTGCAGGAGATCCTTGACCTGGGAGGTGGCGATTAATTAAACTTCAAGGAGAAAATAAAGTTTCCCAAATTATTAACACTTATCCATTTCCCTCACTGTAGGAGGGGCCTAGCCTCTGCTTGATGTCTCACCTCTATAAGTGACTAAGATCAAGCCCGTGGCATGTCCTCCATCCCTGGCACCTCTTTAACTCTGTCAGAGAACTCCATTAGGTTGGACATGACTCACCTTTCAGAAAACTATGCTGACTTTCCTTAATCAGCTTATAGTTTTCTGTGTGCTCGTTATTTTGTCCTATGATGGATTCCAGCAATTCTCCACCTGCAGATGTTAAACTCATTAGCCTGCAGCTATTCATTTATTTAACATTTTTTTTTGAGTGATTAGGGAATAATAGGTTATGGGGAGTGGGTGGGGAAGTGGAGCTGAGTCCATGATCAGGTCAGCCATGATCTTATTAAACGGCGCAGGCTCGCGGGGCGAAATGGCCTACTCTTGCTCCTATTTCTTATGTTCTTATGTACTAAAATTACTGCTTTTTTTGAATAAGGATGCAATGTTTTCTATCTCGCAATCTTCTGGTACTGTCAGAACCCAGTTAGCTTGTAAGATTAGAACCATTGTCAGTCTTGGCTCAGTGCTGGCACTCTCACTTTTGAGTCAAAGGTTCAAATCCACTCCAGAGACTTGAACACAAAATCTATGTTGACACTTCAGAGTGCTGCACTGTTGGAGATGCTGTCTTTTGGATGAGACATTAAACCAAGGCTCTTCTACTCTCTCAGGTGGATGTAAAAGAGCCAGGGGCCTAGAAATTCGAGAGGGCTAGAAACCTGCCGGTGACACTGCAGGCCACAGTTAACGGCTGCTGAAATTGATGGTGGTGGCAGCAGTATATTGGTGCTGCTTTCTAATTAACATCAGCGCATGTTAAACTTATTGAGCAAGGCCAGTATTCTTGATGCTTGTCTCAGCAGGAGGCCCAATGTAGTGTGGCCATAGTGCTTTGCAGCAAGAACAGCTTGCTCTTAAAGCAAGGCTGTCATTTTAGAATGCAGTATGGTCCCTTAAAGGGGAACAGCCTTCTAAAATGAAAAATAAAAGTCATTTAAAAATAGGCAGTTTTTAACCCTTAGAGCTCAACTGCCTTCTAAAAAAAAATTATAGTGAAAAGAATTCCAAAATGGGAGTCTTCAGCTCTTAAAGCCAAATTTGCCTTCCGCACCTAAAAAAATGGGAAAAGTGCTTCAGCTCTAAAACAAGTGGCTCAGCAAGCCAGGGAAGGGCACCCAGGGACTCGCACATAGAACTCCAGCTTTGTGCAGGGGGTCAACACAGCAAGAGAGGTCCTCTACCCAAAGGGGCTAGGATGCCTTCCAGAAAGAATGATATGGGACCAAATCACCGAAGCCATCACTGCCAGCAGTGTTGCCCCCATGACCTGGCTTCAGTGCCCAAAGAAGCTTCATGACCTCAGACCAGTGGTCGAGGTCAGTGAATGCATCTTTAAAAGCTGTCCCCTACCAACTGTAGTACTAGCCTCACTCACTTCTCAATGCACGACTCCACTCCCCACCCACCACCCCACCCCCCCAATCACTCACCTACCAATAATCTATACCAATCACGAGGCACACCTCCAATTTCTAGTTTCACCTCAGCTCCTTGGAGGAGATAGTGCTGGCCATTCTTGGCAGCAGCACGGCTGAGCCCTTGGCCAGCGGCAGGGCTGATAGGATATCCTCCTTTTTGCATGCACCTTTTGCTTTTCTGCCCCCCCATCACCACAACTCCACCCTTGTGCCTTTTTCATTTTACACACCCAAGAAATGCAGCCTGTGGTTGACCAAAAAGAGGGAGAGGAGAATGAAGAAGAAGAAACACCATCACTCGATTTTACGCTCCCAGCCACCAGCTCCCCAAGGTCGACCTGCAAGGCCATTTTCAGTGTACCCCACTGAAAGTCTGCAGCCTTCCACCAGCCTTGCTGCAGCCACTGGGTGAACACTGTGTGACGTCAGTAGGATAGGCAAAGGCACACTCAAGGCAGCCACTAAGGGAATGCAAAAGGGTGATAATTGATTTCTTGATGTTATATTGCACGGATAGATGTATAAAGATGGATTAGAAAGTTTGCTTGTAGTGGCTTTTACTTCAACATTGTGACCAAGAGAATGCTGTGGTGGCCAGTAACAGAGGGAATATAAGATGTGGGACAAATGTTGAAAGAGGAATTGGGGTTGTGATCACTGATACCACAGGCGGATGATTTTATCCCAGATATCCCAGCCCGAAAGGGGCTGTCTGGCTTAAATTCTTCCTTCTGCATGAGCAGATGCTGCAAATCTGAAATAAAAGCATAAAATGCTGGAAATTCTCAGCAGGTCAGGCAACATCTCAACCTGAGACATGAATGCTGTTTGTCTCTCCACAGATGCTGCTTGACCTGCTGAGTATTTCCAGCATTTTCTGTCTTCTCAGAAGCCTTCCTTTACCATCCGAGGCCTTGCAAGCATCCAGCAGAACTCCCTGCAGTCCCTGCACATTTTAAGACCTTTTAGCATGTATTGCAGCAAGGCACTACTTCAATAAAATATTAAAAATCCAGTCCAAAAGCTTAAATGCAAACTTACCTGAAAGATGTGTGTGTTCCTTTAAGAAGTGCTGACAGCATCTCTGTTAGTCTGCTGTACGCATGTTTTTCAAAGTGAGCTTCGGGCCCAGCGCTGAACTCAGCATAAAGGTCCAACTTCGCAGAGCATGGCATTAAGGTGGCATGTCACGCTCTCCTGATTTGCATGTCCAGGGCCAGCATTGCTAACGGCAGTGCTATGGCTCTCACCAAAATGGCGGCCACTGAGTCCCGTGCCAGAGGCGGACGTTAGAGCGGCCGCTATTTCTTTCCAAGATTCCGGCGCTAACTAGGGGCGGCAAGTGGCCCAATTCTTCCCCCAAGGGCACTGTTCGAAGAAAAGTGTAAGGTTTGTTTGGTGTCCTGGCCAACATCAATCAACATCATTAAAGCAGATTAACTGATAATTTCTCCCTGTTTTTTGCTGTTTGTGGGACCATACTATGTGTAATTTGTCTGCCACGTTACCCTATACAGGTTGAACCTCTCTTATCTGGCACCCTTAGGACCTGGCCTAGAGAAGAGAATTTGTCGGACGATGGAAGGTCAGCATTTTGGGCCCAGCTTCGGTCGGCCCAGAGGCGGCAGGGATAGGAAGAGCTGCAGCAAGATGCTGGGCAACTTCTATGTATCCTTCGGGTCGCCCAACGACTTCCGCCCGCAGCGCGCCGCAGCACAGTGGACTGCACCTGGGTGGTGGACACGCAGGACAACCAGCACATCGTGTTGCAGCTCAGCCTGCAGCTGGGCTACAGCGACAGGGTGTGTGTGTGTACGACGGGGCGGCCCAGGAGGGTGGCAGGCTGCTGCAGACCTGCTCCTTCCGCAACAACCGGCGCCCCATCACCCTCGAGTCTTCCCGGGGTCAGATCGCAGTCTCCTACCACAACGAGGCCGGCAGCACCAATCACGGCTTCAACGCCACCTACCAGGTGATAGGCTACCGCCTCCCGTGGGAGCGGCTGTGCGGCAACAACAGGGCCTGCTTCGCCGACACGCAGCGCTGTGGCGGGTCATGGCACTGCCCGGACGGCAAGGATGAGGAGAGCTGCGCGGCCAGTCAAAAGGACGAGATCCCGTGCAGGGGCACCAGCGGCATGAGCTACCCGCCGGCAAGACTGCTGCAACAGTCAGAAGAACTGCCCCGACGAGAAGAACTGCTTCTCCTGCCAGCTGGGGAACTCCCACTGTGGTACCAAGATCTGCATCTTCGAGCAGTGGTGGTGCGACGGGCAGGAGGATTGCCGCGACGAAGCTGAGCCCGAAATACGGCTGGCCTCAGGATGCAGCACGGCGACTCGGCCTCAGAGGGAACACTGGAGGTGATGGGGAGGAGGAGCGGCTAGCCCCAGGACACAGGGGAATGATGCCGGGAATGATGCCGGATGAGGGAGGTAGCCGGATAAAAGAGTGCCGGATTTGAGAGTTCAACCTGTATTACAACAGTGGCTGCACTTAAGAAATACTTAATTGGCTGTAAAGTGTTTGAGGACATTGTGAGGTTTTTTATAAATGCAAGTTCTTCCTTCTTCCTAGAAGTAGGAGCTAATCTGGTGTACCAACTTACTGCTCTACCATGCCACGCGAAATAGCAATGTTCTTTTTTAATTGGACTTTCTGAAATATACCTGGAACAGCACAATTATTTTAAATAGCCATCTTTCCTGAATGCCTGAGAACCTTGTGATAATTACTGCAACACAAAATCAACAGCTAAGTGTGCAGGTCATACATCAATGGTGGGCATCACCTTGGTGACAGTTAAAGTTTTAGTGGATTGAAGTTAAATGTAATTATACCCTTTGATGTTAAGGAATCACCAGCGTGTAACGGTGCAGCTATCTGAGCCAATGCGCAACAAGGTAATGTTAAATAAAAATCATTTAAACCGACCATTTGTCTGAAATCATAAGTATATCTATAAAAACCAACCCTTCCATCCCCCCCCACTTCTCATCCCCACCTCTACCCCTTCCCCTCCTGATTCCAAACCGCCTGGCCAAGGAGCTCCTCAGGCGTTGCTTCATAGGGAGGGTGGGTGGCGGCAGAACCGCTGCTTGGATGGATACGGGAGAGGATGGATGTTGCTCCTGGCTCTCATGTGTTGTTGGCAATGGGGGACCTTGGGATGCAGTGCCGCACACTGGGACCACTGGGAGCCCTCTGCCACCAGTGTTCCTGGCCAACAGCTGCAGGGCCTCTTTCATCCCTTCCATGTTATATATTATTTTTTGGACAAAAATTTGGTGCCAACTATGTTCTTGGTTCTTAGTAGGCTTTTTGCTGCTGGTGAATCTCCCTCATGCCTCCCACAACAGCCAAACAAGCACACACCACACCCACACATGCTTTCAGTGCCTCTCTTCTCCCTCTCTCTCTGTCTCCTCTTCTGCACATGTAATGGTGACCCCTGACTTCCTAGGCTGATATATGAGGAGAGACTGGATCAACTGGGCCTTTATACACTGGAGTTTAGAAGGATAAGAGGGGATCTCATAGAAACATATAGGATTCTGGTGGGACTGGACAAGTTAGATGAGGGAAGAATGTTCCCGATGTTGGGGAAGTCCAGAACCAGGGGACACAGTCTTAGGATAAGGGCCATTTAGGACTGAGATGAGGAGAAACTTCTTCACTCAGAGAGTTGTTAACCTGTGGAATTCCCTGCCGCAGAGAGTTGTTGATTCCAGTTCATTGGATATATTCAAGAGGGAGTTAGATATTGCCCTTACGGCTAAAGGGATCAAGGGGTATGGAGAGAAAGCAGGAAAGGGGTACTGAGGGAATGATCAGCCATGATCTTATTGAATGGTGGTGCAGACTCGAAGGACTGGAAATACTTACTCCTGCACCTATTTTCTATGTTTCTATGAATCGTGGGAGACGAGCGTTGCCATTCCGTTGCTAAGGACGGCAACACTTTACGGCAGAAGGTCAGAGAGATTTAGTGCTAACGTCCAATTCAGATCGCTCGTGGTAACACCCAATTTTTAAAATGAAGACTAGGGGCTTTGAAAATGGACGACAAGCCGATGATCTGAAAATCCATTTTTACCGCCCACACCAGAAATACTGCCCATTTTTGGGCGATCTACACAAAAGTATAAAATCTAGCCCATGGTCCCAGATTTTGCTCCGGGGCAAGTCTGCCAACATATTTTGTTTCCTGTAGCAATTATAGGGTATGTGTCAGCAGCTGTAACCAAGATTTATTTTTTCGTTCATGGATGTGGGCATCACTGGCAAGGCCGGCATTTATTGCCCATCCTTAATTGCCCTTGATGGTGGTGAGCCGCCTATTAAACTGCAGAGGGTAGTTAAGAATCAACCACATTGCTCTGGGTCTGGAGTCACATATAGCCCAGACCAGGTAAAGACAGCAGATTTCCTTTCCTAAAGGACATTAGTAAACCAGAAGGGCTATTGCAACAATCCTGTAATTTCATTGTCATCATTATTGACACTAGGTTTTTAATTCCAAATTTATTTAATTAACTGAATTTAAATTCCCCAGCTGCCATGGTGGGATTGGAACTCATGTCTCTGGATCAATAGTCCAGGCTTCTGGATCATTAGTCCAGTAACATAACCACATGCTACCATAGCCCACAATGAACTCAGATATCAAGGTGCTGGCATTGTGGGTACACAGAAGGTTGTTACTATGGATGGATGGCGTCTTTTACTTCATGCCAAGCAATTTTCCATTTTCGGTCATTGTGAAATTATTGGTCGCGATCTCGTCAACCGTGGCGAGGCCAGGATGGCCGGGGTCGGTGGCGGGTGGTGAAGCCGCTCCTGGCTCCACCACACTGTATGAAAAATCTTCCACTGATGGGGCTTACTGAGCCCGCCCTGCAAGGTTCCTGGACAATTAAAAGGAAGCAGGTCTGATGACATCATTTGATTACACGTCATCAGCCGATTTCCTTAAAGGGACCATGTCCAAATGCTTATGGAGGGAGACACAGCATGCAGGAAGGTTCTCTTCCCTTCCAATGGGCAGAAGAGACTCCCCAGGACACCAATACAGCCTGGCTGCACATTGCAAAGGAGGGCACAAGCAGGGTTGTTGTCAGGAGGACCTGGCTGCAGTGGCGCAAATCTTTCAATGCTCTCAGTAGATCACGAAATGTTACTGCAAAGCCAAACTCAACCTCATCCTGCTGTGCCACTCATCACATCCCCCTCACTCTGTCTTCCCTACCCTACTCCTGCACATCCTTACTGACACCAACTTACCGCGCACCTGCACCCATCCCTCTCTCTTTATGTGCATTATCACATCCCTATCTCACTAGCCACATCTCACACAACCTCATCCTTGTCCAATCATACCAACTAACAACACAAGGGTAGGCACATGGGTCTGTTAGCCAATGTTCACGTAGAGTTTCTGCTAATGTGTTGTCAAACATTGAAATCTTTATTTTGAACACTTTGCATTCTTGAACCATTGGAAGTGGTTTAGTGAGTTGTAGTGAATGGTGAGACATAACGGTACCCCACACAATGATGATGAGTGTGAAAGGAATGGCTTGGTCATTGCAGGGATGGCTTATGGTGCTGGTGTAGGTGGTACCAACCTGGCGCTCATGTGGCAGCCAGGGTGTACAGCATCAAGTGAAGTAAATGTGGCGATGATGAGGCCATCTCTGGCGTCCCAGGCAACAATGTGGTCGGGTGCTGATGCCTTATGTCCTGTGCAACATCAGTTGATTGCGGAGAAGTTTGCAGGTGTGTTTAGTGATGTTGGTGTTGGGGCTGATCATGGTGGGATTCTGAGGACCAAGGTGAGATTTTCTCAAGGGCAACAATGTTGGTGGAATAGATGGCAGCTGAAGTTGAGATGACAGAAGCGATCTGTCAATGGTGAGAGAGGTTGCTCCAATGAGGTGAGAGTGGATAGAGAATTCACTCAAAAATACCTTCCAAATCCTGAAGGCTTCAGCTTCTGAGATTGAAAAGTGAACAGCTTTGAAATGGTAGCTTTTATACCATTTCTGCAGCTGACAACTAGTCAAAGCAAAGGAGAGTCATTGAGAACCTGACACACTTACCTAATGTGAAGCCCGAGCACCGGGAAGCTGCTGAAAAACTTGGCAAAATGGTAAGTACCTGGTAAAATTATTTTTAAATACCTCTAAACTACCTCTTGATGATCTTAATTGGCTGGCCCACCACTTGGTGTAGGGTCTGTGAACCGAAGCCACACCAGACACTTTGGAAACTGACAAGTAGGTGGGTTCAGAGCGGGATCCCACGCCCATGTCAATCTCGGCCATTTTGACAGTGGGCCCACCTCCAAACCCACACTCGCAGGGCTGCTAAGATTCCGGCCTGTGTGTGAATCAAAATACTGCACTACTAGAAGAAACAGGCAAAGAAACAACCGAAAACTCCTGCACAAGGAGACTCAAAAATACATTTTAATGAGCATATTTAGGCTTATTAATTATGATTTTTTAATATGCATAATTTTGTGATCTATACTCCCATTGGCATCATACTCAACAATAACTTGCATTCATTTAATGTAGATAAACATCCCAAGGCACTTCACAGAGGTATAATAAGAAAAAATAGATACTGAGACAAAGAAAGAGATGTTAAGAAAGGTGACCAAAAGCTAATGAATCTATGTTGCACTTTTCCATTGGTTCTAATGTCCTGTCTGTCCTGTCTATATTTCGGGTCCCAAAACTGCACGCAGTTCTCCAGCTGTGCTCTAAATAATGTATGTACAGATGCATCATCTCCTTGCTTTCGTATTCATTACTCCTATCTATAACACCCAGAATCAAAATTGTCATTTAACGTATTTTTACACATGAAATCCTGCTTTTAAAGATCTGTGCATCTCCATTCCTAGATCTATCTCACTACTCTTCCACTCCATTGAGAATTTTACCATAATTCCATGCACTGTTCTTTTTACCAAAATTTGTCACTCCACAGATATCTTTGTGAAACTACATTTGTCATATATCTGCCCATTTACTTAACCTATCTATCCTGTAGTTGCCTGCTTCCCTCCTTAAAGTTTACAATTACCTTAATTTGGTATCATCAACAAATTTTAATATTCTCTCTATGCCTCAATAATTTCTGCATATGGAGAATGAGAGAGCTCTCTGGGGCACATAACTAGTTCCAAATTGCCAACAGGATGGAGGAACATCCATTTACTCTAATACTGCTTTCTATCTTTCAGTCATCCCTCCAGCCAAGTCAACATTTCACTTTTAAAGCCATAGGATTGGGATAAATGTTTGCAATAAGAGGTTGGGGCAAGTTTCCAAAATTATATAAAAGGGCTAAACAACATTTTTAAAGTAATGTTAGAATCAAAATGTAGTAAAATAAATCAAAAAGGACTAATAAATAAAGTACTGCACTCTTTTAAGAATCCAATTTTCAAGGGTCTGAATCAGTCTTCCCTTCAGTGCCAACTTTATTTGGGTGTCCAATGCTGTCAGCATATTCCCAGTGAAGAGCATGGGAAAATGGCAGCTGATAGCGATTTACATTGAAACTGTTACTTTATTTCTGGTAATAATACAGCCATTCCTTCATTCTCCTTTATAAATACAGAAGTAAAATACTTGCTAAGCATCTCCAAAATTATTTCATTCTGCATCAGATTGCCATCTTCAACCCTTTAGTGGCCATAGAAACATAGAAACATTGAAAATAGGTACAGGAGTAGGCCATTCGGCCCTTCGAGCCTGCACTAACATTCAATAAGATCATGGCTGATCATGCAACTTCAGTACCCCATTCCTGCTTTCTCTCCATACCCCTTGATCCCTTTAGCCATAAGGGCCACACTCCCTTTTGAATATATCTAACAAACTGGCTTCAACAACTTTCTGTAGTAGAAAATTCCACAGGTTCACAATTCTCTGAGTGAAGAAGTTTCTCCTCATCTCGGTCCTAAATGGCTTACCCCTTATTCTTAGACTGTGACCCCTGGTTCTGGACTTCCCCAAAAGGGAACATTCTTCCTGCATCTCACCTGTCTAAACCTATCAGAATTGTATATGTTTCTATGAGATCCCCTCTCATTCTTCTAAATTCCAGTGAATATAAGCCTAGTTGATCCAGTCTTTCGTCATATGTCAGTCCTGCCATCCCAGGAATCAGTCTGGTGAACCTTCGCTGCACTCCCTCAATAGCAAGAATGTCCTTCCTCAGATTAGGAGACCAAAACTGTACACAATATTCAAGGTGTGGCCTCACCAAGGCCCTGTACAACGGCAGTAAGACCTCGCTGCTCCTATATTCAAATCCTCTCGTTATGAAGGCCAACATGCCATTTGCCTTCTTCACCGCCTGCTGTACCTGCATGCCAACTTTCAATGACTGATGTACCATGACACCCAGGTCTCGTTGCACCTCCCCTTTTCCTAATCTGCCACCATTCAGATAGTATTCTGCCTTCCTGTTTTTGCCACCAAAGTGGACAACCTCACATTTATCTACATTATACTGCATCTGCCATGCATTTTCCCACTCACCTAACCTGTCCAAGTCACCATGCAGCCTCTTAGCATCCTCCTCACAGCTCACACTGCCACCCAGCTTAGTGTCATCTGCAAACTTGGAGA
The DNA here is from genome assembly GCF_044704955.1 of Pristiophorus japonicus. Lineage (NCBI taxonomy): Eukaryota > Metazoa > Chordata > Chondrichthyes > Pristiophoridae > Pristiophorus > Pristiophorus japonicus. Next base: position 406,616,013 of record NC_091977.1, read on the forward strand.
TAGTACATTCAATTCCTTCGTCTAAATCATTAATGTATATTGTAAATAGCAGGGGTCCCAGCACTGAACCTTGCAGTCATCGTCATAGGCAGTCCCTCGGAATCGAGGAAGACTTGCTTCCACTCTTAGCATGAATTCTTAGGTAGCTGTACAGTCCAATACGAGAACCACAGTCTCTGTCACAGATGAGACAGATAGTCATTGAGGGAAGGGATGGGCAGGGAGCCTGGTTTGCCGCACGTTCCTTTCACTGCCTGCGTTTGATTTCTGCATGCTCTCGGCGACGAGACTCAAGGAGCTCAGCACCCTCCCGGATGCACTTCCTCCACTTAGGGCGGTCTATGGCCAGGGACTCCCAGGTGTCAGTGGGGATGTCGCACTTTATCAGGGAGGCTTTGAGGGTGTCCTTGTAACGTTTCCTCTACCCGCCTTTGGGTCGTTTGCCGTGGACGAGTTCCTAGTAGAGCGCTTGCTTTGGGAGTCTCGTGTCTGGCATGCGAACTATGTGGCCTGCCCAGCGGAGCTGATTAAGTGTGGTCAGTGCTTCAATGCTGGGGATGTTGGCCTGGACGAGGGCGCGAATGTTTGTGCGTCTGTCCTCCCAGGGGATTTGTAGGATCTTGCGGAAACATCGCTGGTGATATTTCTCCAGCGACTTGAGGTATCTACTGTACATGGTCCATATCTCTGAGCCATACAGAAGGGCGGGTATTACTATGGCCCCATATACTATGAGCTTGGTGGCAGTTTTGAGGGCCTGGTCTTCAAACACACTTTTCCTCAGGCGGCCGAAGGCTGCACTGGTGCACTGGAGGCGGTGTTCGATCCGTCGTCAATGCCTGCTCTTGTTGATAGGGGGCTCCCGAGATAAGGAAAATGGTCCACATTGTCCAGGGCCACGCCGTGGATCTTGATGTCTGGGGGGCAGTGCTGTGCGGCGAGGACAGGCTGGTGGAGGATCTTTGTCTTACTAATGTTTAGCGTAAGGCCCATGCTTTCATACGCCTCAGTAAATACGTCGACTGTGTCCTGGAGTTCAGCCTCTGTGTGTGCACAGATGCAGACATCGTCTGCGTACTGTAGCTTGATGACAGGGGTTGGGGTGGTCTTGGACCTGGCCTGGAGACGGCGAAGGTTGAACAGCTTCCCACTGGTTCTGTAGTTTAGTTCCACTCCAGCGGGGAGCTTGTCAACTGTGAGGTGGAGCATGGCAACGAGGAAGATTGAGAAGAAGGTTGGGGCAATGATGCAGCCCTGCTTGACCCCGATCCGGACGTGAATTGGGTCTGTGATGGATCCGTTGGTAAGGATCTCGGCTTCCATGTCATCGTGTAGCAGGCGGAAGATGGGACGTACTTTTGGGGGCATCTGAAACTGTGGAGGACGCTCCATAGACCTTGTGGTTGACAGTATCAAAGGTCGAAGAAAGCCATGTATAAGGGCTGGCACTGTTCCCTGCATTTTTCCTGCAGCTGTCGTGCTGCAAAAATCATGTCCGTTGTGCCCCGGAGGGGACGAAATCCTCACTGCGGCTCTGGGAGGAGCTCCTCTGCCAAGGGGAGAAGACGGTTGAGGAGGACTCTAACGACGACTTTCCCAGTGGTTGATAACAGGGAGATTCCTCTGTAGTTGCCACAGTCGGACTTGCCACCTTTTTTAAAGATGGTCACGATCACGGCATCTCTGATATCTCCTGGCATGCTCTCCTCCCTCCAGACGAGAGAGGTTGTTATATATGTGGACTTGTATTTACACTGTACAGACACCAGAGGGCTCATTCCCCGGAGTCTCAAGGGATCCCATAATCCCTTGGGAGCACAGGTATTTAAGGAGACCTCACAGGTTGGAGAGGCACTCTGGAGACCTGAAATAAAAGACCAAGGTCACACTTTACTTTGAGCTCACAGTATTCAGTCTGACTCTTTCTCCATACACAACAACTGGTGATGAGATACAGATAGTGAACCCAAAGATGCAGAGAACAGTGGGTAGCCTGGAGAAATTTTCGGAGGGAGATGATTGGGAAACTTTTGTGGAGCGACTCGACCAATACTTCGTGGCCAATGAGCTAGACGGGGAAGAGAGCGCTGCCAAACGTAGAGTAATCCTCCCCACCATCTGTGGGGCACCAACGTATGGCATCATGAAGAATCTGCTCACTCCAGCAAAACCCACGGAGAAATCATACGACAATTTGTGCACACTGGTCCGAGAGCATTTGAACCTGAAGGAAAGCGTTCTGATGGCGAGGTACTGGTTCTACACCGACAAAAGGTCTGAAGGCCAGGAAGTGGCGAGTTATGTCGCCGAGCTGAGACGCCTTGCAGGACATTGCGAATTTGAAGGACATTTGGAGCACATGCTCAGAGACTTTTTTGTACTTGGCATTGGCCACGAAACCATACTTCACAAGCTTTTGACTGTAGAGACCCCAACCTTGAGTAATGCCATAGCGATAGCCCAGGCGTTCATTGCCATCAGTGACAATACAAAGCAAATCTCTCAGCACACAAGTGCTTCTACAAGTACTGTGAACAAAGTGATGTTGCTTTTGAATCGTACCGTTTCGGGGCAGGTCACACATACCTGCAGCTACACGTCCGCAGATGTCTCAGAGTCCACCATCAAGGGTGATGAATGCAAGGCCATTAGCACCTTGTTGGCGCTGTGGGGGTGATCATCGGTTCCATTCATGCCGATTCAAAGGATATGTTTGCAAGGGCTGTGGAACAATGGGACGCCTCCAACGAGTGTGCAGGTGAGCTGCAAAGCCTGTTAAACCTGAAAACTATCACATTGCAGAGGAAGACAGATCCACGGTGGGTCACTACGAACCAGAGCCTCAGATAGAGGAGGCAGACATGGGGTTCACACAATCACCACGAATTGTCCCCCGATAATGCTGAATGTTGAACTAAATGGATACCCGTCAATGGAGCTGGACACAGTAGCAAGCCAGTCCATCATGGGCAAAAAGACTTTCGAAAGGTTGTGGTGCAACAAGGCCTCAAGACCAGCCTTAACTCCAGTTTGCACGAGACTAAGAATTTACACTAAAGAACTGATTCCTGTAATCGGCAGTGCTAGCGTAAAGGTTTCCTATGATGGAGCGGGTGCACAAGCTACCACTCTGGGTGGTACCGGCCGATGGTTCCACGCTGCTCAGTAGGAGCTGGCTGGGAAAGATACTGGGACGACGACCGAGCGCTATCGCCCATTGAGGACACTTCGTGTGCCCAGGTCTTAAACAAATTTCCTTCGCTAATCGAACCAGTTATCGGGAAATTCCAAGGAACAAAATTGCAGATCCACCTAATTCCGGAGGCGCGACCCATCCATCACAAGGCGAGAGCAGTACCATACATGATGAGAAAAAGTGTAGAGATCGAGCTAGACTGGCTGCAACGAGAGGGCATCATTTCACCGATCGAGTTCAGCGAGTGGGCCAGTCCTCTTGTACCAGTCCTCAAGGGAGACAGCACCATCAGAATCTGTGGCAATTACAAAGTAACTATCAATCGTTTCTCCCTGCAGGACCAATACCCACTACCAAAAGCTGACGACCTCTTTGCAACGCTGGCGGGAGGAAAGACGTTCACGAAGCTGGATCTGACTTCAGCCTACATGACGCAGGAACTGGAGGAATCATCGAAGGCCCTCACCTGCATTAACATGCACAAAGGTCTTTTTGTTTATAACAGGTGCCCGTTTTGAATCCGATCAGCGGTGGCGATATTCCAGAGAAACATGGAAAGTTTACTGAAGTTGGTCCTGCACACTGTGGTCTTCCAGGACGACATCTTGGTCACAGGTCGGAATACAGTCGAGCACCTGTAGAACCTGGAGGAGGTGCTTAGTCGACTCAACCACGTGGGGCTCAGGTTAAAATGCTCGAAGTGAGTTTTCCTGGCACCTGAAGTGGAGTTCCTGGGAAGGAGGATTGCGGCGGATGGTATCAGGTCCACCAACATGAAGACGGAGGCAATCGAGAACGCACCGAGGCCACAGAATGTGACGGAGCTGCGGTCGTTTCTGGGACTCTTGAACTACTTTGGTAACTTCTTACCGGGTCTCAGCACCCTGCTAGAACCACTACATGTCTTATTATGAAAAGGGGGCGAATGGGTTTGGGGCAAAAGTCAAGAAAATGCCTTTGTAAAAGCGAGAAAATTGTTATGCTCAAACAAATTGCTTGTGTTGTATGATCCATGTAAGCGTTTGGTACTAGCATGTGATGCGTTGTCATGTGGCGTCAGGTGTGTATTGCAACAAGCTAATGATTTCGGGAAACTGCAACCGGTTGCTTATGCATCCAGGAGTCTGTCTAAGGCCGAGAGAGCCGACAGCATGATTGAAAATGAAGTGTTAGTCTGTGTCTATGGGGTAAAGAAAATGCATCAATACCTGTTTGGGCTAAAATTCGAATTGGAAACTGACCATAAGCCACTTATATCCCTGTTTTCCGAGAGTAAAGGGATAAAAACAATGCATCGGCCCGCATCCAGAGATGGGTGCTCACGTTGTCCGCATACAACTACGCCATCCGCCACAGGCCAGGCACAGAAAACTGCGCCAATGCTCTCAGTAGGCTGCCATTGCCCACCACGGGGGTGGAAATGGCGCAGCCCGCAGATCTAGCCATGGTTATGGAAGCATTTGAGAGTGAGCAATCACCCGTCACTGCCCGGCAGATCAAAACCTGGACAAGCCAGGACCCCTTATTATCTCTAGTCAAAAGCTGTGTGCTTCACGGGAGCTGGTCCAGTGTCCCAGTGGAATTGCAGGAAGAGATAAAGCCGTTCCAGTGGCTCAAAGATAAAATGTGTATACAGGCAGACTGCCCTCTGTGGGGCAATCGAGTAGTGGTCCCCAAGAAGGACAGAGACACCTTCATCAATGACCTCCACAGTACCCACCCAGGCATCGTAATGATGAAAGCGATAGCCAGATCCCACATGCGGTGGCCCGGTATCGATGCGGACTTAGAGTCCTGAGTTCACAGATGTAATACATGCTAGCAGTTCAGCAATGTGCCCAGGGAGGCGCCGCTAAGTTTATGGTCTTGGCACTCCAAACCGTGGTCTAGGGTACAGCAGGCCCGTTCTTGGGTAAAATGTTCCTTGTGGTTGTAGATGCGTACTCCAAGTGGATTGAATGTGAGATAATGTCGGCTAGCACGTCCGCTGCCACCATTGAAAGCCTGCGGGCCATGTTTGCCACACACGGCTTACCCGATGTGCTGGTGAGCGACAATGGGCCATATTTTACCAGTGCTGAGTTCAAAGAATTTATAACCCGTAACAGGATCAAACATGTCACATCTGCCCCGTTTAAACCAGCGTCCAATGGTCAGGCAGAGAGAGCAGTGCAAACCATCAAGCAAGGCTTGAAGAGGGTCCTGAAGGCTCACTGCAGACTCGCCTATCCAGAGTCCTGCTTAGCTTCCGCACGAGATCACACTCACTCACTGGGATCCCACCTGCTGAACTGCTCATGAAAAGAGCACTTAAGACAAGGCTCTCGTAAGTTCACCCTGATCTACATGAACAGGTAGAGAGCAGACAGCATCAACAAGGCGCATACCATGATAGCGCAAATGTGTCACGAGAGATTGAAGTCAATGATCCTGTATTCGTATTAAATTATGGACAAAGTCCCAAGTGGCTTTCCGGCACTGTCGTAGCCAAAAAGGGAAGCAGGGTGTTTCGGGTCAAACTTTCAAATGGACTCATTCACCGGAAACATTTGGACCAAATCAAACTCAGATTCACGGACTATCCTGAGCACCCCACCTTGGACCCTACCTTTTTTGATCCCCCAACACACACACCAGTGGCAACCGACACCACGGTTGACCACGAAGCAGAATCCATCATCCACAGCAGTCCTGCAAGGCCTAACACACCAAGCAGCCCAGCAAGGTTAGCTGCACAGCAGCCCAGTGATGATTCAACAACACCAGCTTTCACACCGAGACAATCAACCAAGGCAAGAAGGGCCCCAGATCGACTCACATTGTAAATAGATACACAATTGACTTTGGCGGGGAATGTTGTTATATATGTGGACTTATATTTACTCTGTACAGCCACCAGATGGCTCATCCCCTGGAGTCCCAAGGGATCCCATAATCCCTTGGGAGCATAGGTATTTAAGAAGGCTTCACAGTTTGGAGAGGCACTCTGGAGACCTGCAATAAAAGACTACGGTCACACTTTACTTTGAGCTCACAGTGTTCAGTCTGACTCTTTCTCGATACACAACAGAGATGAGCTCATGTATTCATGGCAGTATTGCCTCTCCACCATACTTCACTGCCTCAGCAGGGATTCATAAGAACATAAGAATTAGGAACAGGAGTCGGCCATCTAGCCCCTCGGGCCTGCTCCGCCATTCAATAAGATCATGACTGATCTGGCCGTGGACTCAGCTCCACTTACCCGCCCGCTCTCCGTAACCCTTAATTTCCTTATTGGTTAAAAATCTATCTATCTGTGGCTTGAATACATTCAATGAGCTAGCCTCAACTGCTTCCTTGGGCAGAGAATTCTACAGATTCACAACCCTCTGGGAGAAGAAATTCCTTCTCAACTCGGTTTTAAATTGGCTCCCCCGTATTTTGAGGCTGTGCCCCCTAGTTCTAGTCTCCCTGACCAGTGGAAACAACCTCTCCGCCTCTATCTTGTCTATCCCTTTCATTATTTTAAATGTTTCTATAAGATCACCCCTCATCCTTCTGAACTCCAACGAGTAAAGACCCAGTCTACTCAATCTATCATCATAAGGTAACCCCTTCATCTCTGGAATCAGCCTAGTGAATCGTCTCTGTATCCCCTCCAAAGCCAGTATATCCTTCCTTAATTAAGGTGACCAAAACTGCACGCAGTACTCCAGGTGAGGCCTTACCAATACCCTATACAGTTGCAGCAGGACCTCCCTGCTTTTGTATTCCATCCCTCTCGCAATGAAGGCCAACATTCCATTCGCCTTCCTGATTACCTGCTGCACCTGCAAACTAGCTTTTTGGGATTCATGCACAAGGACCCCCAGGTCCCTCTGCACCTCAGCATGTTATAATTTCTCCCCATTCAAATAATATTCCCTTTTACTGTTTTTTTTCCCAAGGTGAATGACCTCACACTTTCCGACATTGTATTCCATCTGCCAAACCTTCACCCATTCGCTTAACCTATCTAAATCTCTTTGCAGCCTCTCTGTGTCCTCTACACAACCCACTAATCTTTGTGTCATCTGCAAATTTTGTTACACTACACTCTGTCCCCTCTTTCAGGTCATCTATGTATATTGTAAACAGTTGTGGTCCCAGCACCGATCCCTGTGGCACACCACTAACCACCGATTTCCAACCCGAAAAGGACCCATTTATCCCGACTCTCTGCTTTCTGTTAGCCAGTCAATTCTCTATCCATGCTAATACATTTCCTCTGACTCCGTGTACCTCTATCTTCTGCAGTAACCTTTTGTGTGGCACCTTATCGAATGCCTTTTGGAAATCTAAATACACCACATCCATCGGTACACCTCTATCCACCATGCTCATTATATCCTCAAAGAATTCCAGTAAATTAGTTAAACATGATTTCCCCTTCATGAATCCATGCTGCGTCTGCTTGATTGCACTATTCCTATCTAGATGTCCCGCTATTTCTTCCTTAATGATAGTTTCAAGCATTTTCCCCACTACAGATGTTGAAATAACCGGCCTATAGTTACCTGCCTTTTGTCTGCCCCCTTTTTTAAACAGAGGCGTTACATTAGATGCTTTCCAATCCGCTGGTACCTCCCCAGACTCCAGAGAATTTTGGTAGATTATAACGAATGCATCTGCTATAACTTCCGCCATCTCTTTTAATACCCTGGGATGCATTTCAGCAGGACCAGGGGCCTTGTCTACCTTGAGTCCCATTAGCCTGTCCAGCACTACCCTCCTTGTGATAGTGATTGTCTCAATGTCCTCCCTTCCCACATTCCTGTGACCAGCAATTTTTGGCATGGTTTTTGTGTCTTCCACTGTGAAGACCGAAGCAAAATAATTGTTTAAGGTCTCAGCCATTTCCACATTTCCCATTATTAAATCCCCCTTCTCATCTTCCAAGGGACCAACATTTACTTTAGTCACTCTTTTCCATTTTATATATCTGTAAAAGCTTTTATTATCTGTTTTTATGTTTTGCGCAAGTTTACCTTCGTAATCTATCTTTCCTTTCTTTATTGCTTTCTTAGTCATTCTTTGCTGTTGTTTAAAATTTTCCCAATCTTCTAGTTTCCCACTAACCTTGGCCACCTTATATGCATTGGTCTTTGATTTGATACTCTCCTTTATTTCCTTGGTTATCTGATCCCATAGCCTTGTTGTTTTTTAGCTGTCTTATGGCTTTTTCTACCTCGTGCAGTGTTGGGGTCTCACTGAGGTGGTGGCGGGTAGCATGCTGCGGAATGGAGTTGAGAACACTCGAGTCAAAGATAGAGTCGCGATTGAGGAGATCTTCGAAGTGCTCCTTCCAGCGGGCCCTGACTGCCTCGGTGTCCTTGATGAGTGTTTCCCCGTTCTTGGCCAGGAGTGGGGTGGGGCCTTGGGAGTTTGGTCTGTATGTGGCCTTGACTGCAATGAAGAATCCTCGCACGTCATGGCTGTCGGCCAGCTGCTGCATTTCCTGAACTTTCTCCATCCACCACCTGTTCTTTCGGTCCCGGGTTTTTTGTTGGACCTTAGCCTTTCGCCATCTGTAATGCTGCTTTGCTGCTCCTGAGTTGGGTTGCTGTTTAAGGCTCACAAAAGCCCTGCACTTGCAATCTATTAGTTCTTGAATCTCCTGATCATTCTCACCAAACCAGTCCTGGTGTTTCCTGGGTGAGTGACCGAGCGTCTCCTAGTTATGGAGGCCTGGAGCGCAGACCAAGTGCTGTGGGCATTCTGTGTCTCGGGGTCATCAAGGCACGACAGGTTAGCTGTGAGGCGCTGACTGTAAAGGGCTCTCTTAGCTGGGTCCTTAAGTGCCCCGGCATTTACTTTTTTGCGACACTGCTTCTGCTGCCCCCTTCACTTTGGGGCTATATTGATGTCAATGATGGATCGGATTAGGCGGTGGTCCATCCAGCAATCGTCAGCTCATGTCATGGCATGGGTGATGCGCACATCTTTGCGATCCCTGGCTCGGATGATGACATAGTCGAGCAGGTGCCAGTGTTTGGAGTGACGGTGTTGCCACGATGCCTTGTATTTGTCCCTGTGGCGGAACAAGGTGTTGGTGATGACAAGTTCATGCTCTAGACATTTTGTCAGGAGTAGGGTACCGCTGGAGTTGGCTTTCCTTACACCCTCTCTGCCAATCACACCTCCCTAGAGGTCTGTTTCCTTGCCGACCCTAGCGTTGAAGTCACCGAGGAGGATCCGTTTGTTGCCCGCAGCGATGCAGGTCAGGGATTTTTCGAGGTTGGAGTAAAAACCCTCTTTGGCCTCATTCGTTGCATCGAATATTGGGGCATAAGCACTGATGACTGTGGTGCACTGGTTCCGAGATAGGGTGAGTCGAAGCGTCATGAGGCATTCGTTAGTCCCACAGGAGGAGTCTTTGAGGCGGTCGACCAGTTTGTTTTTGATGGCGAAGCCGACTCCAGAAGAAGGTGTAACCTCCACCTTGTTCCTTGAGCTGGCCTTCCCATGCCTGCCGGATCTCGCTTAGGGCTGCGATATCAAAGCGTCTAAGTTCCTGGGCAACTATGGCGGTGCGGCGTTCCGGTCTATCGCTGTTGGGGTTGTCCATGAGGATCCTGACGTTCCAGGTCCCGAACTTCATGTTAGAGCAATGGAAGATGCCTGTGCATAAGTTCTTTTAACGTGGAGTGGTCGTTGCATACCGGCTACCACACGGGCTTAGCTGCGCGAGGTCTTGGTCCAGTGACAAGGGGGTCCAGGATGACTGGAGACCAGGCACTGCTATATGGGCCGAATTGCCGACAGCGAAGTGTTGGCCGCAGGCTCGGTGCTGGGTAGCATCCTTGATGGTAGGTGGTCCAAGGCTTGGTTGGGGGCAGGCATTGGGGGTGCCAATGGTGCACTGGGGTTCAGAATGGGGGGGCAGGGGGGGGTCACAGACATTGTACTCACCACGTGCTGGAGGAGGAGAGGATGCCAGGCCATCAGTGGGGAGGGGGGGAGAAGGTGGAGGCCCGATAGCCAGGTCCAGCTGCCTAGTCGCCGCAGGAGGTCCAGTCGGGAGGCCCAGGTCGCGCCGAGTCGCCGCAGGAGGTCCAGCTGGGAGGCCCAAGTCGCGTCGAGTCACCGCAGGAGGTCCAGCTGGGAGTCGCCGATGTGTGGCGGGAGGCCTGAGGTAGGCCCGAGGTTTGGGGATTTGTGGGGTTGGGGTTAGGGTGGGCATTTAAGTCTTTAAGACCCCCTATTATGGCCTATTAGGGCTAGGGCTGGGGCTTGGGGAAGTTTAGACAGTGGGAGGGGGGAGGTTGAGGGTGGGAGTTGCCGAGGAGCTGTTTAGCAGGGGAGCTCCCTAGGGAGCTGCTACTCCGATGGCACAGTTAACAGTTCAATTAACTACATAACTTCTTTCCCCATCTGACTTTCACCAATGTACAGCAATTTTGACAGAAATGAGCAGATGGTATAGATCAATGTTGTCCAATGTTATAGAAACTAGCCACATGTGGCTAATTGGGAATCCAGAATAATAAAGGCACATGGTCATTACCGCACCTTGAGGTACTCCACTAGTCACTGCCTGCTATTCTGAAAAGGACCTGTTTATTCCTACTCTTTGCTTCCTGTCTGCCAACCAGTTCTCTATCCACGTCAATACATTACCACCAATACCGTGTGCTTTAATTTTGCACACTAATCTCTTCTGTGGGACCTTGTCAAAAGCCTTTTGAAAGTTCAAATGCACCACGTCCATTGATTCTCCCTTGCCCAATCTACCAGTTACATCCTCAAAAAATTCTAGAAGATTCTAGAAGAAACCCAAGGCAAAAAGCAAAAAGGGCCACATTACAGCAAAATCCTAAAGGGGCAAAGGGTGTTAAAAAGACAAGCCTGAAGGCTCTGTGCCTCAATGCGGGGAGTATTCGGAATAAGGTGGACAAATTAACTGCGCAGATAGCAGGTAATGGATATGATGTAATTGGCATCACGGAGACATGGCTCCAGGGTGACCAAGGCTGGGAACTCATCATCCAGGGGTATCCAACATTTAGGAAGGGTAGACAGAAAGGAAAAGGAGGTGGGGTGGCGTTGCTGGTTAAAAAGGAAATTAATGCAATAGTAAGGAAGGACATTAGCTTGGATGATGTAGAATCTGTATGGGTGGAGCTACGGAATACCAAAGGGCAGAAAAGGGGGAAGCGAGAGAATGGCTGGTGGGGGGGGGGGGAGGGATAGCGAGAGAGAGGCTGGGGAGGAGGAGAAACAGAGGCTGGGGGGAGGAGGAGATCAAGGGGTATGGAGAGAAAGCAGGAAAGGGGTACTGAGGGAATGATCAGCCATGATCTTATTGAATGGCGATGCAGGCTCGAAGGGCTGAGTGGCCTACTCCTGCACCTATTTTCTATGTTTCTATGCAAAACACTAGTGGGAGTTGTGTACAGACCACCAAACAGTAGTAGTGAGGATGAGGACAGCATCAAACAAGAAATTAGGGATGCGTGCAATAAAGGTACAGCAGTTATCATGGGTGACTTTAATCTACATATTGACTGAGCTAACCAAACTAGTAGCAATGCGGTGGAGGAGGATTTCCTGGAGTGTATTAGGGATGGTTTTCAAGACCAATATGTCGAGGAACCAACCAGGGAGCTGGCCATCCTAGAGTGAGTGATGTGTAATGAGAAAGGACTAATTAACAATCTCGTTGTGCGAGGCCCCTTGGGGAAGAGTGACCATAATATGGTAGAATTCTTTATTAAGATGGAGTGTGACAGAATTAATTCAGAGACTAGGGTCCTGAACTTGGGGAAAGGTAACTTCGATGGTATGAGACGTGAATTGGCTAGAATAGACTGGCGAGTGATACTTAAAGGGTTGACGGTGGATAGGTAATGGCAAACATTTAAAGATCACATGGATGAACTTCAACAATTGTACATCCCTGTCTGGAGTAAAAATAAAACGGGGAAGGTGGCTCAACCGTGGCTAACAAGGGAAATTAAGGATAGTGTTAAATCCAAGGAAGAGGCATATAAATTGGCCAGAAAAAGCAGCAAACCTGAGGACTAGGAGAATTTTGTAATACAGCAGAGGAGGACAAAGGGTTTCATTAGGAGGGGGAAATAGAGTATGAGAGGAAGCTTGCTGGGAACATAAAAACTGACTGCAAAAGCTTCTATAGATACGTGAAGAGAAAAAGATCAGTGAAAACAAACATAGGTCCCTTGCAGTCAGATTCAGGTGAATTTATAATGGGGATCAAAGAAATGGCGGAGCAGTTAAACAAATACATTGGTTCTGTCTTCACAAAGGAAGACACAAATAACCTTCTGGAAATACTAGGGGACTAAGGGTCTAGTGAGAAGGAGGAGCTGAAGGATATCCTTATAAAGTAGAAAATTGTGTTAGGGTCATTGATGGGATTGAAGGCTGATAAATCCCTGGGAGCTGATAGTCTGCATCCCAGAGTACTTAAGGAAGTGGTCATAGTGGCTGCATTGGTGATCATTTTCCAACAGTCTATCGACTCTGGATCAGTTCCTATGGACTGGAGGGTAGCTAATGTAACACCACTGTTTAAAAAAGGAGAGAGAGAGAAAACGGGTAATTATGGACTGGTTAGCTTGACATCAGTAATGGGGAAAATGTTGGAATCAATTATTAAAGATGAAATAGCTGCGCATTTGGAAAGCAGTGACAGAATCGGTCCAAGTCAGCATGGATTTATGAAAGGGAAATAATGCTTGACAAATCTTCTGGAATTTTTTGAGGATGAAACTAGTAGAGTGGACAAGGGAGAACCAGTGGATGTGGTGTATTTGTACTTTCAAAAGGCTTTTTACAAGCTCCCAAACAAGAGATTGGTATGCAAAATCAAAGCACATGGTATTTGGGGTAATGTACTGACGTGGATAGAGAACTGGTTGGCAGACAGAAAGCAGAGAGTTGGGCTAAACGGGTCCTTTTCAGAATGGCAGGCAGTGACTCGTGGAGTGCCGCAGGGCTCAGTGCTGTGACCCCAGCTCTTTACAATATTCATTAATGATTTAAATGAAGGAATTGAGTGTAATATCTCCAAGTTTGCAGATGACACTAAACTGGGTGGTGGTGTGAGCTGTGAGGAGGATGCTAAGAGGCTGCTGGGTGACTTGGACAGGTTAGGTGAGTGGCAAATGCATGGCAGATGCAGTATAATGTGGATAAATGTGAGGTTATCCACTTTGGGGGCAAAAACACGAAGGCAGAATATTATCTGAATGGCGGCAGATTAGGAAAGGAGGAGGTGCAATGAGACCTGGGTGTTATGGTTCATCAGTCATTGAAAGTTGGTATGCAGATTCAACAGGCGGTGAAGAAGGCAAATGGTATGTTGACCTTCATAGCTCGGGGATTTGAGTATAGGAGCAGGAAGGTCTTACTGCAATTGCACAGGGTCTTGGTGAGGCCTCAGCTGGAATATTGTGTTCAGTTTTGGTCTCCTAATCTGAGGCAGGACGTTCTTGCTATTGAGGGAGCGCAGCGAAGGTTCACCAGACTGATTCCCGGGATAGCGGGACTGACATATGAGGAGAGACTGGGTCAACTGGGCCTTTATACACTGGAGTTTAGAAGGATGAGAGGGAATCTCATAGAAACTTCTAAGATTCTGACAGGACTGGACAGGTTAGATGCGGGAAGAATGTTCCCGATGATGGGGATGTCCAGAACCAGGGGACACAGTCTTAGGATAAGGGGTAGGCCATTTAGGACTGAGATGAGGAGAAACTTCTTCACTCTGAGAGTTGTTAACCTATGGAATTCCCTGCCGCAGCGTGTTGTTGATGCCAGTTCATTGGCTATATTCAAGAGGGAGTTAGATATAGCCCTTACGGCTAAAGGGATCAAGGGGTATGGAGAGAAAGCAGGAAAGGGGTACTGAGGGAATGATCAACCATGATCTTATTGAATGGTGGTGCAGGCTCGAAGGGCTGAATGGCCTACTCCTGCACCTATTTTCTATGTTTCTATGTTTCTATGTCAAGCATAAATCGATGCTGACTTGGACGGATCCTGTCACTGCTTTCCAAATGCACTGCTATTACTTCTTTAATAATTGATTCCAACGTTTTCCCCCCCTACCAATGTCAGGCTAACCAGTCTATAATTCCCTGTTTTCTCTCTCCCTCCTTTTTTAAAAAGTGGGGTTACATTAGCTCCCCTCCAATCCATCGGAACTGATCCAGGGTCTATAGAATGTTGGAAAATGACCACTAATGCATCCACTTCCTTAAGTACTCTGGGGTGCAGACTATCAGACCCTGGGGATTTATCGGCCTTCAATCCCATCAATTGCCCTCAAACAATTTCCTGACTAATAAGGATTTCCTTCAGTTCCTCCTTCTCGCTAGACCCTCGGTCCCCTAGTATTTCCGGAAGGTTATTTGTGTCTTCCTTAGTGAAGACAGAACCAAAGTATTTGTTCGTTTGGTCTGCCATTTCTTTGTTCCCCATTATAAATTCACCTGATTCTGACTGCAATGGACCTATGTTTGTCTTCACTAATCTTTTTCTCTTCACACATCTATCGAAGCTTTTGCAGTCAGTTTTTATGTTCCCTGCAAGCTTACTCTCATGTACTATTTTCCCCCTCCTAATGAAATCCTTTGTCCTCCTCTGCTGAATTCTAAAGTTCTCCCAGTCCTCAGGTTTGCTGCTTTTTCTGGCCAATTTATATGCCTCTTCCTTGGATTTAACACTATCCCTAATTTCCCTTGTTACCCACGGTTGAGCCACCTTTTCCTTTGCATTTTTACGCCAGACAGGGATGTACAATTGTTGAAGTTCATCCATGTGATCCTTAAATGTCTGCCATTGCCTATCCACCGTCAACCTTTTAAGTATCATTCGCCAGTCTATCCTCGCCAATTCACGTCTCATACCATCAAAGTTACCTTTCTTTAAGGTCAGGATTCCTTCTTTGACTATACACTTGCTTTGACGTATTTATAAAGCCTTTGTTGTTAACTGATAGCATCACTGGATATTCATGAGTGCCATGCATTGGTCATACTGACCTCCACACCTGACTCTCTGGTCAAGCACGGCTCAAGAGTACACCCTTGTAAAATTTACACTTTTATTTTGACTAATAGGGCTAGAAATTGGGTGCATTGCACTCCCCAATGGGGATCAGCGCTGACATTGACTCCTGTGCCTGGAGATCGTGACGTCATCGCCGTGCGCATTGCCCTGTTTGCGTTCTGGAGCTGAAATTCACTTCCATCCCCTGCAGCAGCGCCGGATAAAAACATTGGCATTTTCAGGAAGTGTGGATCGGGCAGCCGGTCGCTACCTGGATGATGATTAAAGGCGAGGTGGCCGAGGTAAGTAAAAAAAACGTATCTTTGTTGATGCCGTTTTCTTCGCGGGTTCCTGCCCGCGATAGTTCAGCCCGGTACTCTGTTTGAGTGCCGAGCTATTCGCACGGGTTTGCCGCTCTCTTGGTGGTCTAGGTAGGTCCATTTTAAAATGCAGAGCCTGTAGCGATTCAGCTTTATTTAGCGTTCCACTTCCTTCCTGGAGCACTAAAGCTAATTTTTTGAGAGCAGGGAAACATTAGCACCTGGCGCTAAGTTTCCTGGCTTTCAGAAGTAACCACTCCCAAACGGGGCAATAATGAACTTCTCCCCCACGGTCCTTTTATTATGCTCTCCCTTAATCCTCCAGATTTCCCACTTTAAGGCGCTTTCTCTTTTTTTTATCTGAACGATTTTTTTTTCAGCAATATGTGCTTGCGTGCACTTTGCTCCTTTGACTGTGGACTATTGTTTGTTTCCTGCTCCCTTTGCCACACAATCATTTAAGTAGAAATAATGAGGAGTGGACATAAAACTAAATGGAATAATCCTAAAGGGGGTGCATGAACAGAGAGACCCTGGGGTATATGTGCACAAATCATTGAAGGTAGCAGGGCAGGTTGAGAAAGCAGTTAAAAAGGCTTACGGGATCATGTGCTTCATAAATAGAGGTATAGAGTACAAAAGTGTGGAAATTATGATGAACCTGTATAAAACACTGGTTCGGCCCCAACTGGAGAATTGTGTCCAATTCTAGGCACCACACTTTAGGAAGGATGTGAAGGCCTTAGGGAAGGTGCAGAAAAGCTTTCCGAGAATGATTCCAGGGATGAGGGACTTCAATTATGTTGATAGACTGGAGAAACTGGAGTTATTCTCCTTGGAGCAGAGAAGATTGAGAGGAGATTTGATAGAAGTGTTCAAAATCATGAGGGGTCTGGACAGGGTAGATAGAGAAAAACTGTTCATATTGGCAGAAGGGTCGAGAACCAGAGGACATAGATTTAAGGTGGTTGGCAAAAGAACCAAAGGCAACGTAAGAAAAACTTTTTTACGCAGCGAGTGGTTAAGATCTGGAATGCGCTGCCTGAAAGGATGATGAAGGCAGACTCAACTTATCTTTCAAAAGAGAGCTCGATAAGTATCTGAAGGAAATAAATTTGCAATGCTACGGGGAAAGGGCAGGAGAGTGGGACTAGCTGAGAGTCGGCTCGGGCTTGATGGATGCTGTAACCATTCTATGATTCTAAGTATTACGCCCCTGTTCCAAAACATTTCACCTTCCGAACTCTTCCCCTGCTTACAAAAGCAATCTCCTTGACCTTGTTTCAAGAAGATTACATATCTGAAATACGAGCAGTCTGTCCTTTACACAGATGCTGATTGAGCTGCTGTGTGTTTCCAGCTTTTACTGTTGTTTGACAATATTCTGGTTCTCTACCCCCTTTAGATTTCCTCCTTTTCATGTTCTTTGGATTGTGAAGTGCTTTAAAATTTCTATATATCAGTGAGAAGCAAAATATAAATGCAAATAGTGGTTGTTATTAGCTTTCACTTCTGTTTTATTTAATAGATTCCAACTGTTCTTAACAGTTGATGGCACAATTTAACATATTTACATAGCAGATGGATCTGTTTCTAACACCTTTAACAGTTTCATTATAACTGTAATGTTCGACTGAGTAGTTGTGAATTGATAAATATTTAATAAAACAGTGATGTTTTCAGAAAAAATTTATGATCTTTCAGATTTTTCTGGATTTTCAGCACAAGAGTTTTTAAATAATCAGATAATGTGGAGTTCACTAGGCTTTTCCCATGACATTTAGAAACATAGAAACATAGAAAATAGGTGCAGGAGTAGGCCATTCGGCCCTTCTAGCCTGCACCGCCATTCAATGAGTTCATGGCTGAACATGCAACTTCAGTACCCCATTCCTGCTTTCTCGCCATACCCCTTGATCCCCCTAGTAGTAAGGACTTCATCTAACTCCTTTTTGAATATATTTAGTGAATTGGCCTCAACAACTTTCTGTGGTAGAGAATTCCACAGGTTCACCACTCTCTGGGTGAAGAAGTTTCTCCTCATCTCGGTCCTAAATGGCTTACCCTTATCCTTAGACTGTGACCCCTGGTTCTGGACTTCCCCAACATTGGGAACATTCTTCCTGCATCTAACCTGTCTGAACCCATCAGAATTTTAAACGTTTCTATGAGGTCCCCCTCATTCTTCTGAACTCCAGTGAATATAAGCCCAGTTGATCCAGTCTTTCTTGATATGTCAGTCCCGCCATCCCGGGAATCAGTCTGGTGAACCTTCGCTGCACTCCCTCAATAGCAAGAATGTCCTTCCTCAAGTTAGGAGACCAAAACTGTACACAATACTCCAGGTGTGGCCTCACCAAGGCCCTGTACAACTGTAGCAACACCTCCCTGCCCCTGTACTCAAATCCCCTCGCTATGAAGGCCAACATGCCATTTGCTTTCTTAACCACCTGCTGTACCTGCATGCCAACCTTCAATGACTGATGTACCATGACACCCAGGTCTCGTTGCACCTCCCCTTTTCCTAATCTGTCACCATTCAGATAATAGTCTGTCTCTCTGTTTTTACCACCAAAGTGGATAACCTCACATTTATCCACATTATACTTCATCTGCCATGCATTTGCCCACTCACCTAACCTATCCAAGTCACTCTGCAGCCTCACAGCATCCTCCTCGCAGCTCACACTGCCACCCAACTTCGTGTCATCATTAAATTTGGAGATACTACATTTAATCCCCTCGTCTAAATCATTAATGTACAGTGTAAACAGCTGGGGCCCCAGCACAGAACCTTATGGTACCCCACTAGTCACTGCCTGCCATTCTGAAAAGTACCCATTTACTCCTACTCTTTGCTTCCTGTCTGACAACCAGTTCTCAATCCATGTCAGCACACGACCCCCAATCCCATGTGCTTTAACTTTGCACATTAATCTCTTGTGTGGGACCTTGTCGAAAGCCTTCTGAAAGTCCAAATATGCCACATCAACTGGTTCTCCCTTGTCCACTCTACTGGAAACATCCTCAAAAAATTCCAGAAGATTTGTCAAGCATAATATTACTTTATAAGAAAAGCCATGGAAAATGCAAGGCTATTCAGCCTATGTTTAGCCCATCAAACCTCATCCTTCTAGTACAGGAGACCAATGTTTGTCCAAATGCCGCATCTGGCCCCCAGTCCAATTTTATCTGGCCCCTGGTACACTGCCTTTTACCAATTTGCTCCTGCGCAGAGACATAGATAAGTGAGGTGAGTGCTGGTCACATCTGGAACAAACCGGCAGCAGAAATAATTGATCTTCCAGTAGGGTTATAGGAATGTTAAATGAAAACAGCAGACAAAGGGCTAAATGTTCCTATATTGCGCTTGGGCGGAAATAATCACTTGGGTGGAGCATACAGAGGAAAATCAGGATCACCTGCATGTAATGAAGCCCACCAGATTTCCTTAAACTTTGTTTGATTTGGAGCAAGAATAACATTTTAATATTATATGCATTATACAAGCTTTAGGCTTTGAACTGAACCCCACAAAGGTTGATGTTTCATGGCTCTTCACAGACAAGGAATGAACTTCCTCCCCTCCTGCTCATCGTTACTTAGCAATGACCTAAAGGCATATTAAGGTCTATTTTGCAAGGCTGCTTCTTCTGGTGGGAATCTCACTCAGCAGGAACATGGATCAGAGAATCAAATGCAGAGGTTAGCAAGCATAATGCCCAATTTTCCAAACGTACAGTCACCAGAAAATGTGCTGACTGCAAATTCAGGAGCACAGAAGCCAGGCACGCAGATCTTATGCCCAATTCTCTGATCTGTGGTTCCTTTGAGCAAGGTTTCGCATCAAAAATACAATCTTGAAATTTTTACCCAATTGTCCAAGGCAACTTTGTTTCTTTCATTTTCTACAAAGACACATACTTTACATATCCTGCAAGTCCAATGAAAAGCAATAATTACTTAGTACTGATAGTGTTGTGTATCTGTAAAGCATGCACTCCCATGTTCCGCCACCAGGGAGCGCATCCCCTGAAGTCCCAAGGGATCCCAGCATCCCTTGGGAGCACTGTATATAAGCCAGCCCCTAAGGCCTGTTACGGACTCTGGAGTGTCTTAATAAAGACTGAGGTCACTGTTACTTTAACCTCCCTGTGTGCAGTCTCATCTGTGTTCGGAACACAACAACTGGCGACAAGTACACATATCCAACACAAAGATGCAGCAAACTGTGGGCATCCTGGAGAAGTTCTCGGAGCGTGAGGACTGGGAAGCCTATGTTGAACGGTTAGACCAGTACTTTGCAGCTAACGAGCTGGATGGAGAAGGAAGCGTTGCAAAAAGGAGAGCGGTCCTCCTCACGGTCTGCGGGGCACCGACCTTCAGCCTCATGAAGAATCTTCTGTCTCCGGTGAAACCCACAGATAAGTCGTATGAGGAGCTGTGTACACTGGGAGCATCTTAACCTGAGGGAGAGCATGCTGATGGCGAGATATCGGTTCTATACGTACCAGCGATCTGAAGGTCAGGAAGTGGCGAGCTACGTCACCGAGCTAAGGCGACTTGCAGGACAATGTGAGTTTGATGGCTACCTGGAGCAAATGCTCAGACACTTTTTTGTACTGGGCATTGGCCACGAGACCATCCTACGAAAACTTTTGACTGTAGAGACACCGACCCTCAGTAAGGCCATTGCGATAGCACAGGCGTTTATGTCCACCAGTGATAACATCAAACAACTCTCTCAGCACACAAGTTCTAGCAATATTCATAAATTAACTGGAACTGTGTTTGTGAGCAGAAATGTACAGGGCAGAAACCATGAGTCTGCAATTACCAGCAGGCCTCAGGTGACCAAGATGACTAAGAGTCCGCAACAAAGGATGAATGCAAGGCAATTCACACCTTGTTGATGTTGTGGAGGCTTCCATTCAGCCTATTCATGCCACTTCAAAGGGTATGTTTACAAGAGCTGTGGAACAATGGGGCACCTCCAACGAGCTTGCAGACGAGCTGCAAGCTCTGCAAAACCTGCTAACCACTACGTGGCAGAGGAAGATTAGTCCATGGTGGACCAAAGCAATTTTGAGCCTCAGAGAAAGGAGGCAAATGCTGAAGTACACGGGGTACACACATTTTCGACGAAATGTCTACCTATAATGTTAAATGTAAAATTGAATGGCTTACCCGTAGCCATGGAACTGGACACTGGCGCCAGCCAATCCATCATGAGTAAAAAGATGTTTGAGAGACTGTGGTGCAACAAGGCACTCAGACCAGCCCTGAGCCCCATCCACACGAAACTGAGAACGAACACCAAAGAGCTTATCACTGTCCTGGGCAACGCCATGGTCAAGATTACCTACAAGGGCACGGTGCACGAACTGCCACTCTGGATTGTCCCGGGCGATGGCCCCACACTGCTTGGAAGGAGCTGGCTGGGCAAAATCTGCTGGAACTGGGATGACATCCAAGCGCTATCACATGTCGATGAGGCCTCATGTACCCAGGTTCTTAACAAATTTCCTTCCCTTTTTGAGCCAGGTATTGGAAACTTTTCCGGGGCGAAGGTGCGAATCCACTTGGTCCCAAAGGCACGACTCATTCATCACAAGGCGCGAGCGGTACCTCACATGATGAGGGAGAGTGGAAATCGAGCTGGACAGGCTGCAACGCGAGGGCATCATCTCCCCAGTGGAATTCAGCGAGTGGGCCAGCCCGATTGTTCCAGTTCTCAAAAGTGATGGCACGGTCAGGATTTGCAGCAATTATAAAGTAACTATTAATCATTTCTTGCTACAGGACCAATACCCGCCACCAAAGGCAGGCGACCTATTTGCGACGCTGGCAGGAGGCAAGACGTTCACCAAGCTCGACCTGACTTCGGCTTACATGATGCAGGAGCTGGAGGAGTCTTCGAAGGGCCTCACCTGCATCAACACGCACAAGGGACTGTTCATTTACAACAGATGTCTGTTTGGAATTCGGTCGGCTGCAGCGATCTTCCAGAGAAACATGGAGAGTCTACTCAAGTCGGTACCATGTACGGTCGTTTTTCAGGACGACATATTGGACACGGGTCGGGACACTGTCGAGCACCTACATGGTCCTTCAACGACTGGATCGCGTTGGGCTGCGGCTGAAGAAGTCGCAATACGTCTTCATGGCAACAGAAGTGGAGTTTTTGGGGAGAAAGATCACGGCGGACGACATTCGGCCCACAGACGCCAAGACAGAGGCTATCAGGAACGCGCCCAGGCCACAGAACGTCACAGAGCTGCGGTCGTTCCTGGGACTCCTCAACTATTTTGGTAACTTCCTACTGGGGTTAAGCACCCTCTTAGAGCCCCTACATGTGTTATTATGTAAAGGTGAGAACTGGGTATGGGGAAAAAAAAG
The DNA here is from genome assembly GCF_044704955.1 of Pristiophorus japonicus. Lineage (NCBI taxonomy): Eukaryota > Metazoa > Chordata > Chondrichthyes > Pristiophoridae > Pristiophorus > Pristiophorus japonicus. The sequence goes on from NC_091977.1 coordinate 406,637,967, forward strand.
CAAGTAATTGCTTTTGAGAAAGCCAGAAACATTTTATGCTCCAACAAGCTGCTTGTATTGTATAACCTGTGTAAAAGACTCGTGCTAGCATGTGATGCGTCGTCGTATGGAGTCGGGTGTGTATTACAATAAGCTAACGTTGCGGGGAAGTTGCAACCTGTCACCTATGTCTCCAGGAGCTTGTCTAAGACCGAGAGGGCCTACAGCATGATTGATAAAGAGGCATTAGCGTGTGTGTTCGGGGTAAAGAAAATGCATCAGTACCTGTTTTGCCTCAAATTTGAGCTGGAAACTGATCACAAGTCCCTCATAGCCCCATTCGCTGAAAATAAGGGGATAAATACTAATGCCTCAGCCACATACAAAGGTGAGCACTCGCGCTATCAGCGTATAACTATACCATCCGCCACAGGCCAGGCACCGAAAACTGTGTGGATGCTCTCAGTCGGCTACCATTGCCCACCACGGGAGTGGAAATGGCACAGTCTGAAAACTTGTTGATGGTGGCGCAGCCCGCAGATTTGCTGATGGTCATGGAAACGTTTGAAAATGATAAATCACCTGTCACGGCCTGCCAGATTAGGGCTTGGACCAGCCAAGATCCTCTGCTGTCCCTAGTAAAAAACTGTGTACTGCATGGGAGCTGGGCCAGCATCCTCGTTGAAATGCAAGAGCTAATCAAGCCGTTCCAGCGCCAAAAGGACGAGCTGTCCATTCAGGCAGACTGCCTGTTGTGGGGTAACTGTGTCGTGCTACCTAAAAAGGGCAGGGAGACGTTCATCTCGGATCTCCACAGCACACACCCGGGTATAGTAATGATGAAAGCAATAGCCAGATCCCACGTGTGGTGGCCCAGTATCGACTCTGACTTAGAGTCCTATGTACCGACAATGCAGCCTGTGTGCTCAGTTGAGCAACGCGCCCAGAGAGGCACCACTAAGTTTATGGTCCTGGCCCTCCAGACCATGGTTGAGGATCCATGTTGACTATGCGGGCCCGTTTCTCAGTAAAATGTCCCTGGTGGTGGTGGATGCTTTTTCAAAGTGGATTGAATGTGCAATAATGTCGGGAAGCACCGCCACCGCCACCAATGAAAGCCTGAGGGCCATGTTTGCCACCCACGGCCTGCCTGACATACTGGTCAGTGACAACGGGCCTTGTTTCACCAGTACCGAATTTAAAGAATTCATGACCCGCAATGGGATCAAACATGTCACCTCGGCCCTGTTTAAACTAGCCTCCAATGGGCAGGCAGAGTGGGCAGTACAAACAATCAAACAGAGCCTCAAACAAGTCACAGAAGGCTCACTCCAAACCCGCCTGTCCCGAGTACTGCTCAGCTACCGCACGAGACCCCACTCGCTCACAGGGGTGCCCCCGACTGAGTTACTCATGAAAAGGACACTTAAAACCAGACTCTCACTGGTTCACCCAAACCTGCATGATCAGGTGGGGAACAGGCGGCAGCAACAAAATGTAAACGATGGTCGCGCCTTTGTGTCATGGGAAATTGATCTGAATGATAGTGTATGTGCTAAACTATGGACATGGTCCCAAGTGGATCGCGGGCACGGTGATAGGTAAAGAAGGGAGTAGGGTGTTTGTGGTCAAACTAGACAACGGACAAATTTGCAGAAAGCACCTGGATCAAATGCGGCTGTGGTTCACAGACTGCCCTGAACAACCCACAGCACACACCACCTTTTTTGAGCCCACAACACACACCCAAAGGATCAACAACACCACGCCGGACCAGGAAATTGAACCCATCATGCCCAACAGCCCAGCAAGGCCAGGCTCACTAGCAGCCCTGCAGGGCCAACAACACGCCAGCCCAGTGAGGGCAAAGCAAACACACCAGAACAGACATTTGTACCGAGGCGGTCCACCAGGGAAAGAAAGGCTCCCGACCGCCTCATCTTGTAAATAGTTTTCACTTTGACTTTGGAGGGGAGTGATGTTGTGTATCTGTAAAGCATGCACTCACATGTTCCACCACCAGGGAGGGCATCCCCTGAAGTCCCAAGGGATCTCAGCATCCCTTGGGAGCACTGTATATAGGCCGGCCCCGAAGGCCTGTTACGGACTCTGGAGTGTCTTATTAAAGACTGAGGTCACTGTTAATTTAACCTCCCTGTGCGCAGTCTCATCTGTGTTAGGAACGCAACAGATAGCTCCAAGCTTAGTCCTTCTTCAGCTGTTAGCTTCACTGGCATAGATTTTCCTCTGGGGCCTCCTCACTGGCTGCCGAGCAGGCACAATGTATCGGAGTTGCCCTGCTCCTGTGACGAAAGTGGTGTCCTTGAATTTAAAGTTTTGCAGCTTGCCTCCTAATGGTATGCAGCTATGCCTCTGACCACTGGCAACAGGACCTTCTGATTACTACAGAGCAGACCTTCTGATTACTACAGAGCAGCAGCCAGAAGTCCCAAGGTCCAATGATCGTCCCATGGAGAGTTGAAGCTACTAAAATCAAATATGCCTGCAAAATCTTTTGGGTTCTCCCGGGACCCCTGCAGACCCTCCAGTCCACAGAGTCCACACACAAATACCATTGCCCGATTTCTTTGGCTCTACTCCTATGGATATAGGACTGTTGGATCCAACTTTCGGACAAAATGGAAAAGAAGGCCCATCTAGAGATGCTGAGGAAGTCCCAGCGAATCACAGTTGGGGTGGAGAATGGATATAGATGGGTCATCGCCCCTTTTTCCTCTTCTGAGCAGGGAAGAGGAAAATTTATCTTATTATTAGTTTGCTCTTTTTTGTCAAACACTTCTTTTCCTCTCAACAACTCTTAGTGCCCATCACCTTCCTCTCACAACAACAGAATTTCCCTTTTCTTCATCTTCCATCCTACTAACCTGATTTTTTTGCAGATTATCTTCCACCATTACTAGCATCTACTAGATGATCCTACCATGAAACACATCTTCCCCTCTCTGCCTTTCCCTCTTCTCTCTGTTTCCTCCGGGATATTCTTGTTCATTCTTCATTAACCTGATTGTCTTTTACTCCTGAATACAAGAAAAAGCTTGTCACTGATAGATGATCTTTCATTCACCACTAGCCTCCAACCTCTTTCTGGTTTTCAACCTTTCTTTTTTTAATCAACGCTACGATAGCAGTGCACCTCTAAATTTTCCTCTTGTTACTCCTCAGCTGCAGTTATATTACATTCTTGTTCTGTTGAAAGAAGACCCATCATACAGTCTCCTACTCCAGAAACATTTTCATGTATCAGAAAATTGTACAGTTGTTTACATCTGTAAGTCTCTCCTTGTTAAATCATCAGGCTTTTAAAACTCAGGCTTAGTAACTCAATTCTTACTTTCTGATTTGCCTCACCTCTTTTCCTTTTGATGATGCCATATGTTATGACCCTTGGCCTTCCACTTTGATTTGTCAATTAAAATAAATGATTTTAATAATCTTCACCTTTATTTCTCTATTTTATTTTATTTGTTTCCTCTCTTTGTATCTCATTGAGTCATTAGCTGAAAGGATAGACAGGCAGGTGACTTGCTCTGAGATATCTGTCAAGAATACTCTTGAGTGAGCAGCAAAGAGATACAGATTCCAAATAACTTGGCTTCTGATTTCTTTCCCTCTCTGTTGGAAAGTGCCCCTTACTGATTTGGAAGTCACTTTGCCAGAATCTACATCCTATAACTGTGTGTTACTTTATGTGATGAACTACTGTGCTATGTGCTCTATTTTTGCAATTCCTGGAGATAACAATTTGTAAAACATTGGAAAATTTCACTCCAAACTCGAAGGGAAAGGAATATGCAAAATGTTTTAATCATTAAAAAGAATTACTGACCTGCAAGCCCTCTATGGCTAGCCTTAGTATAGTGGGAGTCAGCTTGGAGGCTTGTTTGAATGTGAAATTACTCCAGTCTATAATTAGCACAAATCCATTTATCTGTAACTCAGGGTCTTCAATAAGGATTTCCAGGGACAGAAGTATAGCTCGGAGAATGTCCACAAAGGTATTCCTAAAAGAGAAAGACAAACAAAACCAAATGGATTAGAATTCTTGCCACAGTCTGTGGAAGAAGAAAAAAATCTATTTTTGAAACAGTACTGTGGCATTATGATCCACCTGGATTTCACTGTTGAAGAGTTCTAATTTAATTAAGGGCTCATTTACTTCTTACACATGATTAAGACAGTACTATACCTGTATACCAAACTATCTAGGTACTAAAATCTGAAAGCAATTCTGATCCAAGCACAAAATTCCAAGAAACCAAATTTCCTATTTAGTTCTCTTATATAACATAATCCTGAAAATATAATACATAATCTGATTAAACAGAATTTTCACTACTTCTTCAGTCATTTGTTGCTGAATGCATTGAATATTGTCAACTGCCAAATACTAAATAAAAACAGAAGCCTATTAGAAAGCCAATTTTTGGCACATTTGTGTTAATGGAAAGCAGTTTCAGTTTAACATAACTTGGATGTAGAATTTCCCAAATCAAATTTAGGGAAGAGATGTAAAACAGATCAATTGAAGGAAGTTGTGCCCTGCCACTTTAGCTGCATATCAGCTGTATAACCGCAGCCAGTGCAAAACAACATGTTAAAAGAAGTTTTAAAACCAATTAAAATAAATATTTTACAGCTAATATTAAAATGTAAACAGTATTCAGTATGGTGGCAATAGAGTGATATCAAGCTGGCAGATAACTCAGGCTGGGTGGCCCTGTATACATCTCAGCAGATGCCAATACCAGACTGGTACCTTTAATATAACAGTGCCCATGTTTTACATATTAGCAACTTCTTGTAAAAGATCCTTTCATCAAGTATAGTTATGCTGTCACTATGAGTTGCTCCTTCCCGAACTCATAGTACGTTTAGAATTTAATGGCCAAGAGTGAAAATTATAGGTGCACATGCACAGAGCTCACTCCTGGTTCTTAGAGTTCACCCTGCAGCCAAGTAGCATAAATCAAGTTCTGTTGGCTAGAATTGATTCTTTAATTGCACGTCTCACTATAGTAAAAGGTAGGATTAATATTTTATCAATGGAATAGGTATAATGTTAACTTCCATTCAGTTGCAGATTCAATGCCTCAATGGATTACAGTAAATACTGCAGAGAGGTTGGTTTTACATGCGAGCCACATAAATCGGGATCTGCACAATCCTATACCTCTTATCCTTAATTGTATTGAACGATCATATTTCAAACAATTAACACTTTACTGTAGCAAAATATTAGGACTAATTCAGAACAATGAATGAAAGTGCACTACTGGATTCTTATACAGACAATAGGTTTTCTGAGAATAAAATTACTCAAGCATATATTTTGCAGCAAAATATTGCAATGTATCTAAATACTTATATCTAATATTATTTCACAACAATATCGCAGTTAGGAATAGGAATGTTTGAAACAGGGGCATAGACACAGGTGGGCTTGAGTGGGCTATGCCCATCCAATTAGCTCCCAAGATCACTCAAACCTTAGCCTGTGTGAAATAGCTAATTTAAGCAAATTTATTTAAAGGCTTTTTATTGAACCATGCACCCTGAAGGCAGGAGCTCAGGTATCAAAGAAATAGGCTATTTTTAAAATATGTAGCAGACTTTGACCAATCAATGACAGCTATTATGACGTAATGCTTGGGTGGGAACTTCCTCTCACACAACAAACTCTATGCAAGCAACATTTGACTGACAGGTTGTGAGGCATGTAGCCCGAATGCATTGTAAATCTAAACATTTCTGTATTTCAGCTTTATTTTACATTGCTTCTTTAAGTACACTTACTGTAGATTTATGTAGAATCTATTTTTGTCTATTTAAATATGTTAAATGGAGGTTTTGGGACAATATTTAATGTATTCGGGGTTTAAATTATTTTACATTATTTGCAATTTAAATTATTTACTGTGACGTCAGACCCTTGGTCATTGCTTATCCACCATAAATTGGGTCCTACCCAAATTTCTATTCCTAACTGCGATATTGGTGTGAAATAATATTAGATATTAGATATTTATGTCATTATTGTTTTGCGATAATAAAACTATGGAGCTCCTAATCTCCCTCAGTTTTCCTCTCCTCCCATAACCCACAGGCTTTTAAAATCTAAGCTTGTTCTCACTTAATGATTATTTCTTGATTTGCCTAATCTCCTATTTTTTGAATGTTGTTGTTGTATATTAGAGGCCTTTACTTTCCAAATCATTATATTTAAATGAAACAGAACCTTATTGAAACATACTGCAAATATCATGCCTGTAAAATAAATATGATCTTCCTGTTCTTCTTTATTTACTGCTGTAACTATTGTAATTTGTTGCTTCCCCACAATTACCCAAACTACTTTTCAACGGCCATGCTTTTCCAGGCAAGAGAATTAGATTGTTCCATTGCCTGCTGGTGGAAGACAAACTGATTGTCACTTTTTCTCATGGTGGGACACCACATTTAATAGCCTGGCAGTGAACTGATTATTCAAGCTATATAGTAGTTTGTGAGAAAGTCCCATATTTATTGGTAAATGGACTAAAGCGACAGCCTCGACCAGGATCACAGAGGTGTGATGTAAATATTCCACAGGGAAATGACACCACAATAAAATGGCAAGTAATCTATAATCTACTTTGGGTAAGCTTTTCTTTTGAGTCATTTTGGGTCATGCTAATGATGCTGTGCATTGCACAAACCAGGGTTTAATTTCATCTGGTAGTAAACTGCCTGATGCGTTTGCTTAAATCTGTAATGGAGAAATTCTGCAGAAGGAAAAGGGACCTACCTGGACCACCAGGGAGCGGGGGTGCCGCATGATCAGCCTGGCGCTCAAGCAGAGTACTGGGCTGAGCGATTGTGGCCAGGACCCCGCGAAGAAATCGTATCAAGAGCGGTAACAAAAAGATACGTTTTTTTTTCACACGGCCACTTCGCCTTTAATTTTCATCCCATTAACGGCTGGCCACCCAATACTCATCCCCTATATCTGTCGGTGTTATCGCTCGGCACTGCTGCACGAGGCGAAAGCAAATTTCAGGGCTGGGGGGCATATCGGACGATGCGCACAGTGATGATGTCATGATCTCCGGGCACAGCGCTATAGCGCTGCCACAAACCTCCTGCCCAATATGATGGGAGTTATTAACAGTCACAAACTCATTTGCGCCCGGCGCTAACGGGAGGCACAAAAGAGCCCAATTTTGCCCCCTTTGTGTATTAATTTAACACAGTTGGTAACCGTTTAAAATAAATGGGTTAACAACTGCATTAAAATCGTACAAAAAGAAATTTTATGTGAATATATTAACTCATAATCTACCAGATGAAATTGTCCTCCAATGTTTGAATATTAAAGTGTAGCCATATTGGCTGCCTCAAATTGGCATATTTAACCTGGAACGAAAGAACTTGCATTGATATAGCACCATTTATGACCTCAGGATGTCCCAAAGTGCTTTACAGCCAGAGTTACTTTTGAAGTGTAGTCACTTTTGCTATGCAGTCCCAATGCACAATGCCATAGCATGATAGGACATGAGTTTGTGTCCAAATCCTTCGTGTACTGACTTCTCATCTTAGCTCTACTGCTGTAGAGGTAGCAAATGGAGGCCATGTGCTTCCTCACAAAGAGGAACAGCACAGGGCTAACTGCCATTCGCTGCTTTACCAAACCTCCTATCGGTTTCAGATCAGCCTTGATATAGGCTTTGTATTTTTTCATACGATTGCTGCTTTACTTTCCTTAGGACTCTAACAGCCAACAGAGAGAAGGCACTTTTATCACATCAGGTTGACCTGACTTGAACCTAGATAGAAACAGAAACATAGAAACATAGAAAATAGGTGCAGGAGCAGGCCATTCGGCCCTTCGAGCCTGCACCGCCATTCAATATGATCAACTTTAGTACCCCATTCCTGCTTTCTCTCCATATCCCAGAGATGACATGTTAATATGCTAAATTACCACACCACCCAATCACTTTGTAGTGCTTGAGAACAAAAGATTTACTTCAAAGACTGTTTAATAAACTTTATATAGTTAGTTATCTTCCTATGGTTTAGTAACCACAAACAAGCCATTTGTGCACCAGCAGTGCTGCACCAACTGGTTTCCTGAGAATTCACATTTTAAATAGTTTACACTTCATAAAACTGCATTACATTTTTGAAAAGAAAGAAGTTGCCATAAACTGTAGTGAATTTTTTAAATGCATGTAGACATCATTAAAATATCAATTTTGTATCATAACATTTTGGCAGTAAAATACAAAATTATAACTTCGCATCTAAAAGATTATTATAGCGTTTCCTGGTACTATTTTCTATTCTACTTGCACCTTGTTTTAAATGTTGTTCCCCGAAGTAACCCAGATAAAGGATCCACATGGGTATTATGCAGGGTTCATGCATTGTTAAAGAGGTATTACTATTTAGTGGCACAGAAAAAGCATTCAAAGAATGGCAACAAAGACGGTCTAGGCCTTAAATCACTGAGCTGCAAGAGAAGCAGCTGTTCTCTCTGGAGAAAAAGGGAGGAGGGGAACATGATCCAAGCTTTTAAAATCATGAAAAGAATCAAGAGGCATGATTGCAAGTTCAGGAATAAATAGATCACAACGTTCCCAAATTATGGGTTAGATTATCACAGAGTGCAGAAAATGTGAACTCTGATGATGCATTGCAAAAAGAAATGGACAGATCAATGATTCTACAGTGAACAGAGGTATGAATTTGGCACTCGGGTGCAAATGAAAGTGCTCTGAGAGGGGCCTGTGAAGAAAGTGAGCTTGACGGGTTGAATGGCTTTTTCTCAATTCCACCTTCAAATGTTTTTAATATTCTACTAGTCAGCAATACGAGGGTACATCTCCTGAATTAGTACTTTGAAACTAATTTGATCATATTTTATTTAAAAAAAAATAGATTTAAGGCATAAATATCATGCGGGATGACCACAGCAAAATAATAATTTCAGATTTCCTTCTTGACAACCTAGATGACTCAGAACTTCTTGACTTATGAAGTCATCCTAAATCAGTTTTCACTTTGGTCCATTGGGTATTCTCCTAGACTTCTTCTGCACCTAAAACTGCTGGTTCAGTCCAGTTACAAGGCTAGTGGAATAATATCCAGTCATTTATTATAAAACCTGATCTTCCATGGAATTACTCAGAGATAGTCTGGGTTCTGCAGCATAGTTGTGATATTTAATTGCTAAGCTGGCTTGTGCCTTTAAGGCCATGCTCAGGTGCTCCCTGTGGGTAGTGGTCTAAATCAGTATAGCCTGTGTCAATTAGAGGAAAATTAATGTTGCTTTATCAATATTATTAGATATCTTTTGACTGGAAATGTAATAGTCACCAGAGTGAGAGATAGTGAGTATGTGTGTTTATACACCAACTAGTTAATAATCACCTTTAATTAGCCACTAAAATTTGATCTGGATAGATGTCAACTAAATGAGCTTTGACATGCACTCCAAACATAGAACCATCTCAAAGTGAAGTGACTACCAAAGCCTGATCATGAAATTCTAACTAAGTTCTAGTTCTCTATTATTTGCTTCAATTCCTTTATTCAAACGCTGGTATCTTGCTTTTAAAAGTAATTTTTATTTCACTTTGGTGATGTGCATTTCTCGATCAATCCATGTACACAACGAACACTGGATGATTTTTGGTTTCTTCAAAAAGTGAAACTGGCTTTAAAAGTTTGAAAGCCTTATGATTATTACCATGCCTGTTTAGCCTATTTATTGTAGCTAGGTAGCAGAGTTATAAAGCTATGCTACAAATTGTATAATACTGTTCTGTACTCTTTGACTATTAAATTGTTCAATTCTGTTATTGACTTATGTGTCTTCTAAAAGCTGCAAAATGTAGTTATTTTCACCAAAAACAGAACTTTCAAAACAGAAAACATGCCAGTAACACTAATGGTGACACTCCTCACCTTATTTCATCATCATCATAGGCGGTCTCTCGAACGAGGATGACTTGCTTCCACATGAGTTCACAGATGTTTCAATGAAGGACCTGATGTTCCAGTCCTGAACTCCAGGGGTGGAGGATGCCTGTGCGTGGATTTTTTTTAACGTGTGTTGGCCGCTGCGCATCAGCCACCATAAGGGCTTAACAGAGCTAGGTCTTTATCCAGTGGCAAGGATTAACCAGGACGACTGGAGACCTGCTCTGCTGCATGGACCTAGCACGCACACATATCGCAGTGTGGGCAGACCCACGCAAGCAGCACGGAACCAGTGCACGAAAGCTCCTGTGGGAGCCCAGCCCCGGAGTCATGCTCTCGAAAGTTGCCTGCGTGTCATGCGTACTCTACAGATCGACAGACGGACGCTTACCGTTTCAGAATGAAGAGTTGAAGCGAAGCAGCCTAAGGGTGCATATGCTGTCAGTGATACCCCACTCCTCCACAGGCTGCGCTGTTGCAGACTTTACCGATGGAGTCTGCACAGAAATCACTGTAATGTTGTGAACTTAGAGTAATTACCCAATAGTCTCACACTAAGGATAGATGAAAACAGTAGCACTTGTGCAATCGGGAATTTTGAACAGTATAATAAGTGATTGTTCCTGTTGAACACCCTCTCTGGCCATGAAAAATTAACTTTACAAATGTGGAGTCTCATTTCATCAGAAGAAAATGAATGTTACAGATTTTTAAAAGAAATAAAAACCTTTTTATTTTACTTTTTCTGTTTTTCTCTTTTATGTCTCCCCTTTAATCCTATGTGTATGTTCCAATCTTTATTTCATTTCCTGTTCAATGATTTAAATATAATTCATATTTCTGTTTTTTGTTACTTCCTGCTTTGCAGTCTGCGTGTCTCAGTGACTATTCTTCAATTTGATTGGTTGAAGACCCTCTCTGCTGCTTGACCTGCTCTCAGACGCCATAGATCCCCTGTAGAGGGAGCTGCACTGGATCAGATGCACCATTAATAGAAATCTCCACTTACAAGCCGGCAAAGTCTCTGGGAACCTGTGCGCGAGGTGAACGATGAAATCCGTTCTTTCACCACACACAGCAAAATCTGGACCATTGTATAAATGCAGTCAGAATCTGATATCAGACCTCATGTGACACTGGATGATGGAGCCTCACTCCTATTCATTTCAGTGTAATTTTGGGAACTTATTTGGCAAATAAACCTCATTCACGTTTCAATGGTCATTCTAGTCATGGTTCAATACGAGGCCACCACAATCAATTAGATACTCATTTAATTCTTTAGGCATTCTCTAGTTTGACTGTGGTGTCCTTCGCTTTAAGGAAAATTCATCAGGTCACTGTACGGTCTAAATGCACTGATGCGATGACAGATTCAATACAAAGCCACAGCTTTGCTAGGTAAATTGTTACCCTAAATAAAACAAGGAATGAAGGTTATTGGCACGATTAGATGTATTTGTTCTAAAGAGTAGAATTTGGCTAATTATAGTTCTTTGTAAATTATATTCTTTTTATACCCAATTAAAATCCTACTATGGGGTAATCCATACTGATGTGGTGGATATTGTGTAATAAAAACAACAACCGGCACAATCACCAAGAACAACTTCCATTAATACAGTGCCTTTAACATAGTAAAAACAGCCCAAGGTGCTTCATAGTCATTTTAATGTACTGTTGGCTTTAAGGGTATGATGATTTTTCTATATTTCCTTGATGTGAGTTTGCATTTTAATTCCATGTGGACTCCAAAGCTCATAGTAAAAACAATCAAGCACTCGCTCTACGTATAGGAGTGCAAGGACCAAGTATGGAGGCAACAAAAGAGAAGTGGGTTATATTTAGCCCTTGGAGTGACAAGGGATCATTTTGGTTACAAATAAATAATTTTTTCCTATATATTATTCTGGAAAGTCATTATACTGAATTTAACAACCCATTATAAAATAGATTAAATACTTGAAACATTTCTCCATTGATTTAAAAAATAGAAATATGTGATTTGATATGAAATTCTCAAAACAAATTCAATCTTCATAGAGGTCCTTAGCTTAGAATTTCATCCTGAATGTGATTTTATCTTCTATGGCGCATTCAAACCAGTGCATGCATAAATACTTTATAATTCACCAGTAGCTGCCCTAATTAGTTATGGTTCATGATGCATATTAAACAGTGTTATACAGTATTTTCACCTGTGTCAAGAAGTAATCCATATCAGGTTTACCTATGCTGTTGAATGTGTTAAAAATATGCTATAAATATCTTCTTGAGCAAAAATAAAAATGAAAAATAGCAGTATCAGCAACTTAGCCACGGCCTGTGAACTAACATCCTGAACAATGAAAAATTACAACTCTCAGACGAGCTGTCTAGTTTGTTACAGCTCTAGTTTCTAGAAGAGATACAGACTTAACACTATTCTTCGAAAGATTGACAAAATCAATTGCTACTCTGGGCTGGATTTTACAAACTTTGGCGGGTCCGTGGTGGGTGATGTCGGTGGCTCTGAAATGAATTTCCCCTGATTGGGCTTGTTAAGCCCGCCCAGCGCGTTTCCTGGTCAATTAGAGGAAGCGGGTCTGATGACATAATTTGGTGATGCGTCATCAGCCAGTTTCCTTAAAGGGATCATGGCTAACTTTATTTTGACATTAATGCTGTCAGCGTTTGACAGCATTGAGGTGCTGCAAATACTGAGAAGCACTGCACAAAGGTGCAGGGCCGCACCCAGGCTCTCCCATAACTCCCTCCATATGCTTATGGAGGGAGTCACAGCACACAGTGAGGTCCTCTTCCCTTCCCATGGGCGGAAGGGTCCTCCCAGGAGATCAAAACAGCCTGGTTGCACAGGAGGACACAAGCAGGGATGTCATCAGGAAGAGCTGGCTGCAGTGGCGGAAAGCTTTCAATGATCTCAGTTTATCACAAAACGTTACTACAAAGCCACACTCAACCTCATCCTGCTGTGCCACTCATCATATTCCCATCACTCTGCCTTCCCTACTCCTGCACATCCTTACTCACACCAGCTTACCTTGCACCTCCACCCATCCATCTCTATCTACATTATCATATTCCATCTCACTAGCTCCCCTTCACACTCACCCTCATCCTAGTGCGATCATACCAACTAACAACACACAAGGGTGTTGGGTGTTTTATGCAATGTTCATGTAAAGTTTCTGTTAATGTGGTGTCAAACATTGAAACAATTATTTTCAAAACTTTACATTCTTGGACAGATTTGTGTGCACACTTGGAAGTGGCTTAGTGAGTTGCAGTGAATGTTGAGACATAACGGTATATGTCGCAATAGTGATGAATATGAAAGGAATGGCTTGGGTATTGTAGGGATGTTTTATGGTGTTGGTGCATGGTGGTACCAACCTGGTGCATCATGTGGCAGCCAGGGTGTACAGCATCAAGTGAAGTAAATCTGGCCATGATGAGGTCATCCCTGGCCTCCCAGGCAGCAATGTGATTGGGTGCTGATGCCCTGTGTCCTATGCAGCATCAGTTGATTGCAGAGCAAGTTGGTGTTGTTGGTGCTAATGGTGTGCCTGGTGCTGCTGGTGTGCCTGTTGATGCTGGTGTTGGGGCTGATCGTGGTGGGATTCTGAGGACCAAGGGCAACCACGCTGATGAAATAGATGGCAGGTGAAGTAGAGATGACTAAAGCGACCTGTCAATGGTGGGAGAGGTAATGAAGTCTGACTGGATTGAGACTTGTGTAAGGACTTGCAGCATCCTGAATCTGTAGTGGAAATGCAGTTTAGAGAAGCTAGTTAAGGGAACATTTCTCAATCAGCTGGGAGATTTGACTTGACATTTGAAGCTGACAACTCATCAACTGATTCAATGGTCACTGACTTCTCACCTCAGCTTCACAGACGAGGTCTAGGCACAGCGGGAAACTGGTAGGCAGCCTGTCAATCCAAAAAGCTGGAAAAAAACATTGATAAGTGGCTGTAAACAAGCCACTAATTAATTAAATTGCCTCCCCGTTGCTGCGTGTCGGGTCTGCTCAGCGCTGACAGACCCGACATTTGGTAAAGGCGCATGCCGGCAGGTTCACAGTGGGGTCCCGATCCACTGGGGGATAAAACACTTTCCCACCCAACCTGCCACCAATCATGCCTGCTGACTCCCTGCAAAATCCAGTCCATTGTTTCCGAACTCACCTTAGGCCACTTGAAAGTTTCACCTAAATAAGCTAGAACATGAACAATGTTTATTAGCCAAATGATTGAATCATATTTTTTGGTGAATGGAAATATATACCACAAGTACAGTATTACAAATCATGCAAATAAAACGTTACTATTTTATTGCAATTGAATAATTCTGTTTTTATAATGTCAGATTGGCATCTCTGGACTTGGAACTTCCCCATTATATTATAAAGAAGCTTAATTGGCTTTAGTGTGTTTCGCAAAATCACTAATAGCATTTTTTAAATAATTAAAACATTTGATCCTGGAGGCCATGATAAAAATTGGTTTGGAAACAATATAACAAGGATGTGTTTAAATAGAGCATGTGGAGTGATAATAGGACATTTATTCATTGGTAATTTCAATGTGTGACAAATTCTGCCATCTATTTAAAACCCTGTAACAGAATTTTTAAATGATTTTAAATATTGTTTGTTATACTTTGTAATGTTTATTAACATAAATTTAATCTATGATTCCATATATACCTTAGTTGAAATATGACATCTGAATGAGAAAGACAGGTTAATATTTCAGTTAGAGTGCTTCACTGCAACTGCAAACTGTTTTTCTCCTCCAGATGTTGACTAACCTGCTTCCAGCAATGTCAGCTTTTCATTTTATCTTGAAAACTAAAGCTAGAAGAACTACTGATAGGGCCTGGAAAATGCCCAATGATGGTAGTCTGCGTAGAGGTGGACAATATAGGGAGAAAGAATAGAAGACAAGTCAGTACTTGAGGATCACCTCAAAATTCAAAGATAAGGAAAGGAAAGTAATGTTCTTTGATGTACTTTCAGTGTTAGGTAAAGGAGGGCAGTTCACCAAGAAAATTGAGCATGTAAGTAAGTGGCTGGCAGTCAGGAGTGAAAATAATTCCAGTTACTTTCATAAGCGTGAACAGGGGAGGAATTGGTGAAGCCTTATATGTCAGGGACACCTTGAAAGTTAAAGAAATTGATTCTGGAAAGTGGAAAGTGTAAAATTACACAATGAACTACTTTGATTTGATACTTTTGATATAAAAAAACAAAGCTAACATAATGGATTACAAACCATCAAGTCAGCACAAGCAGGGCAGCAATTTGCTCGAAGAAGAGATCAGGAGGGCTTGTGAAAACAAGAAAGTTCCATCAATGTGTGATTTAATCAATAATTAATAAATTGGGAATATCCAAGCAGTTTGGAATTTAAGTTTATAAATATAATTCATGACTCAGTGTGTTGGAGAAGCCACAGGAGGCAGTGACCACAGAATAGCAAGTTTGACATGATCCCAGATACAGAAATCCAGAGGTCCAGGAACAACATATCATTTTAAAAGATCAAAAGTCAAAGAAATGAGGGAACAACTTAAGCAAATTGACTGGGGAGGAGGGTTGTTTAACAGCACTTCAGCAGTTGCCAAGTATGCATATAAATACGATTCAATACTTAGGATCAGCAAATATATGCAAAACAAATGTGGCTCTAAATGGATTAATAGGCTAATCAGAAGTTAAATAAATGACATTTACAAATCCTGGAGGGAGAAAGGTAAATAATTTGATTGGGATGAATATAGAAACATGCAGAAACACATTAACACTGGTCTAGAGGAGCTAAGAGAGATCTGGACAAAACTGCAGACACAAAGCAGTAAGAGTAAGAAATACTTTCAGTACTTCAATAAAAGACATAAAAGAGGCAAGAATCATAACAAATGCAAAGGGACTGAAACCAACGATGAGCATAAGACAGTTAATATTCTGAATGATTACTTTCTTAAAGTATTCACAGGGGATGAAATGAATAACATGTCTTCTCTAAGTAATAATAACATAAATAGTATTAATGACTTTGAGATATAAATAAAATGGAAGTTCTCGACAGTCTAACAAAGCTCAAAACAAATAAATCTCCAGGGAAAGATGTTAATATTTACCTCAAAGTACTAAGAGGAATGGAAAGTTACTGGTACACATTAAACAGGTTGATATTGTACCCAGCTTCAAAAAGGGACAAAGCAGATTCAGCAATTTAAATATTTACTTTAATACCATGTAAAATAATGAAATTGATTATCAAGAGTAAACTTTAGGATTATCTGTGTACTAATAACCTTGTAAACAATATTCAACATGTATTCAGAAGAGAATCCATTACTTTATTAAATTAATAACTTAACTAGATAAACTAATCAATTAATATTACTATAAATAATCATTGGAATAAAAGCTTTAACTAATTAAATTAATTCAGCTTTTCAATAAGCAAATAAATAAAGAATTCTAGAGATGGTAGGGACTGTATCGCGACTGTAGTATGTGGGAGTTTGTGGACAGCGAGACCGGGTTCCCACATCTGTAGGAAATATCTCTGCTTTCAGTCACTCCGGCTCAGAGTCATTGAGCTGGAGTGCGAGTGAGAGATGTTCCAAAACATAAGGAAGGGGATGGAATTTCTGAACAGTTTTATCCAGATTACAGTCACACCCCAGAGGAAAGCACAGGTTCAGGAAGGGGAGGGTACAACTGTCAGGGAGCCAGGTAGGGGGGACTTAGGAGAAGTTGAGAAGGAGGTCCCACATAAACTGGTTCTGTCCAAATGGTACGATATGCTCATTACCTGTGAGGACAAGAAGAAAGACTGCAGGGAGGACAGCCATGATGCAGACCAATGCACCATGGCTCAGAAGGCTGTCCAAAGGGGGTAAGAGCTGAATAGAAATGTGGTAGTGATAGGGGATTCTATAATTAGGAGGAGAGATAGCATGCTCAGCAGCCAAGAGCGAGAATCCCGAAGCGTGTTTTGCCTACCCGGTGCCAGGGTAAAGGAGTGCTGTGGTAGCTGGAAAGGCATTTGGAAAGGGAGGTGGAAAATCCAGTTGTCATGATCCATGTTGAAACAAACAACATAGGTAGGAACAGGGAGGATGTCCTACTGAAGGACTATCAGAAGTTAGGAGCCAAATTTAAAAGCAGGATTTTTAGGGTAATAATCACTGGATTATTGCCTGAGCCATGTGCAAATTGGCATAGAAGTAGTCAGATCAGAATTAACACATGGCTAAAAGGCTGGTGTGGGAAAGAGGGTTCCTTTTCATGGGACACTGGCACCAGTACTGAGACAGGAAGGAGCTGTACCAATGGGATGGGCTCCCGCTGAATCGGAAACGACCTGTGTCCTAGCAGACAGGATAAACAGGGGGGTGGCAAAGGCTTTAAACTAGTAAGATGGCAGGAGGGATCTACAAGAAATGAAACCAGTCTAAATAGAAACAAAACAGGAAAGGAGAGCATTGGAAAGAATAACGTAAAGGAGGACATTGATGGACAGGGAATAAATAGAGTTATAGAACAGGAGTGTAAAAAATTAAGAATAAAATGAGAGGAACTGCTATTAAAAATGAGTTGAACAGTCTGTACAGCAATGCACACAGTGTCCATAATAAAACAGGGGAGCTGGAGGCAAGCAAGTCTTGCGAGGAACCAGACATAGCTACAGAAAAAATAGGACTGGGAATTAAACATTGCAGGGTATAACATATTTAGAAAAGATAGAGAGGGAAAAGGGGAGCTGGAGTAGCTGTACTTATTAGGGATAACATAATGGCAGTAGAAAAAAGTGATGTAGTTATCAGACAAAACAGAAATAGAATCCATGTGGAGATAAAAGATAATAAAGGATCAAACACACTAATGGGGTTAGTCTACAGACCACCTAATAGTGGAAGGGAGGTGGGGGAAGAAATATGCAAACAAATTAGAGAAATTAGTAAAAAAAAACAATAATAATCATGGGGGATTTCAACTACCCCGATATTAATTGGACAGAAGAGGTAGGTAAAGAGGATAAGGGAATGGAGTTCCTACAATGTGTACAAGACTCTAACCCAATACGTAAAAAGTCCAACAAGGGAGGATTCTTTATTGGATTTAGTAATGGGGAATGAACCAGAGCAGATAAGAGAAGTAAAAGTAAGGGAATAGTGACCATATTATAATATGCTTTAAGATAATAATTGAGAAGGACATAAGTATGATGAAGACCAAGGTAATAGATTGGAGAAAAGCTGATGTTGAGGGGCTGAGAATAGAACTTGGGGAAATAAAATGGACAACAATATTGGCAAACAACAATGTAGAACAGCGATGGGAGATCTTTAAAATAGTGTTCAACAGAGTCCAGGAAAAATATATTCTGCTAAAAAAAAACTAAATATTAATGAGACATTATGGATGAATAAAGCCACAAGGGAAAAATTGAGGGTAAGGAAAGAGGCATACATAAGTCCATTTTCCCTGCCCTAATCAAACCCTTTGTCCTCCTCTGCTGAGTTCTAAATTTCTCCCAGTCCCCAGGTTCGCTGCTATTTCTGGCCAATTTGTATGCCATTTCCTTGGCTTTAATACTATCCCTGATTTCCCTAGATAGCCACGGTTGAGCCACCTTCCCTTTTTTATTTTTACGCCAGACAGGAATGTACAATTGTTGTAATTCATCCATGCGGTCTCTAAATGTCTGCCATTGCCCATCCACAGTCAACCCCTTAAGTATCATTAGCCAATCTATCTTAGCCAATTCATGCCTCATACCTTCAAAGTTACCCTTCTTTAAGTTCTGGACTATGGTCTCTGAATTAACTGTTTCATTCTCCATCCTAATGCAGAATTCCACCATATTATGGTCACTCTTCCCCAAGGGGCCTCGCACAATGAGATTGCTAATTAATCCTCTCTCATTACACAACACCCAGTCTAAGATGGCCTCCCCCTTAGTTGGTTCCTCAACATATTGGTCTAGAAAACCATCCCTTATGCTTGACAAATCTTCTGGAATTTTTTGAGGATGTTTCCAATAAAGTGGACAAAGGAGTACCAGTTGATGTGGTATATTTGGACTTTCAGAAGGCTTTCGACAAGGTCCCACACAGGAGATTAATGTGCAAAGTTAAAGCACATGGGATTGTGGGTAGTGTGCTGACGTGGATTGAGAACTGGTTGTCAGACAGGAAGCAAAGAGTAGGAGTAAATGGGTACTTTTCGGAATGGCAGGCAGTGACTAGTGGGGTACCGCAGGGTTCTGTGCTGGGGCCCCAGCTGTTTACATTGTACATTAATGATTTAGACGAGGGGATTAAATGTAGTATCTCCAAATTTGCGGATGACACTAAGCTGGGTGGCAGTGTGAGCTGCGAGGAGGATGCTATGAGGCTACAGAGTGACTTGGATAGGTTAGGTGAGTGGGCAAATGCGTGCCAGATGAAGTATAATGTGGATAAATGTGAGGTTATCCACTTTGGTGGTAAAAACAGAGAGACAGACTATTATCTGAATGGTGACAGATTAGGAAAAGGGAAGGTGCAACGAGACCTGGGTGTCATGGTACATCAGTCATTGAAGGTTGGCATGCAGGTACAGCAGGCGGTTAAGAAAGCAAATGGCATGTTGGCCTTCATAGCGAGGGGATTTGAGTACAGGGGCAGGGAGGTGTTGCTACAGTTGTACAGGGCCTTGGTGAGGCCACACCTGGAGTATTGTGTACAGTTTTGGTCTCCTAACTTGAGGAAGGACATTCTTGCTATTGAGGGAGTGCAGCGAAGATTCACCAGACTGATTCCCGGGATGGTGGGACTGACCTATCAAGAAAGACTGGATCAACTGGGCTTGTATTCACTGGAGTTCAGAAGAGTGAGAGGGGACCTCATAGAAACGTTTAAAATTCTGACGGGTTTGGACAGGTTGGATGCAGGAAGAATGTTCCCAATGTTGGGGAAGTCCAGAACCAGGGGTCACAGTCTAAGGATAAGGGGTAAGCCATTTAGGACCGAGATAAGGAGAAACTTCTTCACCCAGAGAGTGGTGAACCTGTGGAATTCTCTACCACAGGAAGTAGTTGAGGCCAATTCACTAAATATATTCAAAAGGGAGTTAGATGAAGTCCTTAATACTCGGGGGATCAAGGGGTATGGCGTGAAAGCAGGAAGTGGGTACTGAAGTTTCATGTTCAGCCATGAACTCATTGAATGGCGGTGCAGGCTAGAAGGGCTGAATGGCCTGCTCCTGCACCTATTTTCTATGTTTCTATGTTTCTATGATAAGAGAGAATAGGAAGAGATTAGGAGAGAAGTCAAAACAACAATTAGGAAGGCAAAGGGGAACTATGAAATTAAATGATCAAGGAACATAAAACAAAATAGTAAAATATTTTATAGGCACGTCAATAAAGAAGGAAGGTTGGGATAGTAATAGGGCCATTAAGGGATAGACAGGATAATACCACAGGTAACAATAGAGAGTTGGCAGATATATTAAATAATTACTTTGCTTCAGTATTTATCAGGGAGATAGAACAGGTGAACAAGACATTGGATAATGAGAGTTGTAATGAGATAACTGCATTTAAAATTAAAAAAAGAGGAGATATATTAAGTAAACAAATCAAACTCAAAGAAGATAAAACCTCCGGTCCGGACGGATTACATCCGCACCTTATAAAAGCATCTAGGGAAGAGATATCAGAGGCATTTCTATACATATTTAATAATTCATTAGAAAAGGTGTCGTGCCAGAGGACTGGTGGATAGCTAATGTAATACCTATATTTAAGAAGGGAGATAGTACATGTCCAGGGAGCTACAGACCAGTCAGCTTACCATCGGTGGTAGGAAAATTAATGGAATCACTACTAAAGGAGAAAATAGAGGAAATTCTGGAACAAAAAGTGTAATAATGAATAGTCAGCATGGATTTCAAAAGGGAAGGTTTTGCTTGACCAGCCTCACTGAAATTTTTGAAGAGGTAGCAGAGAATAGACAAGGGTAGTGCAGTAGTTGTAATTCATCTAAGTTTTCAAAAGGCCATTGATAAGGTACCACATAATAGACTAATGAATAAGACCAGAGATGCATACTCAGGGGATAAGTAGCAGAATGGATAGCTAGCTGGCTTCAAGACAGAAAGCAGAGAGTAGGGGGCTAAAAGATAGCTATTCACAGTGGCAGAAAGTGGTGTTCCACAAGGATCAGTGCTGGGACCACTGTTGTTCACAATCTTTATTAATGATTTAGACTTTGGAATCAAAAACACCATTTCTAAATTTGCGGATGCCACAAAATTGGGGGGGGGGGCAGTGGGGTAGTCAATTCTGAGGAGAACTGCAACAAATTACAGGAGGACATTAATAAACATGCAGAATGTGCATATAATTGGCAAATGACTTTCAATACAGATAAATGTGAGGTATTACATTTTGATAGGAAGAATAAGGAGGTCACTTATTATTTGGAGGGTGTGAGTCAGGGTAGGGTAGAGGAGCAAAGGGATCTTGGAATACAAATACGCAAATCACTGAAAGTAGCAACACAGGTTAACAAGATGATAAAAAAAAAGCAAACCAAGCACTATGGTTTATTTTTAGAGGGATAGAATAGAAAAGTAGTAAAGTTATGTTAAACTTGTATCGAAGCTTGGTTAGACCATACATGGAGTAGTGTGTGCAATTCTGGTTGCCATATTATAAAAATAATATAGAGGCACTGGAGAAGGTGCAGAGAAGATTTACAAGGATGATACCAGAAATCCGAAGATATACATATCAGGAAAGGATGAACAGGCTGGGTCTCTTTTCTCTTGAAAAAAGGCTGAGGCGTGAGCGAAAAGATGTCTTTAAAATTATGAAAGGGTTTGATAGAGTGGATATGGAGAGAGTGTTTCCACTTGTGGGGGAAGAGCATAACTAGAGGCCATCAATATAAGATAGTCAACAAGAAATCCAATAAGGAATTCAAAAAAACTTCTTTAGAAACATAGAAACATAGAAAATAGGTGCAGGAGTAGGCCATTCGGCCCTTCGAGCCTTCACCACCATTCAATAAGATCATGGCTGATCATTCCCTCAGTACCTCTTTCCTGCTTTCTCTCCATACCCCTTGATCCTTTTAGCCGTAAGGGCCATTTGTAACTCCCTCTTGAATATATCCAATGAACTGGCATCAACAACTCTCTGCGGCAGGGAATTCCACAGGCTAACAACTCTCTGAGTGAAGAAGTTTCTCCTCATCTCAGTCCTAAATGGCCTACCCCATATCCTAAGACTGTGTCCCCTGGTTCTGGACTTCCCCAACATCGGGAACATTCTTCCTGCATCTAACCTGTCCAGTCCTGTCAGAATCATATACGTTTCTACGAGATCCCCTCTCATCCTTCTAAACTCCAGTGTATAAAGGCCCAGTTGATCTAGTCTCTCCTCATATGTCAGTCCAGCCATCCCGGGAATCAGTCTGGTGAACCTACGCTGCACTCCCTCAATAGCAAGAATGTCCTTCCTCAGATTAGGAGACCAAAACTGAACACAAGGCTCTGTACAACTGCAGTAAGACCTCACTGCTCCTATACTCAAATCCCCTAGCTATGAAGGCCAACATGCCATTTGCCTTCTTCACAGCCTGCTGTACCTGCATGCCAACTTTCAATGACTGATGAACCATGACACCCAGGTCCCGTTGCACCTCCCCTTTTCCTAATCTGCCGCCATTCAGATAATATTCTGCCTTCGTGTTTTTGCCCCCAAAGTGGATAACCTCATATTTATTCACATTATACTGCATCTACCATGCATTTGCCCACTCATCTAACCTGTCCAAGTCACCCTGCAGTCTCTTAGCGTCTTCCTCACAGCTCACACCGCCACCCAGTTTAGTGTCATCTGCAAACTTGGAGCCAATACACTCAATTCCTTCATCCAAATCATTAATGTATATTGTGAAGAGCTGGGGTCCCAGCACTGAGCCCTGCGGCACTCCACTAGTCACTGCCTCACATTCCAAAAAGGACCCATTAATCCCGACTCTCTGCTTCCTGTCTGCCAACCAATTCTTTGTCCACGCTAGTACATTACCCCCAATACCATGCACTTTGATTTTGCACACCAATCTCTTATGTGGGACCTTGTCAAAGGCCTTTTGAAAGTCCAAATACACCACATCCACTAGTTCTCCCTTGTCTACTCTACTAGTTACATCCTCAAAAAATTCTAGAAGATTTGTCAAGTATGATTTCCCTTTCATAAATCTTTGCTGACTTGGACCGATCCTGTCACTGCTTTCCAAATGCGCTGCTATTTCATCCTTACTAATTGATTCCAACATTTTCCCCACTACTGATGTCAGACTAACCGGTCTATAATTACCCATTTTCTCTCTCCCTCCTTTTTAAAAAAGTTGTGTTACATTAGCTACCCTCCAGTCCATAGGAACTGATCCAGAGTCGATAGACTGTTGGAAAATGATCATCAATGCATCCACTATTTCTAGGGCCACTTCCTTAAGTACTCTGGGATGCAGACAAACAGGCCCCGGGGATTTATCGGCCTTCAATCCCATCAATTTCCCCAACACAATTTCTCGCCTAATAAGGA
The DNA here is from genome assembly GCF_044704955.1 of Pristiophorus japonicus. Lineage (NCBI taxonomy): Eukaryota > Metazoa > Chordata > Chondrichthyes > Pristiophoridae > Pristiophorus > Pristiophorus japonicus. Next base: position 406,661,552 of record NC_091977.1, read on the forward strand.
TATCCTTCAGTTCCTCATTCTCACTAGACCCTCGGTCACCTAGTACATCTGGAAGGTTATTTGTGTCTTCCTTCCTGAAGACAGAACCAAAGTATTTGTTCAATTGGTTTGCCATTTCTTTGTTCTCCATTATAAATTCACCTGAGTCCGACTGCAAGGGACCTACATTTGTCTTCACTAATCTTTTTCTCTTCACATATCTGTGGAAGCTTTTGCAGTCAGTTTTTATGTTCCCAGCAAGCTTCCTCTCGTACTCTATTTTCCCCTTCCTAACTAAACCCTTTGTCCTTGTGCATGAATCCCAAAAAGTTAGTTTGCAGGTGCAGCAGGTAATCAGGAAGGCGAATGGAATGTTGGCCTTCATTGCGAGAGGGATGGAGTACAAAAGCAGGGAGGTCCTGCAGAGAGTCGGGATAAATGGGTCCTTTTCGGGTTGGAAATCGATGGTTAGTGGTGTGCCACAGGGGTCGGTGCTGGGACCACAACTGTTTACAATATAGATAGATGACCTGGAAGAGGGGACAGAGTGTAGTGTAACAAAATTTGCAGATGACACAAAGATTAGTGGGAAAGTGGGTTGTGTAGAGGACACAGAGAGGCTGCAAATATATTTAGATAGGTTAAGCAAATGGGCTAAGGTTTGGCAGATGGAATACAATGTCTGAAAATGTGAGGTCATCCACCTTGGGAAAAAAAACAGTAAAAGGGAATATTATTTGAATGGGGAGAAATTACAACATGCTGCGGTGCAGAGGGACCTGGGGGTCCTTGTGCATGAATCCCAAAAAGTTAGTTTGCAGGTGCAGCAGGTAATCAGGAAGGCAAATGGAATGTTGGCCTTCATTGCGAGAGGGATGGAGTACAAAAGCAGGGAGGTCCTGTGCAACTGTACAGGGCATTGGTGAGGCCGCACCTGGAGTACTGCGTGCAGTTTTGATCACCTTACTTAAGGAAGGATATACTAGCTTTGGAGGGGGCCTAGAGATGATTCACTAGGCTGATTCCAGAAATGAGGGGGTTACCTTATGATGATAGATTGAGTAGACTGGGTCTTTACTCGTTGGAGTTCAGAAGGATGAGGGGTGATCTTATAGAAACATTTAAAATAATGAAAGGGACAGACAAGATAGAGGCAGAGAGGTTGTTTCCACTGGTCGGGGAGACTAGAACTAGGGGGCACAGCCTCAAAATACGGGGGAGCCAATTTAAAACCGAGTTGAGAAGGAATTTCTTCTCCCAGAGGGTTGTGAATCAGTGGAATTCTCTGCCCAAGGAAGCAGTTGAGGCTAGCTCATTGAATGTATTCAAATCACAGATAGATAGATTTTTAACCAATAAGGGAATTAAGGGTTATGGGGAGCGGGTGGGTAAGTGGAGCTGAGTCCACGGCCAGATCAGCCATGATCTTTTTGAATGGTGGAGCAGGCTCGAGGGGCTAGATGGCCTACCCCTGTTCCTAATTCTTATGTTCTTATGTTCTTATATTACACATCATCCAGTCTAGGATGGCCAGCTCTCTAGTTGGTTCTTCGACATATTGGTCAAGAAAACCATCCCTAATACACTCCAGGAAATCCTCCTCCACCGCATTGCTACCAGTTTGGTTTGCCCAATCTATATGTAAATTAAAGTCGCCCATGATAACTGCTGTACCTTTATTGCACACACCCCTTATTTCTTGTTTGTTGCTGTCCCCAACCTCACTACTACTGTTTGGTGGCCTGTACACAACTCCCACCAGCTTTTTATGCCCTTTGGTATTCCGTAGTTCCATCCATATCGATTCCACATCATCCAAGCTAATGTCCTTCCTTACTATTGCATTAATTTCCTCTTTAACCAGCAACGCCACCCTGCCTCCTTTTCCTTTCTGTCTATCCTTCCTAAATGTTGAATACCCCTGGATTTTGAGTTCCCCACCTTGGTCACCCTGGAGCCATGTCTCCGTGATGCCAATTACATCATATTCATTAACTGTTATCTGCGCAGTTAATTCGTCCACCTTATTCCGAATGCTCCTCGCATTGAGGCACAGAGCCTTCAGGCTTGTCTTTTTAACACACTTTGCCCCTTTAGAATTTTTCTGTAATGTGGCCGTTTTTGTTTTTTGCCTTGGGTTTCTCTGCCCTCTTTTACTTTTACTATTCTCCTTTCTATCTTTTGCCTCTGTCTCCCTTTTATTTCCCTCTGTCTCCCTGCATAGGTTCCCATCCCCCTGCCATATTAGTTTAACTCCTCCCCAACAGCACGAGCAAACACTTCCCCTCGGACATTGGTTCCGGTCCTGCCCAGGTTCAGACTGTCCGGTTTGTGCTGGTCCCACCTCCCCCAGAACCGGTTCCAATGCCCCAGGAATTTGAATCCCTCCCTTCTGCACCACTCTTCAAGCCACATATTCATCTGAGCTATCCTGCGATTCCTACTCTGACTAGCACGTGGCACTGGTAGCAATCCTGAGATACTACTTTTGAGGTCCTACTTTTTAATTTAGCTCCTAGCTCCCTAAATTCGTCTCGTAGGACCTCATCCCATTTTTTACCTATATCGTTGGTACCTATATGCACCACGACAACTGGCTGTTCACCCTCCCTTTTCAGAATGTCCTGCACCTGCTCCGAGACATCCTTGACCCTTGCACCAGGGAGGCAACATACCATCCTGGAGTCTCGGTTGCGGCCGCTGAAACGCCTATCTATTCCCCTTACAATTGAATCCCCTATCACTATCACTCTCCTACTCTTTTTCCTGCCCTCCTGTGCAGCAGAACCACCCACGGTGCCATGAACTTGGCTGCTGCTGCCTTCCCCTGATGAGTCATCCCCCCCAACAGTACCCAGAGAGTGGTGAGAATGTGGGACTCGCTATTATAGGGAGTGGTTGAAGCAAATAATATAGATGCATTTAAGGGGAGGCTAGATAAGCATTTGATGAAGAAGGGAATAAAAGGTTATGCTGATAGGATTAGATGAGGAAAGACGGGAGCATAAACGCTGCATGGACTGATTGGGCCAAATGCCCTGTTTCTGTGCCATACATTCTATGTGATCATACGTAACTCTGTAAGACCCTGCCTGAATAAACTCTTATGGGATGAAATTCTGTTGCACCCTGTTAGGGGCAGTAACATCTGGGAGGTGTGAAATTTTGTGCCAGTTGCAGAAGTCCCATCCCACTAGCTAAATTCGGGTTATCGCCCCTGAAAGGAAGTGGACCGCAACATAACGCACTCCACATCCTTTCTGGGTGGTAGTGGGATGTAGCGCTGCCACGTAGGAGGTGCTCTTCCCTTCATTAAAGGAAAGAGCCCAAGCTGCAAATTCTGCAGGGATGAAACGGGCCTCCATGGACAACCGGGGAGTGGGGGTGCCATGGCAACAGCGCGGCACTCAAGCAAAGTGCTGGGATGACCGATCGTGACATGGTCCCTGCGTTCAAAGTGCCAACGGGGCGCAGAAGAAAGTCGTCAGATTTTTTTTTCAATGGATGACACCTCCCCTTTAAATATCACCCCCGCGAGCGTCCTGTTGCCCTGTTCATGTCCCCTGAAGCTGTCACTGGCATCGCACAGCACAGCCTCAAGCGGCAATACCCAATTTAGCATCCAGGATGATAACAGGACGCCACGCATGGTGATGATGTTGTCATCGCCGGCGCAGCGGAGCTGGGCTCTATGTGTTACTGCCACCACTAAACTTCTGCGGAATTTAGCGGGAGTTGTTAGTGGTGCCACGCCGGGCAAAAAGTCGTTTGCGCCCCACAACAGTCATTGATGCAAGCGACCTGAATTTCTAGTCCTTCGATCTTTTTGAGGAAATGACATCTCAAGTAGACTGTGGAAAACCCTGCAACATAATTCATTAGTCAAGTGGAATGTTATAGGGATCAATTTTGAGGGCAACAACTGTTTCTAATTTACATCAGTCACTAGATTCCAAAATTAAATTAAATTGGTTACATTTCCAGATGATACCAATCTGGGAGAGGAAGTTGATTCTGAAGAGACAGCTCAAGAAGCACAAAATAAATTGGATAGAATATATAAGTGGGCAAAACAATGATAGATGAAATGTAATGCGGACCGGGTACTGCGCATCGGATGAAAACTGTGTTACACAAATTCTCCATAAATGGTGCTGAAATAGCAAATCATGAAGTTGAAAATGAACTAGAATCTTAGTAGACTCAATAGAGAGATTTTGTGGCCTCCCAACCAGTCAAAAAGGATCGGGAATAATTAAACCGCCCCATTCCTGGAGCTGGTGGGCTACCCGGGGTGCTCATTTTCTGATATCATCCCTAATATCAGAGGGCTGAGGTATGAGGAACGACTGAAAAAACTTGGATGTTTCAACCTTTAAAGGAGGTGACTGAGAGATGAACGTATTGAGGTGTATAAGATAGCAAATGATATGGGAAGGTAAATGTAGAAAATTAACTTAAACTGAACTATAAGAGTAGGACAAGGGTCACAGAGTCAAACTAGTAAAAGGTTACATTTTAAACTGACGTCAGAAAGTTCTTTAGAGAGTGTGATCAAGTTCTGGATAGAAGAGTAGAAACAAAAGCGATGAATTATTTGATGCTGCAATGGAAGGATTGTAGGATCTTTCTGGATGGATGAGCTAAAATGGGTTGAATAGTCTTCTTCATCTGTAATTATCTTGTGATTTGTAATGTGCAAATGTATAAGGTGCTCAGGAAGTCCAAGGGCCTTTTAAATCAGGGTTAATGCAGTACTGGAGTACTCTCCAAGCATTGCCAAGACCAAGCATTGAGAGATGGAAACCCTCAGATAAACGCTTTGCAGTAACACAAAAATGTCAGTATAACTTGAATAAGACCCTATCTGGGAGACTGTCTCTAAGGCGCGTTTAACCCATTGTTCGTGGTCAAACATCAAGTAAGGAAGAGTAGAATCTTTACATTTACCTACTCTGGTCCCAGTTGGCAGCGAACAAGACCAGAATCTTCCTACCATAGTGATCTGGCTGTAGAAGGACCCCTGGAAACCCATCCATCAGAGCCCGTTTGATGCCAGGGTCGTCCGCTTTGAAGTTTTTGAACATGTCCAGGTTTTGTTGCCGATACTGAAAATACTGAGCAAGCAGTTTGAAGGTCTCGAAATGGTTAAACTTCCTGGCTCTCAGAAAGCGCAGGATAAAGGCATCGTCCGTGCGCAGGAAGCCGATATCAGGGCGGGTTATGATCATGTCTCTGACCTGCTGGATGTCCTGGTGTAAGGCGTCCGGATTCTCATTCAACTCCAACCGAGATTTCTCGATGGTTTCAGCGCGGAGCCCAGATTGCAGATGGGTCATTTTAGCAATAACAATACAAACAACGACCGTGCTCTTATTTTCTGACGATTCGCTACTAATGACCAGGCATCCCCGTCGCAACCAGTGTTGTGGCCATGGCCCCTTTCCCCAGACGATGAATTGGTCCGTAGCGTTGGCTTATTGAACCTTCTCTTCCATCTCTTGACAAAACATGATGCTGAAGTGAGCCCACATGGCTGGACTTTCTGGAACATACATGTGTGTATAAGAGTGAGATATCCATTAGTATATAACGATACTGTGTGCTTATTCACAGCGTCTCGCTGCTACCCAACTCTCAGTCTATTCATTGCAGCATATCCCATGTACTGCACCTCAAACAGCCACTCCAACCCTGCTCCACTTAGTCACCATTTACATGTGGATCTGTAAGGAAAAGCTAGTTGAAAACCCCTATTAAGAAAATAATGTATTTTTAAAAATGTTAACAAAACTTTCGTCTTTCTCTGGCGTGTCTACTAAGGAGATTAACGTGAGACGATATGGACTGATTCTTTGATTCCAGCATTTTATGGGAATGGGGTGATCCTCACTCTCCCACATTAAAGTTCTGATGTTTCTGTTTAATAGTAACATTTTACATTCCTGTTTAAGGACAAAGTATAATTAAAGGTGATTCGCAAGGTCACTGATTTATGACTGTTAAAAAAGGATAGAATCGTGAAAGTCGATATCCAAGTCTGCAAAAATCCTGGAATCCCATAAAATAAACCCTTGTTCACTCACCGTAAAGCAGTGACTCTAACTGGAAGAACGATATGAAATGGCATCCCCTAAACTCTGGCTAAAAAAATGTACAATCCCGTGGAATAAAATGATTTGGTTTTTAACACAATGGCCCTGGTTCTGAATCTGCTTTCGAAGCTTTATTATAGAAATATTCACACTTACATTATTTTCTGCAGAGCCCCAGTGACGGTCGCTAAACCCGTTTAATTTTCTTGTCCTATCTTCTTTGACTCCGCTTATGTAGAATTCTCTTGATCTTTTCTGAGTTTCATGTTTGGGATCAATTTTGCTAAAAGGTTCGATTTGTGTTTGTTTGCTCAAAAAACAAGCGGCCAGTGGCCGTGTGCCTGTGGTGTGATCGGCTCTGTGTGAGCACGGCCACTGTCCTAATGTGGAGCTGGGGACAAGTTAGGACATTGCAGAGAACCAGGATAAACGGAGGTACCCTCAGAATTATACTTACATCTACAATCTGTAATTCCAAACCCGAGTTACCAATATATTCTATACATTGTAGTAGGAAGTAAAGCTGTTACATATGAAATGAATTAGATAAACTGCCGTATCAAATGAGATCAAATCGCTTTAGACGGGGATGAACTGCCTCAGTTTAACACGTTTACATCGAAAGATTTGCACATATTTTCCATTTTCCTACTGACATGCCATTATTTAATCCTGTATTATAAAACCTAACAGGAGAAAATAAAACGGCAAATTATTATTTTAAAAATGAACATTGCCTCAGGCAAAATAGATGGGGAATTGTTGCACCTCGCCAGGTATTATCAGAGAGACCAACAGTTATTTACTGCCTCTACAAAGCCATTGATATTGTGCAGAAACCACACACAGTGCCGTTGAAGAATTGGTTTTAGCCAGAGCCAGCTGAGCAGGTGCATGCGGATGAATTGCAGATGGAGGAGCTGTCCATGCAGGGAGGTGCTGGCGAGCAGCCATTGAAAAAATACTTGGGATGCTGCAATGAAGGGCAATCAATGAATGCTACCGCTTTAAGAAGTGGAATCTCACCTTGGTTTGGGATTTTTTGGGGATTTTTTTTTTGTGTGGGGATTTTAATTATCCTCTCCTGTAATGCCGTCTCCTCAGCTGGACAGTGGAATGATGTCTTTGCCAACAACCGATTTCTCCTGAGTGCCTTGAATAAAGCCCCTAGACCCGCTATGATGCCAGCAATGGGCGGATGTAGTCCTGTCTGAATCCTGCGACACACTGAAAGAAGCGACCGGGTCCTAATGCCCGCTGTGACTCTACCCATGACAACAAAGGAGCAGGGTGACCTCCCACTGTCACAACACATCTTTCCCTGTTTTCCTGATACATCTTTGTATAACAATAAGTATTTCTGTTTTCAGAAAGTTTAAATGTAACTTACTTTTTCAATTAGGATCTAACTTCTTTCACCACTACCTCAAGTAACTGAACGTGTCAACTTTAAATTGGAGGGGGTTGCCGCACACTTTAGTTATTTTCCATATTTTTAAAGAAATACAATGCAAATTAAACACAGTCGTATCTTTAAAATTTGAGCTGGATTTCCTGCTATTATTTCAGCTATATTTATTAAGTTGTTCCTGGTGGCTGCATACACTGTTGATAAATATTATCTGATTCTTTGGCAATGATTTGTAGTAATTAGTCAAGTCTCAAATATTTCAACGTTAACGGTTTAAAATAATATTGGTACTCAACACTTCCAGTCATAACAGTTGGGTTCAACTAGGTAGCATTTATAGCTAGGATGTTTGGAATTAATATTAATCGACTGGGATATAATCTGGTGGACTTTAGGACTGCGGGGGAAATTGTGGGTACGTGGAAGGACGGATTCCCTACTGGCTTGATCCCTCGTCCACTGGTCGTGTTGGCACCCACAGTGACTGCAACCGTCAACATTCACAGCATTAATATACTGGCATCAAAACAAGCTAAACTTTGTCCGTGAATGGTCCATTTTTATGATTATAATGCCTGCGGTAATAAAAGCTTGTCCAGGAGACTGCCTTTAAAACACCTTTAGGTTGAACGAGAAGAGCTAATCCCGCAGCAAGAAATGTATCTGAATAAAAGGGGAGAGATCCGCTGAAACTAAAAGCTGATCCCCATATACTGATTCCCCTTGTACTGATCCCCTTTGTACTGAAACCCCCTACCTCAGTTCAACTGCTGCTGAAACCCACATCCATGCCTTTGATATCTCTAGACATGACTAGTCCAACACATTGTTGGCAGCCCTACCACCTTCCACCTTCCATAAACTTAAAATAAAAACAGAAAATGCTGGAAATACTCAGCAGGTCAGGCAGCATCTGCAGAAAGAGAAACAGAGTTAACGTTTCAGATCGATGACCTTTCATCAGAACTGCTTTTAAGTAACAGGGGGACTCGTGCCAACTAAGCAGAACGCGTTTTGCGCATGCGCAACTCTGGCCAAGTTTGTGCAAGTACACATCGGCCGACTTTTGCATATGTGTTCGAGTTCACGCATATGCAGTTCAACATCTATGTGTTGACGTCGTCCGGCGTGAGCCCTACTTTGACAAGTTCTACCAGGCTGTGTTCATGCATGTGCAAATCGTCAACATTTCTCAAGCATGCGCACTTCCAATTTTATGTGGTGATGTCATCAGGCATGCACAGTGATGTCATCAGGTATGCACAGTGATATCATCAGGCATGCACAGTGATGTCATCAGGCATGTGCATACCTACTTTTATGCTGCAATCTTTAAAACCTTCTTGTTGGAGTCTCCACCAAGAATGTTGAGACAAGAGAACATAGCCTTGAAACTTGTTTGCCCCTGAAAATGAGCACGGGGATCATAATGCGCGATCAACCTGCACCCGTTCGGAGGACTGCAGACAGTATGCGAACTTTGTGCTGCATGCTCATTTCCATGATTGTGGTGTTCAGCCCAGAGCTGAATGCACTGTTGAATGGCTTAACACTCAACAGGGGGTCCAAGTTTGTGCGAGGCTAGTACCATTTAAAGTTAGTCTGCACTAGTTAAAGAATGTCTGCACCTCTTGAGGAGGTGCATTTTGCCTGCAGCAGCTCAGTGAACTGGCTGTGGAAGACAGTGGAAAAGAACTATTAATGGTGGCCCAACAGGGGAGAGAGCATGCACCAAGGTTCTCCAATGCAGCGCTGGAGGCCTTGGTGCAGGAGGTCAATAGCAGGCGAGAAATCCTCTTTTGTTAAGGGATGGTAGTGTCTGACTAACTTGACTGAATTTTTTGAGGAGGTAACAAGGGGGGGGGGGGCGTCAATGAGGGTAGTCTACATGGATTTTAGCAAGGTTTTTGAAAAGGTCCCACATGGCAGACTGGTCACGAAAATAAAAGCCCATGGGATCCAGAGCAAAGTGGCAAGTTGGATCCAAAATTGGCTCAGAGACAGGAAGCAAAAGGTAATGGTTGATGGGTGTTTTTGTGACTGGAAGGCTGTTTCCAGTGAGGTTGCACAGGGCTCAGTACTAGGTTTCTTGCTTTTTGTGGCATATATCAATGATTTGGACCTGAATGTAGGAGGTATGATTAAGAAATTTGCAGATTATACAAAAATTGGCGGTGTAGTTGATAATGAAGAAGAAAGCTGTAGACTGCAGGAAGATATCAATGGACAGGTCAGGTGGGCAGAACAGTGGCAAATAGAATTCAATCAAGAGAAGTGTGAGGTAATGCATTTGGGGAAGGCTAACAAGGAAAGGGAATACACAATAAATGGTAGGACACTGAGAAGTGTAGAGGAACAGAGGGACCTTGGAGTGCATGTCCACAGATCCCTAAGGTAGCAGGCCAGGTAAATAAGGTGGTTAAGAAGGCATATGGGATACTTGCCTTTATTAGCCGAGGCATAGAATATAAGAGCAGGGAAGTTATGCTTGAATTGTATAAAACACTAGTTAGGGCACAGCTAGAGTACTGTGTGCATTTCTGGTCACCACATTACAGGAAAGATGTGATTGCACTAGAGAGGGTACAGAGGAGATTTACGAGGATGTTGCCTGGACTGGAGAATTTTAGCTATGAGGAAAGATTGGATAGGCTAGGGTTATTTTCTTTGAAACAGAGGAGGCTGATGGGAGACCTAATTGAGGTGCATAAAATTATGAGGCGCCTAGATAGAGTGGTCAGGAAGGACCTATTTCCCTCAGCAGAGTGGTCAATAACCAGAGGGTGGTAAGGGTCTAGAACTCACTTCCTGAAAGGGTGGTAGAGGCAGGAACCCTTATAACATTTAAAAAGTATTTGGATATACACTTGAAGTGCTGTAACCTACAAGGCTACAGACCAAGAGCTGGAAATTGGGATTAGACTGGATAGCTCTTTGTCAGTCAGTACAGACACAATGGGCTGAATGGCCTCTTCTTTGCTGTACATTTCTTTGATTTCTATGATTTTCACATGGGGCCAGGAGGCCCTCCAGGCAACAGAGAAAAGTAGAGTGGTAGTAGATAGCCACCATGGTGAATGCCAGCAGTGTGGCCCCGAGGACCTTTATGCAGTGCAGGAAGAAGTTTAATGACCTCACATGTATGGTCCAAGTCAGTGAATTCATCTTCAAATGCCATATCCCACAAGCTGCACTACTAGCCTCAAACACTGCTCAATTCACCACGCCCCCATCACTCAACTACCAACAATCTCTAGCAATCATGACTCATATATCACATTTACATGCTCCATCTCACCCTCACACAGTTACCACTCCTGCAAGCCTCACACCCATATCTCACAGCTTGCACACATTGTCAACTATTCAACCATGACAGGCACATCACCCAAACATATTGCACCACACTCACTGAGGCACTTCCCTTTCACTTGCAAGAAAAGGCGGCTCTCAACCGACGCCAGCAGGACTTAAGCAGTGGGGGCTCAGACTGCTGCCATCATGGTTGCATTTACCAGTGTGGAAAAGGGCTTGCAGGGTGTCACAGCAGTCATGCAATCTGTCCTTCAACAGATGGCTAAGAATGCTGAGGCGCCGCCCCGGGGGAGAGGCAGTGGCTCTGTGGCGGAAGAACCTGCTGAACTCTCTCAGTATGACAGTATTCATCCTTCCATCATTGCCACTCCGCCAGTGCTGTTCCTGTTGCCTGTCAGCCAGCCAGCCCGGACTGCTGCTGCCCATGCTGAGGTTGTGCAGTCCACAGCCGGGCCTTCTAGGCTCAGAACAGCTTGAGGTTGTCCCCCACTGAAAGTCAGCAGCATTCCACCAGCCATGCTGCATTCACTGTGGTAACTGCATAGGAGCACTAGGACAGACAAAGGCACATGGAAGACAGGCACTAAGGAATTGCAGAATTATGATTAGTTGACTTTTGAATGGATTTATGTATAATATTGAATGGATTTATATATAAAGTTAGATTGGAATGTTTCTTTTGTGGTGGCTTTTATTTCAGTATGTGGCCAAGAGGAAGCTGTGATGGTCAATAACAGAGGGAAGATAAGGTGTGAGACTATTGTTGATTGGGGAATTGGGGTTGCATTCACGTGTACTGTAATCGGATGAGTCAATCACGAATAGCCCGGACAGAAAGGGGCTGTCTAGGTTGTTTCCTCCCTTCCACGACCTCCTCTTCTGCTTCCTCCTCTTCTGTTTCCTCCTCGTGCTACACTTTCTCCTCCTTGTCCTCAGCTGGTCACTGTATATATTCACAATATATATAAATGATTTGGATGACGGAACCAAATATAATATTTCCAAGTTTGCTGATGACACAAAACTAGGTGGGATTGTGAGTTGTGAGGAAGATGCAACGATGCTGCAAGGCGATTTATAGATAGGTTGATAGAGTGGGCAAACACATGGCAGATGCAGTATAACGTGGATAAATGTGAAGTTGTCCACTTTGGTAGGAAAAACATAAGGACAAAGTATTATTTAAATGGTGATGGCTTGGGAAGTGTCGATATACAGAGGGACCTGGGTGGCCTTGTACACCAGTCATTGAAAGCAAACATGCAGGTGCAGCAAGCAGTTAGGAAGACAAATGGTATGTTGGCCTTCATTGCAAGAAGATTTGAGTACAGGAGCAAAGATGTCTTACTACAGTTATACAGGGCCTTGGTGACACCGCACCTGGAGTAGTGTGTGCAGTTTTGGTCTCCTTACCTAAGAAAGGATATACTTGCCATAGAGGGAGTGCAGTGAAGGTTCACCAGACTGATTCCTGGGATGGCAGGACTGTCGTATGAGGAGAGATTGGGTCGACTAGGCCTGTATTCACTAGAGTTTAGAAGAATGAGAGGATCTCATTGAAACGTATAAAATTATGACTGGGTTGGATAGAATGGATGCTGGGAGGATGTTTCCCCTGGCTGGGAAGTCTAGAACAAGGGGTCACAGTCTCAGGATACGGGGTAGGAAATTTAGGACCGCGATAAGGAGAAATGTTTTCACTCAGAGGGTGGTGAACCTGTAGAATTCTCTACCACAGAAGGCTGTGGAGGCCAAGGGGAGATAGATAGATTTCTAGAAATAAAAGGCATCAAGGGGTATGGGGAAAAAGCAGGAATATGGTGTTGAGATGGAGGATCAGCCATGATCATATTGAATGGTGATGTAGACTCGAAGGGTCGAATGGCCTACTATTGCTCCTATTTTCTATGTTTCTATGTTTCTATGTATGCCTAGTGGCAAGGGCTGGACCTCATGTTGGCGAGGTTGTGGAGTATGCAGCAGACCATGACAAATCTTGAGATACGTTCTGGTGAGTACTACAGGCCTCCTCCAGAACGGTTCAGGCAATGTTTAAGGACACTAATAGTTTTCTCAACCAGACTCCATGTGGCAACATAGCTCTTGTTGTACGCATGCTGCCCACGTTTGGTTGGGTTGCAGAGTGGAGTCATGAGCCAGGTGATCACTGGATAGCCCTTGTCGCCCAGTAGCCAACCTCTGGTTTGTCTTGGTGGCTCAAAGACTGAGGGAACTGCAGACTGGCGCAGAATGAAAGCATCATTACTACTGCCAGGATATCGGGCATTCACCATCATGATATGTTGAGCATGTTCGCACACCACCTACACATTCAGCAAGTGGTAATGTTTGTGCTTACGCTACATCTCAGGATTTAGATGCGGCGCCCGCAAAGCCACATGCGTGCAGTCGATGGCGCCCTGCACCATGGGGAAACTCGCTATCGTGGCAAAGCCGCAAGCACGCTCCGCCTACTTCTCGCTGGTCAGAGAAAAGACAATGAAATTCCCTCTCCTGGCATAAAGAGTGTCTGTCACCTCTCTTATGCAGCAGTGGATGGCGAACTGGGAAATGTTACAGATGTCGTCTGCTCCAGCCTGGAAGGATCCCAGTGAGAAGAAATTCAGGGCCATAGTTGCCTTCACAGCTACTGGCAGCGCTGTCCTTGCCCTGGAGAGAAGCTGCAGGTCTGGTTGTAAGAGGTGGCAGAGTTCTGTGAGCACCTCCTTCGTAAAGTGCAGATGCTTCACACACTCTCCTACTTCAGGCTGAGGTAAGAGAATTGCTCTCGGAAGACCCTAGGTGAGTAAGGCTTCCTGCTGAGAATCCTTCCCCCCTCCTCCCTCTGCGAGCAGCTTGTCCTCTTCTTCGCTGCCTCTGCTCCATCTCCCTGTCATGCTGCAGGCCAAGGATGATGACAACTAGAGCTCCCATGACTGGGAGCAAATGGTCTGACCAGATCCCTTGAAGTCAGAAGTAAGGCCTTCCCAACTTGCAGCACTGCTCCCTGTCACCTCACCAACTTTAAACAACTCTAGAAAGCTCCAAACACTTCCACAAACTTGCACAGAGCCAGTAGAAATTAAGCAGCAACTCACTTGATGATCCCTTTAAATATCGCTGGTAGGGGCTCCTTGCAACTGCTAAATGAATAGTCAGCTGTGCGAGGTTAACACTGGCCATTACTTCCAGCATTGAGGATGAAAATGGCAACGCCAATGTCAAATATGTCACGATTTGCCTACTCTATATACTTCAACCGCATGTTCCCAGCCCCGACACTACCATCCTACACCAAGGTGGCATCTGGCATGGCATGTGCCAAAATTGTGCATGTGGCTCGACCCAAAACTGCACCCATAAAGACTACACAACGGGCGCTACGCAATGAATTTTTAGCCTGCTATCTTTAAACCGGGAAAGCAGCTTTAAATTGCTTTAAATGTGAGTTCTTGAGCATTATCTACTGTTTATTGTACTTGTTTTCAGAATTTTTAATGTTATTTGTGAGAGTTTATATAGCTCTTAGGCTGGTTTCCTCCTTTACTCTGGATCGGCATCCTTGGCCATCCCTTTCTCCCCCAATCTTCGCTCTGCCACTGTTTTAGTTCCTCTGCCTCTAATAATGGGTGTATTTTAGCAAGTTCAAGTTTAATATTATTTGTGCCTTCCCTGGACTATGCTGAAATCTGGCTTCCACCACAACCCCCAACCATGCTACAATCTGTATTTTCTGCTGTCAAGTCCACGTAACTCTTTACAACTGGCTTTATCAGCTTTATTTTGCTAGTGTGTTTCCTGGTAAGAAATTTATTTTCCTGCACTGTAGTCCATTTCTCTGCTGCTTCTGGATCTTATAGTGACCTCCAAATTCACCACTGTTTTTATGCCCTGTGATCAATTCTGCACACTCCCTGGCTCTTCATTCTCATGGAATTACCTCCAGCAGTACGTCCTCCAATATTCTACTCTCCAAATAGCTTCTGGTTACTTTACTAGGGCCATTTTGTCCTAACCTTGTTATATGACCACGCCTATGTAACTTAAGTTTCCCTGTTTCCATTCGCATATGCGCTTTAACTGCCGCACTGGATCGGAGCACCTCACTTCTGTTTCCTCTTTCTTTTTTCTTTGGTTTTGTTTCCTGACAACAAAATGAATTTCTCGCGCATGCGCAGTTCCAGTTATTTTGCCGTCACGGAATCTTCACCGACTGCAGCCTCTTCGAAAAACGGAAGCAGCCCAAAGATGGCAATGGTGCGATTACTCCAGAAAGAGTAACGGTCATAAGCAGAGCGAGGCCAGGTTGCGAGTGGCACAACAGTGGAGCCACCAGAATCATTCAGCGAGAGGCGAGGATATGCTATTGCATGGCCAACTGACAGCTCGGTGTGAGTATGGAAAAGATGAACCAAGAGTTGAGGTGGCTCTGTGTGGGGAGGGTGTTCTCCAAGGACAGGGGACCGATGTATGTGAGGGGCCGTCTAGGAGTATCCAGGGGTGAGGGTCGCTGTGTGTTCCCCCCGTCCCTACCCTGGAAGCCGTTAATGGTATTGATGATCTGAGGTGATCCGGAGCCAGAGCCAGCAGCATCTCCTGAAGTGGCAAAGAGCAGGGGGGTGATTATGGATGGACCAACCATGCTCACACTTGGTACATCACAACAATTACATCGGCAAGTCAGGCCCACAGTAACCCATTCCACCATCTCCTCCGGAAGCTCCCGCAAGCTGGGGCTCCCCCTCTTCCCCTCTCCCTCTCCCCTCTCCCCCTTCATATCCTCCCAGCTCTTCTCCTCCCTCTCTCACCCTCTCCCCTTCTTCCCCTCCCCCTCTTCCTCTCACTCCCTCCCCATTCTCCCTCACCCATTCGCACTGTGGCTCAATTGATGCTGCCTGCCCTCAGAGGTCCCAGCAGATTGGAAAACAGCAAATGTAATGCCACTATTTAAAAAAGGAGGGAGCCAAAAGCAGGAAACTATAGACCAGTTAGCCTAACATCTGTGGTTGGGAAAATGTTGGAGTCCATTATTAAAGAAGCAGTAGCAGGACATTTGGAAAAGCAAAATTCGGTCAGGCAGAGTCAGCATAGATTTATGAAGGGGAAGTCATGTTTGACAAATTTGCTGAAATTCTTTGAGGATGTAACGAACAGGGTGGATAAAGGGGAACCAGTGGATGTGCTGTATTTGGACTTCCAGAAGGCATTTGACAAGATGCCACATAAAAGGTTACTGCACAAGATAAAAGTTCACGGGGTTGAGGGTAATATATTAGCATGGATGGAGGATTGGCTAACTAACAGAAAACAGAGAGTCGGGATAATTGGTTTATTCTCTGGTTGGCAAACAGTAACTAGTGGGGTGCCACAAGGATCAGTGCTGGGACCCCAAATATTTAAAATCTATATTAACGACTTGGCAGAAGGGACTGAGTGTAACGTAGCCAAGTTTGCTGATGATACAAAGATGGGAGGAAAAGCAATGTGTGAGGAGGACACAAAAACCCTGCAAAAGGACATAGACAGACTAAGTGAGAGGACAGAAATTTGGCAGATGAAGTATAATGTTAGAAAGTGTGAGGTCATGCACTTTTGCAGAAAAAAATCAAAGAGCAAGTTATTATTTAAATGGAGAAAGATTGCACAGTGCTGTAGTACAGCGGGACCGGGGGGTACTTGTGCATGAAACATAAAAGGATAGTATGCAGGTACGGCAAGTGATCAGGAAGGCCAATGGTATCTTGTCCTTTATTGCAAAGGAGATGGAATATAAAAGCAGGGAAGTCTTACTACAGCTATATAAGGTATTGGTGAGGCCACACCTGGAATACTGCGTGCAGTTTTGGTTTCCATATTTACGAAAGGATATACTTGCTTTGGAGGCAGTTCAGAGAAGGTTCACTAGGTTGATTCCTGGGATGAGGGGGTTGACTTATGAGGAAAGGTTGAGTAGGTTGGGCCTCTACTCATTGGAATTCAGAAGTATGAGAGGTGATCTTATCGAAACATATAAGATTATGAGGGGGCTTGACAAGGTGAATGCAGAGAGGATGTTTCCACTGATGGGGGAGACTAGAACTAGTGAGCATGATCTTAGAATAAGGGGCCACCTATTTAAAATAGAGATGAGGAGAAATTTCTTCTCTCAGAGGGTTGTAAATCTGTGGAATTTGCTGCCTCAGAAAGCTGTGAAAGCTGGGACATTGAATAAATTTAAGACAGATATAGACAGTTTCTTAAACGATAAGGGGATAAAGGGTTGTGGGGAGCGGGCGGGGAAGTGGAGCTGAGTCCATGATCAGATCAGCCATTAGATCTTATTGAGTGGCGGAGCAGGCTCGAGGGGCCGTATGGCCTACTCCTGTTCCTTTTTTCTTATGTTCTTGTTATGTAACATAGATAATGTAGTTGTCACCTTTTCATTTGCAATTGTAAGAAATGTTGAATTTAAATTCCTCTGTGGTGTTAAAGAAAATAAAATGATTTTATTTTGACACTCAAGTTATTTGGGAATGGTCATTCTGAGAAGAATTTGCATTCTTCTCCCACAATGATCAGCCCCACCCCATTCTATTCCCCCACTCTCTAACCTGGAGATGGGAATGGAGCATGGGGTGGGTTACTCAAATGGTGCGCTTTTAACCCCCGCCCGACCCTCTTCCACCCATCAAGGGGGAGTTGGTTTAAAATTGAGGCCTTTGTCTCTAAAGTGGACATTGACCTGCCCTGCATGCCAGCTCAAAGGTCAGTAAGCCTGTGGCATATCTTTCGCAGGCTTTGCATAAAACATTCCTGGACAATAGCTACACATCAAACTGACCCAAGCATTGGGAAAAGGAAGTAAATGTGTCATATGGAACTGAGAGCTAGATGTGTGTGGCGGGTTAAACATTTAATTTCGCTCAGCTTGTTTCAGCAATGAGCCTGTGTAGATTTGTCGCAGCCCAGCTCACTAGAGATAGAAACTGCACTATGTGAAGTTATAGTTGAATCCATTCTGTATTGGGAACAATATTACTGTCTGGAGGCAGTTTCTCCAGAAATTTACAAAAAGAAGCAATTTCAGGAGAATGTCAACAAGACAGCCTGAAACGCTAAAGAATGTTACAGGGTGGGCACACACTTGTCATTACTTAGGAGGCCTTCTGAATCCTTGTGCCATTCTGACCTTCGGATACATACATTTATCTGTTTGACCATTACATGTTTACTCTTTATTAAAGAAATAGCAATAGATCTAACGAGATATTAATAGATTCGAAGAGATATAAATAGATTAAGTGAATGGGCAAAACTGTGACAAATGGATTTTAATGTACGCAAATATGAGGTCATTAACTTTGGACCTAAAAAGGATAGAACAGAGTACTTTCTAAATGGTGACAAGCTAGAAATAGTGGAGGTCCAAAAAGACTTGGGGATCCATGTACATAGATCATTAAAATGTCATGGACAGGTACAAACTGTAACCCAACGGGGATATGCTGAGACAAATTGTACAACTCACTCACTGCCTGGGATCCCACCTGAGACCACAATGGTCTATCTGATCAGCCGGGAATCATATCTCCTGAACAAATCTCCAATTCCTAATCAATTTGTCACAAATTAACAGCAGAGCTCCTGCATGAGTCCTTGTGACAAACTGCTTCACCACCATTCAGGGAATGGGGAGAGGAAGAGTAGGACAACATTCCCGGAGTAAAACATCCGAAGGCAAATCAGACAAAGTTTGATATCAAGCCAAAGAAGGAGACATTCGGAAGAGAGAGAGGTAAAGAGGCAGAAAGGTTTAGGGAGGAAATTCCAGAGCTAAGGGCCTAAGCATGAAGGGTTTAAGGCTGGAGTAGGTTACAGAAATTGGGAGGGGTGAAACCATGGAGCAAGAAGGTGCAGAAACAGGCCATTGCTGAATGGTGCTCAGACTGAACACAGCAGCCATGGGTCTAATGGTCTCCTCCTGTGCCAGAAACACACAGGAAAGAGGCTGTTTACTGTGTCTTATCTTACAGATTGCAGCTTTCAGGTGACATCATCAGGCATGTGTGTATCCTTCAAATGGCAGCTTTCCGATCATTGCTGTACCTCTGCGCTTTCCCTGCTGTCTCTCACCATTCTTTAATATTTTACCTGGGGGTTTTTGAATGTTGTACTTCATCCCACTGTACCAGTCTCCTTGTAATAATGGATTTCGTTTCCTAAGGGATCTGGAAAAAAGGAGGAGGATTTGAAAATGGACATGTTCCTGACAGCGAAACTGCTGAAAACAAATGTCTCGTATCTGCACAGTTCAAGTTTAATGCCATGACATCATATTCAGTGGCTTCAGTCTCTTCAATGTCTTCCAAGCTGCGCATGCTTCCTGCGATTTACAAAGTAAAACAACCCATAAGCAGCGTAAAGATGGCGGCTATGTGATTGTTCCAGGAAACTTAATGGCGTGGGTGTGGGAAGGATGAGGTTAGGGGGCCTTGTGTGAGGAGGGTGCTCGCTGGCCACAGGGGGCCGTCCGGGAGAAACCGGTGGGTGGGCCGCTTTGTGACCTGTTCTCCCCTACATCCCTGGAGGCTGGTATTGCTATTGATGATCTGAGATGTGTGTGTGTAGGGATGATTCAGGATGTGTGTGTGTGTGGAGATGATTGCTGACATTCACTGGCTCCCGGTCAGACAATGCCTCAATTTTTAAATCCTTATTCTTTTCAGACCTGGGGCCAGTGAAGGTGAGCAAGGACACATACACACACCCTGAATCATCCCCCCACACACACCCTGAATCATTCTCACTCACACACATACCCAGATGCAGCGGACCTGAGCGATCTGAGCTTGGAGTGACAGCAAGATAAAGAGCACCGTAGAGAAGACCCCAGAGCAGAGGCAGCGGATCTGAGCGGTTGCAACTCAACACAGGAACGATTTAAAAGTGTGAAATCAGAGTAAAAAAACCTAAGGTGACGTCAGCACAAGGGAAGGAGCTGATTGGTGAGTAGCTGGTAAGTGATTTTTTAAAGTTCTAAGTTTAGTTCTGCTAATTTAGTGAATAGTCTATTAAATAGAGGCATGGCAGGCACCTCAGACCCATGGAATGCACATCTTGTTCCATGTGGGAAATCCAGGATGCTTCCAGTGTCCCAGACAACCATATGTGCAGGAAGTGTTGTCAACTGGAGGAGCTCGAGCTCCGGGTTTCCGAGCTTGAGCAGCAGCTGCCGTCACTGCATGCATCCGTGAGGCTAGAGCTACGAGGATAGCATGTTTCAGGAGGTGATCACCCCACAGCTTAAGAGTGTGCAACCAAAGAGGGAATGGGTGACCACCAGAAAGAAAAGTAGGTACAAGCAAGTAGTGCAGGAGTCCGCTGAGTGCATCTCGCTCTCCAACCGGTATACTGCTGAGAACATAAGAATTAGGAACAGGAGTAGGCCATCTAGCCCCTCGAGCCTGCACCGCCATTCAACAAGATCTTGGCTGATCTGGCCGTGGACTCAGCTCCACTTACCCGCCCGCTCCCCGTAACCCTTAATTCTCTTATTGGTTAAAAATCTATCTATCCATGACTTGAATACATTCAATGAGCTAGCCTCAACTGCTTCCTTGGGCAGAGAATTCCACAGATTCACAACCCTCTGGGAGAAGAAATTCCTTCTCAACTCGGTTTTAAATTGGCTCCCCCGTATTTTGAGGCTGTGCCCCCTAGTTCTAGTCTCCCCGACCAGTGGAAACAACCTCTCTGCCTCTATCTTGTCTATCCCTTTCATTATTTAAAATGTTTCTATAAGATCACCCCTCATCCTTCTGAACTCCAACGAGTAAAGACCCAGTCTACTCAATCTATCATCATAAGGTAACCCCTTCATCTCCGGAATCAGCCTAGTGAATAGTCTCTGTACCCCCTCCAAAGCTAGTATATCCTTCCTTAAGTAAGGTGACCAAAACTGCACGCAGTACTCCAGGTGCGGCCTCACCAATACCCTATACAGTTGCAGCAGGACCTCCCTGCTTTTGTACTCCATCCCATTCGCCTTCCTGATTACCTGCTGCACCTGCAAACTAAGTTTTTGGGATTCATGCACAAGGACCCCCAGGTCCCTCTGCACCGCAGCATGTTGTAATTTCTTCCCATTCAAATAATATTCCCTTTTACTGTTTTTTTTTTCCAAGGTGGATGACCTCACACTTTCCACTGTATTCCATCTGCCAAACCTTAGCCCATTCGCTTAACCTATCTAAATCTCTTTGCAGCCTCTCTGTGTCCTCTACACAACCCGCTTTCCCACTAATCTTTCTGTCATCTGCAAATTTTGTTACACTATACTCTGTCCCCTCTTCCAGGTCATCTATGTATATTGTAAACAATTGTGGTCCCAGCAACGATCCCTGTGGCACACCACTAACCACCGATTTCCAACCCGAAAAGGACCCATTTATCCCGACTCTCTGATTTCTGTTAGCCAGCCAATTCTCTATCCATTTCCTAATACATTTCCTCTGACTCCGCGAACCTTTATCTTCTGCAGTAACCTTTTGTGTGGCACCTTATCGAATGCCTTTTGGAAATCTAAATGCACCACATCCATCGGTACACCTCTATCCACCATGCTCATTATATCTTCAAAGAATTCCAGTAAATTAGTTAAACATGATTTCCCCTTCATGAATCCATGTTGCGTCTGCTTGATTGCACTATTCCTATCTAGATGTCCCGCTATTTCTTCCTTAATGATAGTTTCAAGCATTTTCCCCACTACAGATGTTAAACTAACCGGCCTATAGTTACCTGCCTTTTGTCTGCCCCCTTTTTTAAACAGAGGAGTTACATTAGCTGCTTTCCAATTCGCTGGTACCTCCCCAGAGTCCAGAGAATTTTGGTAGATTATAACTAATGCATCTGCTCTCACTTCCGCCATCTCTTTTAATACCCTGGGATGCATTTCATCAGGACCAGGGGGCTTGTCTACCTTGAGTCCCATTAGCCTGTCCAGCACTACCCCCCCTAGTGATAGTGATTGTCTCCAGGTCCTCCCTTCCCACATTCCTGTGACCAGCAATTTTTGGCATGGTTTTTGTGTCTTCCACTGTGAAGACCGAAGCAAAATAATTGTTTAAGGTCTCAGCCATTTCCACATTTCCCATTATTAAATCCCCCTTCTCATCTTCTAAGGGACCAACATTTACTTTAGTTACTCTCTTCCGTTTTATATATCTGTAAAAGCTTTTACTATCTGTTTTTATGTTTTGTGCAAGTTTACCCTCGTAATCTATCTTTCCTTTCTTTATTGCTTTCTTAGTCATTCTTTGCTGTCATTTAAAATTTTCCCAATCTTCTAGTTTCCCACTAACCTTGGCCACCTTATACGCATTGGTTTTTAATTTGATACTCTCCTTTATTTCCTTGGTTATCCACGGCTGGTTATCCCTTCTCTTACCGCCCTTCCTTTTCACTGGAATATATTTTTGTTGAGCACTATGAAAGAGCTCCTTAAAAGTCCTCCACTGTTCCTCAATTGTGCCACCGTTTAGTCTGTGTTTCCAGTCTACTTTAGCCAATTCTGCCCTCATCCCACTGTAGTCCCCTTTGTTTAAGCATAATACGCTTGTTTGAGACACTACTTCCTCACCCTCAATCTGTATTACAAATTCAACCATACTGTGATCACTCATTCTGAGAGGATCTTTTACTAGGAGATCGTTTATTATTCCTGTCTCATTACACAGGACCAGATCTAAAATAGCTTGCTCCCTTGTAGGTTCTGTAACATACTGTTCTAAGAAACAATCCCATATGCATTCTATGAATTCCTCCTCCAGGCTACCCCGTGCGATTTGATTTGACCAATCGATATGTAGGTTAAAATCCCCCATGATTACTGCCGTTCCTTTTTCACATGCCTCCGTTATTCCCTTGATAATTGCGCGCCCCACCGTGAAGTTATTATTTGGGGGCCTATAAACTACGCCCACCAGTGACTTTTTCCCCTTACTATCTCTAATCTCCACCCACAATGATTCAACATTTTGTTCATTAGAGCCAATATCGTCTCTCACAACTGCCCTGATATCATCCTTTATTAACAGAGCTACCCCACCTCCTTTCCCTTCTTGTCTATCTTTCCGAATCGTCAGATACCCCTGTATGTTTAATTCCCAGTCTTGGCCACCCTGCAACCATGTTTCTGTAATGGCCACCAAATCATATCCATTTGTAATGATTTGTGCCGTCAACTCATTTACTTTATTTCGAATGCTGCGTGCGTTTAGGTAGTGTGTTTTAATACTAGTTTTTAAACCATGATTTTTAGTTTTGACCCCTCCTGCAGTCCCTATATATTCAGTGGCCCTTTTTGTTTTTTGCCTTGGGTTTCTCTGCCTTCCACTTTTACTCATCTCCTTTCTGTCTTTTGCTTTTGTCTCCTTTTTGTTTCCCTCTGTCTCCCTGCACATTGGTTCCCATCCCCCTGCCATATTAGTTTAACTCCTCCCCAATAGCACTCGCAAACACTCCCCCTAGGACATTGGTTCCGGTCCTGCCTAGGTGCAGACCGTCCGGTTTGTAATGGTCCCACCTCCCCCAGAACCGGTTCCAGTGAGGGCAATGTTTCCTCTGGGGAGTGTAGCCAGAGCCAAGTGCACGGCACCACAGATGGCTCAGCTGTATGGGGGGGGGGGGGGGGGGGGCGGAGGAACATTGGGAAAGCAATAGTGATACGGGGTTCATCATCATCATAGGAAGACTTCGAAATCGAGGCAGACTTGCTTCAACTCCAAAAGTGAGTACTCAGGTGACTGAACAGTCCAATATGGGAATTACAGTCTCTGTTATAGATGGGACAGACAGTCATTGGAGGAAAGGGTGGGTAGGGAGTCTGGTTTGCCGCCCCGCTCCTTCCACTGCCTGCGCTTGTTTTCTGCATGCTCTCGGTGACGAGACTCGAGGAGCTCAGCGCCCTCCCGGATGCTCTTCCTCCATTACGGGCGGTCTTTGGCCAGGGACTCTCAGGTGATGGTGGGGATATTGCACTTTATCAAGGAGGCTTTGAGGGTGTCCTTGAAATGTTTCCTCTGCCCACTTGGGGTTCGCTTGCCCTGTAGGAGTTCCAAGTAGAGCGCTTGCTTTGGGAGTCTTGTGTCGGGCATGCAAACAATGTGGCCCGTCCAACAGAGCTGGTCGAGTGTGGTCAGTGCTTCGATGCAGGGGATGTTGGCCTGATCGAGAACACTAACATTGGTGCATCTGTCCTCCCAGGGGATTTACAGAATTTTGCGGAGACATCGTTGGTGGTATTTCTCCAGTGATTTGAGGTGTCTACTGTATATGGTCCACGTCTCAGAGCAATACAGAAGGGCAGTACAGCCCTGTAGACCATAAGTTTTGTGCCAGATTTGAGGGCCTGATCTTCGAACACTTTCTTCCTCAAGCGGCCGAAGGCTGCGCTGGAGGCGGTGTTGAACCTCATCGTCGATGTCTGCCCTTGCTGATAATAGGCTCCCGAGTTATGGAAAGTGGTCTACATTGTTCAGGGCCGTGTCGTGGATCTTGATGACTGGGGGGCAGTGCTGTGTGGCGGGGTCAGGTTGGTGGAGGAACTTTGTCTTACCGATGTTTAATACCCATTAAGGCCCATGCTTTCGTATGCCTCGGTGAAGATGTTGATGATGACTTGGAGTTCAGCCTCTGAATGTGCGCAGAAGCAAGCGCCGTGTGTGTAATGTAGCTCGACGACAGAGGAGGGACGATCTTGGATCTGGCCTGGAGGCAACGAAGGTTGAACAGGTTCCCACTGGTTCTATAGTTTAGTTCCACTCCAGTGGGGAGCTTGTTGAGTGTGAGGTGGAGCATTGCAGTGAGGAAGATCGAGAAGCGGGTTGGCGCAATGACGCAGCCCTGCTTGACCCTGGTCCGAACGTGGATTGGGTCTGTGGTGGATCCGTTGGTCAGGATCATGGCTTGCATGTCATCATGGAGCAGGCGGAGGTTGCCGATAAACTTTTGCGGGGCAGCCGAAACGGAGGAGGACGCTCCATAGTCCCTTGCGGTTAACAGTATCAAAGGCCTTTGTAAGGTCAAAGGAAGCCATGTACAAGGATTGGTGCTGTTCCCTGCATTTCTCTTGTAGTTGTCGCGCGGTGTCCGTTGTACCTCGTAGTGGACAGAATCCGCACTGTGACTCCGGGAGGTGCTCCTCAGCCACAGGGAGAAGACGGTTGAGGAGGATTCCAGCGATGACTTTCCCAGTGGCTGATAACTGGGAGATTCCTCTGTGGTTACTGCAGTCGAACATGTCTCCTTTTTAAAAGATGATCACGATTACTGCATCTCTAAGATCGCCCGGCATGCTCTCCTCCTTCCATATGAGAGAGATGAGGTCATGCATTCATGCCAAAAGTACCTCTCCACCATATTTTAGTACCTCAGCGGGGATTGCATCTGCTCCCGATGCCTTGTTATTCTTGAGCTGATGGATGGCCTTTTCTACCTCGTGCAGGGCTGGGGTTTTGTTGAGGTGGTGGCGGGTAGCATGCTGTGGGATGGAGTCGATGACACTCATGTCAAAGGCAGAGTCTCGATTAAGGCGATCTTCAAAGTGCTCCTTCCAGCGGGTCCTGACTGCCTCAGTGTCCTTGATGACTAACTCCCTGTTCTTGGTCAGCAGTGCGGTGTGGCCTTCAGTGCTTGGGCTATAGGTGGACTTGACTGCAGTGAAGAATCCTTGCACATCATGGCTGTTGGCCAGTTGCTGAATCTCCTGCGCTTTCTCCACCCACCATCTATTCTTTAGTATGCGGGTTTTTTGCTGGACCTCGGCCTTAAGCCGTCTGCAAAGCTGCTTTGCTGCTCCCAAGTTGGGTTGTTGTTTTAGGTTCAGAAATGCCCTGTGCTTTCTATTTATTTGCGCTTGGATCTCCTGGTCATTCTCATCAAACCAGTCCTGGGGCTAGATTTTAAACTTTTGTGATTATCGCCCAAAAATGGGCATTATTTCTGGCATGGATGATAAAAATGGGTTTTCAGATCGTTGGCTTCTCGCCCATTCTCAAAGCACCTAGTCTCCATTTTTGAAATTGGGCGTTACTGCGAGCGATATGAAATGGGCGGTAGCCTTAAATCTTGCTGACCTTCTGCCGTAAAGTGGCATCGTCCTTAGCAATGGCATGGCAACGCTCGATTCCTGCAATTCAGGAGGTCAAGGGTCATCATGACATGCGCAGAAGAGGAGACAGAGAGAGAGAGAGAGCTGAGAGCAACTGAAGGCGTGTGTGGGTGTGGTGTGGCTGCTTTGGGAGGAAGGAAGGAGACTTTAGAGCTCTACAGCAAATAGGGAAACAAAAATTAGCTGTTACCAGCCACATATTTGCCCGAATTTGGCCTATAATGGAGGGAGAGGAGTAGGCGACACAGCATGCTGTGGAGACTGATGCTGGAGAGAGCAGTGAGGTAGGAGAGGAGCACATTGGAGGGCGCAAAAGAGCAAGGAGGTTCTCAGATGAGGCAAATGCCTCCCTCCTGCAGGGGTCGAGTTATGCTGGGATGATTTGACACAGGGAGGGCGTGGGAAGCCCACCCAAAGACCTACCAGAAGATATGGACTGAGATAGCAGAGGTGGTCGTCGGCTACCAACGAGGTGCGTAAGGGCAACCAATGCCGCAAACAATGGAATGACCTTGTGGGATCCGCAAGGGTAAGTATTACATTTATTTACATGTACTTATGTATTTATATAATTTGATTTGTAACAGTCATGAGTGACTATCAGCAGATGTGAGGTCTTCCACTTTTTACCGGGAATGTTTTCCTCAAAACCTGCGGTCACACTGCACGTCTTTAGATAAAGAATGATAATTATAAGCATGATTGCATCTGTTGGTTGTGTGTTGTATCAGTCCCTGTGACAGTACCTAGCAATGATATCACGTAATGATCTCACGCCATGTCGTTCTGTCACCTTTTGCAGAAGAAGCTATTGACGATGGGGTCCATGCAGAGGCAAACGGGTGGGGGTCCACCAGTCCCCAGTGACATCACTGAGATGGAGGAGCGGGTGCTCGCACTCGTGGGGAAGCACACCTGGACAGCCTTGGAAGCATCTGCTGACCCTGAAGTGATGCCACGTGAGTAAATTTTACACCATTGCGTGATGTAAAGTCAATAGATGCTACACCCATTCATATCCGAACAACCATATATGATAGATGATTTCTAAAATTGTCCTAGAAATAATGCTGGCCTAATGAAAATCATTGCAATGCAAATGTGTTGATGGCCATGAAATGTGATGTCTGTTATGATTTTGAGAGCGGTGGTGCTTTTGTCGTGCATATGCTGTGTGTAGCGCTGGACTCACCTTGTCACCCTAGCACCCACTTCTCCTCTAATAACCTCATTTGTGTTTTGCAGCTCAACCAGCAGCGCGGCCCCAGGCAAGATCACAGAGGCCAGAAGGTGGGGGCGCGAGGCCCGACTCTCCGGACGATCCTACATCTGGTGCTGAGGGGCTCCAATTCTCACCCGTCAATCCGCTGGGTCTGTTCTCCACGGATGAGTGCGCCGACTTCGAGGAACCTGCATCGCCACGCTCCAGAAGCCATTCCACCCCAAGGCCATCTAGTGGTCCTCCGGTCATTCCCGCCTCCACTCTGGAGGTACCGGCCCCAATACCTCGCCACAGGGCATCCCATTTGTCCCCAGGACGGTGCCGACCTCGCGGAGGCTTCGTGGACGCAGCAGGTCTGGTCCACGAGCGCCAGATGAGAGCGGAGAGATGGTACAGTTGTCCAGGAGGACTGTAAACACTGGTGACCAGCTCATCGAAGCATTGGGGGGCATATCCCGACAGCTGGCCACCATGACTGAGTACATTCCATGGATGGCGGAGGTCCTGGATATGATAGCCAGGAACACTGCTGGCACAGGCATCCCAATGGTCCCAGAGCACGGCACTCCACCCCTATGTTCGGCACCACCACTGAGAACGACAGATAAGAGAAAGGACTAAGATCCTGCTTCTGCATCAGAGAATGTTGCCCCCTCGGCACCCCCCACTCCCGTACCCATGCAACCACTGCCTCTGTCTTCATCCCCCCTAATGAGGCACTGCCTGAGGAGCTCCTTGGCCAGGCGCCGTGGAGCGAGGAGTGGAAGGGGTAGAGGTGGGGAGAAGAAACATAGAAACATAGAAACATAGATACATAGAAAATACGTGCAAGAGCAAGCCATTCGGCCCTTCAAGCCTGCACCGCCATTCAATATGATCATGGCTGATCATTCAACCTCAGTACACCACCCAGCCTTCTCTCCATACCCCTTGATCCCTTTAGCCGTAAGGGCCACATCTAACTCCCTTTTGAATATGTCCAACGAACTGGACTCAACAACTTTCTGTGGCACAGAATTCCATAGGTTCACAATTCTCTGAGTGAAAAAGTTTCTCATCTCGGTCCTAAATGGCTTACCCCTTATCCTTAGACTGTGTCCCTGGCTCTGGGCTTCCCCAACATCGGGAACATTCTTCCTGCAACTAACCTGTCCAGTCCCGTCAGAATTTTGTACGTTTCTATGAGATCCCCTCTCATTCTTCTAAATTCCAGTGAGTATAAGCCTAGCCGATCCAGTCTTTCCTCATATGTCAGCCCTGCCATCCTGGGAATCAGTCTGGTGAACCTTTGCTGCAATCCCTCAATAGCAAGAATGTCCTTCCTCAGATTAGGAGACCAAAACTGTACACAATACTCAAGGTGTGGTCTCACCAAAGCCCTGTACAACTGCAGTAAGACCTCCCTGCTTCTATACTTAAATCCCCTCGCTATGAAGGCCAACATGCCATTTGCTTTCTTTACTGCCTGCTATACCTGCATGCCTACCTTCAATGACTGATGTACCATGACACCAGGTCTCATTGCACCTCCCCTTTTACTAATCTGTCACCATTCAGATAATAATCTGCCTTCCTGTTTTTGCCACCAAAGTGGATAACCTCACATTTATCTACATTATACTGCATCTGTCATGCATTTGCCCATTCACCTAACCTATCCAAGTCCACCTGCAGCCTCTTAGCATCCTCCTCGCAGCTCGCACTGCCACCCAGCTTAGTATCATCTGCAAACTTGGAGATATTACATTCAATTCCTTCATCTAAATCATTAATGTATATTGTAAATAGCTGGGGTCCCAGCACTGAACCTTGCAGTACCCCATTTGTCACTGCCTGCCATTCTGAAAAGGACCCGTTTATTCCCATTCTTTGCTTTCTGTCTGCCAACCAGTTCTTTATCCACATCAATACACTACCCCCAATACCTTAATTTGCCTTAATTTTGCACACTAAT
Organism: Pristiophorus japonicus; assembly: GCF_044704955.1. Taxonomy (NCBI): domain Eukaryota; kingdom Metazoa; phylum Chordata; class Chondrichthyes; family Pristiophoridae; genus Pristiophorus; species Pristiophorus japonicus. The sequence continues at coordinate 406,690,679 of NC_091977.1, forward strand.
CTCATGTGTGGGACCTTGTCAAAAGCCTTTTGAAAGTCCAAATAAACCACATTTACTGGTTCTCCCTTATCCATTCTACTTGTTACATCCTCAAACAATTCTAGAAGATTTGTCAAGCATGATTTCCCTTTCATAAATCCATGCTGACTTGGACCGATCCTGTCACTGCTTTCCAAATGCACTGCTATTGCATCTTTAATAATCGATTCCAGCATTTTCCCCACCACCGATGTCAGGCTAACCGGTCTATAATTACCCGTTTTCTCTCTCCCTCCTTTTTTAAAAAGTGGGGTTACATTAGCTACCCTCCAATCCATAGGAACTGATCCAGAGTCCATGGAATGTTGGAAAATGACCAGCAATGCATCCACTATTTCTAGGGCTACTTCCTTAAGTACTCTGGGGTGCAGACTATCAGGCCCTGGGAATTTATCGGCCTTCAGTGCCTTCAATTTCCCTAACACCATTTCCTGACTAATAAGGATTTCCCTCAGTTCCCTCTTCTCGCTAGACCCTTGGTCCCCTAGTATTTTCGGGAGGTTATTTGTGTCTTCCTTAGTGAAGGCAGAACCAAAGTATTTGTTCAATTGGTCTGCCATTTCCTTGTTCCCCATTATGAATTCACCTGATTCTGACTGCAAGGGGAGGGGGCAAGGAAAGTGAGGTGCATGTCCGCAGGTGATGGCTGTGTTATGTCTCCATCTGGGTGTATGCAATTTGTTGTAATGTATGGGGGGAGGGGACCACCCTCCTGCTTTGCGTTTGTATTCTGCGTTGCTGGACATGTTGAACATTTGATTGATGTCAATGGTGAAAAAAGTGGGGTGTGGGCAGGGGTTGGGTGTTTTTGCCTGTGATAGTTATGATTTCAGACGAATGTTGGTATAAAAATTTTTTTATTGAACATCACCTTGTTGCGCATTGTCTCAGATAGCTGGACCATTACACACTGGTGATTCCTTAACATGAAAGGGTTAAATAAAACTGAACCTCAATCAACGTAAATTTTAATTGGCATCAATGTGATGGGCACCATTGATGTCTGAGCTGCACACACACAGCAGTGTGTCAGCTTTGTCACTCACAGCAACGTTCTTTCAGGCAAATCGTTCAGATATCAGCTCCTCACATAAGAGTCTTGGAGCTATGTAGCCACCACGGGCCCTTTCCTGCAGTCTGGAGGGGGTCATGGGCATCGTGGCATAGCCAGCCTGATTGTCTGGCCCTAGGTCAGCGTCTAGCCCCTCGTCCTCCTCTTCCTCTCTCTCCTGAGGTGGAGCGTCAGTCCCTTCTGGCAATTCTTGGCCTCTCCTGATAACCAGATTGTGCAGCATGGAGCACACAATCACAAATTTACGTACTTGCTCAGGGTTGTATTGTAGCTCCCCTCCTGAGTGGTCCAGACACCTAAAGCGCTGCTTAAGCACAGTTATTGTTTTGTGGACCACATTGCATGTGTCTCTGTGGCTCTGGTTGTATCGCTTCTCGGCCTCGGTATGGGTGGCATGCAGTGGGGTCATCAGCCAGGTGGCTAGGCCATATCGGTTATCACCAAGCATCCAGCATTGTCCTTGTGACTGACTCTTAAAGATGTCAGATACAGTGCTCTCATGCAGGATGTGAGCCTCATCAAAGCTGCCCAGACATTTGACATTCACTGCCATGATGATCTGGTTGTGGTTGACAACTAGTTGGACCTTCCGGGAGTGAAATCCTTTTCTGTTACAAAAACGCTTCGGTTCCTGAGAAGGTGGCCGCATGGCGATGTGAGTGCTCCCTATATAGCTCCCTGCACCCTGGGGAACTTAGCAATGCGGCAGAATGCTCTAGCCCTGTCAGTCTGAGCCTCCGTGGTCATGGGAAAGCCGATAAAGTCCATCCTTCTCGCGTGCAGGGCCTCCATGACCTGTCTAATGCAGCGATGAGTTGCATGGTGAGACAGAAGACAAATCTCAACCGCGGAGGCCCGAAAGGAACCGGATGCATAGAAAGACAGTGCCGCGGTGTTCTTGACCTTGACTGACACTGATGGCAGGCTGCATATGTGGCCTGATGAGCTCACATATTTCATTGATCACCACCTTGTGGAAGCGCAGTCTCCGAAGGTAGGTGTGGTTGGAGATGTCAAGGTAAGACCTCTTTTCCCTGTACATGTGGGATGTATATGGTCTGGCCCTCCTCCTCATTCACGTCTTAAATTGGGGACATAATGATGTGCATCACACATTGAGCCATCTGTACTTTGCAGCACCTGTGTATTAATCGATACAGGTTGAGAAATGGCTGGCCCCATTGCAATGAAAGTATAATAGTGATTGATCAGAAGCAATAATTTCCTCACTAAAATGCACCTAGAGTAAACCCGCAATAGTCCAGAGTCTGAAAATATGTCTGTTGAGATGGTCACTTCACCTGAGAAGAACTCCAGAGTCAATCCAAACTCCCCTGAAATTGAAGCAGCCTATTGAATGAAGCGACCTGTGATTTTAAAAATGGCAGTCACACCGCTGGCTTTAGTTCAGAACAGTTCCACTTTTTCCGAGCGTTTTTTTGAGCGAGCGATATTGTGGGCGATATGTGTGCGAGGTGGTGGAAAAGTGATGCTGGGCAATCTCCTGGGCGTTAGTTTCGCCAAATGTGGTCTTTACGACAAAAAATAATGGGCAGGAGTTATTATAGAATCTCGGCATTAATTCCGTGCGGAAAGTAACGCTGGATGATATTATGGGCGTTGATTTCATCCATGCTAATGATTCCGCCCCAAAAAAGTGCGCGGGCGGTATTATTTTTTCTCGGCGTTAAGCACACGGGGAAAGTAACGTTCGCTGATAAGTTTCGTAAAAATGCCTGTCAGTTTCCATTTTGTGGCTAAATGGGCGATATCTGGGCGTTATACATCATTTCTGCGGTAAAATGGATGTTAAGTGGGCGTTAAGCATGCAAAAAACATGGAAAGTCTAGCTCCTGGTGTTTCCTGTTTGAGTGACCGAGCATCTCTTCGCAGGCACTGGTTATGGAGGCCTGGAGGGCAGACCAAGCGCTGTGGGCATTCTGCGTCTCGGGATCATCAAGGCACGCCAGGTTAGCTGTGAGGCACTGGCTGTATAGGGCTCTCTTAGCTCGGTCTTTGAGAGTCCTGGTGTTGATTTTTCTGCGGCACTGCTTCTGCTGCCGTCGCCACTTTGGGGCTATATTGATGTCGATGACGGAACGGATTAGGCGGTGGTCCATCCAGCAGTCGTCGGCACCTGTCAAGGCAGGGGTGATTCGCACGTCCTTGCGATCCCTTCAATAGTTAAGGGAACAGACAGGCGTTTCTGCGGCCGCAGACATGTTTCTAGGATGGTATGTTGCCTCCCTGGTGTCAGGGTCAAGGATGTCACTGAAAGGCTGCAGAACATTCTGAGGGGAAGGGTGAACAGCCAAAGGTCGTGGTCCATATCGATATCTGTAAAGTCCTGTCCCCTCAGTACAGATTCACTCAAGGCATGTAGTGAAGTCAAGGTCATTCTGGACCTGCACCTTTATTTCACAGCTCTGGAATGCTGCACTTGCCTGAGACCTGTCCTTATATACCTGTCTCTTGCAAGTGCACCCCTGGTGGTAAGGTATGCTTGTGGTTACAGGTCATATCTTAGTACAGTCATGTATAGCATGTTAGGATACAGTTATATATAATAATGTAAGATACATGACATCACCCTCCCCCAAGGTCTTATTGTCTTTATAGGTTCAGTCTCTCAGGTGGTCTACGCTCTCGCGTGGAGCGTCTGAGTTGTGGTTCAGTTGTTTGCCTTGGTGTCTGTTTTTCTTTGGGTGTGGTACTGGTATCTCGCCTGGGCTGTCTGTTTCGATTGGTGTGATTGTTGTTGACTGGCCTGGGCTGCCTGTTGGGATTGCCCTCTCCTCAGGTTGTTCCCTCTGTCTGTCCACCAGATGTGGTGCGAGTTCCACATTGTAGTCTGCCTCTGGTTCCGCACTGTTGTTGGTAAATCTGCTTTTGACTTGGTCTACATGCCTCCGGCAGGTTTTGCCATTGTCCATTTGTACTACCAGTAGCCTGTTTCCTTCCTTGCCCGTTACTGTCCCTGCAAGCCATTTGGGACCCCTGCCATAGTTTAGTACAAACACTTTGTCCCCTATCTCATTCCATCTCCCCCTCGAATTTCTGTCATGGTACTCAGTCAGCTTACGGCGCTTTGCCTCAACGATTTTGTGCATGTCTGGGAGGATTAATGAGAGCCTTGTTTTTAAAGTCCTTTTCATCAACAGTTGCGCGGGGGGATCCCAGTCAGTGAGTGTGAACGAGATCTGTATGCCAGCAGCAGTCGCGGCAGGCGACCCTGCAGCGTGGGACCTTGGATTTTAAGCATGCCTTGTTTAATGATTTGCACTGCTCTCTCCGCCTGGCCGTTGGAGGCCGGCTTGAACGGTGCTGTCTTGACGTGATTTATGCCGTGGTCAATTATAAAGTCTTGGAATTCTGCGCTGGTGAAGCACGGACCATTGTCACTGACCAATATGTCAGAGATTCCGTGCATTTCAAACATGGTTATGAGGCTCTCCACAGTGGTGGAGGTTGTGCTCGAGTTTAAAACGATGCATTCGATCCACTTTGAAAATGCATCTACAACTACGAGGAACATTTTGCCCATGAATGGGCCCGCATAGTCTATGTGCACACGCGACCACGGTTTGGTAGGCCAGGGCCAGGGCTCAGGGGAGCCTCCCTGTGGGCACTGCTGAGTTGGGCACAAATGGTGCACCTTCGGACGCAGAGCTCCAAGTCCGCGTCAATACCAGGTCACCAGATGTGGGATTTGGCTATGGCCTTCATGAGAACGATCCCCGGGTGCTCGCGGTGGAGCTCCCGGACAAATGCCTCTCTGCCTCGCAGAGGCATGACTACTCGGCTGCCCCACATCAGGCAGTCTATTTGTAGTGATAGCTCATGCATGCGCTTGTGAAAGGGTTTTAATTCCTCGGGGCAGGCATTGCGAGCCTCTGCCCAGTCACCGGTTAGGACACATCTTTTTACTAAGGATAACGTGGGGTTGCTGGCCGTCCAGGCTCTGATTTGGCGAGCCGTCATGGGTGAACCTGTGGACTCAAAGACATTGATTGCCATGACTATCTCACAGTCCTGTTCGTCAGATCCTTCGTGGTCGCCAGGGGTAGCCTGCTGAGCGCGTTGGCATAGTTGTCTGTGCCTGGTCTGTGCCTTATGGTATAGTCGTAGGACGCCAGCATGAGTGCCCACCGTTGAATTTGCGCCGAGGTGTTGCCGTTTATTGCCTTACTCTCGGATAGGAGGGACGTGAGGGGCTTGTGGTCGGTTTCTAACGCGAACTTGGCCCCGAAAAGGAATTGGTGCATCTTTTTGACACCGTACACGCATGCGAGTGCCTCCTTCTCTACCATTCCGTACCTGCGCTCCGCCCGTGAAAGTGACCTGGAGGCATAAGCTATGGGTTGTAATTTGCCGCACTATTGACATGTTGCAAAACGCACCCGACCATATACGCTGACGCGTCGCATGTGAGAACTAGCTTTTTACCTGGGTCAAAGAAAGTCAAAACACTGTTGGTCCACAGAAGGTTACGTGCCTTATTGAAGGCGCGTTCTTGGGCGTCCCCCCAAAACCAATCACACCCCTTCCTGAGTAGCATGTGGAGAGGCTCCAGCAGCGTGCTTAAGTTCTGCATAAAGTTCCCAAAGTAATTGAGTAGCCCGAGAAAGACGCACAGTTCTGAGACATTCCGGGGCCTGGGTGCCAAGCGAATTGCTTCTGTTTTGCTCTCTGTTGGGCAGATTCCATCGGCGGCAATCCTTCTGCCCAAAAATTCAACCTCGTGTGCGAGAAACAGGCACTTTGATTTCTTGACTCGTAGGCCTACCTGATCCAACCGCTTTAGTACTTCCTCCAAATTACGGAGATAGGAGTCGGTGTCTCTGCCCGTGATAAATATGTCGTCTTGAAATACAACCGTCCCCGGGATGGACTTGAGCAGACTCTCCATGTTGCGCTGGAATATGGCAGTTGCCGACCTGATGCCGAATGGGCATCGATTGTACATGAAAAGGCCTCGATGTGTGTTGGTGGTGAGTAGCTTGGATTCCTCAGTCAATTCTTGCGCCATATACGCAGATGGGAGGTCTAATTTTGAGAAAAATTTACCTCCAGCCAATGTGGCAAATAAGTCTTCTGCTCTGGGCAGCGGGTACTGGGGGTCCTGTAGGGAGACTCTGTTTATGGTAGATTTGTCGTCCCCACAGATTCGTACGGATCCATCAGGCTTCATGACTGGGACGATGGGACTTGCCCAGTCGCTAAATTCCACAGGTGATATAATGCCTTCCCGCAGAAGCCTGTCTAGTTCGTGTTCAATCTTTTCCCTCATCACATAGGGTACAGCTCTGGCCTTGTGATGGACCGCTCTAGCATCCTGTGTGATGTAGATTTTGACTTTGGCCCCTTTGAAAGTGCCCACACCTGGCTGAAAGAGATGTTCAAATCGCTTTTTAACTGTTGAGCAGGAGGTCCGTTCCTCTAATGACATGGCATGGACATCATTCCATTTCCAGTTTAGTTTTGCCAGCCAGCTTCTCCCCAGCAGTGCTGGGGGGTCTCTGGGGACAATCCACAGGGGAAGTCGGTTCACTGTCCCTTTGTGTGTGACAGAGAGCATGACGCTGCCGAGGACTGGTACAATTTTTTTGGTATAGGTCCTTAGTTTGGTGTCGACCCTTGTGAGTTTTGGTCTGTCTCTTTTATGCGGCCACAGTTGTTCAATTTGTTGAGCGCCCATGAGAGATTGACTCGCTCCCGTATCCAGCTCCATGTTGACAGATATCCCGTTGAGTAGGACCCTCATCATTATAGGAGGCATCCTGTTGTAGGAGCAGCAGCCATTGATCGTGTTGACCTGCTGTACATCGGTGTCCCGGGTACTGTCCCCACCATCTTCTGGTCCGCTTTCCGAACCATCCGAGCTGCCGTTATTTTGCAAATGCGGGCCAAATGCCCTGTATATTCACAATTTTTGCAAACAGCCTGCTTAAATCGACATCCCCTTGATGAGTGCCCACCTCCACACCTCCAGCACAGACCTGTTCCATTATTCAAAGTGTTCCCAAAGAATGAGCTGCGTCTGGCTGATCTCTCTTGAGCTTCTCTCAGTTTGTAGTTGATTACTCGCATTGTGGTTGATGAGGTGTGAACGGCCATTCCTGTGGCCCTTGATGGCTTCTGCCTGCTGTCGAGAGCCTGTTCTCCCGGTTTTGTCTGTGTGTGGGGGTAGCAGCTTGTTTAGTGCTGTGAACTTCTTGTTCCGATATTTCGTTAGTTGTCGTACCTGCATTGTAAATCAACCTCGTTTCTTCTTCCCCGACCAAGAATGTCTGTGCAACCAGTGCTGCTGCCTCTAAGGTCACGTTCTTGGTCTCTATGAGCTTTTGGAATATGCCTGCATGACCTATTACTTCAATTAAATAGTTTCTCAGCATTTCTCTCCTCAGTTCATTGGAGAACTCACATAAACTAGCCAACCTCCGAAGTTCTGCCACGAAGTCGGGTATGCTCTGGCCCACACAGCATCTGTAGTTGTAGAACCTGTGTCTGGCCATGTGTAGGCTGCTCGCTGGCTTCAGGTGGTCTCTTACCTGTGTGCTCAATTCTTCAAACGACTTGCTTGCTGGTTTCTCGGGTGCCAACAGATCCTTCATTAAAGCGTATGTTTTCAAGCCACAGCTGGTCAAGAGATGGGCTCTTCTCTTGTCTGCCTTATCGTCGCCTAACCAGTCTTTGGTTACAAAGCTTTGCTGGAGCCTTTCTATAAAGTCCTCCCAATTGTCCTCCGCATTGTACTTTTCATCTGATCCGTGGTTCGCCATTCTGTGGATTCTGTAATCCCGTAACTCGTCGCCACTGTAAAGTCCTGTCCCCTCAGTACAGATTCACACGAGACATGTAGTGAAGTCAAGGTCACTCTGGACCTGCACCTTTATTTCACAGCTCTGGAATGCTGCACTTGCCTGAGACCTGTCCTTATATACCTGTCTCTTGCAAGTGCACCCCTGGTGGTAAGGTATGCTGGTGGTTACAGGTCATATCTTATTACAGTCATGTATAGCATGTTAGGATACAGTTATATATAATAATGTAAGATACATGACAGTTCACAATTTATATCAATGATTTTTGACTTTGGAATCAAAAACACAATTTCTAAATTTGCGGATGACACCAAATTGGGGATGATAATCAATACTGCAACAAATTACAGGAGGACATTAATAAACTTGCAGAATGGGCAAATAATTGGCAAATGAAGTTCAACACAGATAAATGTGAGATATTTTGGTAAGAAGAATAGGGAAGTCACTTATTACTTGGAGGGTGCGAGTCTAAGTGGGGTAGACGAATAAAAGGATCTCTGAGCACAAATACACAAATCACTAAAACTTGCGACACAGCTTAGCAAGGCCATAAAAAACAAACCAATCACTAGGGTTTATTTCTAGAGGTATAGAATTGAAAAGTAGTGAAGTTATGCTAAACCTGTATTGAATATTGGTTCGACCACACTTAGAGTACTGCATACTATTCTGGTCGTCTTATTTTCAAAAGGATATAGAGGCACTGGAGAGGGTTCAGAGAAGATTTACAAGCATGATAGCAGAAATGCGAGAGTATACATATCAGGAAAGGATGAACAAGCTAGGTCTCTTTTCTCTTGAAAAAAGAAGGCTGAGGGGTGACCGAATAGAGATCTTTAAAATTATGAAAGGTTTTGATGGAGTGGATACAGAGAGAATGTTTCCACTTGTGGGGATGAGCATAACTGGAGGCCATCAATATAAGATAGTCACCAAGAAATCCAATAGGGAATTCAAAAAAAAGTTCTTTACCTAAAGATTGGTGAGAATGTGGAACTCATTATCACAGGGAATGGTTGAAGCAAATAATATAGATGCATTTAAGGGGAGGCTAGATGAGTCTATGAGGGAGAAGGGAATCGAGAGTTATGGTACTAGATTTAGATGAGGAAAGACGGGAGGAGGCTCGAATGGAGCATAAACGCCGGCATGGACTGGTTGGGCCGAATGGCTTGTATTTGCGTCGTATATCTATGTAATCCTATGTCATTTCCGTCATCTCCAGTGTGATCGCACCACTATCACATCTTCCCCTCCCCTACCCTTTTAGCATTCCGAAGGCACTGTTCCCTCCGCGCCACCTTTGTCCACTCCTCTATTACCGCCAACACCTACTCCCTTTCCCATGGCACCTTCCCATGCAAGCGCAGGAGATGCAACATCTGCACTCCCTTCCCACCGTCCAAGGCCCCAAACACTCCTTCCAGGTGAAACAGCAATTTACTTGTACTTTTTTCAATTTAGTATATTGTATTCGCTGCTCACAATGCGGTCTCATAGAATTAGAGAAAAATTACGACACAGAAGGAGGCCATTCAGCCAATCGTATCCGTGCCGATCGAAAAAGAGCTACCCAGCCAAATCCCACCTTCTAGCACTAGGTCCGTAGCCCTGTAGATTATGGTTCTTTAAGTGCACGTCCAAGTACTTTTTAAATGTGATGAGGGTTTCTGCCTCTATCACCCTTTCAGGCAGTGAGTTCCAGACCTCCACCACCTTCTGGGTGAAAAAATGTTACCTCATCGCCCCTCTAACCCTTCTACCAACTATTTTAAATCTATGCCCCCTTGTTATTGACCCTTCTGCTAAGGGAAATATGTCCTTCTTATCCACTCTATCTAGGCCCCTCATAATTTTATACACCTCAATTAAATCTCCCCTCAGCCTCCTCTGTTCCAAGGAAAACAACCCCAGCCTATCTAATCTTTCCTCAAAGCTAAAGTTTTCCAGTCCTGGCAACATCCTCGTAAATGTCCTCTGCACCCTTTCAAATGCAATCATATCCTTCCTGTAATGTGGTGACCAGTACTGCACGCAGTACTCAAGCTGTGGCCTAACTTGTGTTGTATACAGTTCGAGCATAACTTCCCTGCTCTTGTATTCTATGGCCTCAATATTGGTGGCCTTACCGCCCACTGCCGCCGCCTGCCTCCGAGTTTTGCTGTCGCTTTCCTCTCCTTGACATTTTCCTCTCGGGCTGCAGCGGGCAGGAGGGGAGTACCGCCGGGAACCTCCCGCTGACGCCCTCTGGCGGCCAAGTCGCGTAAGTGGCCCCCCGCCCGCTGAGATGCCAGATTGATGCTGGCGGGAGTCGGCGCCAGCAAGGGGAAGGATCGCTGCGTGAAAGCTGTTCTTACCCCGACGGTAGGTATGAAGACATACAAAAGAAGGTTAGTGAACAGCTTTTAATCTTTTTTTACAGTGACTTACCTGGTTGGGGTCCCCTGAAGGTGTTCCGGTGAGTTTTTTTTGTGATGTTTCTACTTTTAAGGTCTTCCGCCCTCCCTGGGCCCGACTCCATCCTCGGCGGCCATTGGGCGGTAAGCTCCTTTGCCGCTGAGATTGAGAGCTCCCGTCTGCTGCCACCCAGATTGACGGTGTAAGCGTTATTTTGCCTCCGGGCAGTACTGCCACCTCTTTTAGAGGAATCTTGCAAGCAAAGTACCGCCTGGGCGGCAAATGTGCGGGCCTTGTGGCTCATGAAAACCGGGAGCCTATGTCTCGGCTAATAAAGGAAAGCATTCCATATGCCTTCTTAACTACTTTATTGACCTTTCCGGCTACCTTTAAGGATCTGTTCCTCCACACCTCTCAATATCTTCCTATTTATTGTGTATTCCTTGCCTTGTTGCCCCTCCCCAAATACATTACCTCACACTTTTCCGGATTGAAATCCATTTGCCACTTTTCTGCCCAACTGACCAGTTCTTCCTGCAGCCTAGAGCTTTCCTCCTCAATGTCAACCACATGGCCAATTTTTGTATCATCTGCAAATATCTTTATCATGTCCCCTACATTTAAGTCCATGGGCTAGAGCCTGCACTTTTGAGCTTAGCGCCCAAAAATGAGCGTTATTTCTTGTGTGGGCATTAAAAAAGGGTTTTCAGATCGCCGGCTTCTTGCCCATTCTGCAAACACCTAGTTTACATTTTTGAAAATGGGCGTTACCACGAGCGACATCAAATGGGCGGAAGCATTAAATTTTTCTGGCCTTCTGCCGTAAAGTGTGGCCGTCCTTAGCAACGACATGGCAACGCTCCATTCCCGCGATTCAGGAGGTCAAGGGTCACCATGACATGTGCAGAAGAGGAGACAGAGAGAGAGGGAGCTCAGAGGGACTGAAAGCGTGTGTGGCTGTGGTTTGTACTTGTTTGGCTGTTGTGGGAGGAACGACGGAGATTCACCAACAGCAAAAAGCCCACTAAGCACCAAGAACATAGTTGGCACCGAGTTTTTGTCCACCAAATAACATATAAAAAGGAAGGGATGGAGGAGGCCCTGGAGCTGGTAGCCAGGAACACGGGTGGCAGAGGGCTCCCAGTGGTCCCGGAGCGCCGCACTGCACCCCAAGGTGCCGCACCCCCATTGCTAACCACATGAGAGCCAGCAGCAACATCTTGCCTATGGCTCGGAGCTCGCTCCCACCTCGGGACCATCCTCTCCCGCATCCGTCCAAGCAGCGCTTCGGCCGTCACCAGCGCCACCCCCCCCCCACCAATGAAACATCGCCTGAGGACCTCCTCGGCCAGGCGGCTTGGAGTCAGGAGGGGAAGGGGAAGGGGCAGAGGTGGGGAGGAGAAGCGGCAGGGAGGGTTTGTTTGTACAGAAATACTGATGATTTCAGACTTATGTCCGGTTTAAATGTTTTTTATTTAACAAAACGTTGCAGCACATTGGCTCAGATAGCTGCACCATTACACGCTGGTGATTGCTTAACATCAAAGGGTATAATCACATTTAACTTCAATCAACTTAAACTGTAACTGTCACCAAAGTGATGCTCACCATTGATGTATGACCTGCACACCCAGCAGTGTGTCAACCTTGTAAATAACACCAACGGTCTTTCAGGCAAAGCGATCATTGATGGGCTCCTGATGTAAGGCTCTTGCAGCTATCATGCCACCATGGGCCCTTTCATGTGGTCTACAGGGGAGTGGAGGCATGGCTTCAACGTCGGCCTGATTGTCTGGGCCGATGTCAGCGTCCGCCTCCTCGTCCTCCTCTTCCTCTCTCTGGTGAGGTGGACTGTCAGGCTCATCAGGCAATTCTTGTTTTCTCCTGATAACCAAGTTGTGTAGCATGGAGCAGACCACCACGAATTGAGCTACCTGCTCAGAGTGGAATTGGAGCTCGCCTCCTGAGTGATCCAGGCATCTGAAGCTCTGCTCCTACTGGCCGACTGTCGCCCACAGGAAAAGCAGAAAGTTGGCAGAGGGATATGGAAGCTGAACGTGAAACTGTTGTCTCCTGAAAACGTTGAGGAACTCAAGAGGGATTACAAAGGTTGGAGAACCGTAAAACCCCTCGGCGATTCCCCGATGTACTGGTGGGAAACAATCAAGACGAACATCAAGAGGTTCTTCATCCTCAAAGGTGTTCAAGAGGCGAGAGGGAGACAGAGGGAATTGTCCCAACTCCAGACGAATATGCAAAACCTGCTCCTGCTGCAGTCGATGGGGGTCGATGTCGCGGAGGAACTCGAAGAGGTGAAGGGCCAGCAAGCCTCGCTCTTTGCCTCAGAGTCCTCCAAGATCATCTTCCACTCCAGAGTCCGCTCCGTCGAGCAGGATGAGACGTGTTCGCGTTTCTTCTTCCAAAAGTGTGGTGTATGTAGCACACAAATCACTGACTCCACACGGTCTGGTGTAAGGCTAACTGCTGTGACCTTCGTCCTTTATTGTTCAGCTTCAGAGTGCCTCGCAGGTGTGGTGGTCAGCCTTATATAGCCTTTGTTACAGGTACTACCAGGGTTTCCCACCGCAGCGCCCTCTGTGGTGTGGCATAGTACTTACAATACATTTAAGGTACTGGGACGATACACACATCATTACATAACATCACCTTCCGCCCCCCCCCCACCTGGACGCAGGACAACGATACACACATCATTACATAACATCACACCTGTCCAACGGAAGGCAGGTGGGCATAGACAGTGCGTTAGTATGGTACATATTATCTGGTACATTAACTGGTTATTGATTGGTAGTGGAACCTTGATTTCCTTGTTAGCCGTTATCATTAATTGTACTTCATCCATTATTTTACACAAATACAGTGGCCATTCAGCATAAAAAAAGTAATTCTTATTATAAATTCACTAGCTCACATTAACATAGCTCATTTTAGACTCGCTCTGCCAAACAGAAGTCCTTTGTGGGGACCACCTCTTTGTAAGGCCCTTTTAAGACTCCCGGATGCATTTCCTCTTTAAGGTGCCATCTTTGATGCAGGAGGATTCCACGAGGCTTCTCCTTGGGCGCCGCCATCTTTGATGCTCTGCAGCTCTGACACGATGCCGCCGCCATCTTCTTCTCCGCCGCTCCGAATGCCCTCCGCCGTCGCAGCCTCCGCTCCCCTCTGCTGCCACCTGACTTGCCGCCTCTCCAGCGGCCGTCGTGGCCTCTCCAGCGGCCGCACTTGCCACGTCCTCCGCGGCCTCCCCTGCGGCTGCCATGGCCTCCAGCTCCTTGGCGGGGCCCGCCCAGCGGCCTCTTCCTCAGCGGGGCCCTTCCGAACCGCCGGCCCCTGGATCCCTCAGCACCCCACCCGCAGCGCCCCGCCGGCTCACCACCCCCCCCACTAGGCCCCTCTGTGCAGGGCTGCTTGCCTGTGGGGGCTGAGGCTGCAGGGTCTCTGTGTGAGATCCGGGCCTGGGACTTGCCTGTGGGGGCTGGGGCTGCAGGGTCCCTGTGTGAGATCCGGGCCTGGGACTTGCCTGTGGGGATTAAGGCTGCAGGGCCTCTGTGTGAGATCCGGGCCTGGGACTTGCCTGTGGGGGCTGAGGCTGCAGGGTCTCTGTGTGAGATCCGGGCCTGGGGCTTGCCTGTGGGGATTAAGGCTGCAGGGCCTCTGTGTGAGGTCCAGGGCTGGGAGTTGCCTGTGGGTGGATTGAGGCTGCAGCTCCAGCTCGGTCGGCGCTGCTCTCTGGGGACCCGGGGCACGGCAGCACCCCGGGGAGCAGCAGCCTGTGGAGGAATGAAGTCTTCCCAGCTCCCACGGACCTTCCCCATCCACCTCCGGCCGAGGAGTGTCGGCCCATCGCCTGCAACGACCCACAAAGGTAAAGCGTGCGTCTCGTCCGCGGGGATACCTGCACCATCGCTCTGCCGAGAACAGGTATCAGTTCCCTGGTGTAGGTACGCAGCTTCACCGTGACCGGGACCAGCTTGGGTCGTGCAGCTGGGTTAATCCACAGTTTATCAAAAGTTCTCCGACTCATCAACGACGGACCCGAGCCCGTGTCCGCTTCCATACTCCGTTGATTTTTACTTCCATTATCACTGGGGGCGAATCATCGGTGCACGTATACAGTCCAAGCACCTCATTGTCTTCTACCTGCTCCTCGCTGAACAGTGGATCATCCCCCATCTCCTCAGCCACATGGTGAGTCCAATTTATTTTACACATACGCTGAAGGTGGCCTTTAACGTGGCAGGTACTGCACGTGTACTCCGCAAACCTGCACCAGTGAGCCCCATGGCTTCCTCCACAGCGCCAGCATGGTGCTGCTTGATTGGCCCCGCTCGGCGGACTCTGATCTCCAGGATCCCGAGGTCCATGCTCTCTGCCCCGGGCAGAGCTACGTTCTTCAGTTTTGTCCGTGGTGGCCGCTATCTTGTGGACAGTGCCTGCCGGGTTCGAGACTGTGTGGATCATTTGCTTGGTGCTGCAAGTCGAGGTCATATGTGCCCGGCTGATGGTGATGGCCTTTGTCAGAGTGACTGTGGGTTTCATGGCTAGCAGCTTGTGAAGGAGGCCCTCGTGGCCAATCCCCATAACGAAAACGTCCCGCAAAGCCTCGTCAAGGTGTGCCCCAAAATCACACGGCGCCGCGAGTCTCCTGAGGTCTGCAGCATATTTGGTGACATCCTGGCCCTCAGATCTGCAGTGATGGTAAAATTTGTATCTGGCCATGAGGATGCTCTCCTTCGGTTTCAACTGGTCACGAATGAGTTCAGTCAGCTCCTAGTATGACTTGTCCCTGGAGCTCCCAGGTGCCAGCAAATTCCTGACGAGACAGTAAACCTCATCTCCACAACTGGAGAGCAATATCGCCTTACGCTCCTCTCTCATTGCGTATGTGTCCTCCGTCAGGTCATTTGCTGTGAAGTAGTACTCGAGCCTTTCTGTAAAGGCCTCCCAATCAATGTCCACGGTAAAATCCTTTAGCGAGCCCAGAGTAGCCATGGTTGCGTGGAGTTCGTCAGCTTCCTCGTTGCCAATGTGGTGTATGTAGCACACAAATCACTGACTCCACACGGTCTGGTGTAAGTCTAACTGCTGTGACCTTCATCCTTTATTGTTCAGCTCCAGAGTGCCTCCCAGGTGTGGTGGTCAGCCTTATATAGCCCTTGTTACAGGTACTACCAGGGTTTCCCACCGCAGTGCCCTCTGTGGTGTGGCATAGTACTTACAATACATTTAACGTACTGGGATGATACACACATCATTACATAACAAAAAGGTACACAGGGGGAGCTCTGTGATCACCAGCCTAAAGGAAGAAGACGGTTCTGTGACGTCTTCGCAGCCTGACATGCAGAGGATCAGCAAATCCTTCTATGCCAGGCTGTACGACGTCAAGCCCACAGACAGCGCGGCCTCCCAGTCTTTCCTTTCGCCTATTTCGGAGGTCTTAGATGACAGCAAACGGGAGCGTCTGGACCACCCGCTAACTCTGGACGAGCTGCCAAAGGCCGTCCGGTCCTTCGAGACGAATAAAACTCCCGGAAGCGACGGCTTACCGGTCGAGTTATATTCGGTTCTGTGGGACTGGATAGGCCCAGACCTGCTGGAGGTGTACGGAGGTATGCTTCTGGCCGGCAGCATGTCAGAATCGATGAAGAAAGGCATCATCACCCTCATCTACAAGCAGAAGGGGGAGAGGGAGGAAATCAAAAACTGGCGGCCTATTTCGCTGCTCAATGTGGACTACAAGATCCTGTCAAAGGTCATCGACAACAGGGTCAAGTCTGCTCTTGAGCTGGTGATTCACCTGGACCAGACCTGCGCTGCCCCCGGCAGGAAGATCTCTGATAGCCTCGCGCTACTCAGGGATACGCTCGCCTACGTGCGGGACAGGAGGGTGGACACCTGCTTAATCAGCTTAGACCAGGAGAAAGCCTTTGGCAGGATATCGCACACGTACCTGATGGACGTGCTCTCCAAAATGGGGTTTGGGGAGGGTATCCGCAATTGGGTTCAACTGCTCTACACAGACATCAGTAGTGCAATTCTAATCAATGGGTGGGAAACTCAAAGCTTTCCAATCAGATCTGGAGTCAGGCAAGGCTGTCCTCTATTGTCTGTCTTGTTTGTGTGTTGTATCGAGCCCTTTGCCGAGTCCATCAGGAAGGATGCGGGCATTAGAGGGGTGACGATCCCAGGCAGCGGAGGCGCTCAGGTCAAGACCACCCTGTACATGGACGACGTTGCCGTCTTTTGCTCGGATCCGCAGTCGGTCCGCAGATTACTCGCAATCTGCGATCAGTTTGAACTGGCCTCGGGAGCAAAGGTCAATCGCAGCAAGAGCGAGGCCATGCTCTTTGGCAACTGGACCGACCGAACCTCCATTCCCTTAACCGTCAAGCCAGATTTCCTGAAGGTGTTGGGAATATGGTTCGGAGCGGATGGGGCGTGCGCCAAAATCTGGGAAGAGCGTATCGCCAAAGTGAAGCAAAAACTGGGATGGTGGAAGCTGCGCTTCCTCTCCATGGCAGGAAAGAACCTGGTCATCAGGAGTGAGGTGCTCTCGGGGTTGCTACATGTGGCACAGGTCTGGCCCATCTCTCGCTCCTGTGCCGCGGCAGTTATCCGGGCCGTCTTCCACTTTGTCTGGAGGTCCAAAATGGAACATGTCCGCAGAGACACAATGTACAAATCTCTGGACAGTGGAGGAAAGGATGTTCCGAACATGGCCCTCATCCTGATGGCCACCTTTGTGTGCGGCTACATCAAGCTGTGCACAGACCCCCGGTACGCAAACACCAAGTGTCACTACATGCTGAGGTTCTACCTGTTCCCTTTGTTGCGAAGGATGGGCCTGGCCACGCTGCCGTGAAACGCCCCCACCAGCTGGACCATGCCTGCCCACCTGTCCTTCGTGGAAAAGTTTTTCACAAAAAACCCCTTTGACCACAAGGCCATAAAACAGTGGTTAGCACGTAACGTCCTGGACGCCCTACGAAAGAAGGAGAGGGTGGACCCTGTCGGGTGGTTCCCTGAGCGGACTGTCGAACTCGTTTGGCAGAACGTCTCATCGCCAGAGCTGTCACACAAGCACCAAGACGTAGCTTGTTTGGCGGTGAGGAGGGCCTTACCTGTCAGAGCGATCATGCACAGCCGACATCTCAGCAGCACGGCACGGTGCCCCCGAGTCGGCTGCGGGGCGGACGAGACTGTCATCCATCTCCTTCAGGATTGCGCCTTCGCAAGGCAGGTTTGGAAAGAGATGCAGTGGTTGCTGTCGAGGTTCATCCCGAGCAGCTCCGTAACACAGGACTCTGTGCTCTACGGGCTGTTCCCAGGGGGACACACCGAGACAGACATCACCTGCTGCTGGAGGGCCATCAACTCGGTCAAAGACGCTCTTTGGTCTTGCCGAAACTTGCTGGTCTTCCAGAGCAAGGAGATGTCCACATCTGCATGTTGCAGACTGGCGCAATCCAAGATCCAGGATTACGTGCTGAGGGAGGCACTTAAAATTGGTGCATTCGCCGCAAAGGCACGGTGGGGAAGGGCCACAGTTTAAAGCCCTTCTGCCACGGTAAACCCGGGGGCAGGAATTAGTACAAAACTCCCCTCGGGCTGTACTTGTAACTTCTTTTTTGTGTACATGGAGCACCATGATCTGTAAACACCTATGTAGTGCCATGTACAATGCAAGGTCTGTTACGTAATGCACGTTGAAAAGAAAAATGTAAATGTACCGTCACCCATTCCGTGTACTGTATAGTGACACATGTAATGCAATTAATTGAATGTACTACAATGTATCCCTTATTGTACCGAATTGTACTTGAACTGAAAAGCAAGGAAATGTATCGAACGGAACTGCCGTCAGCACCCAAATGTAGTGTATGGGATTGCTGACCGCAGCTAAATGTACTGAACTGCTTTTGAATGTCCTGAACACATTTTTATATGAATAAAGTATATTTTGAAATTTAAAAAAAAAATCTGAAGCTCTGCTTCAGCACTCCAATGGTTTTCTCAACGATATTGCGAGTTGCTCTGTGGCTCTTGTTGTATCGCCTCTCGGCCTCAGTGTGGCAGTGTGGGTGTCACACAGCGGGGTGATCAGCCAGGTGGTGAGAGCATATCCTTTGTCCCCAAGCATCCAGCATTGACTTTGTGGCTATGTTAAACAAGTCAGATACAGTGCTCTCATACAGAATGTGCGCATCATGGATGCTGCCCGGAAATTGAGCATTCACTGCCAGTATAATTTGCTGGTGATCAACAACCAGCTGGACATTCAGAGAGTGGAATCCCTTGCGGTTCCTGAAAACCTCTGCATCCTGAAAAGGTGCCCGCATCGTGATGTGTGTACAGTCTATTTCTCACTGCACCTTGGGGAAGTTTGCAATTCTGGAGAAACCTAGAGCCCTCTCACTCTGTGCCTCCCTGGTCATTGGGAAGCTGATCAAGTCTCTCCTGTGCGCATACAGGGCTTCAGTGACCTGTCTAATGCAGCGATGTGTGGCATGCTGAGAAAGTCCGCAAATGTCGCCAGCTGTGGCCTGAAAAGAACCCGAGGCGTAGAACGACAGTGCCGCAGTGACTTTGACCTCGACAGACAGTACAGTTCTGATGGTGCCGACAGGCTGCAGATCTGCTCTTATCAGCTGTCATCCCTCAGTGATAACCTCTTTGTGGAAGTGCAGTCTCCGAAGGCAGGCGGTGTCAGGCAAGTCGATGTAAGAATGATTCTCCTTGTACTTGTGGGGCGTGTAACATCTGATCCTCCTCATCTGTCTGTCACTTTGTTCATTGAGCACATAATGCAGTGCAGTGTTCCTTCGGCGATCTCGAGTCTGCTGCATGTAATTTGTCACCAAGAGAGGGTGAGAAAGGACAAGTCCCGTTGCAGTAGTTCTCTTTTTTCCACCGATTGCACACAAACAAGGAATATCCCGACGAACACACCTCTTCAATTCCAATCGGTCACAGTGTGGTCAAGATGTTTTTAGAGATGTTCACATCAACTCCAATGACCTGCAGAGTACATCCGAACTCTGCCGAGGTTGAAACACAGCAGCCTTTTAAAGGACGCGACATGTGATCTACAACATGGCGCCTATCACGCTGTGATTCATCCCGGTTACTTTCACTTTTTGTGGCCGGTTTTTTGAGCGAGTGATATTGTGGGCAAAATGTCTGTGAGGTGGTGAAATTGACGATGGGCGATCTCCATGGCCACAAATTTGGGTAAATATGCTCTTTGCGACAAAAAACAGTTGCCGGGCAGTAATATTGAATCTCGGCGTTAATTCCGTGTGGAAAGTAACGCTGGACGATATTATGGCCGTTGAGTTCATCCATCCTGCTGATTCCGCTCAAAAAAAGTGGGCGGGCGGTAATATTTTTTGTCGGCGTTAAGCACATGGAGAAAGTAACAATCGGCGATAACTTTCTGAAAAATGCCCGCCAGTTTCCATTTTGTGCCAAAATGGGCGCTATGTGGGCGTTATACATCATTTCAGTGGTAAAATGGACGTTAAGTGGGCATTAAGCAGGCAAAAAAAGTGAAGGTTCAAGCCCTAAATCATTAATATATAATACAAATCATAACAGATCGAGTACTGAGCCCTGAGGAACCCCCACTGGAAACAGCCTTCCAGTCACAAAAACTTACCTCCAACCATTACCCTTTGTTTGCTGCCATTGAGACAATTTTGGATCCAATTTGCCACTCTCCCTTGGATCCCATGGGCTTTTACTTTTTTGATCAGTCTACCATGTGGGACCTTGTCAAAAGCCTTGTTAAAATCCATGTAAACTTCATCAAATGCACTTCCCTCATCGACCCTCCTTGTTACCTCCTCAAAGAACTCAATGTCTAATCTACATTGGGGAGACCAAACTCAGATTCGATGACTGCTTTGCGGAACACTTCCGTTCAGTCCACAAGCTTCCGGTTGATGTCATCTTATTTCTCTTGACCACTTCCACTCTGACCTCTCTAACCTCAGCCTCCTACGTTGTTCCAATGAAGCTCAACGTAAGCTCGAGGAACAGAACCTAATCTTTTGATTAGGCATTTTACAGCCTTCTGGACTCAACATTGAGTTCAACAATTTCAGACCATAACCTCTGCCCTTATTTTTTTGGACGGCAGCTGTTGATGATGATTCTGATATTCCCATTTATACCTCCTCGAGACCCATCTTTTGTTTCTTGTCCAATTTCCATTCCCTTTTGCCGTGTACCATCATCCCTTTTGTCATTTAATCTCTCCCGCCTTCCACCTGATCACAGACCTTCCCTAGTGTTCTTTCCTTCCCTCCCCACTTTCATTGCCTCTGTTCTTGCTGAAAGGATATGTTTCCTGAGAACGAAACTGCAGGAATCAAATTTCTCATGCCAGTTTAATGCTGTGAAGTTATATTCAGCGACTTCAGTCTCTTCAGTACCTTTCAAGCTGCGCACGCTTCCTGCGATTTACAAAGTAAAAAAAATGTAAGCAGCGTAAAGATGCCGGCTGTGTGGTTGTTCTGGAAAAGGTTTAAGAACAATGTTCAAGCAAGGCAAAGTGCCTAAATAAAGATCTATATGTAAACCTCAAGCGTCTGCTTGACTACAGTTTAACACTGTTATTTCCTTTACCAGCAGATATCTGCACATGCTCAGACCTCATTAGGAGAAACATAGCTCCGAGTCTATTAAACAATCGCTTCAGACTAAATATCACTATATTTGTTTAGGTAGGTGTGTATAAAAACAATAATCTAACTTTACATTTATGACAACCATCACAAGCCTAATCAAATATTGATTTGTATGTCAACACAGTAAAAGGGCACTCTTCTGTATATTAAGTACAGTGACAATTACAAGGAAATATTATTTCTCATATTGCTATAAATATTTAAATCAGAGAAGAGGATGTTTTGTCTTAACATAATATGAGAAAAAGTTGAGAAACACATTCATCCAATCAACAGCTACTTCCATGAGAGTATTTGGCTCCAGCAGGAGCTGTATGACATTTAAAAATATTGAAATCTGAAAATAGTAACTTACACATGTTGACTCTAGTGATACGATACGAATTTGGATTATCTTTAAATCAGTGTGTTATTGTGGACTGCAGCACATCTTCCTGCAAACCAAGGGTCAATAGTGTTTCAAAGTACTATACAGCTTTAATTTACTGGTCAGGAATATTAATTAGAGGCAGCAGAAACTAAGGCATGCAAAAAAACAAATAATTGCAAATGCTACAAAACTTGAATTAAAACAGAAAATGCTGGAAACAAACAATAGATTAGTCAGCATTTGTGGAATGATCAGACAAGCTTATGTTTTAGGTGCAGAAAAGGATCCTTACACAAAACTTAAACTTGTCTGGTCTCTCCATAGAACCGAAGGCAAATATTGAAACTACCATAGAATATTTTTTTTAATTGTAGGCAGCTCTATTGCTTTGCTACTTTAGATACCCTGAAACTGCCTTTGTACTTGTACTCAGAACTTTGCTCTCTCTACCAAAAACTCAAGGCAGGGGCAATCATCTTTCTTGAAGCTTATCTACCTTATTTTTGATTACATACTCTCAGAAAAAAAGATTTGGGCAACAAAAATATGCTTAGCAGAGGGATAAACATAGAAACTATGCATTCTAAATTCAATATGAAACTACTCTATGAAAATTAAGATAAGTGCTTCTGAATATCAATAGGATTGTGTTAACTGTTCTCTTAACAGCTAGACACCTGGGGTATTTTACAAGTAATATTTAATAAGTGCATTTGTGGCACAACATGCTCATTCGTTGGCTTCCCATTAACATCAGCTATGAGATAGAACTGCCAACATGTTCAAATGTTCAATAGTCATGGGAATTATAAATTCAATATGAAAAATTAAATAATAGCTTTCCTCAAAATTAAATATAAAATATTGCAAAACTGTTTAGTATATTTGAGAATGAGCAATCAATTACATAAAATACAATCCTTAATCTAGAATTCTATAGAATACTGTAATAGTTCATTAGCATGTACTGCAATAAACTTGAATGCTTTATATTCATTATCAGGTTTGGCGTTGCCAGCTATTAAGTAGCTGTTCTTTAATAACACGTTGCTGGCTTGAATAACAAAACAAATAATATGTTCTGGTTACATGTAGTTGTGTTATCAGGGTCTGTTAAACTATTTACATGACATTACGATGCCTTAAGCATCCAAGTATTTAAGAAGTTAAAACTTCATGAATATATATCAACTGCTCCCATTTACATGCAATTTTTAGAATCATCTTGTTATATTTCCAAATGAATATCT
This sequence comes from Pristiophorus japonicus, assembly GCF_044704955.1. Taxonomy (NCBI): domain Eukaryota; kingdom Metazoa; phylum Chordata; class Chondrichthyes; family Pristiophoridae; genus Pristiophorus; species Pristiophorus japonicus. Next base: position 406,713,352 of record NC_091977.1, read on the forward strand.
TAGCCATTCAGAAGGATTATATACATATGATATCAGTGTATTTTTAATTTTCATTACAATTTATTTCAATATAGTGGAACGATCCTGTTCCTCTCTCATTTCAGTCATATGTGAAATCACTTTGTATTTTGAAAAATGATCTATTATTGGTGATTACTGTTTGTTTAATGATAGGGTTATGACCTGAACTCATGAATCCAATTGCAATATAGCCTACATTCATTATTCGTATTTACTGCCCTGTTTGAAAAGGGGCTGAAAGTAAAACCTCATATTTTGTTTAGCATGCATTTTCTGACAATGCAACTGCTTTTGTACTCTATGCCTGTATTTATTAAGCCCAGGATCCCGTATGCATTTTTAATGGAGTTATTATTTACAACAATTTTTTTGTGTCCTTCTGTGCATGTGCGTCTTGGACTCATAGAAACATAGAAATATAGAAAATAGGTGCAGGAGTAGGCCATTCAGCCCTTCGAGCCTGCACCGCCATTCAATGAGTTCATGGCTGAACATGCAACTTCAGTACCCCATTCCTGCTTTCTCGCCATACCCCTTGATCCCCCTAGTAGTAAGGACTACAGCTAACTCCTTTTTGAATATATTTAGTGAATTGGCCTCAACAACTTTCTGTGGTAGAGAATTCCACAGGTTCACCACTCTCTGGGTGAAGAAGTTTCTCCTCATCTCGGTCCTAAATGGCTTACCCCTTATCTTTAGACTGTGACCCCTGGTTCTGGACTTCCCCAACATTGGGAACATTCTTCCTGCATCTAACCTGTCAAAACCCATCAGAATTTTAAATGTTTCTATGAGATCCCCTCTCATTCTTCTGAAATCCAGTGAATACAAGCCCAGTTGATCCAGTCTTTCTTGATATGTCAGTCCCGCCATCCCGGGAATCAGCCTGGTGAACCTTCGCTGCACTCCCTCAATAGCAAGAATGTCCTTCCTCAAGTTAGGAGAACAAAACTGTACACAATACTCCAGGTGCGACCTCACCAAGGCCCTGTACGACTGTAGTAACACCTCCCTGCCCCTGTACTCAAACCCCCTCGCTATGAAGGCCAACATGCCATTTGCTTTCTTAACCGCCTGCTGTACCTGCATGCCAACCTTCAATGACTGATGTACCATGACACCCAGGTCTCGTTGCACCTCTCCTTTTCCTAATCTGTCACCATTCAGATAATAGTCTGTCTCTCTGTTTTCACCACCAAAGTGGATAACCTCACATTTATCCACATTATACTTCATCTGCCATGCATTTGCCCACTCACCTAACCTATCCAAGTCACTCTGCAGCCTCATAGTATCCTCCTCGCAGCTCACACTGCCACCCAACTTAGTGTCATCCACAAATTTGGAGATACTACATTTAATCCCATCATCTAAATCATTAATGTACAATGTAAACAGCTGGGGCCCCAGCACAGAACCTTGCGGTACCCCACTAGTCACTGCCTGCCATTCTGAAAAGTACCCATTTACTCCTACTCTTTGCTTCCTGTCTGCCAACCAGTTCTCAATCCATGTCAGCACACTACCCCCAATCCCATGTGCTTTAACTTTGCACATTAATCTCTTGTGTGGGACCTTGTCAAAAGCCTTCTGAAAGTCCAAATACACCACATCAACTGGTTCTCCCTTGTCCACTCTACTGGAAACACCCTCAAATATTCCAGAAGATTTGTCAAGCATGATTTCCCTTTCACAAATCCATGCTGACTTGGACCTATCATGTCACCTCTTTCCAAATGCGCTGCTATGACATCCTTAATAATTGATTCCATCATTTTACCCACTACTGAGGTCAGGCTGACCGGTCTATAATTCCCTGTTTTCTCTCTCCCTCCTTTTTTAAAAAGTGGGGTTACATTGGCTACCCTCCACTCCATGGGAACTGATCCAGAGTCTATGGAATGTTGGAAAATGACTGTCAATGCATCTGCTATTTCCAAGGCCACCTCCTTGAGTACTCTGGGATGCAGTCCATCAGCCCCTGGGGATTTATCGGCCTTCAATCCCATCAATTTCCCCAACACAATTTCCCGACTAATAAGGATTTCCCTCAGTTCCTCCTTCTTACTAGACCCTCTGACCCCTTTTATATCCGGAAGGTTGTTTGTGTCCTCCTTAGTTAATACCGAACCAAAGTACTTGTTCAATTGGTCTGCCATTTTTTTGTTCCCAGTTATGACTTCCCCTGATTCTGACTGCAGGGGACCTACGTTTGTTTTTACTAACCTTTTTCTCTTTACATATCTATAGAAGCTTTTGCAGTCCGTCTTATTGTTCCCTGCAAGCTTCCTCTCGTACTCCATTTTCCCTGCCCTAATCAAACCCTTTGTCCTCCTCTGTTGAGTTCTAAATTTCTCACAGTCCCCGGGTTCGCTGCTATTTCTGGCCAATTTGTATGCCATTTCCTTGGCTTTAATACTATCCCTGATTTCCCTTGATAGCCATGGTTGAGCCACCTTCCCTTTTTTATTTTTACGCCAGACAGGGATGTACAATTGTTGTAGTTCATCCATGCGGTCTCTAAATGTCTGCCATTGCCCAGCCACTGTCAACCCCTTAAGTATCATTCGCCAATCTATCCGAGCCAATTCACGCCTCATACCTTCAAAGTTATCCTTCTTTAAGTTCTGGACCATGGTCTCTGAATTAACTGTTTCATTCTCCATCCTGATATAGAATTCCACCATATTATGGTCACTCTGCCCCAAGGGGCCTCACACAACGGGATTGCTAATTAATCCTCTCTCATTACACAACATCCAGTCTAAGATGGCCTCCCCCCTAGTTGGTTCCTCGACATATTGGTCTAGAAAACCATCCCTTATGCACTCCAGGAAATCCTCCTCCACCGTATTGCTTCCAGTTTGGTTAGCCCAATCTATATGCATATTAAAGTCACCCATGATAACTGCTGCACCTTTATTGCATGCACCCCTAATTTCCTGTTTGATGCCCTCCCCAACATCACTACTACTGTTTGGAGGTCTGTACACAACTCCCACTAATGTTTTTTGCCCTTTGGTGTTCTGCAGCTCTACCCATATAGATTCCACATCATCCAAGCTAATGTCCTTCCTAACTATTGCATTAATCTCCTCTTTAACCAGCAATGCTACCCCACCTCCTTTTCCTTTTATTCTATCTTTCCTGAATGTTGAATACCCTTGGATGTTGAGTTCCCAGCCCTGATCATCCTGGAGCCACGTCTCTGTAATCCCAATCACATCATATCTGTTAACATTGATTTGCACAGTTAATTCATCCACCTTATTATGGATACTCCTTGCATTAAGACACAAAGCCTTCAGGCTTGTTTTTTTAACACCCTTTGTCCTTTTAGAATTATGATGTAGTGTGGCCCTTTTTGTTTCTTGCCTTTGTTTACTCGACCTTCCACTATTGCTTTTTACCTTTCTACCATCTGTTTCTGACTCCATATTACTTCGCCCTGTCTCGCTGCATAGGTTCCCATTCCCCTGCCATATTAGCTTAAACACTCCAGAACTGCATTAGCAAATGTTACCCTAGGACATCAGTTCCAGTCCTGCCCAAGTGCAAACTGTCCCTTTTGTACAGGTCCCACTTCCCCCAGAACTGGTTCCAATGTTCCAGGAATTTGAATCCCTCTCTCTTGCACCACTGCTCAAGCCACATATTTATTCTAATTATCCTGCTCCCTCTACTCTGCCCCCTTTTTGTGCATACGCGCTGGATCCGGTCACAAATGCGCTGTGCGACATACGAGGAAGCCGGAAGTGGGGCCAAACCACAAACCGCATGGAGTTCAGTGTCGCTCGAGCTGCTTCTAGGGCTTTTGGATTATCCCCAGGACTTTTGCCTAAAACATCGCTGTGATTATCTACAAGAACATTTTCGCGTCCTTCTATGGGGGAGAAAAAAATCGGAGATAGTGAGAGAGAGAGACTGGGGGGGGAGAGAGAGACTGGGGGCAGAGAGAGAGACTGGGCGGGGGGGGGGAGAGAGAGACTGGGGGCAGAGAGAGAGACTGGGGGAGAGAGACTGTGGAGAGAGAGACTGGATGGGGAAAGAGAGAGACTGGAGAGAGAGAGACTGAGGAGAGAGAGAGACTGGGGAAAGAGAGTGAGAGATTGGGGAGAGAGTGAGAGAGACTGGGGGAGAGAGAGAGACAGGGAGAGAGTAAGAGAGACTGGGGGCAGAAAGAGAGACTGGAGGAGAGCGAGACTGTGGAGAGAGAGAGACTGGGGGGAGAGAGAGAGACTGGGGGGAGAGAGCAAGATTGGATGGGGAGAGAAAGAGACTGGGGAGAGAGAGAGACTGGGGAGAGAGTGAGAGAGACTGGAGGGGAAAGAGAGAAACTGGGGAGAGAGACAGACTGGGGAGAGAGAAAGATAGAGACTGGGGGGAAAGAGAGAGACTGAGGAGAGAGAGAGACTGGGGCGAGAGAGTGAGAGATTGGGGAGAGAGAGAGAGAGAGACTGGGGAGAGAGTGAGAGAGACTGGGGGAGAGAGAGAGAGAGACAGGGAAAGAGTAAGAGAGACTGGGGGCAGAGAGAGAGACTGGGGGAGAGAGAAACTGTGGAGAGAGAGAGACTGGGGGGAGAGAGTGAGATTGAATGGAGAGAGAAAGAGACTGGGGAGAGAGAGAAAGCAACTGGGGAGAGAGAGACTGGGGAGATAGAGACTGGGAGGAGAGAGAGAGACTGAGGAGAGAGAGAGACTGGGGAGAGTGAGCGAGAGATTGGGGAGGGAGAGAGAGAGAGAGAGACTGGGGAGAGAGTGAGAGAGACTGGGGGAGAGAGAGAGACAGGGAGCAAGAGAGACTGGGGGAGAGTAAGAGAGAGACTGGGGAGAGACAGAGAGAGAGAGAAAGTGGGGCAGGGAGAGAGAGAGAGAGAGACTGGGGAGAGAGAGACATAGAGACTGGGGGAGAGAGACTGTGGAGAGAGAGAGACTGAAGCGAGAGAGGGGAACTGGGGAGAGAGAGAGACCGGGGAGAATGAGAGACAGAGGGGAGAGAGAGAGAGAGAGACTTGGGCAGACAGAAAGACTGGGTGGGGAGAGAGAGAGACAGAGAGAGACTGTGGAGAGAGAGACTGGGGGGGGGGGGGAGAGAGCGAGACTGGGTGGGGAGAGAAATAGACTGAGGTGAGAGTTAGGGAGAGAGTGAAAGAGATGGGGGAGAGTGAGAGAGACTGGGGAGAAAGAGAGAGAGAGACTGGGGAGAGACAGAGAGAGAGTGGGGTAGATAGATGTTATGTTCAGAGTAACTCCGCAAGACTGTATTGTAAGCTCAAACTGTTGTGACCTTGGTCTCTTTAATGTGACTCCAGAGTGAGGAAGCAGCATGGTACACTGCCTTTTATACCTGCTTGCCCAGGGTGCACAGGTGAGGCTTAGGTCTCCCACAGGTGTGCCCCCTGATGGCAAGTCTTACATATTGGTGAGGTTTACATACATACATAACATCACTCCCTCCCAAAGTCTTATGTACAAGTTATTTACAAGTTGAGGCGATCTGGCGCTGTGTTCCCAGGTCGTTCGCCTGAGTTGAAGTCCTGGCATGGGTGAGTTGGTTGGATCGTTGCTGCACGGCCGTGCGGCTGGTCTGATCGGACTGTCGGGCATGGTGGGTTCATCCTCGTGGTTGACGGCAAGTTCGATTGTGTTAGTGTGTCGCTGGGGGTCAGGTCCTTTCGCAGTAGTTCCTGGTTATCTGTAGTTCGCAGTTTGGTCTGGTCCAAATGCCTTCTGCGTTTGTCCATTACGTGGTTTCACAACAAACGCTCCATTTTCATCACAAACACTCCATTCCCCTCTTTGGCTAATACAGTGCTAGCAGCCCATCTGGGGCCCATGAACATGGTCTACATCATTTATTTTGATGTCGCGTGGAGCAGCCTTGCGATCGTGGTACATTCTCTGCTGATGGCATATGGAAGGCTCGGTTCTGAGTGATTCTGTCCAGTGACTGCATAGCACCCGGGATGGCTGGGTCTGTAGGGAGTCTACTGTGACACATGTGGTGCTTGGCTTTATGATTTGGGCTGCCCGCTCCGGACTATTGTCGCTGACCCTAAGGTCTGGCAAGACAAGGATGGCCAATATGGCCTTGAGACTTTCCATAGTGGCGGGAGGCTGCATTGTCCCTGTGGATCCTGGGCCATGCTATGGAGGCTCCGGACCACCGACTGTGTGTAGCTCCCCTGCCTTTCTTTGCAATATTGCAGGGTTGCCCCATAGGGGGAAATCTGATGGGATGAGCATTTCGTCCTTGTGACGGATAAGCTGCAACATCCCGTCTCGCGGTTCGCCGTTGGCAGGCGGTAACATGGGATCCTGGCTAGTCCAGGTCCTAAACTGGGCAGCCATTACGCTTGACCCCTCGCTCTCTAGCACTTCCATAACAACGAGCAGGTCTGCGGGCTGCGCCGTTTCTACCCCGGTGGTGGGCAACGGTAGCCAACTGAGGGCATCAGCGCCATTCTCAGTGCCAGGCCCGTGGCAGATCATGTTACAGTGCACAGACAATGTTAGACATATTCGAAACAAAGCATTGATAATAGTGCCTCTGCCCTCCAAAAATTGTGAGATTGGCAGCTTTTCTGACTCGAGCAAATATTGGGACACTGTTTGGTATGTCTCTTTTGTCCCGTGAACGCAGGCTTGGCTGGCCTTGGTTAACTTATTGGATACATGTACAACCAGTTGGGGCTCGCCCGCTACTTTGGTTTGTTGTAAGGTACCCCTGACCCCATATGATAACACATCATTAGCCACGAAAAAGCGCTCACATGGGTTACGCAGTGCAAACAACTTATTGGAACATGGTGTGTTCCTGGTCTTCTCAGCGGCCGCCCCTTTATCTTTGCCCCAAGCCCAGTCGTCTTCCCTGCTGGGCAACACATGCCTCTGTTTCATTGCGGTGACATCCCATGGTCTGGACGCACTCTCGTCCCGTGGTCTGGACGCACTCTCGTCCCGTGGTCTGGATGCTCTTTCGTTCCGTGATCTGGATGCACTCTCGTGTGTGTCCGTGATGCCGACTGCCGTGATCTTCCTCCCCAGGGATTTGCCTCTGGCGTCGGGAAGACGCATTCGGATTGTTTCGGCTGGAGTCCCACTCTGCTTGGTCGACCTGGAACCTCTTCCATCGTCGCGAAGAGGTCGTCGGTTTTGGGTGGTGGGTATCATGTCTGTACCGCTGCTCGGTTGATCTTTACCTCCTCGTGGTCGTGATGAGCGGCCTGTGCCTCGGGGATCTGCAAATGGATCTGCACTTCGATGCCTGGTTCAGTTGAAGGTGGGGGCTTGCTCGGCCTTTGACCAAGGGAGATGTCGTTTGCCGGAGAAGGTACATAGAGGTCTTCCCAGTTCCATTGAATCTTCCCCATCCACCTTCTACCAAGCAGCGTTGGCCCATCACCTGGAACAAGCCACAGTGGTAAATCGTGCACCGCTCCCTCATGGGATACTCTTATGTCCGCACTACCAATAACTGGTATCAGTTCCTTGGTGTAGGTGCGCAGCTTTGCCTGAATTGGGATCAGCTTGGGTCATTGTGCTCTGTCGCCCCACAGCCTCTCGACTGCCTTCTGGCTCATTACAGATTGACTCGCCCCTGTGTCCAATTCCATGGAGACTGGCGTGCCATTGAGTTTAACTTTTAACATTATCAGAGGACTTTTGGTGGTGAAGATGTGTATCCCATCTACTTCCTCTTCATCCTCAGGTTGAGTTGCCTCTCCTGCTCGTTCAGCGTGATCCTCGCTGGATCGGTCGTCCTCTCCTGACTCTGTCACGTGGTGAGTCACAGGTCATTTACACATTCGCTGGAGGTGCCCCATTGTTCCATAGCCCTTGCACACATAGGGCTTGAATCGATATTGATGGGCTCTATGACTGTCCCCGCAGCGCCAACATGGTGTTAATGGATACGCATTCACGCCCCACGGTGGACTCTGAGTCACCCTAGGCCAAGGTCTGGTCTCTGTGGTCATGTAGGCCCTGCCCTGTACTGTTCTGCCTGCTGAAAGCATTATTTTATTCACAGTACTTGCTGGTGAGCTTCAATTCAGTAAAGATATCTGTTTCGTGTTGTTGCTCATGGATATGAAAGCCTGGGTTATCGTGATGGCCTTGCTCAGATCTAGGCATTCAGCAGACAGCAGTTTGTGAAGAATGACCTCGTGGCCGATTCCAAGCATGAAAAAGTCCCGCAACATTTCCCCCAAAGGTCTGGCAAATTCGTACTGTCCCGCAAGGCGTCTTAGGTCGACGACAAAGCTCGCCACGTTCTGGCCCTCGGAGCAATGATGAGTTTAAAAGCGATACCTGGCCATTAAGAGGCTCTCCTTCAGCTTGAGGTGTTCCCGAACCAGCGTGCACAGCTCTGTGTAAGTCTTGTCCGTTGGTTTGTCCGGTGCCAGCAGATTTTTGAGGAGACCATGTATCGAAGACCCACATATGGTGAGGAGAATCGCCCTGCGCTTGACCGCCATCTCAGCCTTGTCCAGTTCATTGGCCACGAAGTACTGGTTGAGATGCTCAACAAAGGCTTCCCAATCATCACCCTCAACAAATCTCTCAAGAATACCAATGGCAGCCATTACCGCGTGAAAGTTCGTGATTTGTTACTCATCGCCAATTGTTATGTTCAGAATAACTCCACAAGACTGTATTGTAAGCTCAAACTGTTGTGACCTTGATCTCTTTAATGTGACTCCAGAGTGGGGAAGCAGCATGGTAGATTATCTTTTATACCTGCTTGCCCAGGGTGCACAGGTGACCCTTAGGTCTCACACAGGTGTTCCCCCTGGTGGCAAATCTTACATATTGGTGAGGTTTACATACATACATAACAATAGAGACTGGGGAAAGAGAGAGAGAGAGAGAGAGAGAGAGAGAGGGGAGAGAGAGAAACAGAGAGACTGGGGGGAGAGAGAGAGACTGGAGGAGAGAGAGATGGACTGGGGTGAGGGAGAGAGATTGGGGTGAGAGAGAGCAAGAGAGAGAGAGAGAGAATGGGGAGAGAGAGAGAATGGGTGGAGAGAGAGAATGAAGGAGTGAGAGAGAGAGAGACTGGTGGGAGAGAGAGAAATTGGGATAGAGAGGGAGAGTGTGGGGCAGAGAGAAAGAGAGACTGGGGAGAGAGTGAGAGAAAGATTGGGGGAGAGAGAGGGGATGGCATAGAGAGGATCGGAGGGGAGAGTGAGAGAGGGAACTCAGGTAAGATGGATTACATTCTTCCACCCCTACCCCCTTTACACCCACACCATATTCTCCCTCTCCTCCACCGATACCTGGTTGATTTCTCGGAAAGCTTGGTGCATGTATGACAAGTGACATAATTGGAGTGGATGAAATATGGAAGTCACAACACTGTCACTATTCACTTCATACCCAATGAACATGTTAACAATCCGTGACCCACACACAATGCGGCATCTATGGCGTGGCGGGGTGAGGGTGTGGGGGGGCGGGGGGGGGGCGGGCGGGCTAAGGTCAGGAACTTGAGAAGGATGGGGCAGTAACTTGGGCTGGGGGGACAGAAGCTAGGGCTGGGGGGGCAGGATCTTGGGCTGGGAGCATCATGAACCTGGGCTGGGAGGCAGGAATTTCGGCTGAGATGGGGCAAGAAATTTGGAGGGGCTGGCAGGAACGTGGGCTGGGATGGGGGAGGAAGTTTTGCCGGGATGAGGCAGGAAGTTTTGATGGGATGGGGCAGGAACTTGGGCTGAGGGGTTCAGGGACATGGGCTAGGATGAGGCAGGTACTTGGGCTGGGATGGGACAGGAATTTTTGCTAGGATGCAGCAGGAACACGGGCTGGGGGGTTCAGAATATTTGGCTGGGATGGGGCAGAAACTTTGGCTGGAATGGGGCAGGAATTTGGACTGAGATGAGGCAGGAACTTGGGCTGGGGGTTGAGGAGCCTGGGCTGGTGGTGTCAGGAATTTGGGCTGAGGGGGTTCAGGATCCTGGGCTGAGATGGTGCAGGAATTTGGGCTGTGATGGGGCAGGAACTTTCGATGGGATGGGGCAGGCACTTGGGCTGGGGGCGGGGTCAGGAAATTGGGCTGGAATTAGGCAGGGATGGGGAAGGAACTTGGATTGGGATGGGCCAGGAACCTGGGCTGTGGGGGTCAGGAACTTGGGATGAGATGGGCAGGAATTTGGACTGGGATGGAGCCAGCACCTGGGCTAGTGGGGGGCGGGGTTGAGAAACTTGTGCTGGGACGGAGCAGGAATTTGGACTTGGACGGAGTCAGGTACTTGGGTTGGGATGGGGCAGGAACCTGGGCTGGGATGGGGCAGGATCCTGGGCTGGGGGCGTCAGGAACTTGGGCAGAGTTGGGGCAGGAACTTGGGCTGGGGTATCAGGAACTTGGGCTGGGGGGGGTGAGGTGTGGTCAGGAACTTGGTCTGGATGGGGCAGAAACTTGGGCTGGGGGAGGGGTCAGGAGTTTGGGTGAGGGGTGGGGGTTGGTCTTAACCTGTGATAGTAAGCCCTGTTCTGATTTGTTCTGAATAGCACAAATTACACTTTGCAATGTCACTGATTACATAGGCAGGGTGCTTCTAATTAGCCATTCCAGAGAAACTGCTGTGTGTGTCTTATCTTCCAAGGGGACCAATCTGCAATCAGGTCATGTGATCAAGAGGAACCAATCAGAGCATTTTTCTGTTGCAAATGAACAGTTTCTGTTCCTGCCAGCTACAACAATTTGTGCACATGTACCCCCAGGTCTCTCTGTTCCTGCACCTCCTTTAGAATTGTACCCTTTAGTTTATATTGCCTCTCCTCGTTCTTCCTAACAAAATGTATCATTTCACACATTTCTGCGTAAAACTTCATTTGCCTTGTGTCCACCCATTTCACCAGCCTGTCTATGTCCTCTTGAAGTCCATCACTATCCTCCTCACTGTTCACTATACTTCCAGGTTTTGTGTCATCTTCAAATTTTGAAAGAGTGCCCTGTACACCCAAGTCCAAATCATTAATATATATCATTAAACGCAGTGGTCTTTGCAATCGCTGGGGAACACCACCGTATACTGTCCGAAAAATAACCGTTCACCACTACTCTTTATTTCCTGTCACTTAGCCAATTTCTTATCCATGCTGCCACTGTCTTTTATTCCATGGGCTTCAACTTTGCTGGCAAACCCATTACGTGGCATTTGCAGACCTGAGCAGGAGCAGCGGCAACAACATAAAGAGCGGGAGGGGAGAAGGCCCAGGACAGAGTGGACTTGAGCGAGAGCGGAGGCGGCAACTTAAAAACAAAAATAAAATAAGGAGTGATGTCACAGGATAGCAGGTAGGTGTTTGTTGGTGAGTATTATAGATCTTTTGCTCTCTAGGTTAGGTAAGTGGATTAAATTATAGAATTACTATATCTTTATTAAATTAATAACTTAAACTAAATTAACTAATTAAAACTAAAAATTAAAGCTGAAAATAATTCGAATTAAAAACTGTAACTAATTATATAAATAAAATAAGATTGATAGAGTTGGCAGTGCAGGTGCTGTGTCACAACTGCAGCATGTGGGAGTGGGTGGAGACCAATGCGATCCCGAGCAACCACATCTGCGTTAAGTTTCTGCAGCTCGAGGAACTTCGGCTCAGAGTTGTTGAGCTGGAGTCCGAGCTGCAGACATCAGGAAAGGGGAGCATTACCTGGACACTTAGTTTCAGGAAGCAGTCACACCTCTTAGGTTAAGTAGTACTTTAGAGTTAGTCAATGGTCAGCGACGGGAGGGTGTGACTGCGAGTCAGAAAGGTACGGAGACCCAGGATATAGTGATAGAGGAGCCTTAGCCCTTGTTCAACAGGTATGATGTACTTGCTGCCTGTATGGATGAGAACAAGGACCGCAGAGATGATGGGCAAACTGATCACGGCATCGTGGCACAGGAGGCCACTCAAGCGGGCGGAGTTAAAAGGAATGTAGTACTGGTAGGCGACAATATAGTAGTAGTATTAGGCAGTCCCTCGTGTCGAGGAACCTGCTTCCACACTAAAAAAAGATGAATTCACGGGTGTTTCAATGAGCTACATCCTGAAGGGTGGAAGGTGCCTGTGCGTGAATTCTTTTAACGTGGAGGGGCGGTTGCACACCAGCCACCACGGGCTTGACAGAGCAAGGCCTTGGTACAGTGGCAAGGGTTAACCAAGATGACTGAAGACCAAGCTCTGCCATCCCTGGGCCACGACCCTGCTACTCCTCGACTCCGCCTCTCCTGTGCCCTGAACTCTCACCGCTCCAGGGCCCTGAACTCTCACCTCTGCTGGGCCCGAGCTCTCGCCGCTCCTGGGCCCCGAACTCTCACCGCTCCTGGACCCGAACTCTCACCTCTGCTGGGCCCGAGCTCTCGCCGCTCCTGGGCCCCGAACTCTCACCGCTCCTGGACCCGAACTCTCACCGCTCCTGGGCCCCGAACTCTCACCGCTCCTAGGCCCGAACTCTCGCCGCTCCTGGGCCCCGAACTCTCACCTCTGCTGGGCCCCGAACTCTCACCGCTCCTAGGCCCGAACTCTCGCCGCTCCTGGGCCCCGAACTCTCACCGCTCCTGGGCCCCGAACTCTCGCCGCTCCTGGGCCCCGAACTCTCGCCGCTCCTGGGCCCCGAACTCTCACCGCTCCTAGGCCCGAACTCTCACCGCTCCTAGGCCCGAACTCTCACCGCTCCTAGGCCCGAACTCTCACCTCTCCTGGGCCCCGAACTCTCACCTCTCCTGGGCCCCGAACTCTCGCCGCTCCTAGGCCCGAACTCTCACCGCTCCTAGGCCCGAACTCTCGCCGCTCCTGGGCCCCGAACTCTCACCGCTCCTGGGCCCCGAACTCTCACCGCTCCTGGGCCCCGAACTCTCGCCGCTCCTGGGCCCCGAACTCTCGCCGCTCCTGGGCCCCGAACTCTCGCCGCTCCTGGGCCCGAACTCTCACCGCTCCTGGGCCCCGAACTCTCGCCGCTCCTGGGCCCCGAACTCTCGCCGCTCCTAGGCCCCGAACTCTCGCCGCTCCTGGGCCCCGAACTCTCGCCGCTCCTGGGCCCCGAACTCTCGCCGCTCCTGGGCCCCGAACTCTCACCGCTCCTGGGCCCCGAACTCTCGCCGCTCCTAGGCCCGAACTCTCACCGCTCCTGGGCCCCGAACTCTCGCCGCTCCTGGGCCCCGAACTCTCACCGCTCCTGGGCCCCGAACTCTCACCGCTCCTGGGCCCCGAACTCTCGCCGCTCCTGGGCCCCGAACTCTCACCGCTCCTGGGCCCCGAACTCTCACCGCTCCTGGACCCGAACTCTCACCGCTCCTGGGCCCCGAACTCTCACCGCTCCTGGGCCCTGAACTCTCACCTCTCCTCGGCCCCGAACTCTCACCGCTCCTGGACCCCGAACTCTCACCGCTCCTGGGCCCCGAACTCTCACCTCTCCTCGGCCCCGAACTCTCACCGCTCCTGGACCCGAACTCTCACCGCTCCTGGGCCCCGAACTCTCACCGCTCCTGGGCCCCGAACTCTCACCTCTCCTCGGCCCCGAACTCTCACCGCTCCTGGACCCGAACTCTCACCGCTCCTGGGCCCCGAACTCTCGCCGCTCCTGGGCCCCGAACTCTCACCGCTCCTGGGACCCGAACTCTAGCCGCTCCTGGGCCCCGAACTCTCACCGCTCCTGGACCCGAACTCTAGCCGCTCCTGGGCCCGAACTCTCGCCGCTCCTGGACCCCGAACTCTCGCCGCTCCTGGGCCCCGAACTCTCGCCGCTCCTGGACCCAAACTCTCGCTGCTCCTGGGCCCCGAACTCTCACCGCTCCTGGGCCCCGAACTCTCACCTCTGCTGGGCCCCGAACTCTCACCGCTCCTGGGCCCCGAACTCTCGCCGCTCCTGGGCCCCGAACTCTCACCGCTCCTGGGCCCCGAACTCTCACCTCTCCTGGGCCCCGAACTCTCACCTCTCCTGGGCCCGAACTCTCACCTCTCCTGGGCCCCGAACTCTCACCGCTCCTGGACCCGAACTCTAGCCGCTCCTGGGCCCGAACTCTCGCCGCTCCTGGACCCCGAACTCTCGCTGCTCCTGGGCCCCGAACTCTCGCCGCTCCTGGACCCAAACTCTCGCTGCTCCTGGGCCCCGAACTCTCACCGCTCCTGGGCCCCAAACTCTCACCTCTCCTGGGCCCCGAACTCTCACCTCTCCTGGGCCCCGAACTCTCACCGCTCCTGGACCCGAACTCTAGCCGCTCCTGGGCCCGAACTCTCGCCGCTCCTGGACCCCGAACTCTCGCCGCTCCTGGGCCCCGAACTCTCACCGCTCCTGGGCCCCGAACTCTCACCTCTCCTGGGCCCCGAACTCTCACCTCTCCTGGGCCCGAACTCTCACCTCTCCTGGGCCCCGAACTCTCACCGCTCCTGGACCCGAACTCTAGCCGCTCCTGGGCCCGAACTCTCGCCGCTCCTGGACCCCGAACTCTCGCTGCTCCTGGGCCCCGAACTCTCACCGCTCCTGGACCCGAACTCTAGCCGCTCCTGGGCCCGAACTCTCGCCGCTCCTGGACCCCGAACTCTCGCTGCTCCTGGGCCCCGAACTCTCGCCGCTCCTGGACCCAAACTCTCGCTGCTCCTGGGCCCCGAACTCTCACCGCTCCTGGGCCCCAAACTCTCACCTCTCCTGGGCCCCGAACTCTCACCTCTCCTGGGCCCCGAACTCTCACCGCTCCTGGACCCGAACTCTAGCCGCTCCTGGGCCCGAACTCTCGCCGCTCCTGGACCCCGAACTCTCGCTGCTCCTGGGCCCCGAACTCTCGCCGCTCCTGGACCCAAACTCTCGCTGCTCCTGGGCCCCGAACTCTCACCGCTCCTGGGCCCCGAACTCTCACCTCTGCTGGGCCCCGAACTCTCACCGCTCCTGGGCCCCGAACTCTCGCCGCTCCTGGGCTCCGAACTCTCACCGCTCCTGGGCCCCGAACTCTCACCTCTCCTGGGCCCCGAACTCTCACCTCTCCTGGGCCCGAACTCTCACCTCTCCTGGGCCCGAACTCTCGCCGCTCCTGGGCCCCGAACTCTCACCGCTCCTGGACCCGAACTCTCACCTCTCCTGGGCCCCGAACTCTCACCTCTCCTGGGCCCCGAACTCTCACCGCTCCTGGACCCGAACTCTCGCCGCTCCTGGGCCCGAACTCTCGCCTCTGCTGGGCCCCGAACTCTCGCCGCTCCTGGACCCGAACTCTCGCTGCTCCTGGGCCCCGAACTCTCACCTCTCCTGGGCCCCGAACTCTCACCTCTCCTGGGCCCCGAACTCTCACCTCTCCTGGGCCCGAACTCTCACCGCTCCTGGACCCGAACTCTCGCCGCTCCTGGGCCCGAACTCTCACCTCTCCTGGGCCCCGAACTCTCACCTCTCCTGGGCCCGAACTCTCACCTCTCCTTGGCCCCGAACTCTCACCTCTCCTGGGCCCCGAACTCTCACCTCTCCTGGGCCTGAACTCTCACCGCTCCTGGACCCGAACTCTCGCCGCTCCTGGGCCCCGAACTCTCACCTCTCCTGGGCCCCGAACTCTCACCTCTCCTGGGCCCGAACTCTCACCTCTCCTGGGCCCGAACTCTCACCTCTCCTGGGCTCGAACTCTCACCTCTCCTGGGCCCGAACTCTCGCCGCTCCTGGGCCCGAACTCTCACCGCTCTTGGACCCGAACTCTCACCTCTCCTGGGCTCGAACTCTCGCCGCTCCTGGGCCCGAACTCTCACCGCTCTTGGACCCGAACTCTCACCTCTCCTGGGCCCGAACTCTCACCTCTCCTGGGCTCGAACTCTCGCCGCTCCTGGGCCCGAACTCTCACCGCTCTTGGACCCGAACTCTCACCTCTCCTGGGCTCGAACTCTCGCCGCTCCTGGGCCCCGAACTCTCGCCGCTCTTGGACCCGAACTCTCGCCGCTCCTGGGCCCCGAACTCTCACCTCTGCTGGGCCCCGAACTCTCACCGCTCCTAGGCTCTGAACTCTCACCTCTCCTGGGCTCCGAACTCTCACCTCTCCTGGGCCCCGAACTCTCACCTCTCCTGGGCCCCGAACTCTCACCTCTCCTGGGCCCGAACTCTCGCCACTCCTGGGCCCCGAACTCTCACCTCTGCTGGGCTCGAACTCTCGTCGCTCCTGGGCCCCGAACTCTCACCGCTCCTGGGCCCGAACTCTCGCCGCACCTGGGCCCCGAACTCTCACCTCTGTTGGGCCCCAAACTCTCGCCGCTCCTGGGCCCGAACTCTCACCTCTGTTGGGCCCCAAACTCTCGCCGCTCCTGGGCCCGAACTCTCGCCTCTGCTGGGCCCCGAACTCTCGCCGCTCCTGGGCCCCGAACTCTCACCGCTCCTGGGCCCCGAACTCTCACCGCTCCTGGGCCCGAACTCTCACCTCTCCTGGGCCCCGAACTCTCACCGCTCCTGGACCCGAACTCTCGCCGCTCCTGGGCCCCGAACTCTCACCGCTCCTGAGCCCGAACTCTCACCTCTCCTGGGCCCCGAACTCTCACCGCTCCTGAGCCCGAACTCTCACCGCTCCTGGGCCCGAACTCTTACCTCTGTTGGGCCCCGAACTCTTACCTCTGTTGGGCCCCGAACTCTCACCGCTCCTGGGCCCGAACTCTCGCCGCTCCTGGGCCCGAACTCTCGCCTCTCCTGGGCCCCGAACTCTCGCCGCTCCTGGGCCCCGAACTCTTACCTCTGTTGGGCCCCGAACTCTTACTTCTGTTGGGCCCCGAACTCTCACCGCTCCTGGGCCCGAACTCTCGCCTCTCCTGGGCCCCGAACTCTCGCCTCTCCTGGGCCCCGAACTCTCGCCGCTCCTGGGACCCGAACTCTCGCCGCTCCTGGGACCCGAACTCTCGCCGCTCCTAGGCCCGAACTCTCGCCTTTCCTGGGCCCGAACTCTCACCGCTCCTGGGCCCTGAACTCTCACCTCTCCTGGGCCCCGAACTCTCGCCTGTCCTGGGCCCGAACTCTCACCTCTCCTGGGCCCCGAACTCTCGCCTGTCCTGGGTCCCGAACTCTCACCGCTCCTGGGCCCGAACTCTCACCGCTCCTGGGCCCTGAACTCTCACCTCTCCTCGGCCCCGAACTCTCACCGCTCCTGGGCCCCGAACTCTCACCTCTCCTGGGCCCCGAACTCTAGCCGCTCCTGGGCCCCGAACTCTCACCGCTCCTGGGCCCGAACTCTCACCTCTGCTGGGCCCCGAACTCTCGCCGCTCTTGGACCCGAACTCTCGCCGCTCCTGGGCCCCGAACTCTCGCCGCTCCTAGGCCCCGAACTCTCGCCGCTCCTGGACCCGAACTCTCACCTCTGCTGGGCCCCGAACTCTCACCTCTCCTGGGCCCGAACTCTCACCTCTGCTGGGCCCCGAACTCTCGCCGCTCTTGGACCCGAACTCTCGCCGCTCCTGGGCCCCGAACTCTCACCGCTCCTGGGCCCCGAACTCTCACCTCTGCTGGGCCCCGAACTCTCACCGCTCCTGGGCTCCGAACTCTCACCTCTCCTGGGCCCGAACTCTCACCTCTCCTGGGCTCCGAACTCTCACCTCTCCTGGGCCCCGAACTCTCACCGCTCCTAGGCTCTGAACTCTCACCTCTCCTGGGCTCCGAACTCTCACCTCTCCTGGGCCCCGAACTCTCACCTCTCCTGGGCCCCGAACTCTCACCTCTCCTGGGCCCGAACTCTCGCCACTCCTGGGCCCCGAACTCTCACCTCTGCTGGGCTCGAACTCTCGTCGCTCCTGGGCCCCGAACTCTCACCGCTCCTGGGCCCGAACTCTCACCGCTCCTGGGCCCGAACTCTCACCTCTGTTGGGCCCCAAACTCTCGCCGCTCCTGGGCCCGAACTCTCACCTCTGTTGGGCCCCAAACTCTCGCCGCTCCTGGGCCCGAACTCTCGCCTCTGCTGGGCCCCGAACTCTCGCCGCTCCTGGGCCCCGAACTCTCACCGCTCCTGGGCCCCGAACTCTCACCGCTCCTGGGCCCGAACTCTCACCTCTCCTGGGCCCCGAACTCTCACCGCTCCTGGACCCGAACTCTCGCCGCTCCTGGGCCCCGAACTCTCACCGCTCCTGAGCCCGAACTCTCACCTCTCCTGGGCCCCGAACTCTCACCGCTCCTGAGCCCGAACTCTCACCGCTCCTGGGCCCGAACTCTTACCTCTGTTGGGCCCCGAACTCTTACCTCTGTTGGGCCCCGAACTCTCACCGCTCCTGGGCCCGAACTCTCGCCGCTCCTGGGCCCGAACTCTCGCCTCTCCTGGGCCCCGAACTCTCGCCGCTCCTGGGCCCCGAACTCTTACCTCTGTTGGGCCCCGAACTCTTACCTCTGTTGGGCCCCGAACTCTCACCGCTCCTGGGCCCGAACTCTCGCCTCTCCTGGGCCCCGAACTCTCGCCTCTCCTGGGCCCCGAACTCTCGCCGCTCCTGGGACCCGAACTCTCGCCGCTCCTGGGACCCGAACTCTCGCCGCTCCTAGGCCCGAACTCTCGCCTTTCCTGGGCCCGAACTCTCACCGCTCCTGGGCCCTGAACTCTCACCTCTCCTGGGCCCCGAACTCTCGCCTGTCCTGGGCCCGAACTCTCACCTCTCCTGGGCCCCGAACTCTCGCCTGTCCTGGGTCCCGAACTCTCACCGCTCCTGGGCCCGAACTCTCACCGCTCCTGGGCCCTGAACTCTCACCTCTCCTCGGCCCCGAACTCTCACCGCTCCTGGGCCCCGAACTCTCACCTCTCCTGGGCCCCGAACTCTAGCCGCTCCTGGGCCCCGAACTCTCACCGCTCCTGGGCCCGAACTCTCACCTCTGCTGGGCCCCGAACTCTCGCCGCTCTTGGACCCGAACTCTCGCCGCTCCTGGGCCCCGAACTCTCGCCGCTCCTGGGCCCCGAACTCTCGCCGCTCCTGGACCCGAACTCTCACCTCTGCTGGGCCCCGAACTCTCACCTCTCCTGGGCCCGAACTCTCACCTCTGCTGGGCCCCGAACTCTCGCCGCTCTTGGACCCGAACTCTCGCCGCTCCTGGGCCCCGAACTCTCACCGCTCCTGGGCCCCGAACTCTCACCTCTGCTGGGCCCCGAACTCTCACCGCTCCTGGGCTCCGAACTCTCACCTCTCCTGGGCCCGAACTCTCACCTCTCCTGGGCTCCGAACTCTCACCTCTCCTGGGCCCCGAACTCTCACCTCTCCTGGGCCCCGAACTCTCACCTCTCCTGGGCCCGAACTCTCACCTCTCCTGGGCCCCGAACTCTCACCTCTGTTGGGCCCCGAACTCTCGCCGCTCCTGGACCCGAACTCTCACCGCTCTTGGGCCCCGAACTCTCACCTCTCCTGGGCCCGAACTCTCACCTCTCCTGGGCCCCGAACTCTCGCCGCTCCTGGGCCCGAACTCTCACCTCTCCTGGGCCCCGAACTCTCGCCGCTCCTGGGCCCGAACTCTCACCTCTCCTGGGCCCCGAACTCTCACCTCTCCTGGGCCCGAACTCTCACCTCTCCTGGGCCCGAACTCTCACCTCTCCTGGGCCCCGAACTCTCGCCGCTCCTGGGCCCCGAACTCTCACCTCTGCTGGGCCCCGAACTCTCACCGCTCCTAGGCTCTGAACTCTCACCTCTCCTGGGCTCCGAACTCTCACCTCTCCTGGGCCCCGAACTCTCACCTCTCCTGGGCCCCGAACTCTCACCTCTCCTGGGCCCGAACTCTCGCCACTCCTGGGCCCCGAACTCTCACCTCTGCTGGGCTCGAACTCTCGTCGCTCCTGGGCCCCGAACTCTCACCGCTCCTGGGCCCGAACTCTCGCCGCTCCTGGGCTCGAACTCTCGTCGCTCCTGGGCCCCGAACTCTCACCTCTCCTGGGCCCGAACTCTCGCCACTCCTGGGCCCCGAACTCTCACCTCTGCTGGGCTCGAACTCTCGTCGCTCCTGGGCCCCGAACTCTCACCGCTCCTGGGCCCGAACTCTCGCCGCACCTGGGCCCCGAACTCTCACCTCTGCTGGGCCCCAAACTCTCGCCGCTCCTGGGCCCCGAACTCTCGCCTCTGCTGGGCCCCGAACTCTCACCGCTCCTGGCCCCCGAACTCTCACCGCTCCTGAGCCCGAACTCTCGCCGCTCCTGGGCCCCGAACTCTCACCGCTCCTGAGCCCGAACTCTCACCGCTCCTGAGCCCGAACTCTCGCCGCTCCTGGGCCCGAACTCTTACCTCTGTTGGGCCCCGAACTCTTACCTCTGTTGGGCCCCGAACTCTCACCGCTCCTGGGCCCGAACTCTCGCCGCTCCTGGGCCCGAACTCTCGCCTCTCCTGGGCCCCGAACTCTCGCCGCTCCTGGGCCCCGAACTCTCACCTCTGTTGGGCCCCGAACTCTCGCCGCTCCTGGGACCCGAACTCTCGCCGCTCCTGGGACCCGAACTCTCGCCGCTCCTAGGCCCGAACTCTCGCCTTTCCTGGGCCCGAACTCTCACCGCTCCTGGGCCCTGAACTCTCACCTCTCCTGGGCCCCGAACTCTCGCCTGTCCTGGGCCCGAACTCTCACCTCTCCTGGGCCCCGAACTCTCACCGCTCTTGGGTCCCGAACTCTCACCGCTCCTGGGCCCGAACTCTCACCGCTCCTGGGCCCTGAACTCTCACCTCTCCTCGGCCCCGAACTCTCACCGCTCCTGGGCCCCGAACTCTCACCTCTCCTGGGCCCCGAACTCTAGCCGCTCCTGGGCCCCGAACTCTCACCGCTCCTGGGCCCGAACTCTCACCTCTGCTGGGCCCCGAACTCTCGCCGCTCTTGGACCCGAACTCTCGCCGCTCCTGGGCCCCGAACTCTCACCTCTGCTGGGCCCCGAACTCTCACCTCTCCTGGGCCCCGAACTCTCACCGCTTCTGGGCTCCGAACTCTCACCTCTCCTGGGCCCCGAACTCTCACCTCTGCTGGGCCCCGAACTCTCGCCGCTCCTGGGCCCCGAACTCTCACCGCTCCTGGGCCCCGAACTCTCACCGCTCCTGGGCTCCGAACTCTCACCTCTCCTGGGCCCGAACTCTCACCTCTCCTGGGCTCCGAACTCTCACCTCTCCTGGGCCCCGAACTCTCACCTCTCCTGGGCCCCGAACTCTCACCTCTCCTGGGCCCGAACTCTCGCCACTCCTGGGCCCCGAACTCTCACCTCTGTTGGGCCCCGAACTCTCGCCGCTCCTGGACCCGAACTCTCACCGCTCCTGGGCCCCGAACTCCCACCTCTCCTGGGCCCGAACTCCCACCTCTCCTGGGCCCGAACTCTCGCCGCTCCTGGGCCCGAACTCTCGCCGCTCCTGGGCCCCGAACTCTCACCGCTCCTGGGCCCCGAACTCTCGCCGCTCCTGGGACCCGAACTCTCACCGCTCCTGGGCCCGAACTCTCACCGCTCCTGGGCCCCGAACTCTCACCGCTCCTGGGCCCGAACTCTCACCGCTCCTGGGCCCGAACTCTCACCGCTCCTGGGCCCCGAACTCTCGCCGCTCCTGGGCCCCGAACTCTCACCGCTCCTGGGACCCGAACTCTCGCCTCTCCTAGGCCCGAACTCTCGCCTTTCCTGGGACCCGAACTCTCACCTCTCCTGGGCCCGAACTCTCGCCGCTCCTGGGCCCGAACTCCCGCCGCTCCTGGGCCCGAACTCTCACCTCTCCTGGGCCCCGAACTCTCGCCTGTCCTGGGCCCGAACTCTCACCTCTCCTGGGCCCCGAACTCTCACCGCTCCTGGGCCCTGAACTCTCACCGCTCCTGGGCCCGAACTCTCACCTCTCCTGGGCCCGAACTCTCACCTCTCCTGGGCCCGAACTCTCACCGCTCCTGGGCCCGAACTCTCACCGCTCCTGGGCCCCGAACTCTCACCTCTCCTGGGCCCGAACTCTCACCTCTCCTGGGCCCGAACTCTCACCTCTCCTGGGCCCGAACTCTCACCTCTGCTGGGCCCGAACTCTCACCTCTGCTGGGCCCGAACTCTCACCTCTCCTGGGCCCGAACTCTCACCGCTCCTGGGCCCGAACTCTCACCTCTCCCGGGCCCGAACTCTCGCCGCTCCTGGGCCCCGAACTCTCACCTCTCCCGGGCCCGAACTCTCGCCGCTCCTGGGCCCCGAACTCTCACCTCTCCTGGGCCCGAACTCTCACCTCTCCTGGGCCCGAACTCTCACCTCTGCTGGGCCCGAACTCTCACCTCTCCTGGGCCCGAACTCTCACCTCTCCTGGGCCCGAACTCTCACCTCTCCCGGGCCCGAACTCTCGCCGCTCCTGGGCCCAAACTCTCACCTCTCCTGGGCCCCGAACTCTCACCTCTCCCGGGCCCGAACTCTCGCCGCTCCTGGGCCCAAACTCTCACCTCTGCTGGGCCCCGAACTCTCACCTCTCCTGGGCCCCGAACTCTCGCCGCTCCTGGGCCCGAACTCTCGCCGCTCCTGGGCCCGAACTCTCACCGCTCCTGGGCCCGAACTCTCACCTCTGCTGGGCCCCGAACTCTCACCGCTCCTGGGCCCCGAACTCTCACCTCTCCTGGGCCCGAACTCTCGCCGCTCCTGGGCCCCGAACTCTCACCGCTCCTGGGCCAGAACTCTCACCTCTCCTGGGCCCGAACTCTCACCTCTCCTGGGCCCCGAACTCTCGCCGCTCCTGGGCCTGAACTCTCGCCGCTCCTGGGCCCCGAACTCTCACCTCTCCTGGGCCCCGAACTCTCACCTCTCCTGGGCCCCGAACTCTCACCTCTCCTGGGCCCCGAACTCTCGCCGCTCCTGGGCCCGAACTCTCACCTCTCCTGGGCCCGAACTCTCACCGCTCCTGGGCCCGAACTCTCACCTCTCCTGGGCCCGAACTCTCGCCTCTCCTGGGCCCAAACTTTCCCGGTGCATCACCACGTCTCTTCCCTTCACTTAAAGGGGAGAACCGCTGCGAGCTCTGGGACTCTTTAAGTTAGGTCCACTGGGCCACCATGGAGGGTTTCGGCTGAGCCAGCAACCTGGCACCCAAGACAGGGTGCCAGGATGCCTGTTGGTAGCCCGGTCGATCCGGGGCATAATTGTCGGCCCGACCTGGCAGTCGGCTGGCAATAAAAAATAAGATGCCGGCCATGGCAGTAGGTCCTCCCCTTTAATAGCAGCCACACTGCCATTTTATAAGCATTGTGAGCACAATGCACCGACAGAAAAAGCTGTTGGTGTCACCAAGCAGTGGGAGTAAGATTTTCAGCGTGGAATTTTGTGTTCGGGGCTCGGGGGGTGGGGGGGGCACATTGGCGCTGCGCACTCTGATGATGCACTTAGAATGGATTGACAGCAGCGGAGCGGTAGTGGGGGGAGCGGGTCACCGGCGGGATACCGCAGGAGCGCAATTTTCAAAATGGCTGCCATTCGACGAAAAATGCCATTCCACTCCGTTGCGTGGCTGCTGCTTTCCGGTGGTAATGGACCTTAAGAGAAGGAGCAATTTCTGCCCCATCCATTCCTTTAAGGCACCAAAATCCCACAGGAAAAGTGGTCCAACCGTGGCTAACAAGAAAAGTTAAAGCTAGTTTTAGATCAAAGGAAGAGGCTTATAATGTTACCAAAAGGAGCAGTAAGCTGAGGAATGGGAGGATTTTAGAATAAAGAAGGACCAAGAAATTGATAAAGAAAGAGAACAAAGAATATGAGAGTAAATTAGCAAGAAACATAAAAACAGATTGTAAACATTTCTACAGGTTGTGAATAGGAAGAGATTAGTTAAAGTAAATACGGGCCCATTAGAGGCAGAGAAAGAGAAATTATAACGGGGAATAAGGAAATGGCAGAGACATTAAACAAATACTTTCTATCTGTCTTCACGGTAGAAGATACAAAAAACATTCCAGAAATAACAGAACCATGAGTAGAGAGAATGAGGAACTTAAATAAATCAGTATAAGTAAAGATATAGGGAAGGAAATTCAGTCACGCCTCTGCACCGGCATTAACCCGGGTGGAGCGGTAAAATTTGCACCGGGAAATGGTTTGCGGTTCCAGTCGCAAAATTTACCAGCTGGGCCCTAAGTGTGGAGCGGAGCACGAAGGGAGGCGTTCTACACCTCTTTTAGTGCACTCGGCCGGCTGTGCAATTGAAAATCCCGAGTTAAACAGCTGGCCTCCGAACGCCGTAAGAGAGGCTTCCTTAAACAAAAATCTGGAAAAGAAACACCAAAAACATTCCCAATACTTTCCTGATGCCACATGCACTTGAATCGCAAAAATAAAAACATTAAAAACAATCACACTTACCTTAGGTACACATTCCTTCCCTCACTGCGACTGTTACACTAGGGCGCGCTGTGAGGTGCTACGAATCAGGCGAGTTTGAAATTTCGAGCCGGCTTGCCTATCCCGGGTAGTACTGCTCCGTGCCCCCGCAAACCCGGCACCAAATGTCCCGGCGGGGTGCTGGAAGCTGGAAGCCCACCCGAAATGCTTTCCGCAGCCATTACCGGCCCTCTGAGGCGAAAACAAGAAGTGGCAATGGACCGAAAATCCAGCCAACTGTACTGGAGAAATTAATGGGACTAAATGGCGACAAGTCCCCTGGACCTGACGACCTGCATCCTAGGATTTTAAAAGAGGTAGCTGCAGAGAAACTGGATGCACTGGTATTAATCTTCCAGAATTCCCTAGATTCTCGAACAGTTCCCAAGGATTGAAAGGTAGCAAACATAACTCCGCTATTTAAGAAAGGAGGAAGAGAAAAAACAAGAACTACAGGCCAGTTAGCCTGACATCAGTAGTAGGCAAAATGCTGAATCTATTATTATAGACATGGTAACAGGGCACTTAGAAAATCATAATATGATTAGGCAGAGTCAACATGGTTTTATGAAAGGGAAATCATGTTTGACAAATCTGTTAGAATTTTTTGAAGATGTAACTTGTAGGATGGAAAAGGGGGAACCAGTGGATGTAGTGTATTTGGATTCTCAAAAAGTATTCGATAAGGTACCACACAAGAGGTTATTACACAAAGTTAGGACTCATGGGATTGGGGGTAATATATTGGCATGAATTGAGGATTGGTTAATAGACAGAAAACAAAAGTAGGAATAAACGGGACTTTTTCGGGTTGGCAGGCTGTAACTAGCGGGATACCACAAGGATCAGTGCTGGGGCCTCAGCCATTTACAATTTATATTAATGACTTACATGACGGGATTGAATGTAACGTATCCAAGTTTGCTGATGATACAAAGTTAGGTGGGAAAGTAAGTCCTGCAAAGAGGCTGCAGAGAGATATAGACAGGTTGTCTGAGTGGGCAAGGGCATGGCAACTGGAATACAATGTAGGGAAGTTTGAAGTTATCCACTTTGATAGGAAAAACAAAACAGCAGAATATTATTTGAATGATGAGAGACTGGGAAGTGTTGGCATTCAGAAGGACCTGTGTGTCCTTGTACATGAATCACAGAAAGTTAACATGCAGGTACAGCAAGCAATTAGGAAAGCAAATGGTATGTTAGCTTTTCATAGCATCATAGAAATTTACAGCATTGAAGGAGGCCATTTCGGCCCATCGTGTCCATGCCAGCCAACAAGAGGCTATCCAGCCAAATCACACTTTCCAGCTCTAGGTCTGTAGCCCTGTAGATTAGAGCCAAGAACTTTTTTAATGTGGTGAGGATTTCTGCCTCTACCCCGCTTTCAGGCAGTGAGTTCCAGACCTCCACAACCCTGTAGGTGAAGAAATTTCCCCTCAAATACCCTCTAAACCTTCGACCAATTACTTTAAATTTATGCCCCCTGGTTGTTGACCCCTCTGCTAAGGGAAATAGGTCATTTCTATCCACTATATCGAGGCCCCTCGTAATTTTATACACCTCAATGAGGTCTCCCCTCAGCCTCCTCTGTTCCAAGGAAAAGAAACCCCAGCCTATCCAATCTGTCCTCATAGCTAAGACTCTCCATTCCCGGCAACACCCTTTGTACCCTCTCCAGTGCAATCAAATCCTTCCTGTATTGTGGTGACCAGAACTGCACGCAGTACTCTAGCTGTGGCCTAACTAGTGTTTTATACAGTTCAAGCATAACCTCCCAGCTCTTGTATTCTATGCCTCGGTTAATAAAGGCAAGTATTCCGTATGCCTTCTTAACCACCTTATCTACCTGGCCTGCTACATTCGGGGATCTGTGGACATGCACTCCAAGGTCATTTTGTTCCTCTACACTTCTGTGTCCTACCATTTAAAGTGTATTCCCTTTCCTTGTTAGAAACATAGAAACATAGAAAATAGGTGCAGGAGTAGGCCATTCGGCCCTTCGAGCCTGCACCGCCATTCAACAAGATCATGGCTGATCACCCACCCCAGCACCTCCCACCCCACGCCCCATCCACACCCCCCGACCCCCCCCCAGCCACAAAGGCCACATCAAACTCCCTCCCGAACACATCCAATGAACTGGCATCAACAACTCTCCGCGGCAGGGAACCTCACAGGCCAACAACTCCCCGAGTGAAGAAGTCTCTCCCAATCCCAGCCCCAAACAGCCCACCCCCCACCCCAAGAGCGTGTCCCCTCTCCCCGGCTCCGGACCCACCCAACACCGGGAACACTCCCCCCGCACTCAACCCGCCCCGTCCCGTCAGAATCCTTCCCAAATGCCGAACACCCCCGGATGTCGAGCACCCAGCCCTGGCCACCCCGGAGCCACACCCCGCGACGCCAACCACACCACATCCACCAACCGCCATCTGCGCAGACAACCCGTCCACCCCACTCTGAACACTCCCCGCACCGAGGCACAGAGCCCCCTGACCCGCCCCGCCAACACATTTCACCACCCCCCAGACCTTCGCTGCAATGTGGCCCCTCCTGTCCCCCGCCCTGGGTTTCTCCGCCCCCCCACCTCCACCACTCTCCCCTCCATCCCCTGCCCCCGTCTCCCCTCCACTTCCCTCTGTGTCCCCGCACAGGCTTCTATCTTGGGGGCGGTAACCTTCTGGGGCCGGGAATTTTAGCCCCCAGCGTGGAAGTCCTGCTCCCGCCGCAGAATTGGCCTTACCACCCATCAATGGAAGCGGAGTGCAATTTCCCACACTCCACTTCTTTTGGGGGCAGTTACCGGGGCACGACTGGATGCTCCTGTGACAGTTGGAACTGGTGCTCTCCACTCTCTGTCCTGTGACAGTTGGAACTGGTGCTCTCCACTCTCTGTCCTGTGACAGTTGGAACTGGTGTTCTCCACTCTCTGTCCTGTGACAGTTTGAACTGGTGCTCGCCACTCTCTGTCCTGTGACAGTTGGAACTGGTGCTCTCCACTCTCTGTCCTGTGACAGTTGGAACTGGTGCTCTCCACTCTCTGTCCTGTGACAGTTTGAACTGGTGCTCTCCACTCTCTCGTCCTGTGACAGTTTGAACTGGTGCTCTCGACTCTCTCGTCCTGTGACAGTTTGAACTGGTGCTCTCCACTCTCCCGTCCTGTGACAGTTTGAACTGGTGCTCTCCACTCTCTGTCCTGTGACAGTTTGAACTGGTGCTCTCCACTCTCTGTCCTGTGACAGTTTGAACTGGTGCTCTCCACTCTCTGTCCTGTGACAGTTTGAACTGGTGCTCTCCACTCTCTGTCCTGTGACAGTTGGAACTGGTCCTCTCCACTCTCTGTCCTGTGACAGTTTGAACTGGTGCTCTCCACTCTCTGTCCTGTGACAGTTTGAACAGGTGCTCTCCACTCTCTGTCCTGTGACAGTGGGAACTGGTGCTCTCCACTCTCTCGTCCTGTGACAGTTGGAACTGGTGTTCTCCACTCTCTGTCCTGTGACAGTTTGAACTGGTGTTCTCCACTCTCTGTCCTGTGACAGTTTGAACTGGTGCGCTCCACTCTCTGTCCTGTGACAGTTGGAACTGGTGCTCTCCACTCTCTGTCCTGTGACAGTTGGAACTGGTGCTCTCCACTCTCTGTCCTGTGACAGTTGGAACTGGTGCTCTCCACTCTCTGTCCTGTGACAGTTTGAACTGGTGCTCTCCACTCTCTGTCCTGTGACAGTTTGAACTGGTGCTCTCCACTCTCTCGTCCTGTGACAGTTTGAACTGGTGCTCTCCACTCTCTCGTCCTGTGACAGTTTGAACTGGTGCTCTCCACTCTCCCGTCCTGTGACAGTTTGAACTGGTGCTCTCCACTCTCTGTCCTGTGACAGTTTGAACTGGTGCTCTCCACTCTCTGTCCTGTGATAGTTTGAACTGGTGCTCTCCACTCTCTGTCCTGTGACAGTTGGAACTGGTGCTCTCCACTCTCTGTCCTGTGACAGTTTGAACTGGTGCTCTCCACTCTCTGTCCTGTGACAGTTTGAACTGGTGCTCTCCACTCTCTGTCCTGTGACAGTGGGAACTGGTGCTCTCCACTCTCTCGTCCTGTGACAGTTGGAACTGGTGCTCTCCACTCTCTGTCCTGTGACAGTTGGAACTGGTGTTCTCCACTCTCTGTCCTGTGACAGTTTGAACTGGTGCTCTCCACTCTCTGTCCTGTGACAGTTGGAACTGGTGCTCTCCACTCTCTGTCCTGTGACAGTTGGAACTGGTGCTCTCCACTCTCTGTCCTGTGACAGTTTGAACTGGTGCTCTCCACTCTCTCGTCCTGTGACAGTTTGAACTGGTGCTCTCCACTCTCCCGTCCTGTGACAGTTTGAACTGGTGCTCTCCACTCTCCCGTCCTGTGACAGTTTGAACTGGTGCTCTCCACTCTCTGTCCTGTGACAGTTTGAACTGGTGCTCTCCACTCTCTGTCCTGTGATAGTTTGAACTGGTGCTCTCCACTCTCTGTCCTGTGACAGTTGGAACTGGTGCTCTCCACTCTCTGTCCTGTGACAGTTTGAACTGGTGCTCTCCACTCTCCCGTCCTGTGACAGTGGGAACTGGTGCTCTCCACTCTCTGTCCTGTGACAGTTTGAACTGGTGCTCTCCACTCTCTGTCCTGTGACAGTGGGAACTGGTGCTCTCCACTCTCTCGTCCTGTGACAGTTGGAACTAGTGCTCTCCACTCTCTGTCCTGTGACAGTTGGAACTGGTGTTCTCCACTCTCTGTCCTGTGACAGTTTGAACTGGTGCTCTCCACTCTCTGTCCTGTGACAGTTGGAACTGGTGCTCTCCACTCTCTGTCCTGTGACAGTTGGAACTGGTGCTCTCCACTCTCTGTCCTGTGACAGTTGGAACTGGTGCTCTCCACTCTCTGTCCTGTGACAGTTTGAACTGGTGCTCTCCACTCTCTCGTCCTGTGACAGTTTGAACTGGTGCTCTCCACTCTCTCGTCCTGTGACAGTTTGAACTGGTGCTCTCCACTCTCCCGTCCTGTGACAGTTTGAACTGGTGCTCTCCACTCTCTGTCCTGTGACAGTTTGAACTGGTGCTCTCCACTCTCTGTCCTGTGACAGTTTGAACTGGTGCTCTCCACTCTCTGTCCTGTGACAGTTTGAACTGGTGCTCTCCACTCTCTGTCCTGTGACAGTTGGAACTGGTGCTCTCCACTCTCTGTCCTGTGACAGTTTGAACTGGTGCTCTCCACTCTCTGTCCTGTGACAGTTTGAACTGGTGCTCTCCACTCTCTGTCCTGTGACAGTTGGAACTGGTGTTCTCCACTCTCTGTCCTGTGACAGTTTGAACTGGTGCTCTCCACTCTCCCGTCCTGTGACAGTTGGAACTGGTGCTCTCCACTCTCCCGTCCTGTGACAGTTGGAACTGGTGCTCTCCACTCTCTGTCCTGTGACAGTTGGAACTGGTGCTCTCCACTCTCTGTCCTGTGACAGTTGGAACTGGTGCTCTCCACTCTCCCGTCCTGTGACAGTGGGAACTGGTGCTCTCCACTCTCTGTCCTGTGACAGTGGGAACTGGTGCTCTCCACTCTCTGTCATGTGACAGTGGGAACTGGTGCTCTCCACTCTCTGTCCTGTGACAGTTGGAACTGGTGCTCTCCACTCTCTGTCCTGTGACAGTTTGAACTGGTGCTCTCCACTCTCTCTCCTGTGACAGTTTGAACTGGTGCTCTCCACTCTCCCGTCTTGTGACAGTGGGAACTGGTGCTCTCCACTCTCTGTCCTGTGACAGTTTGAATTGGTGCTCTCCACTCTCTGTCCTGTGACAGTTGGAACTGGTGCTCTCCACTCTCTGTCCTGTGACAGTTTGAACTGGTGCTCTCCACTCTCTCGTCCTGTGACAGTTTGAACTGGTGCTCTCCACTCTCTCGTCCTGTGACAGTTTGAACTGGTGCTCTCCACTCTCCCGTCCTGTGACAGTTTGAACTGGTGCTCTCCACTCTCTGTCCTGTGACAGTTTGAACTGGTGCTCTCCACTCTCTGTCCTGTGACAGTTTGAACTGGTGCTCTCCACTCTCTGTCCTGTGACAGTTTGAACTGGTGCTCTCCACTCTCTGTCCTGTGACAGTTGGAACTGGTGCTCTCCACTCTCTGTCCTGTGACAGTTGGAACTGGTGCTCTCCACTCTCTGTCCTGTGACAGTTTGAACTGGTGCTCTCCACTCTCTGTCCTGTGACAGTTTGAACTGGTGCTCTCCACTCTCTGTCCTGTGACAGTTGGAACTGGTGTTCTCCACTCTCTGTCCTGTGACAGTTTGAACTGGTGCTCTCCACTCTCCCGTCCTGTGACAGTTGGAACTGGTGCTCTCCACTCTCCCGTCCTGTGACAGTTGGAACTGGTGCTCTCCACTCTCTGTCCTGTGACAGTTGGAACTGGTGCTCTCCACTCTCTGTCCTGTGACAGTTGGAACTGGTGCTCTCCACTCTCCCGTCCTGTGACAGTGGGAACTGGTGCTCTCCACTCTCTGTCCTGTGACAGTGGGAACTGGTGCTCTCCACTCTCTGTCCTGTGACAGTGGGAACTGGTGCTCTCCACTCTCTGTCCTGTGACAGTTGGAACTGGTGCTCTCCACTCTCTGTTCTGTGACAGTTGGAACCGGTGCTCTCCACTCTCCCGTCCTGTGACAGTTTGAACCGGTGCTCTCCACTCTCTGTCCTGTGACAGTTTGAACTGGTGCTCTCCACTCTCTCTCCTGTGACAGTTTGAACTGGTGCTCTCCACTCTCCCGTCCTGTGACAGTTGGAACTGGTGCTCTCTGATACATCCTTACTATACAGTATAAATGCACACCTGCTTGAAAGAAGGTCAGTCTGTGATCTGTCATTTATTCCTCAGCACTCAAGTGATGGAAGTGGATGGAGCTTCCCCTTTTATATCTGAAGGTCTAGGTTAGGAGTGTCTCCCACAAGTTCACCACCTTGTGGTCATTGTTCTCACAGTGTACAACTTAGGTCAGATTATACATGGGTTACAATGCTGGTTGAATACATGACATCACCCCCCGCCACCCACCCCCCCCGCCCAAAGTCTTATTGGGATCACAGTTTGAGTCTCTCTGATGGTTTATGCTCTCTTGTAGAGCACCTGAATTGGGGCTCCGGTTGTTGGGCGCTGGCCTGAGTGTCTGCTGTTTGCAGTGCCTCAGGCCTGTCCGGACTGCCCACAGTGACTGGGCTCTCCTCCACTTGGTTCCTGTGTTCGGTCACCTGTGAAGGAGTGTTCTTCCTCTGCTTCTTCAATGGGGTTGCTGAACCTCCTTTTTGTTTGATCCACATGCTTGCGGCAGATTTGTGCATTGGTAAGTTTAACTACCAGAATCCTATTTCCCTCTTTGGCAACCACAGTGCCTGCGAGCCATTTGGGCCCTGCAGCATAGTTGAGGACAAAAACAGGGTCATTTACATCAATACATCGCCCTCTCGCATTCCTGGCATGGTAGTCATATTGTGACTGGCGCCTGCTCTCGACAATTTCTTTCATGGTGGGGTATATAAGGGATAACCTGGTTTTGAGCGTCCTTTTCATTAGCAGCTCTGCGGGTGAAAACCCTGTGAGCGAGTGTGGTCAAGATCTGTAGGCCAATAGGAGGCATGATAAGCGTCTTTGTAGGGAACCCCCTTGAATTCTGAGCATCCCCTGTTTGATTACCTGCACTGCTCGTTCTGCCTGGCCATTTGAGGCCGGCTTGAACGGTGCCGTTCTGACATGGTTGATACCATTGCCTGCCATGGAGTCCTGGAATTCAGTGCTTGTGAAGCACGGGCCATTGTCGCTGACCAAGACGTCCGGTAGACCGTGGGCGGCGAACATTGCCCATAGACTTTCTACCGTGGCAGAGGATGTGCTTGAATTTAAAATGTCACACTTGATCCATTTGGAGTAGGCATCTACTACAACCAAAAACATTTTTCCCATGAAAGGACCTGCGTAGTCCACATGGATGCGTGACCATGGCTTGGCGGGCCAGGACCAGGGGCTAAGGGGGCTTCCCTGGGTGCATTGCCCAGCTGGGCACACGTGTTGCACCTGTGAACACAAAGTTCCAGATCTGCGTCTATCCCTGGCCACCAAATGTGTGACCTGGCAATTGCCTTCATCATGACAATGCCCGGGTGCTCATTGTGGAGTTCTCTGATGAACAGCTCTCTGCCCATCTGGGGCATGACTACGCGGTTTCCCCACAGTAGGCAATCGGCCTGAATCGGGAGTTCATCCTTGCGCCTGTGAAATGGTTTAAATTCCTCAGGGCATGCCCCATACGTGGCTGCCCAGTCCCCATTCAGGACACATTTCTTGACTAGAGACAATAGCGGGTCTCTATTTGTCCAGACTTTAATCTGACGGGCTGTCACGGGTGAACCTTCGCTTCCAAAAGCTTCAACAGCCATGACCATCTCAGCAGCATGCTCGGTAGCCCCCTCAGAAGTGGCTAGTGGGAGCCTGCTGAATGCATCGCGCAGTTTTCGGTGCCCGGTCTGTGCCGAATTGTGTAGTCATAGGCGGCTAACGTGAGTGCCCACCTCTGTATGCGGGCCGATGCATTTGCATTTATGGCCTTGTTGTCGGCCAAAAGGGACGTTAGGGATTTGTGATCTGTCTCCAGCTCAAATTTCCTGCCAAACAGGTACTGGTGCATTTTCTTTACCGCATATACACATACGAGCGCCTCCTTTTCTACCATCCCGTAACCCCTTTCTGCCTGGGACAGACTCCTGGAGGCATAAGCTACCGGCTGTAACTGACCCTTGACATTGACATGCTGCAACACACACTCGACACCATAGGACGACGCATCGCACGTTAAAACAAGTTTCTTACATGGGTCATATAGCGTTAACAGATTGTTGGAACATAACAAATTGCGTGCTCTGTTAAAAGTCCTTTCCTGGCTGTCCCCCCAGACCCATTCGCGACCTTTGCGTAGGAGCACGTGTAGCGGCTCTAGCAGCGTGCTCAATTTGTGAAGAAAGTTACCAAAATAGTTCAGGAGCCCCAGGAACGAACGCAGCTCCGTCGTGTTACGGAGTCTGGGTGCTCTCTGGATCGCTTCCGTCTTGGACGCAGTAGGGCTGATCCCGTCTGCTCCTAACCTCATCCTCAGGAATTCTACCTCTGGAGCTAGGAAGACACACTTCGCCTTTTTCAGTCGCAGACCTACCCGGTCCAGTCTGCATAGCACCTCCTCCAGGTTGTGGAGGTGTTCTTCAGTATCGTAACCCGTGATGAGGATGTCGTCCTGTAAAACCACCGTCCCTGGAATCGACTTGAGGAGGCTTTCCATATTTCGTTGGAAGATCGCGGCGGCCGAGCGAATCCCGAACAGACATCTGTTGTACTCAAACAACCCCTTGTGTGTCGTGATGGTGGTCAGCTTCTTCGACTCACTCGCCAGCTCCTGGGTCATGTAAGCTGAGGTCAGGTCCAATTTTGAAAAAAGTTTGCCACCAGATAGCGTCGCAAAGATGTCCTCCGCTCTCGGTAGCGGGTACTGGTCTTGGAGTGACATCCGATTCATGGTTGCCTTGTAATCACCACATATCCTGACCGACCCATCCGCCTTGAGCACCGGCACAATCGGGCTCGCCCAGTCACTGAATTCAACTGGCGAGATGATGCCTTCCCTCAGCAGGCAGTCCAATTTGCCTTCTATCTTTCCCACATCACGTACGGCACCGCTCTGGCCTTGTGGTGTACTGGCCTGGCGTCCGGGTTTATGTGAATCACTACCTTGAAAGTGCCAATGCCGGGTTGAAATAATAAGTCACATTTGTCCAGGATCTGTGAGCATGATACTCGCTCCACAGAGGAAATTGCATTGACATCGCCCCATTTCCAGTTCATGACAGCAAGCCAACTCCTCCCCAGTAGTGCGGGACCGTCCCCCGGGACAACCCAGAGTGGCAACCTGTTCTCCGAATCTTTGTGGGTCACGACTACCGTGGCGCTGCCTAGCACCGGAATGATCTTCTTTGTGTATGTCCGTAGTTGTGCGTCAATCGCCGATAATTTTGGCCTCCTGACCTTGGACGCCCACAACTTTTCGAACTGTTTGATACCCATCAGGGACTGGCTGGCCCCGTGTCTAACTCCATTGATTCTGGGATGCCACTGAGGAGCACTTTCATCATTATCGGTGGCGTCCTGGTGTATGAACTGTATACGTGCTCCACGTGAACTCGCTGAACTTCAGCTTCCAGCGATTTCCCCCAGCGTTCATTTCTGCAATTTCTGTAGGTATTTTGCTCATCTCTTCAAACTCCGGCTGAGTGTGTGCTGCCACGCCTCCAACATGAGCTACTGTTGGAAACAAAAGGTCTCTTGCCAGTCAATCGTCCCTGACTGCCCCTGAGATTGTCCTTGAGTGCGCCATTAACAGGTGTTGATGGCCCCATTACTGGTCGCATTGTCCCTTGCAATGGCGTGAATCACCGTTCAGCTTGCCATTGTCTCTGTCGAACTCCCCCTCTGGGTTCGACTACATGTTGGGGCATGCCTGATTGCCCTTGTCTGCCTGGAGAATTGTGTGCTGCTTTAACAATGTTGAATCTCTGTCCCAACCATTCCTTAACACAGTACCTCTTGTCTGTTCTGTTAGTGGCCATGCTCGCGTGGTTTAAATCCCAGTTTCTCGTCGCCATTGATACGTCCTTACTATACAGTATAAATGCACACGAGGCCCATGCTTGAAAGAAGGTCAGTCTGTGACCTGTCCCTTATTCCTTAGCACACAAGTGATGGAAGTGGGTGGAGCTTCCCCTTTTATATCTGAAGGTCCAGGTTA
Organism: Pristiophorus japonicus; assembly: GCF_044704955.1. Lineage (NCBI taxonomy): Eukaryota > Metazoa > Chordata > Chondrichthyes > Pristiophoridae > Pristiophorus > Pristiophorus japonicus. The sequence goes on from NC_091977.1 coordinate 406,748,445, forward strand.
GGAGTGTCTCCCACAAGGTCACCACCTTGTGGTCATTGTTCTCACAGTGTACAACTTAGGTCAAATTATACATGGGTTACAATGCTGGTTGAATACATGACACTCTCCACTCTCTGTCCTGTGACAGTCTGAACTGGTGCTCTCCACTCTCTGTCCTGTGACAGGTTGAACTGGTGCTCTCCACTCTCTCTCCTGTGACAGTTTGAACTGGTGCTCTCCACTCTCTCTCCTGTGACAGTTGGAACTGGTGCTCTCCACTCTCCCGTCCTGTGACAGTTTGAACTGGTGCTCTCCACTCTCCTGTCCTGTGACAGTGGGAACTGGTCCTCTCCACTCTCTGTCCTGTGACAGTGGGAACTGGTGCTCTCCACTCTCTCTCCTGTGACAATTGGAACTGGTGCTCTCCACTCTCCCGTCCTGTGACAGTTTGAACTGGTGCTCTCCACTCTCTGTCCTGTGACAGTTGGAACTGGTGCACTCCATTCTCCCGTCCTGTGATAGTTGGAACTGGTGCTCTCCACTCTCTGTCCTGTGACAGTTGGAACTGGTGCTCTCCACTCTCTCTCCTGTGACAGTTGGAACTGGTGCTCTCCACTCTCTGTCCTGTGACAGTTGGAACTGGTGCTCTCCACTCTCTCTCCTGTGACAGTTGGAACTAGTGCTCTCCACTCTCCCGTCCTGTGACAGTTTGAACTGGTGCTCTCCACTCTCCCGTCCTGTGACAGTTGGAACTGGTGCTCTCCACTCTCCTGTCCTGTGACAGTTTGAACTGTTAGCCCTCCCCAAATTCATTACTTCACATTTCTCCGGATTAAATTCCATTTGCCACTGTTCTGCCCACCTGACCAGTTGATTGATAACTTCCTGCAGTCTATAGCTTTCTTCTTCATTATCAACCACACAGCCGATTTTAGTATCATCTGCAACTGCTTAATCATACCCCCAATATTCAAGCCTAGATAATTGATGTATACCACAAAATGCAAGGGACCTAGTATTGAGCCCTGCAGAACCCCACTGGAAACAGCCTTCCAGTCACAAAAACGCCCATCAACCATTACCTTCTGCTTCCTGTCTTTGAGCCAATTTTGGATACAACTTGCCACTTTGCCCTGGATCCAATGGGCTTTTACTTTCGTGACCAGTCTGCCATGTGGTACCTTATCAAAAACCTTGCTAAAATCCATATACACTACATCAAATGCACTACCCTCATTGACCCTCCTTGTTACCTCCTCAAAAAATTCAATCAAGTTAGTCAGACACGACCTTCCCTTAACAAATCCATGCTAACTGTCCTTTATTAATCCGTGTCTTTCAAAATAGAGATTTATCCTGTTCTTCAGAATTTTTTCCGATAATTTTCCCACCACTGAGGTTAGGCTGACTGGCATGTAATTACTCAGTCTATCCCTTTCTCCCTTCTTAAACAAAGGTACCACATTAGCCATCCTCCAGTCCTGAAGATAGAGAGGACTGGAAAATGATGGTCAAAGCCTCTGCTATTTCCTCCTTTGCTTCGCTTAGAAACATAGAAACATAGAAAATAGGTGCAGGAGCAGGCCATTCAGCCCTTCTAGCCTGCACCGCCATTCAACGAGTTCATGGCTGAACATGAAACTTCAGTACCCACTTCCTGCTTTCACGCCATACCCCTTGATCCCCCGAGTAGTAAGGACTTCATCTAACTCCCTTTTGAATATATTTAGTGAATTGGCCTCAACTACTTCCTGTGGTAGAGAATTCCACAGGTTCACCACTCTCTGGGTGAAGAAGTTTCTCCTTATCTCGGTCCTAAATGGCTTACCCCTTATCCTTAGACTGTGACCCCTGGTTCTGGACTTCCCCAACATTGGGAACATTCTTCCTGCATCCAACCTGTCCAAACCCGTCAGAATTTTAAACGTTTCTATGAGGTCCCCTCTCACTCTTCTGAACTCCAGTGAATACAAGCCCAGTTGATTCAGTCTTTCTTGATAGGTCAGTCCCACCATCCCGGGAATCAGTCTGGTGAATCTTCGCTGCACTCCCTCAACAGCAAGTATGTCCTTCCTCAAGTTAGGAGACCAAAACTGTACACAACAGCCTGGGATACATTTCATCTGGGCCTGAGGACTTATCCACTTTCAAAGCTGTTAAACCCCTTAATACCTCCTCTCTCATTATGTTTATTTCATTTAATATTTCACATTCCTTCTCCCCGATAGCAGTGTCTGCATCACCCCTCTCCTTTGTGGAAACAGACGCAAAGTACTCATTAAGAACTATACCCCCAACTCCTGCCTCCACACACAGATTATCCTAATGGTCTCTAATAGGTCTTAGTGTTTCTTTAGTTAGCCTCTTGCTCTTAATATATTTATAAAATATCTTTGGATTTTTCTTGATTTTACTTGCCAAGAATTTTTTATGCTCTCTCTTTGCTTTCCTAATATCCTTCTTTATTTTACCCCTGCAATTTCTATGCTCCTCCAGAGATTCTGCAGTATTTAGTGTCATAAGCTTCCCTTTTTTTCTTTATCCTACCCTGTATGTCCCTAGACATCCAGGGGGCTCTAGCTTTGTTTGTCACACCCTTTTTCTTTAAGGGCACATATTTGGTCTGAACCCTCCGGATCTCCTCCTTGAATGCCTCCCACTGCTCTGACACTGATTTACCTTCAAGTAGCTGTTTCCAGTCCACTATGGATAAATCACCTCTCAGCTTAGCAAAGTTGGCTTTTCCCCAATTTAGAACTTTTATTCCTGGTCTATCTTTGTCCTTTTCCGTAACTACTTTAAATCTAAGTGAACTATAAGAACATAAGAAATAGGAGCAGGAGTAGGCCATATGGCCCCTCGAGCCTGTTCCACCATTTAATACGATGATGGCTGATCCGATTATGGACTCAGGTCCACTTCCCTGCCCGTTCCCCACAACCCCTTATCAGTTAAAAAACTGTCTATCTCTGTCTTAAATCTACTCAATGATCCAGCTTCCACAGCATTCTGAGGCAAATTTAGAACCCTCTGAGAGAAGAAATTCTTCCTCATCTCGGTTTTAAATGGGCGGCCCCTTATTCTAAGATTATGCCCCCTAGTTCTAGTCTCCCCAATCAGTGGAAACATTCTCTCTGCATCCACCTTGTCAAGCCCTCTCATAATCTTATACGTTTCGATAAGATCACCTCTCATTCTTCTGAATTCCAATGAGAAGACGCCCAACCTACTCAACCTTTCCTCATAAGTCAACCCCCTCATCTCCGGAATCAACCTGGTGAACCTTCTCTGAACTGCCTCCAAAGCAAGTATATCCTTTCTTAAATATGGAAACCAAAACTGCATGCAGTATTCTAGCTGTGGCCTCACCAATACCCTGTATAGCTGCAGCAAGACTTCCCTGCTTTTATACTCCATCCCCTTTGCAATAAAGGTCAAGATTCTATTGGCCTTCCTGATCACTTGCTGTACCTGCATACAAACCTTTTGTGTTTCATGCATCAGGACCCCCAGGTCCCGCTGTACTGCAGCACTTTGTAATTTTTCTCCATTTAAATAATAACTTGCTTTTCGATTTTTTTTCTGCCAAAGTTCATAACCTCACACTTTCCAACATTATACTCCATCTGCCAAATTTTTTCCCACTCACTTAGTCTGTCTGTGTCCTTTTGCAGATTTTTTAGGTCCTCCTCACACATTGCTTTTCTTCCCATCTTTGTATCTTCAGCAAACATGGCTACATTACACTCGGTACTTTCTTCCAAGTCGTTAATATAAATTGCAAATAGTTGGGGTCCTAGTACCGATCCCTGCAGCACCCCACTAGTTACTGATTGCCAACCCGAGAATGAACCATTTATCCTGACTCTCTGTTTTCTGTTAGTTAGCCAATCCTCTATCCATGCTGATATATTACCCCCAACCCTGTGAACTTTTATCTTGTGCAGTAACCTTTTATGTGGCATCTTGTCAAATGCCTTCTGGAAGTCCAAATACACCACATCCACTGGTTCCCCTTTATCCACCCTGTTCGTTACATCCTCAAGGAACTCCAGCTAATTTGTCAAACATGACTTCCCCTTCATAAATCCATGCTGACTCTGCCTGACTGTATTATGCTTTTCCAAATGTCCTGCTACTGGTTCTTTAATAATAGTCTCCAACATTTCCCCAACGACAGATGTTAGGCTAACTGGTCTATAGTTTCCTGCTTTTTTAAATGGGGGCGTTACATTTCCAGTTTTCCAATCTGCTGGGATCTCCCCTGAATCCAGGGAATTTTGGTAAATTACAACCAATGCATCCACTATCCTTACCGTTACTTCTCTTAAGTCCCGAGGATGCAAGCCATCAGGTCCAGGGGATTTATCTGCCTTTAGTCACATTATCTTACTAATGATTGTGATTGTGTTAAGTTCCTCCCCCCCCCCCCCCGCCCCACAGCCTCTTGACTATCCACTGTTGGGGTATTTTTAGTGTCCTCTACTGTAAAGACTGATACAAAATATTTGTTCAGAGTTTCTGCCATCTCCAAGTTCCCCATCACTAATTCTCCGGTCTTGTCCTCTAAGGGACCAACATTTACTTTAGCCACTCTTTTCCTTTTTATATACCTGTAGAAACTCTTGCTATCTGATTTCTGATTTTATATTTAGTGCTCGTTTACTTTCATAGTCTATCTTCCCTTTCTTAATCATTTTTTTTTAGTCATTCTTTGCTGACTTTTAAAAGTTTCCCAATCTTCTGTCCTCCCACTAGTTTTGGCCACTTTGTATGACCTTATTGTTAATTGGATACCATCCTTTACTTCTTTAGTTCGCCAAGGATGGCTATTTTTTCTTTTACACCCTTTGCTCCTCACTGGAATATATTTTTCTTGAGAGTATGAAATACAGTATCTTCTTAAATGTATGCCACTTTATCAACGGTCCTACACTTTAATCTATTTTCCCAGTCCACTTTAGCCAACTCTGCCCTCATACCTTTGTAGTTTCCTTTATTTAATTATGGTCACTAGCATCTGAATGCTCTTCCAATGATACCCCTTCCACCTGCTCAGATTCATTCCCTAAAACTAAATCCAGAACCTCCCCCTCCTGTGTTGGGCTTGCTACATACTAGCTAAAAAAAGTTCTCCTGAATGCATTTTAGGAATTCCGCATCTTCTATACCCTTCACACTAATTTTATCCCGGTTAATATTAGGATAGTTGAAATCCCCTACTTTACTGCCCTATACTTTATGCACTTCTCAGAAATTTACCTATTTACATTGTTACAAAGGGATTAGAATATAAGAGTAAAGAAGTCTTACTGGGGGGAGTGCAATGGAGGTTCACTAGACTGGTTCCTGGGATGAGGGGATTGCCTATGAGGAGAGATTGAGTAGACTAGGCCTATATTCCCTCGAGTTTAGAAGAATGAGAGCTGATCTAATTGAAATATATAAAATTCTTAAGGGGCTTGACAGGGTTAAAGCTGAGAAAATGTTATCCCTGGCTGCAGAATCTAGAATATGGGGTCATAGTCTCAGAATAAGAAGTAGACCATTTAGGACTGAGATGAGGAGAAATTTCTTCAGTCAAATGGCTGTGAATCTTTGGAATTCTCTACCCCAGAGAGCTATGGATGCTCAGACATTGAATATACTCAAGACAGAGGTCGATATATTTTTGTGAACTAAGGGAATTAAGGGATATGGAGATAGTGCGGGAAGGTGGAGTTGAGGTAGACGTTCAGCCATGATCTTGTTGAATGGCAGAGCAGGCTCGAAGGACCAAATGGCCTTCTCCAGCGCTTATCTCTTATGTTCTTATGTTTATCAAATGTCTTTTGGAAGTTCATGTATACCACCTTAACCGTATTGCCCTCATCAACGCTCTCTGTCATCAAAAAACTCACATCAAGTTAGTTAAACATGATTTGCCTTTAACACATCCATGCTGGCTTCACTTAATAAATCCACACTTGTCCAAGTGACTGTTAACTTTGTCCCTGATTATTGTTTCTAAAAACTTACCCACTACTGAGGTTAAACTGACTGGCCTGTAGTTGCAGGGTTTATCTTTACACCCTTTTTTGAACAAAGGTGTAACATTTACAATTCTCCAGTCCTCTTGCACTGTCCCCTTATCTAAAGAGGATTGGAAGATTGTAGCCAGTGCCTCTGCAATTTCCACCTTAACTTCCCTCAGCATCAAAGGATGCATCCCATCCCGCCCTGGTGACTTTAAGTACAGCCAGCCTTTCTAGTACCTCCTCTTTATCAATTTTTATACCATCCAAGATCTCAACTATCTCCTCTTTCACTATGATTTTGGCAGCATCTTCCTTGGTAAAGACAGGTGCAAAGTATTAATTTAGTACATGCCTTTCACCTCCATGCGTAGGTCTCCATTTTGGTTCCTAATCAGCCCCACCGCTCCCCTTACTACCTGTTCACTATTTATATGCCTGTAGAAGAACTTTGAATTTCTTTTTATGTTAGATGCCTGTCTATTCTCATACTTCCTCTTTCCCCCTCGTTATTTCCTTTTTCACTTCCCCTCTGAACTTTCTATATTCAGCCTGGTTCTCACTTATATTCTCAACCTGACATCTGCCTTACGCCACTTTTTTCTGCACAATTTTAATCTCTATCTCTTTCATCGTCCAGGGAGCTCTGGCTTTGGTTGCCCTACCTTTCCCCCTTGTGGGAACATACCTTGATTGTACCCGAACCATCACCACTTTAAAGGCAGCCAATTGTTCGATTACAGTTTTTCCTGCCAATCTTTGATTCCAATTTACTCACGACGGCTCCATTCTCAACCTATTCAATTTGGCCTTCCTCCTGTTAAATATTTTGACTCTAGATTGCTCTTTGTCCTTTTCCATAGCTAACCTAAACCTTTGATCACTGCTCCCTAAATATTCCCCTACTGATACTTGATCCATTTGATCCACTTCATTCCCCAAAACCAGATCCAGCAATGCCTCCTTGCTCGTTGGGCCAGAAAAGTACTGATCAAGAAAGTTCTCCTGAGCACACTTCAGAAATTCTTCCCCCTCTCTGCCCTTAACACTATTACTATCCCAGTCTATATTAGGACAGTTGAAGTCCCCCATAATCGTTACACTATAGTTCTTGCACCTGTCTGTAATTTCCCTATAAATGTTCTCTTCTAGATCCTTCCCACGAGTTGGTGGCCTATAAAATACATCTAGTTGTATAACAGCACCTCTATTGTTTCTCAACTCTAACCAAATAGATTCTGTCCTAGACCTGTCATGTATGTAACCACAATGTAACACCACTGTATTACTGTACACACTCAACCTAGGTGCACACCTTGACCACAAGGGGGTGAACTTGTGGGAGACTGCCCATACCTGATCTCCCAGGTATATAAAAGGAGGTCCCATGCAGGGCCATCAGTTTTGGAGTCCTGTGAATAAAGAGCAGGTCATAGAGTGACCTTGTCCCCAGAATGTGCCTCGTGTGGTTTCATACTGTAGAGTAAGGACTTTACATTGGCGACAAGAAACGGGAATTCACGACCCACGAGAATGGCCACCGGTAGCACAGAGGAACCATACTGTGTTGGGGAAGACTGGGACGATTTTATTGAGAGGCTTCAGCAAAGCTTCGTTACAAAAGAATGGCTGGGGGATGCAGCGGCCGACAAGCATAGGGCTCATCTTTTGACCAGCTGCGGACCAAAGACTTATGAAGGACTTACTAGCACCCGAAAAGCCGGCAGACAAAACCATTGAGGAACTTAGCAAATTGATCGGGGAGCACCTCAAACCGGCAAGTAGCATACATATGGCCCAACACGGATTCTACACCCACCAACGTCGTGAAAGACAGAGCATACCGGACTTTGTAGCGGACCTCCGGCGTTTGGCCAGCCTCTGTAAGTTGGAGATGTTAAGGGACTTCTTTATCGAGGGCATTGGTCATGCGGGAATTTTCTGCAAATTAATTGAGACCAAGGATTTGACCTTGGAAGTGGCAGCGTTGTTAGCTCAAACTTTCATGGCGGGGGAGGAAGAGACGAAAATAATATACGCGCGCAATTCTGCCTCTAATGCGGCGATGGAGCAGGGAGTCAATATCATCAACGCGACTCAGAGCCCCGCAGGCAGGCAGGGGCAGTCCGACACTCCCCAGGCAGCAAAAGACCCCAGAGTAGGACTTCAACAGAGACAATGGCAGGCTGAACGGACATTCACGCCATCACAGTGGACAATGCGGCCCGGGATGGGCCATTGACACCCACTAATAGGGTACTCAAGAGCAATCAAAGGGACAGTCAGCACGGAATACCTGGCCATAGTTCCTTTGTTACCAACAGTGGAAACTTTAACTCATGCTGGAGGTGTGGGGGAAAACACTCAGTCAGATCTTGCAGATTTCAACAGTTTGTCTGCAGGAACTGCAATCTCAGTGGGCACTTAGCTCGAATGTGCAGGAAGCCTGCTACCAGACTAATATATGAGGCGGATGGACCAGAAGAGGGTTCTTTGAGGCAGGATGACTTTTGGGGCAAATCGATGGACGCCGAGGTTCAGCGGGTCCATGTGGCGAATATTCACAGTTCATACACCAAAACGCCACCAATGATGATGAGGGTTTTATTAAACGGTATCCCAGTACGGATGGAGCTGGACACGGGGGCCAGCCAGTCACTCATGGGCATTCAGCAATTTGAGAAGCTATGGCCACTTAAAGCCTGTAGATGCAAATTAACACGTTTTGAGACACAATTACGGACTTACACTAAAGAAATCATTCCGGTGCTAGGCAGTGCAATGTTGGCTGTCACACACAATGGGTTAGTGAATCGGCTGCCGCTCTGGATTGTCCCGGGCAATGGTCCCGCACTGTTGGGGAGGAGCTGGTTAGCTGAGATGAACTGGAAATGGGGGAATGTTCATGCAATGTCGTCTGTGTAACGAAGTTCGTGCTCATAAGTCCTACAACAATTCGATTCACTATTCCAACCCAGCGTTGGGACTTTCAAAGGCACTAAAGTAGTGATACACATCACCCCGGACGCCAGGCCAGTGCACCACAAAGCCAGAGCGGTGCCGTATGTGATGCGGGAAAAGATCGAGAGCAAATTGGACCGGCTGTTGAGATGGCATCATCTCGCCCGTTGAATTCAGCGACTGTGCGAGTCCCATCGTTCCCGTCCTAAAAGTGGATGGCTCTGTCAGGATCTGTGGCAACTACAAGGCTACCATTAATTGGGTCTCTCTACAAGATCAATACCCGCTCCCGAGAGCGGAGGACCTCTTCGCCACGCTGACAGGCGGCAAGCTATTCACCAAGTTGGACCTCACGTCTGCCTATATGACCCAGGAACTGGCCGGCGAATCTAAACCACTGACCACCATAACGACGCACAAGGGACTGTTCGTTTATAACAGGTGCCCGTTTGGCATTTGATCATCGGCCGCGATTTTTCAACGAAACATGGAAAGCCTGCTTAAATCCATTCCTGGAAAGATAGGGAACGAAAGAAAGGAGGAGTCATGGCAGTATTGATTAAAGAGAATATTACAGTGCTGGAGGGAAAGGATGTCCTGGAGGGATCTTGTAAAGTCCTTACTCTACAATATGGAACCACACGAGGCACATTTTGGGGATAAGGTCACTCTATGTCCTGCTCTTTATTCACAGGACTCCAAAAGTGATGACTCTGCATGGGACCTCCCTTTATATACCTGGGAGATCAGGTATGGGCAGTCTCCCACAAGTTCACCCCCTTGTGGTCAGGGTGTGCACCTGGGTTGAGTGTGTACAGTAATACAGTGGTGTTACATTGTGGTTACGTACATGACATCACCACCACCCCCCCCCCCCCAAAGTCTTATTAAAATCATAGATTTAGTCTTTCAGGTGGTCTACGCTCCCTCGTGCAGTGCCGCAGTTGGGGCTCTGGTTTTTGGACACTGACATGAGTGTTTGTCACCTGTGGTGATTCCGGCCTGTCCGGGTTGACCGCAGGGACTGTGCATTCTTCTGATTGCTCTTGTTGCTCATTCACTGGTGGTGTGAGCTCCATCTCATGGTCTTCTTCAGCTTCCTCAGTGTCAATGCTGAACCTTTTTTTTACTTGGTCCAGATGCTTATGACATATCTGACCATTGTTGAGTTTTACCACGATGACCCTATTCCCCTCTTTGTCAATTACTGTACCCTCAAGCCATTTGGGACCCATGGCGTGATTGAGGACTGAATACAGGATCAGTTATTTCTATGCATCTTCCCCTCGAATTACGGTCATGGTACTCATTTTGAGACTGGCGCTTGCCCTCAACTATGTTGGTCAGGACTGGGTGAATGAGGGACAACCGAGTTTTGAGTGTCCGTTTCATTAGTAGCTCTGCGGGCGGGACCCCCGTGAGCGAGTGCGGTCGGGAACTATAGGCCAGCAGGAGGCACGATAGGTGGCATTGTAGGGAGGTTCCTTGAATTCTGAGCATACTTTACTTAATGATTTGGACCGCACATTTCGCCTGGCCATTGGAGGCCGGCTTGAATGACGCTGTCCTGACGTGGTTGATGCCATTGCCCGACATAAACTCCCGGAATTCGTAGCTTGTGAAACCAATAATCACTAATATTTTTTTTGTGCACAGTCCCTTTAAATTTGCTGCGCAGTATCTCTTCTAGCGGCAACAGCTTGTGAGCGGCCTGAGCATGTCCTCCCGTTTGATGAGCGCCCGCGCACCTTAGGGGGAACATTGTTTAATACCCAATCCTGCCCTTTTTTACCCAGGTCTCAGTTATTGCCACAACATCATATTCCCATTTGGCTATTTGAACCTTAGCTCACTAACCTTATTTATTACGCTTCGTCCGTTTAAATACATGCACTCTAAACCTATCTTAGACCATCTTGTATTTTCTCTTAGTCTGACCCCATGCTATTTCTCACTCTAGTGCTATCTGTATCTCCCAAACTTAGAAACATAGAAACATAGAAAATAGGTGCAGGGGTAGGCCATTCGGCCCTTCTAGCCTGCACCGCCATTCAATGAGTTCATGGCTGAACATTCAACTTCAGTACCCGCTTCCTGCTTTCTCACCATACCCCTTGATTCCTCTAGTAGTAAGGACTTCATCTAACTCCTTTTTGAATATATTTAGTGAATTGGCCTCAACAACTTTCTGTGGTAGAGAATTCCACAGGTTCACCACTCTCTGGGTGAAGAAATTCCTCCTCATCTCGGTCCTAAATGGCTTCCCCCTTATCCTTAGACTGTGTCCCCTGGTTCTGGACTTCCCCAACATTGGGAACATTCTTCCTGCATCTAACCTGTCTAACCCCGTCAGAATTTTAAACGTTTCTATGAGGTCCCCTCTCATTCTTCTGAACTCCAGTGAATACAAGCCCAGTTGATCCAGTCTTTCTTGATAGGTCAGTCCCGCCATCCCGGGAATCAGTCTGATGAACCTTCGCTGCACTCCCTCAATAGCAAGAATGTCCTTCCTCAGGTTAGGAGACCAAAACTGTACACAATACTCCAGGTGTGGCCTCACCAAGGCCCTGTACAATTGTAGCAACACCTCCCTGCCCCTGTACTCAAATCCCCTCGCTATGAAGGCCAACATGCCATTTGCTTTCTTAACCGCCTGCTGTACCTGCATGCCAACCTTCAATGACTGATGTACCATGACACCCAGGTCTCTTTGCACCTCCCCTTTTCCTAATCTGTCACCATTCAGATAATAGTCTGTCTCTCTGTTTTTACCACCAAAGTGGATAACCTCACATTTATCCACATTATACTTCATCTGCCATGCATTTGCCCACTCACCTAACCTATCCAAGTCGCTCTGCAGCCTCATAGCATCCTCCTCGCAGCTCACACTGCCACCCAACTTAGTGTCATCCGCAAATTTGGAGATACTACATTTAATCCCCTCGTCTAAATCATTAATGTACAATGTAAACAGCTGGGGCCCCAGCACAGAACCTTGCGGTACCCCACTAGTCACTGCCTGCCATTCTGAAAAGTCCCCATTTACTCCTACTCTTTGCTTCCTGTCTGACAACCAGTTCTCAATCCATGTCAGCACACTACCCCCAATCCCATGTGCTTTAACTTTGCACATTAATCTCTTGTGTGGGACCTTGTCGAAAGCCTTCTGAAAGTCCAAATATACCACATCAACTGGTTCTCCCTTGTCCACTCCACTGGAAACATCCTCAAAAAATTCCAGAAGATTTGTCAAGCATGATTTCCCTTTCACAAATCCATGCTGACTTGGACCTATCATATTACCTCTTTCCAAATGCACTGCTATGACATCCTTAATAATTGATTCCATCATTTTACCCAGTACCGATGTCAGGCTGACCGGTCTATAATTCCCTGTTTTCTCTCTCCCTCCTTTTTTAAAAAGTGGGGTTACATTGGCTACCCTCCACTCCATAGGAACTGATCCAGAGTCAATGGAATGTTGGAAAATGACTGTCAATGCATCCACTATTTCCAAGGCCACCTCCTTAAGTACTCTGGGATGCAGTCCATCAGGCCCTGGGGATTTATCGGCCTTCAATCCCATCAATTTCCCCAACACAATTTCCCGACTAATAAGGATTTCTCTCAGTTCCTCCTCCTTACTAGACCCTCCGACCCCTTTTATATCCGGAAGGTTGTTTGTGTCCTCCTCAGTGAATACCGAACCAAAGTACTTGTTCAATTGGTCCGCCATTTCTTTGTTCCCCGTTATGACTTCCCCTGATTCTGACTGCAGGGGACCTACGTTTGTCTTTACTAACCTTTTTCTCTTTACATATCTATAGAAACTTTTGCAATCCGTCTTAATGTTCCCTGCAAGCTTCTTCTCGTACTCCATTTTCCCTGCCCTAATCAAACCCTTTGTCCTCCTCTGCTGAGTTCTAAATTTCTCCCAGTCCCCGGGTTCGCTGCTATTTCTGGCCAATTTGTATGCCACTTCCTTGGCTTTAATGCTATCCCTGATTTCCCTTGATAGCCTCGGTTGAGCCACCTTCCCTTTTTTATTTTTACGCCAGACAGGAATGTACATTTGTTGTAGTTCATCCATGCGGTCTCTAAATGTCTGCCATTGCCCATCCACAGTCAACCCCTTTAGTATAATTCGCCAATCTAATCCTAGGCAATTCACGCCTCATACCTTCAAAGTTACCCTTCTTTAAGTTCTGGACCATGGTCTCTGAATTAACTGTTTCATTCTCCATCCTAATGCAGAATTCCACCATATTATGGTCACTCTTCCCCAAGGGGCCTCGCACAACGAGATTGCTAATTAACCCTCTCTCATTACACAACACCCAGTCTAAGATGGCCTCCCCCCTAGTTGGTTCCTCGACATATTGGTCTAAAAAACCATCTCTTATGCACTCCAAGAAATCCTCCTCCACCGTATTGCTTCCAGTTTGGTTAACCCAATCTATGTGCATATTAAAGTCACCCATTATAACTGCTGCACCTTTATTGCATGCACCCCTAATTTCATGTTTGATGCCCTCCCCAACATCACTACTACTGTTTGGAGGTCTGTACACAACTCCCACTAACGTTTTTTGCCCTTTGGTATTCTGCAGCTCTACCCATATAGATTCCACATCATCCAAGCTAATGTCCTTTCGAACTATTGCCTTAATTTCCTCCTTAACCAGCAATGCTACCCCACCTCCTTTTCCTTTTATTCTATCTTTCCTGAATGTTGAATACCCCTGGATGTTGAGTTCCCAGCCCTGATCATCCTGGAGCCACGTCTCCGTAATCCCAATCACATCATATTTGTTAACATCTATTTGCACAGTTAATTCATCCACCTTATTGCGGATACTCCTTGCATTAAGACACAAAGCCTTCAGGCTTGTTTTTTTTAACACCCTTTGTCCTTTTAGAATTTTGCTGTGGCCCTTTTTGTTCTTTGCCTTGGGTTTCTCTGCCCTCCACTTTTCCTCATCTCCTTTCTGTCTTTTGCTTTTGCCTCCTTTTTGTTTCCCTCTGTCTCCCTGCATTGGTTCCCATCCCCCTGCCATATTAGTTTAAATCCTCCCCAACAGCACTAGCAAACACCCCCCCTAGGACATTGGTTCCGGTCCTGCCCAGGTGCAGACCGTCCGGTTTGTACTGGTCCCACCTCCCCCAGAACCGGTTCCAATGCCCCAGGAATTTGAATCCCTCCCTGCTGCACCACTGCTCAAGCCACATATTCATCTGCGCTATCCTGCGATTCCTACTCTGACTATCACGTGGCACTGGTAGCAATCCCGAGATTACTACTTTTGAGGTCCTACTTTTTAATTTAGCTCCTAGCTCCTTAAATTCGTTTCGTAGGACCTCATCCCTTTTTTTACCTATGTCGTTGGTACCAATGTGCACCATGACAACTGGCTGTTCTCCCTCCCTTTTTAGAATGTCCTGCACCCGCTCCGAGACATCCTTGACCCTTGCACCAGGGAGGCAACATACCATCATGCACTATGTTTCTCCGTTCTAATGTAATATTCTGGTGCCCATCCCCTTACCAATTTAGTTTAAACCCTCCCCAACAGCACTAGAAAACCACCCCCGACCCCCCACAATGATATTGTTTCCGGCACTGTTGAGGTGCAATGTCCGGCCTGGACAGGTTCCACCTCCCCCAGAACTGGTCCCAATGTACCAGGAATCTAAAGCCCTGCCTCCTACACCATCTCTCCAGCCACGCATTCATCTGCATTATCTTCCTATTTCGATACTCACTTGGGCGCGGCTCCGGGAGTAATCCAGAGATTGCTACCTTTGAAATCCTGCTTTTTAATCTCTTTCTTAACTTCTTCAAATCTTTCTACCTATGCCATTGATATTGTCATGTATCTTACATTATTATATATAACTGTATCCTAACATGCTATACATGACTGTAATAAGATATGACCTGTAACCACCAGCATACCTTACCACCAGGGGTGCACTTGCAAGAGACAGGTATATAAGGACAGGTCTCAGGCAAGTGCAGCATTCCAGAGCTGTGAAATAAAGGTGCAGGTCCAGAGTGACCTTGACTTCACTACATGCCTCGTGTGAATCTGTACTGAGGGGACAGGACTTCACAGTGGCGACGAGTTACGGGATTGCAGAATCCACAGAATAGCGAACAACGGATCAGATGAAAAGTACAATGCTGGAGACAATTGGGAGGACTTTATAGAAAGGCTCCAGCAAAGCTTTGTAACCAAAGACTGGTTCGGAGATGACAAAGCAGACAAGAGAAAAGCCCATCTCTTGACCAGCTGTGGCTTGAAAACATACGATTTAATGAAGGATCTGCTGGCACCCGAGAAACGAGCAAGCAAGTCATTAGAAGAATTGAGCACACTGGTAAGAGACCACCTGAAGCCAGCGAGCAGCCTACACATGGCCAGACACAGGTTCGACAACCACAGACACTGTGTGGGCCACAGCATACCCGACTTCGTGGCGGAACTTCGGAGGTTGGCTAGTTTATGTGAGTTCACCGATGAACTGAGGAGAGAAATGCTGAGAGACTTTTTCATTGAAGGAATAGGCCACGCAGGCATATTCCAAAAGCTCATAGAGACCAAGAACCTGACCTTTGAGGCAGCAGCACTGGTTGCACAGACATTTTTGGTAGGGGAAGAAGAAACGAGGTTGATTTACAATGTAGGTACGACAACTAACGAAATAATGGAACAAGGAGTTCACAAGCTGCTACCCGCTCACACAGACAAAACCGGGAGAACAGGCTCTCGACAGCAGGCAATGGTGCCAGAAGCCATCAAGGGCCACAGGAACGGCCGTTCACACCTCATCAACCCACAATGCGAGCAATCAACTACAAACTGAGAGAAGCTCAAGAGAGATCAGTCAGACGCAGCTCATTCTTTGGGAACAATGAAAGCAGTCTGTGCTGGAGGAGTGGGGGTGGGCACTCATCAAGGGGATGTTGATTTCAGCAGGCTGTTTGCAGGAACTGTGAATATACAGGGCATTTGGCCTGCATGTGCAAAAAAAAGGCAGCTTGGCTGGTATACGAATCGGATAGGTCGGAAAGCGGACCAGAAGACGGTGGGGACAGTACCCAGGACACCAATGTACAACGGGTCAACACAATCAATGGCCGCTGCTCCTACAATATGACGCCTCCTATAATGATGAGGGTCCTACTCAACGGGATACCTGTCAACATGGAGCTGGATACGGGAGCGAGTCAATTTCTCATGGGCGCTCAACAATTTGAACAACTGTGGCCGCATAAAAGAGACAGACCAAAACTCACAAGGGTTGACACCAAACTAACGACCTATACCAAAGAAATCGTACCAGTCCTCGGCAGCGCCATGCTCTCTGTTACACACATAGGGATAGTGAACCGACTTCCCCTGTGGATTGTCCCCGGAGACCGCCCAGCACTGCTGGGGAGAAGCTGGCTGGCAAAACTAAACTGGAAATGGGATGATGTCCATGCCATGTCACTAGAGGAATGGACCTCCTGCTCAACAGTTATAAAGCGATTTGAACCTCTCTTTCAGCCAGGTGTGGGCATTTTCAAAGGGGCCAAAGTCAAAATCTACATCACACAGGATGCTAGACCGGTCCATCCCAAGGCCAGAGCTGTACCCGATGTGATGAGGGAAAAGATTGAACACGAACTAGACAGGCTTCTGCAGGAAGGCATTATATCACCTGTGGAATTTAGCGACTAGGCAAGTCCCATCGTCCCAGTCATGAAGCCTGATGGATCCGTACGAATCTGTGGGGACTACAAATCTACCATAAACAAAGTCTCCCTACAGGACCAGTACCCGCTACCCAGAGCGGAGGACCTATTTGCCACATTGGCTGGAGGTAAACTTTTCTCAAAATTAGACCTCACATCTGCGTATATTATGCAAGAATTGACCAAGGAACACAAGCTACTCACCACCATCAACACACATCGAGGCCTTTTCATGTACAATTGATGCCCATTCTGCATCAGGTCGGCAGCTGTCATATTCCAGCGCAAAATGGAGAGTGTGCTCAAGTCCATCCCGGGTACGGTTGTATTTCAAGACGACATACTTATCACGGGCAGGGACACCGACTCCCATCTCCGTAATTTGGAGAAAGTACTAAGGCGATTGGATCGGGTAGGCCTACGAGTCAAGAAATCCAAGTGCTTGTTTCTCGCACCTGAGGTTGAATTTTTGGACAGAAGGATTGCCGCTGATGGAATCCGCCCAACAGAGTCCAAAACAGAAGCAATTCGCCTGGCACCCAGGCCCTGGAATGTCTCAGAACTGCGCACTTTTCTCGGGCTACTCAATTACTTTGGGAACTTTATGCAGAACTTAAGCACGCTGCTGGCGCCTCTCCACATGCTACTCAGGAAGGGGTGCGATTGGTTTTGGGGGGACGCCCAGGAACGCGCCTTCAATAAGGCACGCAACCTTCTGTGTTCCAACAGTGTTTTGACTTTCTTTGATCCAGGTAAAAAGCTAGTTCTCACATACGATGCGTCAGCGTATGGGGTCGGGTGCGTTTTGCAACATGTCAATAGTGCGGGTAAATTACAACCCATAGCTTATGCCTCCAGGTCACTTTCGCGGGCGGAATGCGGGTACGGAATGGTAGAGAAGGAGGCGCTCGCATGCGTGTACGATGTGAAAAAGATGCACCAATACCTTTTCGGGGCCAAGTTCGCGTTGGAAATCGACCACAAGCCCCTCAGGTCCCTCCTATCCGAGAGCAAGGCAATAAATGCCAACGCCTCGGCGAGAATTCAACGGTGGGCACTCATGCTGGCGTCCTACGACTATACCATAAGGCACAGACCAGGCACAGACAACTGTGCCGACGTGCTCAGCAGGCTACCCCTGGTGACCACGGAAGGGTCTGACAAACAGGACTGTGAGATAGTCATGGCAATCAATGCCTTTGAGTCCACAGGTTCACCCATGACAGCTCGCCAAATCAGAGCCTGGACGGCCAGCGACCCCACGTTATCCTTAGTAAAAAGATGTGTCCTAACCGGTGACTGGGCAGAGGCTCGCGATGCCTGCCCCGAGGAATTAAAACCCTTTCACAGGCGCATGCATGAGCTATCACTACAAGCAGACTGCCTGATGTGGGGCAGCCGAGTTGTCATGCCTCTGTGAGACAGAGAGGCTTTTGTCCGGGAGCTCCACCGCGAGCACCCGGGGATCGTTCTCATGAAGACCATAGCCAGATCCCACGTCTGGTGGCCTGGTATTGACGCGGACTTGGAGTTCTGCGTCCGAAGGTGCACCATTTGTGCCCAACTCAGCAATGCCCCCAGGGAGGCTCCCCTGAGCCCCTGGCCCTGGCCTACCAAACCGTTGTCGCGGGTGCACGTAACTATGCGGGCCCATTCATGGGCAAAATGTTCCTCGTAGTTGTAGATGCATTTTCAAAGTGGATCGAATGCACCATTTTAAACTCGAGCACAATCTCCACCACTGTGGAGAGCCTCGCAACCATGTTTGCAACGCACGGAATCCCTGACATATTGGTCAGTGACAATGGTCCGTGCTTCACCAGCGCAGAATTCCAAGATTTTATAATTGACCACGGCATAAATCACGTCAAGACGGCACTGTTCAAGCCGGCCTCCAACGGCCAGGCGGAGAGAGCAGTGCAAATCATTAAACAAGGCATGCTTAAAATCCAAGCTGCAGGGTCGCCTGTCGAGACTGCTGCTGGCATACAGATCTTGTCCGCACTCATTGATTGGGGCCCCCCCCCCCCCGCGCAACTGTTGATGAAAAGGACTTTAAAAACAAGGCTCTCATTAATCCTCCCAGAAATGCACGAAATCGTTGAGGCAAAGCGCCGTAAGCTGACTGAGTACCATGACAGAAATTCGAGGGGGAGATGGAATGAGATAGGGGACAAAGTGTTTGTACTAAACTATGGCAGGGGTCCCAAATGGCTTGCAGGGACAGTAACGGGCAAGGAAGGAAACAGGCTACTGGTAGTACAAATAAACAATGGCAAAACCTGCCGGAGGCATGTAGACCAAGTCAAAAGAAGATTTACCAACAACACTGCGGAACCAAAGGCAGACTACAATGTGGAACTCGCACCACACCTGGTGGACAGACAGAGGGAACAACCTGAGGAAAGGTCAATCCCAACAGACAGCCCAGGCGAGTCAACAACAATCACACCAATCGAAACAGACAGCCCAGGCGAGATATCAGCAACCACACCCAAAGAAAAACAGACACCAAGGCAAACAACTGGAGCACAACTCAGACGCTCCACGCAAGAGCGTAGACCACCTGAGAGACTGAACCTATAAAGACAATAAGACCTTGGGGGAGGGCGATGTCATGTATCTTACATTATTATATATAACTGTATCCTAACATGCTATACATGACTGTAATAAGATATGACCTGTAACCACCAGCATACTTTACCACCAGGGGTGCACTTGCAAGAGACAGGCATATAAGGGCAGGTCTCAGGCAAGTGCAGCATTCCAGAGCTGTGGAATAAAGGTGCAGGTCCAGAGTGACTTTGACTTCACTACATGCCTCGTGTGAATCTGTACTGAGGGGACAGGACTTTACAACGAGGAAGAGAAGGAGGAGGAGGAGGAGCAGCAGGAGGACGAGGAGGACCAGCAGCAGGAAGAGGAGGACGAACCCATGCCACCACCTCAATCCGCAGGACAACAGCGGAGGAGGTGGCCTCATGCACCTAACGCCATAGCTAGAGACTTGCGTCAGCGGCTAATCCATGATCGCTTTGCTGCTTGAAGGCTAAACGGCCCGACAGTGTTGACACTATGCACTTGTTAGTGTGAAAAAGTAATGTACGTAATAATGTACGTAATGTGTTGGTTTATGTTGCTTTAATTCAAAAAATAATGTGCAGGATTCTGCTTAAGTTTAAAAAATAATTAGGTTTATTAAACATTTGTACAGTTTTACTTAACTTTAATTAAAATGTTATATCAAACTGTAAATGTTTCAATGAAAAAAACAAGTAGCAGCAACAAACAAACAAACAAACAAACTCTAGCTGCAGCTATCTCTCCTCCTCCTTATTCAAAGACCTTAGCGCTGTGCGCCCCTCTTGCCCCTGTTGTTGTCTCTACCCCTACCCGTTACCGGATTTCTGCTTCCTTACCCTGACCCCAAGGTTTTTTCTGCTTTCTGTGCAAAGGCGCATTTGTTGTTGGTGGGGTTGGACAGGGACAGACCTAGCAGACAGCATTGTGGAAGACCCGGGTTCATCGTCGGACTCTTCTTCATCCTGTGGATCAACCCGTGGCACACTACCTGAGGTTGGTCTGGGGATTGGAAAGTGAGTGTCAGCAGCTGATGTTTCCAATTGCTGTTGGGCAATGACAGCCTGGGTGTGTCCACTTATTGCAGCAGCTATCTCCGACATTCCCCCCCAATCTGTCCCGACACTGCATCAGCTGCCTCCGACATTCCCTCCCTAATCTCCGACATTCTCTCCCTAATCTCAAACATTCCCTCTCTAATCTCCGACATCCCCTCCCTAATCACCGACATTCCCTCCCTAATCTCCGACATCCCCTCCCTAATCTCCGACATCCCCTCCCTCATCTGTCCCGACACTATTCCCATTCCTCCAGACAGTGTTGCTACTTCTACTAAGAGTCCATCTAATTCTACCCTCACTCCACCCATGGTGCCCCGGAAAGATGTCGTTAGCTCAATGCTCTCCCTAATCATTCCCATGATCTATCCTATGTCCCCTGCATCATGCATTTCATGCTGAGCTCTCCTTCCCACCCTTCTCTGCTGTCTCCCATGTGTCGTTTGCTGCAACCCACTGGGACTCGCAGCCTCAGATAGTACACCATGAAATGTTGCGTCAGTTGTATCGCTCAGCAAAGGGCTTGGTGTCATCAGGGGATTCACCGGCTCCAATTCCAATGTAACCATCTTGTTATTAGGGTCTTCCTGCTGCCTTTCATTCTCCAGCTCATCCTCGTCCTGAAGTTGATGAAGAACATCTGGACTGACGGCTTCCTGATCTTCTGCTTCAGCTTCTGCCTCTTCCTGATGAGAATCATCTGCAAAACATAACAGAGCAGATGTTTGGTTAGCAGCAGGGGAGAGGCAGAGGGGGCAGGGTGACATGAGTACGCAGGTCACACAGCACAGGCTCTTTTCAAAATGATGCCAACTCAGACTGTGCAATTTGCAGGGCTTACCCTCTCTCTGTAATCTGGGCCCAGCATCCACATTGATGGTTGATCTTCTCTTGCGATATTTAATAATATCAGCGATCCTCTGTTCCACGGCTGTTAGTTGCAGCCTACTTGGCGCACCTCCTCCAGTTTTTGACCTTTCTCGGTTGATCTGTGACACCTTCCTCTGCAAAGATGAAAATAGAACTTTTTAAGAGAGGGTCCCTCTGCTGTGGTGTCCACACACACACAGACACACACACACACACATATTAGTCACACTTACAAATGTAATTTTAGTGCATAAATAAAAATTTTACTTACAATAACTGCTTGGCCAAGGTCCTGCCACTTCTTTTTGCTCTGCTTCTCGGGGTCATGGCCACTGCATTAAACTCTTCTGCAACTTGGTCCCAAAGTTTTGCTATTGGAGAGGGTTTCAGTTTCTTTTGTCCCATTCTTCCTTTGTTCTCAAGCACATCTCATCTCCTCTCAATGATGTCTACCAGGGGCTCAATTTTTTCTGCTAGAAATCTCATGGCCCGTCCCCCTTTCCCTTCTCCTTGTCCTTCTCCTTCTCCTTCCCCTTCCCTTGAATCCATCTTTTGCAGCTAAAATTTAAATGTCCAGATCCAGCCCCGATCCGAATGTGTTCTCACAAGCTCTTGATCCAGACTAGGAAGTTAAATCGTGGATGCGCGGACACTCCCGTCATGTGGGGGAAAACATTTTTTCCCGCGCATGCTCACTGACTTTTCGGCGCATATTTAACGCTCCACCCCCAGATTTAACTTCGGGTACTGCAGCGCCAAAATTAAATTTTATTTTTGGAAAGTTGGCCTTTTTTTTCGGCGCATTCAGGCACAAAAAAAAATCGGCCGTACATCCATCCTCCTGGGCGCCAAAAATCATCAAAGCGGAAAGTAGAGTCCAAAGTCCTCATAGGAGGCGGGGTGGGAGGAAGTGTAGTCAAGATAACTTGTAGTGGATATTGGTCAATAGCCCATCCTCAGAAATAGAGACAGAGAAGTCGAGGAAGGGAAGGGTCAGATATGGACCATGTGAAGGTGAGGGAGGGGTAGAAATTGGAAGATTCCCAGCATCCACAGTATTTTGCTTTTACCTCCATAAACTTAAGGACATCCAAAACTCTGCTGTCGTAGGTTGCACCAAGTCCCATTCACTCATCACTCCTGTGCTTAAAATCAGAATATCTCCATGGATACACACATCATCAGGATCAACGCAATACAGGCAGCTTTGAACTCACAAAAAAATGTGATTTTTATAGTGGAGAGTACCTTTCCCAATCTATGATTATCAGATTTTAACACAAACAGAAGTGCAAGCACTGTACTTATTCCATTTTTGTAATACAGCACAACATAAGGAAAGATTATTTGGCACTGTTACAAAATAAGCACCGTTCATACAGGGAGTTAATTGGGGCCCATGTTCATTAGTATAACAACATTTAGTTATATAAAACAATAACATGTAAATACAAATGTGTGACTTATTTTTTAACTATGGATTATCTTGGAGAATAATTACCCACAATTATGAATAACATGCTAACTGCTAACAAAAGGTGAGAGGATGACCTGATAAATGAGTTGGAACACTCGCCATTTATTACTGCTCTCTCTGCAAACGGATTTATCGCAAGACTAATTATCAGGAGATTGATGAAGTGTTAGCCTGGGACACTTCATTGTTGTTAAATGTGAGATATTGTGTGCACCAAGATAACATGTATTAGCAAATGGTAAATATAATGCTATGTATTCACATCAGTTCGTCTTCAGCAGCTGCCAGTCAAATGGCGCAGTGCCAGAACTAAGCAAACAAATCAGATATAACACATCTGCCATTTGACATTTTACACCTTTCCATTTGTAATGTGATAGAACAAATTAATTAACTGTTTTAGGGGCCAGGTTTAATTATCATTTTCTTATAAACCAGCTCTCTGGTAAGGATTTAGGATAAATTCACATTATTTACACCTCTCACGACCCATCCACTGTTTTTGATTTGTCACCATGCTTGTCCGACATTCAGTATCGGAGGAGCAGAAATTTCCTCCAATATTGAAAGACCAAATCCTTGTCTTTGATCCCCAACACAAACTGTGTTTCCTAGCCATCAATTCCATCCCTCTCTCTGGCCACTGTCTCAGGCTATACCAGATTGTAAGGATATAAAAACATAAGAAATAAGAGAAGGAGTAGGCCATTCTGCCCTTTGAACCTGCTCCACCATTCAATAAGATCATGCCTGATCTTCTACCTCAACTCCACCTTCCCACAATATCCCCATATCCTTCGAATCCCTTAGTATCCAAAAATATATTGATCTCTGTCTTGAATATACTCAACAATTGAGTATCCACAGCTCTCTGGGGTAGAGATTCACAATCCTTTGAGTGAAGACGTTTCTCCTCATTGTTCGCAACATTGCTGTCCTATTTGACCCTGAGATGAGTATCCAACCCCATATCCTCTGCATCACCAAGACCATCCACGTCCAACTCCATGACATTGCCCGTCTGTGCCCCTGCCTGAGCTCATCAGCTGTTGAAATCTACAATCATTCCTTTGTTACCTCTCGACTTGACTATTCCAATGCTCTCCTTCCTGGCTGGCCTCCTACCTTGCACCCTCCATAAACTTGAGGTCATCCAAAGCTCTGCTGCCCGTGCCCTAATTCGCATAAAGTCCCGTTCAGCCATCATGCTGACCTACATTGGCTCCCAGTCCAGCAATTTTAATATCCTCATCCTTTTTTTCAAATCCCGCCATAGCCTTGCCCTACCTTTCTCCAACCCTACAACCCTCCGCGGTCTCTGCACCCCTCTAATTCTGGCCGCTTGCGCATCCCCAATTTTCATTGCTCCACCATTGGCATCATGCTTTTAGCTGCATAGGCCCTAATTTCTGGAATTCACTCCCTAAACACCTCCACCTTTCTATCTCTCTTCTCCTTTAAGATGCTCCTTAAAACCTACCTCTTTGACCAAGCTAAGGTCACTTGTCTTAATATCTCCTTATGTTGCTTGATGTCAAACTTTGTTTGATAATGCTCTTATGAAGCGCCATGGGACGTTTTATTACATTAAATGCGCTATATAAATGCAAGTTGTTGTTGTTGTTGTATAACCATGGCCTCTGTGTGCACTGGTTTCACTTTGTATTGATGCTACAATTGTAACCTGAGTCCAGAATGCCAATTAGTTCTGAGTTTGTTCCATTCAATTAGACCCAATTAACATTAACATTAATGGAAATCCATTTTCCAATATCTAAAAGACAGACCATATCATCAATTCAGACACTGCTACTTCACTTAAATATGGGCTAATTCTGAATTTCCCAAAACTAACCATAATCCTGCCAGATTCAAATAAATTGAATTCTTTAAAATTTCTAAAGAATTGTAGTTTTGTAATACAATTGCTTATTTTTTTTTAGCAGAATTGAAATGTTTTAAGACAGGGGCCACTTGTTGCAATGTGTGAACATTGTGTTCTTTGACCTCTGAGGCTGAGTATTTTGAAGGAGGTTTTGCCAAGATTGGCCCGCTTGCATTCAGCGGCAAAGCAAAGGCATTCGTCGTTGGCCTCGAAGTAAGCTTCCCACAAAGCTCTTGTGATCTCTGTGGCGAGAAGTTTGGCTTTTCCAGCACGTAATTGAAATCAATGCAAGTTAATGGAGATTCCCAGTGAAGAGCTGCTGTGATGTCAGCAAGTTGTGTAAGCAGCCAATCTAAACGCAGACTCCTCACAGACAACGAATCATGAAGTGGGTAAGCTTCTTTGATTCTAACTTTTCAAAAGGTTAGACAGCAAAACCAAGATTGGGGCTCT
The DNA here is from genome assembly GCF_044704955.1 of Pristiophorus japonicus. Lineage (NCBI taxonomy): Eukaryota > Metazoa > Chordata > Chondrichthyes > Pristiophoridae > Pristiophorus > Pristiophorus japonicus. The sequence goes on from NC_091977.1 coordinate 406,773,469, forward strand.
CACATGGGGAAAAGGCAAAACTGAAATAAAGATGGACAAATTTATTGAAAAATTAAAATTTAAAAAAAAATTCTTAAAAATTTAAATTTTTATTAAAATGGTTAAATTTGACACTCCACAAAATTAAATCAGTTTTTCAGGGTCATAACCTTTGTTTAGCAGTCAATACACTGTTAAAACCCCAGTTACACATAATCCAAAAGGGTTCAGTTTTAGTGGGGAATTTAACAGCGGTATGACCGTAGAGGAGCCGAAGTGTTTGTCAGTTTCCCTGATTTGAGTGATTACACTGATTGCTGGATATGGAGGTGGGGGGCACAGCAAAGCCTGTGTCGGAGCAGGGAATGACTGACCGCAACTTCAGGATTTCTTCGTTAGTCTGCGCATTTGCTAAATCCTAAAGTTGCAGGCAGTTTCAAAGGCAGAATGACGGCGAACACTAACAGTTCGCCGTCATCAAGACTGCAAATTCCGGGCCATTATCTTTTTGGTGGCATAAGAACATAAGAACATAAGAAATCGAAGCAGGAATAGGCCACCTGGCCCCTCCGCCGTTTAATAAGATCATGGCTGATCTGATCGTGGACTTAGCTCCTCCTCATCATCATAGGTGGTCCCTCGAACGAGGATGACTTGCTTCCACATGAGTTCACAGATGTTTCAATGAAGGACCTGCTGTTCCAGTCCCAGTCCTGAATGCCAATTGAAGGGGTGGAAGATGCCTGTGCGTGGAGTTTTTTAACGTGTGGTGACTGTTGCACATCAGCCACCACACTGGCTTGACAGAGCTAGGCCTTTATCCAGTGGCAAGGGTTAGCCAGGATGATGGGAGACCTGCTCTGCTGTACGGACCTAGTGCGCACACATATCGCTGCACATAGGCAGGCCAGTGCAGCCATTGGGCCCTCGGTTCTTCTGGGCCCCGTACAATCATTTGCCACACTTCTGCCACGACTTCTCGCCGCTCCTCCACCACAAACACTCACCGCACCTCCGCCAAGATCCCTCACCGCTCCTCCACCACAAAAACACTCACCGCACCTCCACCACGATCTCCTGCTGCACCTCCACACAAAACATTCACAGAACCTCCTCCACGATCCACCAAATCTCAGCCACGATCCCTCATCGCTCCTCTGTCCCGATCACGTGTCGCAAGTCTGCCACGACCTTCCCACCCCTCCATTGTACCAGGGCCCCGCCTCTGTTCCTGCTCACACTCCAAACGGCGACCTGGGTCTTGATGACATCACCCAGTCGCCCACCTCAAAGCCGCCGCACATTTGTGTCAGCTCGCACTGGGAGCTGCAGTGGCATGCTCCAGCTCTTTTTATAGCCCCAACCTGCGGAGATGTTCTCACACACAGCTCCACTTCCCTGCCCGCTCCCCATAACCTTTTATTCCCTGATCGCTCAAAAATCTGTCTATCTCCGCCTTAAATATATTCAATGAGCCAGCCTCCACAGCTCTCTGTGGCAGAGAATTCCATAGATTTACAACCCTCTGAGAGATGAGAATCCTCATCTCAGTTTTAAATGGATGGCCCCTTATTCTGAGACGATGTCCCCTAGTTTTAGTTTCACCTATGAGTGGAAATATCTTCTCTGCATCCACCTTGTTGAGCTCCCTCATTATCTTATATGTTTCGATAAGATCACCTCTCATTCTTCTGAACTCCAATGTGCATAGGCCCAACCTACTCAACCTATCTTCATAAGTCAAGCACCTCATCCCAGTACTCCAGGTGTGGCCTCACCAATACCCTGTACAGTTGTAGCAGGACTTCTCTGCTTTTATACTCTATTCCCCTTGCAATAACGGCCAACATTCCATTTGTCTTCCCGATTACTTGCTGTACCTGCATAGGAACATTTTGTGTTTCACGCACAAGGACTCCTAGGTCCCTCTGTACTGCAGCACTTTGCAATTTTTCACTATTTCAATTATAATTTGCTTTTCTATTTTTTCTGCCAAAGTGGACAACCTCATATTTTCTCACAATATACTCCATCTGCCAAATGTTTGCCCACTCACTTAGACTGTCTATAGCTTTTTGCAGATTTTTTGTGTCCTCCTCACAATTTGCTTTGCCACCCATCTTTGTATCATCAGCAAACGTGGCTACATTACACTTGGTCCCTTCATCCAAGTCATTAATATAGATTGTAAATAGTTGAGGACCCAGCACCGATCCCTGTGGCACCCCACTAGTCACTGTTTACCAACCGGAAAATGACCCAATTATCCCGACTCTCTGCTTTCTATTAGCCAATCCTCTATCCATGCTAATATATTACATAGAAACATAGAAAATAGGTGCAGGAGTAGGCCATTCGGCCCTTTGAGCCTGCACCACCATTCAATAAGATCATGGCTGATCATTCACCTCAGTATCCCTTTCCTACTTTCTCTCCATACTCCTTGATCCCTTTACCCGTAAAGGCCATAGCTAACTCCCTCTTGAATACATTAAACAAACTGGCCTCAACAACTTTCTGCAGCAGAGAATTCCACAGATTAACAACTCTCTGAGTGAAAAAGTTTCTTCTCATCTCGATCCTAAATGGCTTACCCCTTATCCTTATACTGTGACCCCTGGTTCTGGACTTCCCCAGTATCGGGAACATTTTTCCTGCCTCTAACCTGTCCAATCCTGTCGGAATTTTATATGTTTCTATGAGATCCCCTCTCATTCTTCTAAACTCCAGTGAATACAGGCCCAGTCGATCCAGTCTCTCCTCATATGTCAGTCCTGTCATCCTGGGAATCAGTCTGGTGAACCTTTGCTGCACTCCCTCAATAGCAAGAACGTCCTTCCTCAGATTAGGAGACCAAAACTGAACACAATATTCCAGATAAGGCCTCACCAAGGCCCTGACAACTGCAGTAAGACTTCCCTGCTATACTCAAATCACCTAGCTATGAAGGCCAACATGCCATTTGCGTTCTTCACCGCCTGCTGTACCTGCATGCCAATTTTCAAAGACTGATGTACCATGACACCCAAGTCTCGTTGCACCTGCCCTTTTCCTAATCTGTTGCCATTCAGATAATATTCTGCCTTCCTGTTTTTGCCCCTAAAGTGGATAACCTCACATTTATCCACATTATATTGCATCTGCCATGCATTTGCCCACTCACCTAACCTGTCCAAGTCACCCTGCAGCCTCTTAGCATCCTCCTCACAGCTCACACCGCCACCCAGCTTAGTGTCATCTGCAAACTTGGAGATATTACACTCAATTCCTTCATCCAAATCATTGATGTATATTGTAAATAGCTGTGGTCCCAGCACTGAGCCCTGTGGCACCCCACTAGTCACTGCCTGCCATTCTCAAAAGGATCCGTTTCCTGTCTGCCAACCAGTTCTCTATCCACATCAATACATTACCCTCAATACCATGTGCTTTAATTTTGCACACTAATCTCTTGTGTGGGACCTTGTCAAAAGCCTTTTGAAATTCCAAATACACCACATCCACTGGTCTCCCTTGTCCACTCTGCAAGTTACATTCTCAAAAAATTCCAGAAGATTCGTCAAGCATGATCTCCCTTTCATAAATCCATGCTGACTTGGTCCGATCCTGTCACTGCTTTCCAAATGCACTGCTATTTCATCTTTAATAATTGATTACAACAATTTCCGCACTACCGCACTATAGACTAACCGGTCTATAATTCCCCGTTTTCTCTCTCCCTCCTTTTAAAAAAGTGATGTTATATTAGCTACCCTCCAGTCCATAGGAACTGCTCTAGAGTTGATAGACTGTTGGAAAATGATCACCAATGCATCCACTATTTCTAGGGCCGCTTCCTTAAGTACTCTGGGGTGCAGATTATCAGGCCCTGGGGATTTATCGGCCTTCAATCCCATCAATTTCCCTAACACAATTTCCTGACTAATAAGGATTTCCTTCAGTTCCTCCTTCTCGCTAGATCCTCGGTCCCCTAGTATTTCCGGAAGGTTATTTGTGTCTTCCTTCGTGAAGACAGAACCAAAGTATTTGTTCAATTGATCTGCCATTTCTTTGTTCCCCATTATAAATTCACCTGATTCTGACTGCAAGGTTCCCATGTTTGGCTTCACTAATCTTTTTATCTTCACATATCTATAGAAGCTTTTGCTGTCAGTTTTTATGTTCCCAGCAAGCTTCCCCTCATACTCTATTTTTCCCCTCCTAATTAAACCCTTTGTCCTCCTCTGCTGAATTATTAATTTTCTCCCAGTCCTCAGGTTTGCTGCTTTTTCTGGCCAATTTATATGCCTCTTCCTTGGATTTAACACTATCCCTAATTTCTCTTGTTAGCCACGGTTGAGCCACCTTCCCTGTTTTATTTTTACTCCAGATAGGGATGTACAATTGTTGAAGTTCATCCATGTGATCTTTAAATGTCTGCCATTGCCTATCCACCATCAACCCTTTAAGTATCATTCGCCAGTCTATTCTAGCCAATTCATGTCTCATACCATCGAAGTTACCTTTCCTTAAGTTCAGGCCCTAATCTCTGAATTAACTGTGTCACTCTCCATCTTCATAAAGAATTCTACCATATTCTGGTCACTCTTCCCCAAGGGGCCTCGCACAACAAGATTGCTAATTAATCCTTTCTCGTTACACATCATTCAGTCTAGGATGGCCAGCCGTCTTGTTGGTTCCCCGACATATTGGTCTGGAAAACCATCCCTAATACACTTCAGGAAATCCTCCTCCACCGTATTGCTACCAGTTTGGTTAGCCCAATCTATATGCAGATTAAAGTCGCCCATGATAACTGATGTACCTTTATTGCACGCATCCCTAATTTCTTGTTTGATGGCCCCAACCACGTCAACTTTTATCTTGTGTGGTAACCTTTTATGTGGCACCTTATCGAATGCCTTCTGGAAATCCTTGTCTTAACAACAACAACATGTATTTATATAGCGCCTTTAACGAAGTGAAACCTCCCAAGGCACTTCATAGGAGTATTATTTAGGAACATAAGAACATAAGAAATAGGAGTAGGGGTAGCCCATATGGCCCATTGATCAAAATCATAGCTGAACTTCAGCATCAAGTCCACTTTCCCGCCCTGTCCCCAAATCTGTTGATTCCCTTTGTATCCAATCTTCCATCATATTTAGATATATGTATTTTGTTTTAATTTATTTAATTTCCACAATGATAAATCCATATTTGGTGCAACTGGCTAAAGTAACTGTGAAATTAATTTAAAGCAGACAATGGGCCCGAAATTCAGCATGCAGGTAAGTGTTTCTAATGAGCCAGCTGCTCCCTGGCCTTTTTAAAGGCTAGGGTTTGCAGCAAGGCCCTGAGGGGGGAAGGAGTTTGGAAGGAAGTTAGAAGGAGTTTGGAAGGATGGCTGGTGTAAGAGGTGCAAAGAGAGCCAACAGGTTCACTGATATGGAGCTGGAGACACTGATGGACGGTGTGGAGGACAGAAGAAGAATACTGTTTCCTGACATGGGGAGACCTAGCAGGCCACCAGTACATAATGCATGGAGGGAGATTGCAGGGAAGGTGTCAGGCACCTCCATATATGTGAGCACGCATCCTCCCAGGAGGATGCTGGCCAGTCTGCACCTGGCCCTTCCAGGCTCAGAGATCTTCTAGGGCATCATAGAAGGACAGCCCAGACTACAACCACAGCAGCCTTCCCGGACCCATGATGCAGCCACAGGGATGACAGTTAGGCATAGTGTTAGGGTAGTCATGTGTAACAGGTGTTATAGTGAGGTGTTACAGTATTATTATATTGATCTTTATGTTCTGTTTTTGCAATGATTTAAATGATTGTATAAATCTTTATTTTGGCACACATATTAATGACCAGGTGTTTCATTTTTGAGTGGCCAATTCTGCTTTAAAGCACATTGCGATGGCCTTTGAAAGTGGGAGCTGAAGCGTTATGTGTGGATGGGATTATCTGAAGCGAGTAGCTATGAGACGCAGCTGCACCTCCCTTCCAGGGTTGCGATGGGGATGACGCCTCCTAGCTCTGGGGCAACGGGGATCCTCCTCCTCCTACGCCTCCTCCTCCCCCTCCTCCTCCTCAGGTGGTACTGCTGGCTTGACCTCCAGCAGCTGACACTTCATGATGGCCAGGTTGTGCAGCATGCAGCAGACCATGACGAATATGGAGACCTGTTGAGGAGAGTACTGCAAGGTGCCACCAGACTGGTCCAGGCACTGGAATCTCTGCTTAAGGATGCCTATGCACTGCTCGATGATGCACCTGGTGGCACAATGAGCGTCATTGTATGCATGCTCTGGTGCTGTCCTTGGGTTCTGCAGTGGAGTGAGCAGCCAAGTGGACAGGAGATATCCCTTGTCCCCAAGCAGCCAACCGCAATCCTGATTCAGGCTGGTGAAGATGGCAGGCACACTGGTTTAGTGCAGAATGAACTAATCATGGCTGCTGCCTCCCTTGCCTGCTGTCTCTCTGCATGGTGCTGATGGCGACGCCTTTTCCTGCGTGCCACCCTGCTTCTGACCAGGTGTGCCAGGTGTCGCCCTCCCAGCACGCCTCCCATCCTCAGGGTGAACCCTGCCAAGCAGGTCTCTGCAGCCCACGGGCCTCCACTAAAGAGTCAGACCTGAAAGTTGTACAAAAGTCTGCGAAAAGCTCTGAGCAGCACTCAGCAGATTTAATGGAGCCAAAACATTTAATAAAACGATTTCAAAAGCAAAATACTGTGGATGCTGGAATCTGAAATAAAAACACTAATATATAATAAAACTATTTCCCTACCAAAGGCACACGATCGTGGCAAAACTCCAGTGGTGTCGTGTTCCTGCACCGACTGCAAAACCTCGTGGGGGCACTGCCGGGAAAATCCTACCTTTTCATCGCTGAATTTCGTTGTCCTTACCGCATTTCAGCAGCCCTCACACTGCTGAGGTCACTGCTGGAAAGCTTCCTTTACTATGGCTTCACTGTGCTGTTTCTGACGGGAGTGCGCACCGCTCAAATACCGCCGCCCCCACCCCCCCCGAGCTGAATATGGCTCTGGGAGGGAAAAACACCTGACCACAGCGGCTGATCAATCTTTTCGATCGGCCGCCCAAACCCCGCGGTAGCCGGCCCTTCAGGGACGGTGAATTTCAGCCCCAGTGATTTTTAAGTGCACAACTTGAAATACGGTCCACAGTAGTCCAATAACAACACACATTTATTATTGTGTTCGTAACACAGATGAGGCTGCACACAGGGAGGTTAAAGTAACAGTGACCTCAGTCTTTAATAAGACACTCCAGAGTGAGGAACAGGCCTTAGGGGCCGGCTTATATACAGTGCTCCCAAGGGATGCTGGGATCCTTTGGGACTTCAGGGGATGAGCTCCCTGGTGGCGGAATATGGGAGTGCATACTTTACAGATACACAACATCACTCCCCCTCAAAGTCAAAGTGAAAACTATTTACAAGGTGAGACGGTCGGGAGCCTTTCTTTCCCTGGTGAACCGCCTCGGTACAAATGTCTGTTCTGGTGTGTTGGCTGTGCCCTCGCTGGGTTGGCGTGTTGTTGGCCCTGCAGGGCTGCTAGGTGAGTCTGGCCTTGCTGGGCTGTTGGGCATGATGGGTTAAATTTCCTAGTCCAGCGTGGTGTCGTTGATCCTTTGGGTATGTGTTGTGGGCTCAAAAAAGGTGGTGTCTGCTGTGGGTTGTTCAGGGCAGTCTGTGAACCGCAGCCTCGTTTGGTCCAGGTGCTTTCTGCAAATTTGTCCATTGTCTAGTTTGACTACAAACACCCTACTCCCTTGTTTAGCTATCACCGTGCCCCCGATCCACTTGGGACCATGTCCATAGTTTAACACATACCCAGGGTCATTCAGATCAATTTCCAGTGACACAGTGGCGTGGTCATCGTTTACATTTTGTTGCTGCCGCCTGCTCTCTACCTGATCATGCAGGTTGGGGTGAACCAGCGAGAGTTTGGTTTTAAGTGTCCTTTTCATGAGTAGCTCAGCCGGGGGCACCCCTGTGAGTGAGTGGGGTCTCGTGCAGTAGCTGAGCAGTACTCGGGATAGGTGGGTTTGGAGTGAGCTTTCTGTGACTCGTTTAAGGCTCTGTTTGATGGTTTGTACTGCCTGCTCTGCCTGCCCATTGGAGGCTGCTTTAAACGGGGCCGAGGTGATATGTTTGATCCCATTGCGGGTCATGAATTCTTTAAATTCGGCACTGGTGAAACACGGCCCGTTGTCATTGACCAGTATGTCAGGCAGGCCGTGAGTGGCAAACATGGCCCTCAGGCTTTCAATGGTGGTGGTGGCAGTGCTTCCCGACATTATTTCATATTCAATCCATTTTGAAAAAGCATCCACCACCACTAGGAACATTTTACCGAGAAACGGGCCCGCATAGTCGACATGGCTCCTCGACCATGGACATGGTCCAAACTTAGTGGTGCCTCTCTGGGCGCGTTGCTCAACTGAGCACATACGCTGCGTTGCCGTACACAGAACTCTAAGTCAGAGTCGATACCGGGCCACCACACGTGTGATCTGGCTATCGCTTTCATCATTACTCTACCCGGGTGTGTGCTGTGGAGATCTGAGATGAACGTCTCCCTGCCCTTTTTGGGTAGCACTACGCGGTTACCCCACAACAGGCAGTCTGCCTGAATGGACAGCTCGTCCTATCGCTGTTGGAACGGCTTGATTGGCTCTTGCATTTCAACGGGGATGCTGGCCCAGCTCCCATGCAGTACGTCGGTTTTTACTCGGGCCAGCAGAGGATCTTGACTGGTCCAAGTCGTAATCTGACGGGCCGTGGCAGGTGATTTATCTTTTTCAAACGCTTCCATGACCATCAACAAGTCTGCGGGCTGCGCCACCATCAATAAGTTTGCAGGCTGCGCCATTTCCACTCACGTGGTGGCCAATGGTAGCCGACTGAGAGCATCCGCACAGTTCTCGGTGCCTGGCCTGTGGCGGATGGTATAGTTATATGCTGATAGCGCGAGTGCCCACCTTTGTATGCGGGCTGAGGCATTAGTATTTATCCCCTTGTTTTCAGCGAACAGGGATGTGAGGGGCTTGTGATCAGTTTCCAGCTCAAATTTGAGGCCAAACAGGTACTGATACATTTTCTTTACCCCGAACACACACGCTAATGCCTCTTTCTCAATCATGCTGTCGGCCCTCGCGGCCTTAGACAAGCTCCTGGAAGCATAGGCAACAGGCTGCAACTTTCCTGCAATGTTAGCTTGTTGTAATACACACCCGACTCCGTACGACGACGCGTCACATGCTAGCACAAGTCTTTTACATGGGTTATACAATACAAGCAGCTTGTTGGAGCATAAAATGTTTCTGGCTTTCTCAAAAGCAATTACTTGTTTTTTTTCCCCAGACCCAGTTTTTACCTTTGCGCAATAACACATTTAGGAGCTCTAAGAGGGTGCTTAACCCCGGTAGGAAGTTACCAAAACTGAGTCCCAGGAACAACCGCAGCTCCGTGACGTTCTGTGGCCTGGGCGTGTTCCTGATAGCCTCTGTCTTGGCATCTGTGGGCCGAATGCCGTCCGCCGCGATCTTTCTCCCCAAAAACTCCACTTCTGTTGCCATTAAGACGCATTTCGACCTCTTCAGCCGCAGCCTTACGCGATCCAGTCGCTGGAGTGCCTCCTCCAGGTTTTGTAGGTACTCGGCGGTGTCCCGACCCGTGACCAATATGTCGTCCTGAAAGACCGCCATGTGTGGTACCGACTTGAGTCGGCTCTCCGTGTTTCTCTGGAAGATCGCTGTAGCTGACCGAATTCCAAACGGGCATCTGTTGTAGATGAACAGTCCCTTGTGCGTGTTGATGCACTTGAGGCAGGTGAGGCACTTTGAAGACTCCTCCAGCTCCTGTGTCATGTAGGCTGAAGTCAGGTCGAGCTTGGTGAACGTCTTGCCTCCTGCCAGCGTCGCAAATAGGTCGTCCGCCTTAGGTAGCGGGTATTGGTCCTGTAGCGAGAAACGATTAATAGTTACTTTATAATTGCCGCAAATCCTGACCGTGCCATCACTTTTGAGTACTGGAACAATCGGGCTGGCCCACTCGCTAAATTCCACCGGGGAGATGATGCCCTCACATTGCAGCCTATCCAGCATGATTTCCACTCTCTCCCTCATCATGTGAGGTACCGCTCGCGCCTTGTGGTGAATGGGTCGTGCCTCTGGGATCAAGTGGATCCGCACCTTCGCCCTGGAAAAGTTTCCAATGCCTGGCACAAAATGGGACGGAAATCTGTTCAGAACCTGGGTACATGAGGCCTCATCGACATGTGATAGCGCTCGGATGACATCCCAGTTCCAGCGGATTTTGCCCAGCCAGCTCCTTCCAAGCAGTTTGGGGCCATGGCCCGGGACAATCTAGAGTGGCAGTTCGTGCACCGTGCCCTCGTATGTGACCTTGACCATGGCGCTGCCCAGGACAGTGATAAGCTCTTTGGTGCATGTTCTCAGTTTCGTGTGGATGGGGCTCAGGGCCGGTCTGAATGCCTTGTTGCACCACAGTTTCTCAAACATCTTTTTACTCATGATGGATTGGCGAGCAGCAGTGTCCAGTTCCATGGCTACGGGTAAGCCATTCAATTTATGTTTAGCATTATAGGTGGACATTTCGTTGAAAATGTGTGCACCCTGTGTACTTCAGCATCTGCCTCCTCTCTCTGAGGCTCGAAATTGCTTTGATCCACCATGGGCCGATCTTCCTCTGCCACGTGGTGATTAGCAGGTTTTGCAGAGCTTGCAGCTCGTTTGCAAGCTCGTTGGAGTTGCCCCATTGTTCCACAGCTCTTGCAAACATACCCTTTGAAGCGGCATGAATAGGCTGAATGGAAACCTCCACACCGCCAACAAGGTGAGAATTGCCTCGCATTCATCCTTTGTTGCGGACTCTGAGTCATCTGGGTCACCTGAGGCCTGCTGGCAGTTGCAAACTTGTGGTTTCTGCCCTGTACATTTCTGCTCGCAAACACAGTTCCAGTTAATTTATGAACATTGCTAGCACTTGTGCGCTGAGAGATTTGTTTGGTGTTATCACTGGTGGACATAAATGCCTGTGCTATCACAATGGCCTTACTGAGGGTCGGTGTCTCTACAGTCAAAAGTTTTCGTAGGATGGTCTCGTGGCCAATGCCCAGTACAAAAAAGTCTCTGAGCATTTGCTCTAGGTAGCCATCAAACTCACATTGTCCTGCAAGTCGCTTTAGCTCGGTGACGTAGCTCGTCACTTCCTGACCTTCAGATCGCTGGCACGTATAGAACCGATACCTCGCCATCAGCACGCTCTCCCTCGGGTTAAGATGCTCCCGAACCAGTGTACACAGCTCCTCATATGACTTATCTGTGGGTTTCACCGCAGCCAAAAGATTCTTCATGAGGCTGTAGGTCGGTGCCCCGCAGACTGTGGGGAGGACCGCTCTCCTTTTTGCAGCGCTTCCTTCTCCATCCAGCTCGTTGGCTACAAAGTACTGGTCTAGCCATTCGACATAGGCTTCCCGGTCCTCACCCTCCGAGAACTTCTCCAGGATGCCCACAGTTTGATGCATCTTTGTGTTGGATTCGTATTCTCGTTGCCAGTTATTGTGTTCCTAACACAGATGAGGCTGCACACAGGGAGGTTAAAGTAACAGTGACCTCAGTCTTTAATAAGACACTCCAGAGTGAGGAACAGGTCTTAGGGGCCGGCTTATTTACAGTGCTCCCAAGGGATGCTGGGATCCCTTGGGACTTCAGGGGATGAGCTCCCTGGTGGTGGAACATGGGAGTGCATGCTTCACAGATACACAACATTTATATAGCACCTTTAATGTAGAAAACATTCTAAAGTGCTTCACAGATCAGAGGAGTTAGGAGCGATTAAAGCATAGTCAAAAGGACAGAATTTGAGGAAGCTTTGAAGGGTCCAAGGCATATGACTAAAATTACTTAGTGTAATGTATGCACCTGTGAGAATGCTGACAGTTTTGTAGAGTTGTTGCGAGAGGTGGGCGCCGGAGGGACTGGAGTGCATCAGCACCCCCGGCAACCAAATTTTAATTTGATTTTATATGTTTTAAAATTTAATTTGTTTTACTGCTGGGTTTTAATGTCCCCCTCCCATTTTAGCCAGGGGGCACCTGTATAATTTGTGGTTTTAGTGCCCAAAAAAAAAATCCAAAAAAGGGCACTTGTAAACTGTTTGGAGTGCCCCCCCCCCCTCCCTTGTAATAAGGGGGCACTTGATTTTATGTGTATTTTTTGTTTTGCAACAAAAGAGTTGTAGAGTTGTCGTGAGAGGTGGGTGCCGGAGGGACTGGAGTGCATCATCACCCCCGGCAACCAAACTTTAATTTGATTTTATATGTTTTAAAGTTTAATTTGTTTTATTGTGCCGGGTTTTAGTGTCCACTCCCTTTTACCCAGGGGGCCTTTGTATAATTTGTGGTTTTAGTGCCCAAAAAACCCTACAAAAAACCCCCCCAAAAAAAACAAAAAAAAACAAAAAAGGGCACTTGAAAACTGTTTGGAGTGTTCCCCCCCTTTTAATCAGGGGGCACTTGATTTAATTGATTTTGTTTTTGCAACAAAAGCATTGTAGAGCTGTTGTCTTTATTTATTGGGGACTTGGCCTCGAGGGTGTTGCACGGGGCAGTCCCGTGCAATAGGTTTTTAAGTCGGTTCACGCACTTCCAGCCGCCTGCATTTTCTGTGATCTGAAGGAGTCCGTGTTCCATGTTGATGTCCAATGTGTGAGGTTGCAGCCCCTCTTCCATTACTTGAAACAGCGGCTCCTCGATTTCTGGCTGCACTTCAGTCCCACGCTCCTAATCTCTGGGCACCCAGTGCGGAGGGGAGTGGGCAGGTTGGAGGACCTCCTCGTAGGACTGCTCCTGGTCCTGGCCAAGGTGGCCATTAACAGGTCTAGGCAGAGGATGGTCAAGGGTGTGGTTCAGTCTGACTGCCTGCCTCACTTCCATGGCTACGTTCACGACAGGGTATCCCTGGAGATGGAGCACGCGGTGTCTACCGGTACACTTGTAGCCTTCCATGAGAGGTGGGCACTGGAGGGACTGGAGTGCATCATCATCCCTGGCAACCAAATTTTAATTTGATCATTTAATGTTAACTTAAAGTTTTATTGTTAATTTGTGTGTTCTAGTGTCCCTTTAATAAGGGGGCATTTGGCTTTATCTGTTAACCAAAATAGATGTGGAGCTGTGGTTGTTATATATGTGGACTTGTATTTACTCTGTACAGCCACCAGAAGGCTCATTCCCCGGAGTCCCAAGGGATCCCATAATCCCTTGGGAGCACAAGTATTTAAGAAGGCTTCACAGGTTGGAGAGGCACTTTGGAGACCTGTAATAAAAGACTAAGGTCACACTTTACTTTGAGATCGCAGTGTTCAGTCTAACTCTCCACACACAACAACTGGCGATGAGATACAGATAGCGAACCCAAAGATGCAGAGAACAGTGGGCATCCTGGAGAAATTTTCGGAGGGAGATGATAGGGAAACTTTTGTGGAGCGACTCGACCAATACTTCGTGGCCAACGAGCTAGATGGGGAAGAGAGCACTGCCAAACAAAGGGCGATCCTCCTCACCGTCTGTGGGGCACCAACATATGGTCTCATGAAGAATCTGCTCACTTTAACGAAACCCAGGGAGAAATCGTACGATGATTTGAAGCCGAAGGAAAGCGTTCTGATGGCGAGGTACCGGTTCTACACCTACAAAAGGTCTGAAGGCCAGGAAGTGGCGAGTTATGTCGCCGAGCTAAGACGCCTTGTAGACATTGCGAATTTGAAGGACATTTCGTACTTGATATTGGCCACAAAACCATACTTCGCAAGCTTTTGACTGTAGAGACCCCAACCTTGAGTAATGCCATAGCGATAGCCCAGGCGTTCATTGCCACCAGTGACAATACTAAGCAAATCTCTCAGCACACAATTGCTGCTACAAGTACTGTGAACAAAGTGATGTTGTTTTCGAATCGTACCGTAAAGGACAGGTCACACATACCTGCAGCTACATGTCCGCAGATGCCTCAGAGTCCACCATCAAGGTTGATGAATGCAAGGCCATTAACACCTTGTTGGCGCTGCGGGGGTGATCATCATTTCCATTCATGCCAATTCAAATGATATGTTTGCAAGGGCTGTGAAACAAAGGGACACCTCCAATGAGTGTGCAGGCAAGCTGCAAAGCCTGTTAAACCTGCAAACCACCATGTTGCAGAGGAGGACAGATCCACGGAGGATCACTATGAACCAGAGCCTCAGATAGAGGAGGCAGAGGTACATGGCATGCACACATTCACCACGAATTGTCCTGCAATAATGCTGAATGTTGAACTAAATGGACTCCCGGTGTCAATGGAGTTGGACACGGGGGCGAACCAGTCCATCATGGGTAAAAAGACTTTCGAAAGGTTGTGGTGCAACAAGGCCTCAAGGCCAGTCTTAACTCCAGTTCGCACGAGACTAAGAACTTACACGAAATAACTGATTCCTGTAATCGGCAGTGCTACTGTAAAGGTCTCCTACGATGGAGCGGTGCACAAGCTACCACTCTGGGTGGTACCGGGCGATGGTCCCACACTGCTCAGCAGGAGCTCGCTGGGAAAGATACGCTGGAACTGGGATGACATCCAAGCACTATCGCCCGCTGACGACACTTCGTATGCCCAGGTCATAAACAAATTTCCTTCGCTGTTCGAACCAGGCATCGGGAAATTCCAAGGAGCAAAAGTGCAGATCCACCTAATTCCGGGGCCCCATCCATCCATCACAAGGTGAGAGCAGTATCGTACATGATGAGAGAAAGGGTAGAGATCGAGCTCGACCGGCTGCAACGAGAGGGCATCATTTCATTGATCGAGTTCAGCGAGTGGGCCAGTTCTATTGCCCCAGTCCTCAAGAGAGACGGCACCGTCAGAATCTGTGGCGATTACAAGGTAACTATCAATCGTTTCTCCCTGCAAGACCAATATCCACTACCAAAAGCTGACGACCTCTTTGCAACGCTGGCAGGAGGAAAGACATTCACGAAGCTGTATCTGACTTCAGCCTACATGATGCAGGAACAGAAGGAATCATCGAAGGCCTTCACCTGCATCAACACGCACAAAGGTCTTTTTGTTTATAACAGATGCCCGTTTGGAATCCGATCAGCGGCAGCGATATTGCAGAAAAACATGGAAAGTTTACTGAAGTTGGTCCCGCACACCGTGGTCTTCCAGGACGACATCTTGGTCGCAGGTCGGAACACAGTCGAGCACCTGCAGAACCTGGAGGAGGTTCTTAGTCGACACAACCGCGTGGGGCTTAGGTTAAAATGCTCGAAGTGCGTTTTCCTGGCGCCTGAAGTGGAGTTCCTGGGAAAGAGGATTGCAGCGGTCGGCATCAGGCCCACCAACACGAAGACGGAGACAATCGAGAACGCACCGAGGCCACAGAACGTGACGATGCTGCGTTCGTTTCTGGGACTCTTGAACTACTTTGGTAACTTCTTACCGGGTCTCAGCACACTGCTAGAACCACTGCATGTCTTACTACGAAAAGAGGGCGAATGGGTTTGGGGCAAAAGTCAAGAAAATGCCTTTGTAAAAGCGAGAAAATTATTATGCTCAAACAAATTGCTTGTGTTGTATGATCCATGTTAGCGTTTGATACTAGCATCTGATGCGTCATCATATGGCGTCAGGTGCCTATTGCAACAAGCTAATGATTTCGGGAAACTGCAACCGATTGCTTATGCATCCAGGAGTCTGTCTAAGGCCGAGAGAGCCTACAGCATGATTGAAAAAGAAGCGTTAGCGTGTGTCTATGGGGTAAAGAAAATGCATCAATACTTGTTTGGGCTAAAATTCGAATTGGAAACTGACCATAAGCCACTTATATCCCTGTTTTCCGAGAGTAAAGGGATAAATACCAACACATCGGCCCGCATCCAGAGATGGGCGCTCACGTTATCCGCATACAACTACGCCATCCGCCACAGGCCAGGTACAGAAAACTGCGCCGATGCTCTCATTAGGCTGCCATTGCCCACCACGGGGGTGGAAATGGCCCAACCCGCAGATCTAGCCATGGTTATGGAAGCATTTGAGAGTGAGCAATCACCCATCACTGCCTGGCAAATCAAAACCTGGACCCTTTATTATCTCTAGTCAAAACTTTGTGTGCTTCACGGGAGCTGGTCCTGTGTCCCAGTGGAAATGCAGGAAGAGATAAAGCCGTTCCAGCGGCACAAAGATGAAATGTCTATACAGGCAGACTGCCTTCTGTGGGGCAATCGAGTAGTGGTCCTCAAGAAGGGCAGAGACACCTTCATCAATGACCTCCACAGTACCCACCCAGGCATAGTAATGATGAAAGCGATAGCCAGATCCCACATGTGGTGGCCCGGTATCGATGCGGACTTAGAGTCCTGCATTCACAGATGTAATACATGCTCTCAGTTAAACAATGTACCCAGGGAGGCGCCGCTAAGTTTATGGTCTTGGCCCTCCAAACGGTGGTCTCGGGTACACGTCGACTATACAGGCCCGTTCTTGGGTAAAATTTTCCTTGTGGTTGTAGATGTGTACTCCAAGTGGATTAAATGTGAGATAATGTCAGCTAGCACGTCCACTGCCACCACTGAAAGTCTGCGGGCCATGTTTGCCAAACATGGCTTACCCAATGTCCTGGTGAGCAACAACAGGCCATGTTTTACCAGTGCTGAGTTCAAAGAATTCATGACCCGTAATGAGATCAAACATGTCACATCTGCTCCGTTTAAACCAGCGTCCAATGGTCAGGCAGAGAGAGCAGTGCAAACCATCAAGCAAGGCTTGAAGAGAGTAATTGAAGGCTCACTGCAGACTCACCTATCCCGAGTCCTGCTTAGCTACCACACGGACCCCACTCACTCACTGGGAGCCCACCTGCTGAACTGCTCATGTAAAGAGCACTTAAGACAAGGCTCTCGTTAGTTCACCCTGATCTACATGAACAGGTAGAGAGCAGGCGGCTTCAACAAAGTGCATACCACGATAGCGCAAATGTGTCACGTGAGATTGAAGTCAATGATCCTGTATTTGTATTACATTATGGACAAGGTCCCAGGTGGCTTCCCAGCTCTGTCATGGCCAAAGAGGGGAGCAGAGTGTTTCAGGTCAAACTTTCAAATGGACTCATGCACTGGAAACACTTGGACCAAATCAAACTCAGATTCACGGACTACCCTGAGCAATCCACCTTGGACCCTACCTTTTTTGATAGTCCCCACGGTTGACTACGAAGCAGAACCCATCATCCACAGCAGCCCTGCAGGGCCCAACACACCAGGCAGCCCAGCAAGGCCAGCTGCACAGCAGCCCAGCGAGGGCCCAACAAATGATTCAACAACACCAGCTTTCACACCAAGACAATCAAACAGGGCAAGAAGGGCCCCAGATCGACTCACATTGTAAATAGTTACACTATTGACTTTGGGGGGACTGTTGTTATATATGTGGACTTGTATTTACTCTGTACAGTCACCAGAGGGCTCATTACCTGGAGTCCCAAGGGATCCCATAATCCCTTAGGAGCACAGGTATTTAAGAAGGCTTCACAGGTTGGAGAGGCACTCTGGAGACCTGCAACAAAAGACTAAGGTCACACTTTACTTTGAGCTCACAGTGTTCAGTCTGACTCTTTCTCCATACACAACAGTTGCCTTGTGAGTGGCTTCGCCAGTCATGTGATGTTCACTCGACTCAACAAAACCCCTGTCAGTTGGGTCTAGGTCATCCACAGTGAGGTATGCAGTTGTGAGCCTAGTGCATGAACTGGTAAATATGTAGTGTGATTATTAAACCTTTGTTAATAAACCAACAAGTTCTTATCAGCAATGTGTAGCTCTGAATTCTTAAGCAAAGAACCATGAAGCAAATACATTATACATAGCTCTGCTGCCAATGGTGGAGTATAGGTATAGGTAAAAGGACACACAAGAGGCTGGAGATGGCACAGGCTGGGACAAAAGGCTGTTAAGATTGCAGATTGGATGCAGTGAAACATTTAGGGCCTTGTCAATGAAGGCAAATATTTTGATTTCAATGCATTTGTAGGCAGGGAGCCAATGGAGGGTGGCAAGGATGGGGATGATGGACAAGTAGAACAGGATGTGGGCAGCAGAGATTTGAATGAGTTGAGCTTGTGAAGGATGAAGCTTGGGAGGCTGCTGAGAATACATTGGAGCAATTGAGTCTAGAGGCCACAAAATTGTGGATAAGGGTTTCTGTAGTAATGCAGGAGATTGGAATTAGTTAATGTTGCAGAGGTGGAAGTTAGAAGTTTTTGTGATTATATATTTGAAGCTCAGCTGTGGGTCAAAGAGGATACAGGGTTGCACACCATCTGGTTCAGCATGTTCGAGTGACAACACATGGTGCTACAGACCAATATAATGTGTGTTTTTGCCTGTGATCTCCCTATATTGTTTTGGTTCCAGCCTCACCTGTGTCATTGTGAGAAGTTGCTGATTATGGGCCAGGTGATTTCCCTCGGGAGGAGGTGATGGTACATTGGGGAAAAAAATGATTATTTTCCCAGGAGTGCAGACAGACTCTGCAAACCTTTGCATCTGTGGGAGGTTCAGATTTCATGGAATCATAGGGCCCGAACTTGGTGGCCTTATCACCCACTGCCGCCGGCTGCCGTCGAGTTTTTGGGGCGGTCTCCCCTCGGTGCCATATTCGTGAAGACCTCCCGCCGGCGGAGGAAGGTACCGCTGGGAACCCGCCTGCTGGCGCGCAAGGCGTGTAAATGCCCTGCCCAAGATTCTTCCGGGCGGGAGTCGGCGGCAGCAGGGCGAAGGACCGCTGAGTGAAGGCAGGTCTAACCCCAACGGTAAGTAAGAAGATCTGCAAAAAAAGGTTAGTGAACTTCTTTTAATAATTTTTTTTCAGCGATTTATGTGAATGGGGTCCCCTGAAGGTCTTCCGGTGTTTTTTTTTGGTGAAAATTTTTATTACAATGTGCTCCCCCCTCCCTGGGCCCAACTCAATCCTCGGTGGCATTTTGGCGAGGGTTGCATTTGGCGCCGAGATTGGGAGCTCCTGCCAGCTGCCGCCCAGAATCACTGCGTAAGTCGTTATTTTGCCGCCGGGCGGTACTGGCATATCTTTTAGAGGAATCTTCCTGGCAAAGTACCGCCAGGTCTCTCGCTGGTCCCTTGGGCGGTGCTTGGGCGGGCCTTGGCTTTGACCAAGTTCAGGTCCATAGAATGGTTACAGCACAGAACGAAGCCATTCAGCCCATCGAGCCTGTGTCAACTTTCTGTAAGAGCACTTCATCCAGTCCCACTACCCGCCCTTTTCCCGTAGCACCGCAATTTTTTTTCCTTCAGGTACTTACCCTATGCCCTTTTGAAAGCCACAATTGAATCTGCCTCCACCACCCTTTCAGGCAGTGAATTCCAGCTCCTAACCACTTGCTGCGTGAAAACGTTTTTCCTCATGTCGCTTTTGGTTCTTCTGCCAAACACCTTAAATCTGTGTACTCTGGTGCTCAACCCTTCTGCCAATGGGAACAGTTTCTCTCTATCTACTCTGTTTGACCCCTCATGATTTTCAACAACTGAAGTCACTCATCCCTGGAACCATTCTTGTAAATCTTTTCTGCACCCTCTCTAAGGCCTTCACATCCTTCCTAAAGTGTGGTTCCCAGAATTGGACACAATACTCTAGTTGAGGTCGAATCAGTGGTTTATAAAGGCTCATCATAACTTCCTTGCTTTTGTACTCTGTGGGCTAGAAATTCCGTTTTTCTCATTATTTGGTTTTTAATGCCATTTTGGGGAAAAAATAAGAATAAAAATGTCGCCAGTTTTTAAGGGGGTAAAATTGGCACAAAAATATGCCTGTTGATAAAAATCGATGTGGCACGAGGATGCGCAGTGAAAACTGCGATCTCACCAACTTTAGCCCGAGGCCTATCAACGGCAAAAATATAGGCCCTGGCAGGGGCTTGGGTGGGGGGGGGGGGGGAAGAAAACTCAAAAATATTTTTAAAACATTTTTAAAATCAGGAAACATTCACAATCCACTTAAGTAATGATTCACTGAAAAAGAATTTAAAAAGAAAAACTTCAATTTACTTTTTTAGTAGGTCTTCCAACTTACTGACGTTTCTGAGGCTGCCATGCTTGCTTTTCTCATGCGATATTTTGTCACCTGAGTACAAGCTTGCTGAATGGCAAATTTAGGCAGTTGTATTTTTTTTCGCTTTGCACCTTGGCGATCTGCTTTTCGGAGATATTTCAAAACCGCCATTTTTAACCTTTGGGCAATTTTGTTAGGTTTCTTTCACCGACAAAAAAGCACTTTTAACATGAAAAAATCACATTAAAACGTGTGATAGGCTGGCTAATTTCTAGCCCATAGCCTCTATTTATGAAGTCCAGGATCCCGTATGCTTTTTTAACCGCTTTCTCAACCTACCCTGCCATCTTCAACGATTTGTGAGCATATACCCCTCTGTTCTTGCACCCGCTTTAGAATTGTACCCTTTAGTTTATATTTCCTCTCCTCGTTCTCCTACCAAAATGTATCACTTCACACTTTTCTGCGTTAAATTTCACCTGCCACATGTCCGCCCATTCCACCAGCCTGTCTATGTCTTCTTGAATTCTATCACTATCCTCCTCACTGTCCATTATACTTACAAGTTTTGTGTCATCTGCAAATTTTGAAATTATGCCCTGTACATCCAAGTCCATGGGCTAGAACCTCCACTTTTGTGCTTAGCGCCCAAAAATGGGCATTATTTCCGGCGTGGGCGTTAAAAAGTTGTTTTCAGATCGCCGGCTTCTCGTCCATTCTCAAAGCACCTAGTCTCCATTTTTTAAAATGGGCGTTACCGCGAGCGATATGAAATGGGCGTTAGCGTTAAATATTTTTGACCTTCTGCCATAAAGTATTGCCGTCCTTAGCAACGGCATAGCAACGCTCGATTCCCGCGATTCAGGAGGTCAAGGGTCATCATGACATATGCAGAAGAGGAGACAGAGAGAGAGGGAGCTCAGAGGCACTGAAAGCGTGTGTGGCTGTGGTGTGTGCTTGTCTGGCTGTTGGTGGGAGGCATGAGGGAGCTTCACTGGGAGCAAAAAGCTTACTAAGCACCAAGAACATATTTGGCACCGAGTTTTTGTCCAACAAATAATATATAACATGGAAGTGATGGAGGAGACCCTGGAGCTGGTAGCCAGGAACACGGGTGGCAGAGGGCTCCCACTGGTGCCAGAGCGCGACACTGCATCCCAAGGTGATGCTCCCCACATGAGAGCTAGCAGCAACATCTTGCTTCTGTCTCAGAGAACATTCCCACCTCGGGACCGTCCTCTCCCGTATCCGTCCAAACAGCGTTTCGGGCTGTCACTAGCCCCCCCCCCCCCCAATGAAGCATGAAGCATCGCCTGAGGAGCTCCTCGGCCAGGCGGCTTGGAGTCAGGAGGGGAAGGGAAAGGGATAGAGGTGGGGAGGAGAAGCGGGGACGGGGGGCAGGGGGGGGGGGAAGGGTTGGTTATTACAGAAATACAGATGATTTCAGACTAATGTTTGGTTTAAATGTTTTTTATTTAACAAAACCTTGTCGCGCATTGGCTCAGATAGCTGCACCATTACACGCTGGTAATTCCTTAACATCAAAGGGTATAATTACACTTAACTTCGATCAACTTAAATTTTAACTGTCACCAAGGTGATGCCCACCATTGATGTATGACTTGCACACCCAAAAGTGTGTCAGCCTTGTAAGTAACACCAATGGTCTTTCAGGCAAAGCGATCATTGATGAGCTCCTGATGTAAGGCTCTTGCAGCTATCATGCCACCACGGGCCCTTTCATGTGGTCTACTGGGGGGTGTGGGCATGGCTTCAGGGTCAGCCTGATTGTTTGGGCCGATGTCAGCGTCCGCCTCCTCTTCCTCTCTCTGGTGAGGCTGACTGTCAGACACATCAGGCAATTCTTGTTTTCTCCTGATAGCCAAGTTGTGCAGCATGGAGCACACCACCACGAATTGAGCTACCTGCTCAGGGTGGTATTGGAGCTCGCCTCCTGAGTGGTCCAGGCATCTAAAGCACTGCTTCAGCACTCCAATGGTTTTCTCCATGATATTACGAGTTGCTCTGGGCTCTCGTTGTATCGCCTCTCGGCTTCGGTGTGGGTGTCACGCAGAGCGGGGGGACATCTGCCAGGTGACGAGGCTATATTCTTTGTCACCAAGCATCCAGCATTGACCTTGTGGCTGATTGTTAAATCAGTCAGATACTGTGCTCTCACGCAGGATGTGAGCATCATGGATGCTGCCCGGAAATTGAGCATTCACTGCCAGTATAATTTGCTGGCGGTCGACAACCAGTTGGACATTCAGGGAGTGGAATCCCTTGTTGTTCCTGAAAACCTCTGCATCCTGAAAAGGTGCCCGCATCGCGATGTGCGTAAAGTCTATTGCTCCCTGCACCTTGGGGAAGTTTGCAATTCTGAAGAATCCTAGAGCCCTCTCACTCTGTGCCTCCCTGGTCATAGGAAAGCTGATCAAGCCCCTCCTGCATGCGTACAGGCCTTCAGTGACCTGTCTAATGCAGCGATGTGTGGCATGCTGAGAAAGTTCGCAAATGTCTCCAGCTGTGCCCTGAAAAGAACCCGAGGCATAGAACGACAGTACCGCGGTGACTTTGACCTCGACAGACAGTGCAGTACTGATGGTGCTGGCAGGCTGCAGATCTGCCCTTATCAGCTGGCATACCTCAGTGATAACCTCTTTGTGGAAGTGCAGTCTCTGAAGGCACGTGGTGTCGAGCAAGTCGAGGTAAGAATGCTTCTCCCTGTACTTGCGGGGTTGTAATGTCTGGTCCTCCTCATCAGTCTGTCACGTCTTATATTGGGCACATAATGCAGTGGAGCGTACCTTCTGTGATCTCAAGTTTGCTGCATGTAATTGGTCACCAAGAGAGGGTGAGAAAGGACAGGCCCCATTGCAGTAGCTCTCTGTTTTCCACCGATTGGTCACAAACAAGGAATGTCCCGATGAAAACACCTATTCAATTCCAATCGATCACAGTATGGTCAAGATGTTTTTAGAGATGTTCACATCAACTCCAAGGACCTACAGAATACATCCGAACTCCGCCGAGGTTGAAGCACAGCAGCCGTTTAAAAGACGCGACATGTGATCTACAACATGGCGTCCATAACGCTGTGATTAGTTCCGGTTAGTTCCACATTTTCTGGGCGGTTTTTAGGGCGAGCGATATTTTGGGCGATATGTGTGTGAGTTGGTGAAATTGGTGCTGGCCAATCTCATGGCTGCTAGTTTTGGTAAATATGCTCTTTACGACAAAAAAAAGTGGGCAGGCGGTATTATTGAATCTCGACGGAAAGTAACGCTGGGTGATATTATGGGCGTTGATTTCGCCCATTCTGATGATTCCGTCCAAAAAAAGTGGGAGGGTGGTAATATTTTTTCCTGCGTTAAGCACATGGGGAAAGTAACGCTCAGTGATAAGTTTCCTAAAAATGCCTGTCAGTTTCCATTTTGTGCCAAAATGGGCGATATATGGGCATTATATGTCATTTCAGCGGTAAAATGGGCATTAAGTGGGCATTAAGCATGCAAAAAAAGTGGAGATTCTAGCCCCAAGTCAGTAATATACATCAAGCAGTGGTCCTAGTACCGGCCCCTGGGGAACACCACAGTGTACCTTCCTAAAGTCCGAAAAACAACCATACACCACTGCTCTTTGTTTCCTGTCACTTAGCCAATTTTGTATTCGTTTTGTTGCTGAAATGTAGCTTGCTCCATGCACCAGCAACACCAGGCCAATAGTCCTAGCCTTGCAACCACAGATGAGATCCCCTTACTCTGGCTACCCACAACTTCAGCCCAGTGGATCCAACTAATGGAGGCCCAAATTCACTTCCAGAAACACGTGGCAGCTCGTCGCAGGCCATGTCAGGTCCAGCCTACACTCCAGGCATGAAGCCCTTGCGATACAGACCATTGAGATATTGACAATTAGCCGTTCCTCAGATTCTACCCAGCCAATGGGTAGTAATGGCTCCTGCATATGCACTATTCAATCCCAAGCCAGTGGGTAACTTTTTTTAATATTAGTTTCTGGGACCTAGGCATCGCTGGCAAGGCCAGCATTTATTGCCCATCCCTAATTGCCCTTGAGGTGGTGGTGGTGAGCCGTCTTCTTGAACCGCTGCAATCCTTGTGGTGAAGGTACTCCCACAACGACAAGCAGCAGACGAGCCACTGGAGGTAATAAGATGAATGTGTAAGGGTTTTGCTGCCAAGTTCTTCCATTGAGTTCTACAATTGGACACTGTTTTCTATTGGACATATTTAATATTATTTATTCACTTTACCTGTATATTTGTGGAGAGAACTGCATATATTCTGTTAGGCTTATGTCTAGACATTTTATTTTCTGTACTATGAAAGTATGACAGATGTATAAATCACAGAAAATTATGACACAGAAGGTGACCATTTGGCCCACCATGTCTATGCCGGTCAAAAAGAGTTACCCAGTTTAATCCCACCTTCCAGCACTCGGGTCTAGATTTTCCACTTTTGTGCAGATCACCCAAAAATGGGCGTCATTTCCGGCATGGGCGGTAAATATGGGTTTTCAGTTCGCCGGATAGTCGCCCATTTTCAAAGCCCCTAGTTTCCATTTTAAAAATTGGGCGTTACTGCGAGCGATCTGAAATGGGCGTTAGCGTTAAATCTCTCTGACCATCGCTGTCCTTAGCAACGGCATGGCAACGCTCATTTCCTGCAATTCAGGAGGTCAGGGGCCATCATTACATGTGCATCAGAGGAGACAGAGAGAGAGGGAGCAGAGAGGGAGTGAAGGCATGAGTGGGTGTGGTGGGTGCTTGGTTGGCTGCTTTGGGAGGTAGAAGGGAGAGTTTCAAACTTTATAGCAAATTGTTCGAAAAAAGTTAGTTGTTACCAGCCAGATATTTTCACGAATTTGGTGCCTATAATGGAGGGAGTGGAGAAGGTGACACAGCCGCTGTGGAGACCGACGCTGGCGAGAGCAGTGAGCTGCGAGAAGAACAAATGGGAGGACAAAAGAGAGCGAGAAGGTTCTCGGAAAAGGAAAATGCCTCCCTCATGCAGGAGGTCAGTCACACTGGGGTGATTTGACCCAGGGAGGGTGTGGGAAGCCCACCCCAAAGGCCTACCAGAAGATATGGGCCGAGATAGCAGAGGTGGTCTCATCGGCGACCAACGAGGTGCATGAGGGTAACCAATGCCGCAAGCGATGGAACAACCTTGTTGGATCCACAAGGGTAGGTATTACATTTATTTACATGTACTTATATCTTTAAATAATTTGATTTGTAGAAGTCATGAGTGATATTAATTAGATGTGAGGTCTTTTACTTTTACCGGGAAGGTTGTACTCAAAGCCTGTGATCATGGTGTACGTCTTTAGGTAAAGAATGATAATTATCATAATAATCATGATTACATCTATCGGTTATGTGCTGTATCAGTCTCTGTGACAGTACCGAGCAATGATAACATGCAATGATCTCATGCTATATCATCCTGTTGTTACTTTTCACAGAAGAAGCTTTTAAGGAATAGGGCCGAGCAGAGGCGAACGGGTGGTGGGCCATCAGTCATCAGCGACCTCACTGACATCGAGGAGCGGGTGCTCTCACTCGTGGGGACCTACCCCCGGACGGCCACGCAGGCAGCTACAGACCCTGAAGTGCTGCCACGTGAGTAAAGTATACACCATTGCATGATGTGAACTCAATAGATGTCACACCCACTCATATCCGAACAATAATATGTGATAGATGATTGCTAAAAGTCTCCTATAAATAATGCTGGCCTCATGAGAATCATTGCAATGCAGAATGTGTTGATGGTCATGAAATGTGATGTCTGTGATGATTTTGAGAGCGGTGGTGTTTTTGTTGTGCATATGCTGTGTGGAGCGCTAGAATCACCTTGTGACCCTAGCACCCACTTCTCCTCTAATAACCTCATTTGTGTTTTGCAGCTCAGCCAGCAGCGCGGCACCAGGCAAGACCACAGAGGCCAGAAGGTGGGGGCGCGAGGCCGGACTCGGCGGACGATCCTACATCTGGTGCTGAGGAACTCCGATTCTCGCCCGTCAATCCACTGGGTCTGTTCTCCACAGATGAGAGCGCCGACTTCGAGGAGCCTGCATCGTCACGCTCCAGAAGGCATTCGACCCCAAGGCCATCTAGTGCTCCTCCGGTCATTCCCACCTCCACTCTAGAGGTACCGGGCCCAAGCACCTCGCCACAGGGCACCCCAGGTGTCCCCAGGATGGCACCGACCCCACGGAGGTTTTGTGGACGCGGCAGGTCTACGCCACGAGCGCCAGATGAGAGGGGTGACATGGTAGAGTTGTCCAGGAGGACTGTAGACATAGGTCACCAGATCCTACAGGCATTGGGGGGCATATCCCGACAGCTGGCCAGCATCTCCGGCACCATGACGGTGTACGTGCCGTGGATGGCGGAGGCCCTGGAGGCGATAGGCAAGAACACTCGTGGCACAGGCCTCCCAGTGGTCCCGGAGCGCGGCACTCTACCCCTAGGTTCTGCACCCCCAGTGCCAACGACACCTGAGAGGCAGGAACAAGATCCTGCATCTGGATCCAAGAATGTTCCCACCTCGGTACCCCCCACTCCTGTATCCGTGCAACCACCGCCTCTGCCTTCATCCCCCCAATGAGGTACCGCCTGAGGAGCTCCTCAGCCAGGCGTTGTGGAGCAAGGAGGGGAAAGGGTGGAAGTGGGGAGAAGAAGGGGAGGGGGGAAGGAACGTGAGTTGGATGTCCGCAGGTGATGGCTTTGTTATATCTCCATCTCGGTATATGCAATTTGTTGTAAGGTATGGGGGGAGGGGGGCCACCCTGTTGGTTTGCATTTGTATTCTGTGTTGCTGGACATATTGACCATTTGATTGATGTCAATGTTCTAAAAAGTGTTGTGGGGTGGGGTGGGGGTGGCGTGTTTTTGATCGTTATACATATGATTTCAGACCAGTGGTCATATAAAATGTTTTTTATTGAACATAACCTTGTTGCGCATTGTCTCAGATAGCTGGACCGTTACACACTGGTGATTCCTTAACATGAAAGGGTATAATTAAACTTAACTTCAATCAACTTAAACTTTAACTGGCACCAAGTTGATGCCCACCATTGATGTCTGAGCTGGACACATGGCAGTGTCCAGCAACGTTCTTTCTGGCAAAGCGCTCATTTATGAGCTACTAACATAGGAGTCTTGCAGCTATGTAGCCAACACGGGCCCTTTCCTGCGGTCTGGAGGGGGGGCGTGGACATGGTTGTATAACCAGCCTGATTGTCTGCCTCTA
The DNA here is from genome assembly GCF_044704955.1 of Pristiophorus japonicus. NCBI lineage: Eukaryota > Metazoa > Chordata > Chondrichthyes > Pristiophoridae > Pristiophorus > Pristiophorus japonicus. The sequence goes on from NC_091977.1 coordinate 406,800,867, forward strand.
GGTCAGCATCCAGCCCCTTGTCCTCCTCTTCCTCGCTCTCCTGAGGTGGACCATCAGTCCCTTCTGGCAATTCTTGCCCCTCCTGATAGCCAAGTTGTGCAGCATGGAGCACACGGCCACGAATTGAGCTACCTGATCAGGGTTGTATTGTAGCTCCCCTCCTGAGTGCTCCAGGCATCTAAAGCGCTGCTTAAGCACACCAATGGTTTTCTGGACCACACTGTGTGTGGCTCTGTGGTTTTCGTTGTATCGCTTCTCGGCCTCGGTGTGTGTGTCACGCAGCAGGGTCATCAGCCAGGTGGCTAGGCCATATCGTTTGTCACCAAGCATCTAGCATTGACCTTGTGGCTGACTGGTAAACATGTTAGATACAGCGCTTTGACGCAGGATGTGAGCCTCATCGAAGCTGCCTGGAAATTTGGCATTCACTGCCATAATTATCTGGTTGTGGTTGACAACAAGTTGGACCTTCAGGGAGTGAAATCCTTTTCGGTTACGAAAAACCTCTGCGTCCTGAGAAGGTGCCTGCATGGCAATGTGCATACAGGTTATTGTTTCCTGCACCTTGGGGAAGTTAGCAATTCAGTAGAATCCTAGAGCCCTGTCAGTCTGAGCCTCCGTGGTCATAGGGAAGCTGATAAAGTCCAACCTACGTGCGTACAGAGCTTCAGTGACCTGTCTAATGCAGCAATGTGCGGCATGCTGAGATATAGCGCAAATGTCGACCGCGGAGGCCTGAAAGGAACAGGATGCGCAGAACGACAGTGCCGCGATGACCTTGACCTCAACGGACAATGTTGTCCTGAAAGCAGGCTGCAGAACTGCCCTTATGAGCTGGAATATCTCACAGGTAACCACTTTGTGGAAGCACAGTCTCTGAAGGCAGGTGTTCTCGAATAAGTCGTGTCAAGACTGCTTCACCCTGTAAGTGTGGGGTATGTATGGTCTGATCCTCCTCATCAGTCTGGAACATCTTAGATTGGGCATATAATGCTGTGGATTAGATGTTGTGCCATTTGCACTCTGCAGCATCTGCATTGTAATCGATGCAGGCTGAGAAATGGCTGGCCCCATTCCAATAACTATAAGTGTAATGTCGATTGTTTACAAGCAATAAATTTCGCCACTAAGACACCTAAAGTAAAATCCAATCATCCACAGTATGATAAGATGTCTGTTCAGATGGTCACATCACCCGAAAAGATATCCAGAGTACATCCAAACTCCCTCGAAGTTGAAACAGCCTTTTCAATGAAGTGACCTGCGATTTACAAAATGGCGTCCACACCGTTGTCATTAGTTCAGATCTGTCCAACTTTTTCACAGTGGTTTTTTTCGGCGAGCGAGATTGTGGGCGATATGTGTGCGAGGTGCTGAAAGTGACGCTGGGCGATATCCTGGGCGTTAGTTTCGGCAAATGTGATCCATACGACAAAAAAAAGTGGGGGGTCGGTATTATTGAATTCCGGCGTTAAGTTCTTGCCGAAAGTAATGCTGGGCAATATTATGGGCATTGGGTTCGCCCATTCTGATGTTTCCGCCCAAAAAAAGTGGACGGGTGGTATTATTTATTCTCGGCGTTACGTACATGCTAAAAGTAACGCTCGGCAATAAGTGACCGAGAAATGGGCGTCAGTTTCCACTTTGTGGCTAAATGGGTGATATATGGATGTTACACCTCATTTCAGTGTTAAAATGGACGTTAAGTGGGCGGTATGCATGCACAAATAATGGAAAATCTAGCCCTAGGTCCGTAGCCCTGTAAGTATCTTTTAAATGTGATGAGGGTTTCTGCCTCTACCACCCTTTCAGGCAGTGAGTTCCAGACTCTCACCACCTTCTGGGTGAAGAAATATTTCCTCATCTCCCCTCTAATCTTTCTACCAACTACTTTAAATCTATGCCCCCTAGTTATTGACCTCTCTGCTAAGGGAAATAAGTCCTTCCTATCCACTCTATCTAGACCCCTCATCATTTTATACACTTCAATTAAATCTCCCCTCTGTTACAAGGAAAACAACCCCAGCCTATCCAATCTTTCCTCATAGCTAAAGTTTTCCAGCCTTGGCAACATCCTCGTAAATCTCTACACCCTTTCTAGTGCAATCACATCCTTCCTGTAATATGGTGACCAGAATTGCAAGCAGTACTCAAGCTATGGTCTAACTAATGTTTTATACAGTTCTCGCATAACTTCCTTGATCTTATTAGCCTCAGCTAATAAAGGAAAGCATTCCGTATGTCTTTTTAACTACCTCATTGACCTATCCTGCTATTTTTCAGGATCTGTGGACATACACTCCAAGGTCCCTCTGTTCCACCACACCTCTCAGTATCCTTCCATTTATTGTGTATTCCCTTGCCTTGATGCTCATCCCCAAATGCATTACCTCACACTTTTCCGGATTGAATTCCATTTGCCACTTTTCTGCCCAAATGACCATTTCATCAATATCTTCCTGCAGTCTGGAGTTTTCCTTTTCACTGTCAACCACGCGGCCAATTTTTGTATCATCTGCAAATTTCTTTATCATGCCCCCTACATTTAAGTCTAAATCATTAATATATACTACAAAAAGTAGGGGATCGAGTACTGAGCCCTGTGGAACCCCACTGGAAACAGCTTTCCAGTCACAAAAGCTCCCCTCAACCATTACACTTTGCTTCCTGCCATTGAGCCAATTTTGGATCCAATTTGCCAGTCTCCCTTGGATCCCATGGGCTTTTACTTTTTTGATCAGCCTACCATGTGGGACCTTGTCAAAAGTCTTGCTAAAATCCATATATCCCTTCCTCCCTTTTTAAACAATGGCACAATGTTAGCAATTCTATAATGCTCTTTCACAACTCCTGTATCTAGGGAGGACCTACTGAGGTCTCAACTGCATGTGCCTCTGGGTTGTCACTAATTCAATGGCACACTGCAATGCAGAGAATTGTTGGTACGAACAACCATTCCTGTGCTGTATGTACAGAGGCAAATGACCAAGTGGATCATGTACTCCAGTATCCTCTGCTGGAAAGCAGACCCCATACAACACAGGAGGGGGACTCAGCCTGCTGGATCTTCTCCCTGAAGAAGACTAATCAGCTCACACACCGATATTCTTTCATCCTCCGTGCTCTGTACGTGACCCTGTACTTCTTTCTCAAACTCCCTGCTGAATTTGTATCTGTGCTGGTGGTTGCTTCAATGAAGTTGATGACATATGGTTCAAGCTTTTCCTCAACACCTTACTTATGTCTATAGCTAGACTATAGTTCTCATTAAACCAAAGTTGATAACTGGGGAGGGGGCAGTTCATCATTCAATGTTTCTGGTACTGCACTCAATGACCTAACAATCCTTTGTGCACAAAAAATTCAAGCTCTGCCTAATCTGCACATCATTCAAATCTCATTGTACTTGTTGGGCAGACACAATTTTGGATAATGTGGCCAATGATTTTCTGTTTGAGAGACACATACCATTGATGTTTCAGAGTATGGAATCCTAATGAGACTGAAAACTGAAAGGAATCTCAGTGATTTATGTGGCTTTTAAGGTGTTCTTTGGGCTGTTGCAGCATGTATACTGAATAAATTGGAGCTCTGCAGAGTACTCAGAAAGGAACAGGTTAGTTTTCAGTCTGAGGAGGAATGCGTGGAGCAGGATCGCAGGAATATGTACAGCTTATACAAGGTTACAGAAGACTGAGAGTCTCAGGAGAAACCCGCTTATGTTATTTTCATCAGGCTTTGACCTGCTGCCTCACGCGACGTGTGAAAATGTTGAATGCTATGGGGGATATTAATTGCATCCTGGATACGTCAGCTTCAAGGTCCTTGCAATGTTAGATGACAGACTCACTGAGCTCTTGAAAGAGGAGATAGAGAAAGCTATTCACTGTCAACTATCCTATTCAATGTCGTCATCAATGATGTGTTGGGTGTCATTGTAATAGATGCATTTGGAGTGTCTGCTCTGGCTATTTTTTGTATAATTATGGTACATCCTTTTGATGGTAATATTGTATAGTTGGTAACTGCAGCTGAGGATATAATGGACTCATTGGGGGAAAAATACGGGGCATTTGCGCCTCCCGTTAACACCCCATTTTGTGGAAGTTTAGCAGGGGCGGTAACGGGTAGCATCCCGCTCCACTGCGCTGGCGATGAAAACGTCATCACCGAGTGCAGCCCACGAGCGACTTGCAGCCCGGAATGCGCCCGATACGCTCGGAGCGAAAATTCAGTAGCGCCCCTATGGGGTGTGTACCAGGCTGCAAGCCGCTCGTGGGCTGAAAATTGAAGGGGAGATGCGACAGGAAAAGAAATGGTCGACTTACTTGTTGGTTGATCGCGGGGTTCGTGCTGAGATCGTGCAGCCCGGCACTCTGCTTGTGTGCCGGGCTACTGCCATGGCACCCCGCACCCTGGTGGTCCAGCGATGGCCCTATTTCACGGCCACAGAATCGGCAGCTGGGCCCTTCCCTTAAATGAAGGGGGAGGCCCTGTCTACACGCCAGCGCTATGCATCCCAACACGTAGCACTGCAAACTTCACGTGACTTTGCGCCTGCTCCCGCCCCTGAGAGGAAGTGCAGCTCTGTGATGGTAATCTGAATATAGGTTGCGGGGCAGGACTTCTGCGCCTGGCGTAGGAACTCCCACCTCGCGGCTGTTACCAAATTTGAAGGTCACCATCTTGAACAATTGGTGAGATATGGTCCTATGTGCCCCAAAATGTGGTATTATGGTTTTGCACAGCTCAATAGTGGATCCCGATTTGATTCAAAGTTACAAGTCTCTCCATTAATTTGTATCAGTACCTGAGGTTCTAGTGCATGAAACTTAAGCCTGTGCACAGTCCTTCAGGATCTCTCTGAAAAGGAGAGTAGGCACTTCGGTATTTCTTACCTTTCGTCAATAACAGCAAAGTTTCAACACAGGTTATGTTTGTGGCATAGATAAAATGGGGCAAAAATCCACAGGACTGATATGAGTGCCGACCAGAGTCTGTAGGGTTTGAAAAACTGTTAGTAGACACCCGTACTATTAAGGGCACATCTCATGCACCCAGCTGGCCAAGGAGACTACTAGTTGCAGCGGAGGCTAGCTCAACTGGAGGGGGCCGACCCAAACAAATGACTTCTATGAAAGGAAAAGGAGGTGGGGTAGTGTTGCTGGTTAAAGAGGAAATTAACGCAATAGTAAGGAAGGTCATTACCTTGAATGATGTGGAATCTGAATGGGTAGAGCTACGGAATACCAAAGGGCAGAACACGCTAGTGGGAGTTGTGTACAGACCACCAAACAGTAGTAGCGAGGATGGGGACAGCATCAAACAAGAAATTAGGGATGTGTGCAATAAAGGTACAGCAGTTATCATGGGCGACTTTAATTTACATATTGACTGGGCTAACCAAACTGGTAGCAATGCAGTGGAAGAGGATTTCCTGGAGTGCATTAGGGATGGTTTTTTACACCAATATGTTGAGGAATCAACTAGAGGGCTGGCCATCCTAGACTGGGTGATGTGTAATGAAAAGGGACTAATTAACAATCTTGTTGTGCGAGGCCCCTTGGGGAAGAGTGACCAGAATATGGTAGAATTCTTTATTAAGATGGAGAATGACACAGTTAATTCAGAGACTAGGGTCCTGAACTTAAGGAAAGGTAACTTCGATGGTATGAGACGTGAATTGGCTAGAATAGACTGGCGAGTGATACTTAAAGGGTTGACGGTGGATAGGCAATGGCAAACATTTAAAGATCACATGGATGAACTTCAACAATTGTACATCCCTGTCTGGAGTAAAAAATAAAACGGGGAAGGTGGCTCAACCGTGGCTAACAAGGGAAATTAAGGATAGTGTTAAATCCAAGGAAGAGGCATATAAATTGGCCAGAAAAAGCAGCAAACCTGAGGACTGGGAGAATTTTGTAACACAGCAGAGTAGGACAAAGGGTTTAATTAGGAGGGGGGAAATAGAGTATGAGAGGAAGCTTGCTGGGAACATAAAAATTGACTGCAAAAGCTTCTTTAGATATGTGAAGAGAAAAAGATTAGTGAAAACAAACGTAGGTCCCTTGCAGTCAAATTCAGCTGAATTTATAATGGGGAACAAAGAAATGGCGGACCAGTTGAGCAAATACTTTCATTCTGTTTTCACGAAGGAAGACACAAATAACCTTCCGGAAATACCCAGGGACCGAAGGTATAGTGAGAAGGAGGAACTGAAGGATATCCTTATAAAGCAGGAAATTGTGTTAGGGAAATTGATGGGATTGAAGGCCAATAAATCCTGGGGCCTGATAGTCTGCATCCCAGAGTACTTAAGGAAGTGGCCATAGAAATAATAGATGCATTGGTGATCATTTTCTAATAGTCTATCGATTCTGGATTAGTTCCTATGGACTGGAGGGTAGCTAATGTAACACCACTGTCTAAAAAAGGAGGGAGAGAGAAAACGGGTAATTATAGACCGGTTAGCCTGACATCAGTAGTGGGGAAAATGTTGGAATCAATTATTAAAGATGAAATAGCCGCGCATTTGGAAAGCCGTGACAGGATCGGTCCAAGTCAGCATGGATTTATGAAAGGGAAATCATGCTTGACAAATCTTCTAAAATTTTTTGAGGATGTAACTAGTAGAGTGAACAAGGGAGAACCAGTGGATGTGGTGTATTTGGACTTTCAGAAGGCTTTTGACAAGGTCCCACACAAGAAATTGGTGTGCAAAATCAAAGCCCATGGTATTGGGGGTAATGTACTGACGTGGATAGAGAACTGGTTGGCAGACAGGAAGCAGAGAATCAGGATAAATGGGTCCTTTTCAGAATGGCAGGCAGTGACTAGTGGAATGCCGCAGGGCTCAGTGCTCGGACCCCAGCTCTTTACAATATACATTAATGATTGAGATGAAGGAATTGAGTGTAATAGCTCCAAGTTTGCAGATGACACTAAACTGGGTGGCGGTGTGAGCTGTGAGGGGGACGCTAGGAGGCTGCAGGGTGACTTGGACAGGTTAGGTGAGTGGGCAAATGCATGACAGATGCAGTATAATGTGGATAAATGTGAGGTTATCCACTTTGGGGCCAAAAACACGAAGGCAGAATATTATCTGAATGGTGGCAGATCAGGAAATGGGGAGGTGCAACGAGACTTGGGTGTCATGGTTCATCAGTCATTGAAAGCTGGCATGCAGGCAGTGAAGAAGGCAAATGGTATGTTGGCCTTCGTAGCTAGGGGATTTGAGTATAGGAGCAGGGAGGTCTTATTGCAGTTGTACAGGGCCTTGGTGAGGCCTCCCCTGGAATATTGTGTTCAGTTTTGGTCTCCTAATCTGAGGAAGGGCGTTCTTGCTATTGAGGGAGTGCAGCGAAGGTTCACCAGACTGATTCCCGGGATAGCGGGACTGACATATGAGGAAAGACTGGACCAACTGGGCCTTTATACACTGCAATTTAGAACAATGAGAGGGGATCTCATAGAAACATGTAAGATTCTGACGGGACTGGACAGGTTCGATGCAGGAAGAATGTTCCCGATGTTGGGGAAGTCCAGAACCAGGGGACACAGTCTTAGGATAAGGGGTAAGCCATTTAGGACTGCGAGGAGGAGAAACTTCTTCACTCAGAGAGTTGTTAACGTGTGAAATTCCCTACTGCAGAGAGTTCATTGGATATATTCAAGAGGGAGTTAGATATGGCCCTTACGGCCAAAGGGATCAAGGGGCATGGAGAGAAAGCAGGAAAGGGGTACTGAAGGAATGATCAGCCATGACCTTATTGAATGGTGGTGCAAGCTCAAAGGGTCGAATGACCTATTCCTGCACCTATTTTCTATGTTTCTACGTTTCTATGATGCCCAGCAAATCAAATGCTCTTACCTTTTCTTCAACGGTCCAGTCCATGATCTAAGATTAGGCAGACTGCATTTGCACCCATCCATTCACAAACTGTACAGGCCACAACTCTCCGATCAAGCTGAGTAAACACCCAGCTAGGAGACCCATCTCCCAGCATCACCCCCTTGATGTAATTGACCTTGTGTGGAGTAGACTGAGATTTTGGTCTTCTGGAAACTGGTGGAGAAGGCTGTGGTCTGGTGTATCCAGGTCTTGGCCTAGTTCACAAGGCTTCTGCAGCACTCAAGCTTGTGGTGGGAATGTGCCAGAGGTCCTGGGGAAATTTGATTCCCATATGTCAAAACAGTTCTCATTCATAGTTCAGAACTATTAGGCATACACTGGAAGGGCTTCCTTATGCAAGATCCAAGATCAAGCTATGAAATGAACTTGTGGCAAAATACATGCAGGAAGGGATGACTCCAACCTACAGTGCCCTGTCACTGAACCTCATGGCATGCATATCTCTTTACCGCAGTCCTTCATGAGCATCTGAATTAAGCACTTCTTGATGAGCAATAAGTGTGCAGCATTGGACTTGGAAGATTTTTGGATATTAAGGGAGTCAAGAGACATGGAGATAGTGCAGGAAAATGGAGTTGAGGTGGAAGATCAGCCATGATTTTATTGAATAGCGGAGCCGGCTCCAGGGGCCGAATGGCCTACTCCTGCTTCTATTTCTTTTGTCCAGAATAACAAGGTGGCTGACACATCACAAGCTGAACTGCACTGGTCTTTACACCATGCTGAAAGTGGATGTCTCCTGATGAGGAACCTCTCAGTCTTGGGTCCGCCACGATGTCGGTGGATTGCTTGAGGTCAGGAGTTATTTGGAGGCTGAGTATGAGAATGTGTACTCACATATCCAAATTTCAGTGCCTATTATTATTGAGTTGCAGAGAGATAAGCTCCATACTACCAACGGTGGAACCACTGTTCGATGGGGTACTGCATGTCTGCAGTAATCTAGGGCACTATTGATAAATAACTACTCAGTCTAGTTCATTAGTGAGAACTTGAGGGGCAAACCCAAAATCATAGAATTATAACACTGGAGCAGAAATTCTTTCTATTTGGCTCCAAATAATTCTGCAAGTCAATGTCCTAATGGACAAGATGGTCCTGGCTGGTAGGCTGCATGGTTAAACTCTAGAAGTATCCCACGGCACACATGGGTTCCCTAAGCCTTGGCTTTTGCCAACCTGTGCCTAAGCTCTTGAGACTTAGATAAGTAGAATGTGTCTCTACAGGGAGAGAATTTGCACTCCATAAGGTGAAGAGAACCTGTGTAGATGTCTCAGTAGCTTTGTTTGGAGACACATAGGCATGGTGATAGGTTTTGACACACCTGGTTGGCCAGATATAATTATGCTGATAAAAATTATGCTATTTAATACTGGGCTATGCAGTTATGTGCCAATTTGGCCTTTCCCAATATCAGACCAGTGCGCATCGAAACCAATTGCTATACCTTCCGACATTTATTAATTTTAGTGTAAAAGTAGGAATAGAAAATTGAGAAGACTATATGAAAGCTGTTTGACTTTCATGTCCTTGCGAGTCTTATGCTGTTCCTATACTGTTGCCTTTGTGTTCTTTAAATTATGCAACTTATTTCAGGCCTCCCTCCAGATCCTCCAAGTTGTTAACATGAAGGTCCCATTGTCTGTGACCATGTATGTTGCCTCCACATCAAGTTTGGCAATCATCCTCCTGCACCAACAATGTCATTCTGTTTCTCCATTACACTGTTCACAAGTGCATACAGGTTACTAAATCAGGCTTTTGGTTGTTGAGTTATTTTTTGAAAAAAATGCAACGGTACAGGCTGTATTAAACGATCATAATTGCAGGTTTATTGTGATTTACTGCTAGTGTTTAATTACCAATAATGAATTTGGGTTCTCAACAATCCACATTTCAAAACCATATGTCCTTGGGCTTTTGCGAGCAGGTCATAGAATACAATGAAAAATTGGCATTTAATCTGTTTCTTTGACAAAATAGGACAATATAACCCTGAGAGAGAGAGAGATCTGATAGATTTGAACAGCAACAGCTGGAAAGAGACAAAATGTAAATAAATATAAGATTGATTTGTTTGTTAAAAAAATTGACCAAGTAAAAGCTAATCAAATACCAGGGGACACCTCAAAGGTATTTGACTGCAAATTCAAAGAACTTATTTTGACCTTGAATATATCACTGCATTTGTATTATTGTGTAGTTTTTTGCGTGTTGGAGAAGCTTCAGAGAAAAGTAAGGATAATAGGCAACGACGTGGATGCTCTCCCCTGTGATTTCACTGATTAGACCTCCAATTTAAGATTTACTCACATTAAAATTGAAGTGATACATGATCCAGGTCTTTCAAAGTCTAAAAGTCAAAGATAATGTAAATGTAAGCAAAATATTTGACTTAGTCAAGAGGCTATAAGAAACAAAGCTGAATAGTAAACATGTAAGTGTGATTGAATATTCTGCAGTTTTGCTTGATTAAATGAGTGTGTAGTAGGTTGTGGAGAGATAGTGGATGCATTGGTTGTAATTACCAAAGTTCCCTGGATTCTGGGGAGGTCTCAGCAGATTGGAAAACCGCAAATGTAACGGCCCTATTTAAAAAAGGAGGCAGACCAGAAAGCAGGAAACTATAGACCAGTTAGCCTAACATCTGTCGTTGGGAAAATGCTGGGGTCCATTATTAAGGAAGCAGTAGCAGGACATTTGGAAAAGCATAATTCAATCAAGCAGAGTCAGCATGGTTTTATGAAAGGGAAATCATGTTTGACAAATTTGCTGGAGTTCTTTGAGGATGTAACGAGCAGGGTGGATAAGGGGGAACCAGTGGATGTGGTATATTTGGATTTCCAGAAGGCATTCAATAAGGTGCCACATAAAAGGTTACTGCACAAGATAAAAGTTCACAGGTTTGGGGGCAATATATTAGCATGGATTGAGGATTGGCTAACTAACAGAAAACAGAGAGTTGGGATAAACGGGTCATTTTCTGGTTGGCAAACAGTAACTAGTGGGATGCCGCAGGGATCGGTGCTGGGGCCTCAACTATTTACAATCTATATTAATGACTTGGATGAAGGGACCGAGTGTAATCTAGCCAGGTTTGCTGATGATATAAAGATGGGTGGGAAAGCAAATTGTGAGAAGGACACAAAAGATCTGCAAAGGGATATGGACAGGCTAAGTGAGTGGGCAAAAATTTGGCAGATGGAGTAGAATGTAGGAAATTGTGAGGTTATCCACTTTGGCAGAAAAAAATAGAAAAGCAAATTATAATTTAAATGGTGAAAAATTGCAAAATGCTTCAGGGGGTCCTTGTGCATGAAACCCGAAAAGTTAATATGCAGGTACAGCAGTTAATCAGGAAGGTAAATGGAATGTTGGCCTTTATTACAAGGGGGATGGAGTATAAAAATAGAGTTGTCCTGCTACAACTATACAGGATATTGGTGAGGCCACACCTGCAGTACTGCGTACAGTTTTGGTCTGCGTATTTAAGGAAGGATATACTTGCATTGGAGGCTGAGAAGGTTCACTTGGTTGATTCTGGAGATGAGGGTATTAACATGAAGATAGGTTGAGTAGGTTGGGTCTATACTCATTGGAGTTCAGAAGAATGAGAGGTGATGTTATCAAAACGTATAAGCTAATGAGAGGGCTGGACAAGTTGGATGCAAAGGGCCCGAACTTGGTCAAATCCAAGCCCCGCCCAAAGGAACGCCAAGAGACCTGACGGTACTTTGTCAGGAAGGTTCCTCTAAAAGATATGCCAGGCCCGGCGGCAAAATAACGGCTTACGCCGTGAACCTGGGCAGCAGCAGGCTCCCAATTGCAACGGCAAATGCAATCCTCGCCAAAGTGCCACTGAGAATTGAGTCAGGCCCAGGGAGGGGGGAGCAGATAAAAATTAAAATTTTCAACAAAATAAAACCCACTGGAAGACCTTCAGGAGACCCGATGCACATAAATCGCTGAAAAATAAATAAATAAAAGAAGTTCACGAACCTTTTTTTGCAGGTCTTCTTGCTTACCATTGGGGTTAGACCTGCCTCTACGCAGCGGTCCTTCCATCTGCTGCCACCGACCAAACTGCCAGCTCGGCGGGCGGGAGGACATTTATGCGCCTTGCGTGCCGGCGGGCGGTTCCCAGCGGTACTCTCCTTCAGCCGGTGGGAGACCTCCACAAAAATGGCATTGAGGGGAGACTGCCCAAAAAACTCGGCACAGCCGGCGGCAGTGGGCGGTAAGGCCACCACGTTCGGGCCCAGAGAGTATATTTCCACTCAGAGGGAAACTAAAACTGGGGGGCATAGTCTCAGAATAAGGGGCCACCCATTTAAAACTGAGAGGAGGAGGAATTTCTTCTCTCAGAGGGTTGTAAGTCTGTGGAATTCTCCGCCCCAGAGAGCTGCGGAGGCTGGGTCATTGAATATATTTAAGGCGAAGATAGACAAATTTTTGAGCAATAATGGAATAATGGGTTATGGGGAGTGGGCGGAGAAGTGGAACTGAGTCCATGATCTGATCAGCCATGATCTTATTAAATGGTGGTGCAGGCCCAAGGGATCAAATGGCCTACTCCTGCTCCTATTACTTGTGTTCTTATGTTCTTGTGCATGTTAGCATGGAAAGAATAGGCTTGATTGACCAATGACATTTCCTTGTTCTGTGCTAATGTAAATACAAAATCTCAACTTAAATGAGAAAGTACATTCCTGTTGGTTTTTTTCTATTCTATTTTCTTTCCTTTTTTGCCTGATCTGCTGTGCCTTGCAGGGTCATATGTGCCAATAGCCCTCCAGTACCTCACCCAACTGACCTTTCTTTACATGTGAACCTTGCCAGTGAGTGCCGAGAGCCTATTTAACCATGTAGGGCATCACATCTGAGGGTGATCCTCTGATATACTCTTATCCAGCAGGGACCACGATAGAACTCACGAGAGGGAATCGTGGCTGATTTTTCTTCATCCTGGGGTTTTGACGTGAATTGCAGCATCCCTACTATATCCCTGGCTGAGATTAGCTAATTTAGCCCATACTGGGAATGAATCCCGGGACCTTCTGTTCGATATAAATTAGTGCTACACCAGGAAGTACTCACTCGACCATGTGGAGAAGCCACTTTTTCCATCTCTTCATCCTATTTCTTAAATATAGCTCATTTGCTTTCCTCATTGCACTCCGATCATTGAAGTTAAAGCTCTGATTTTAACCAGTTTTTAATATATTTTTATATATTTCTTTAAGAACCTTGGTTAGATCTCTCAGAGAAACGGCCGGCATATTCTCCACTCAGTGAAGATGAAACAGGCTTTAAGCCCCTCATTAGCATATTTAAGGCTAATGCTTGTTTGAAATAGCTGCCAAGGACACATGAATATTGCCCGAGCCAAAATGACGTTGCATGTATTTCAGGCACCCTTGGGAACATGTGTAATTTTACCTTATTGTTCCCGATTCGTTTCGCGCCCCCAAAATTGGTGCAATAAGGTCCAATTTCCCGTCAACCCCTTCAATTTGATGAGGGTGACAGAGATCTAGGGCAGCTCGAGCTCACAGTGCAATCTGCCAATTCACCAGAGTAAAACTTGCACTCTTGGAATCTAAAGTCTTGAACTTAACATATACTTGGAATATAAAGAATATGGTATTTCAATCAGCACCAAAAAAAACCTTTTAAAACATCCCATTGTGTATGGACATTCTTTTCCCAGATTTTCAGCTTTTACAGGATTTTTAAAAATCTCCTCTGCATACTTTTCTGAGTTATTGTATTTGTAAGTGCTGATATATTTTGCAGTTAGTATTTTTTAAGATTGTTTATATTGTATGTTTTGATTATCAATATTATTTTTTTTTCTTTTTTTTTTCCGTTGCCAATCTTTCCAATTCTTTGTCAAATCACAAACGCCAGAGGTCACCTTGCACACATCAAGGATCACTCTGCGCCAATGTTTTTGCTCTTAGCCAAAAGGCCTAGAGCCACTGCACCGTTCCTGGAAGTACTGCAATACCAGGTTCGTGCCATGGAGGTGGATGGGTCAAGCCACCCCACCCACCTCCTAATGAGATGTTATTGTGACATCTGTGTTCCTTAATGAGAACAGGGCACAATGATAAAACCTTCTGACCTTTAGACTATTAAACCACCTGAGCTCTCACTAATTTCCTTCCACAGCAACTGAAAATGCAGTCTATTGATTTCACATGATCAATTATCATCTGTGTGCGTTGCCTTTGGAAGAAAAATAATTTTCATGCAAATTAGTGCCAGCAAATCAAGGAACTAGGACCTCCCATGAAGCCCCAATTTGCATGAGATCAGTAGCTGGAAAAATGTTATCCAATTTTGTAACAGTTAACAAGCAAGATTATTTTTAGTGCATCCTCTGTCAAGGCCATAGTTGCAAAATTAAAGATAATTTCATTTTTAGGTATTTATGCATTCAAATTTGCCCTGTGCAGTCAGTTCAGAAGTACGATGAGCAATACTCACGGCCACTTGTGCTGTTTAAATACATGGAACATGAAGGAGTTTTTCTGTGGATGGTGCAACATGATGAGTGTTAAACTATTCTGTGGAAAGGTGAGAAGTTTCTTCCTGCCTGTTAGCTCTTGCTCATTGAATTTCTGATATTGGACAATGTGGAACGGTGAAAAGTAGAGACCAGATTATTCCCCACAGGAAGCAGGGGGAAAATCACAGGGAGAGGCATCGAGGTTGCCGTGCTGCTTTTTGAAGAGCATTGGCTGAGGAATGAGAGATATTGCTTGCCCATCCTCATGACCGTGGATGGTGTGTGATACAAGGAGATGGCAGGGGGAAGATGCCTTCAAAGAAATTATTTGATTGGTATTTATACAATAGCATCATGACCAGTGTTACTTTTGGCTGATGCAGTGACATAATAAAACTTTCAGCCATGCAGTCCTCATCCTTCCAGTCTGTCTTCTAACCAGATATACAGAATCAGTGGAACCAAATAGCTCACTCGCAGCAGATCTATGACCAGCAATCTAAAAGTTCCCTTCAGCAAAGTACTGCAGTACAGCGGGACCTGGGGGTACTTGTGCATGAAACACAAAAGGTTAGTATGCAGTGTCATGTATGTATGCTTGGGGTTACTAGCCACCAGGTGGCGCCACTGTCGGAGGTCATTGGGCTGTACGCACGTGTGTGTGGCCCAAGAATAAAAGATAAGCCATCATGTAATGTAATCACTTTTGGCCCTAATAAAGCAGAGCCAGGTTTGTACCTGTGTTAGTTTACAGTATTTAGTTTATCGAGTTATTACATACATAATGTTTGGCGACGAGGTAACTTTTCACATACAGAAATGAGCACAATTGGAATTCTGAAGTGATTCATGGACGGAGAGGGTTGGACAGAGTTTGTAGCTCGCCTGGACCAGTACTTTGTGGCCAAACGAAATGGAGAAACCCACTGACACAGTTAGGCGCAGGGCGGTTTTCCTCACGGTTTGCGGTCCGAAAATCTATGGACTCATAAAAAATCTTCTCTTGCCTGCAAGTCCAATGGACAAGGACTATGAGGAATTGTGTGCTCTGGTACGTGACCATCTCAAACCAGAAGAAGGCATCATCATATCTCACGATATCGATTCTACACGCACGTTCATTCTGCGGGCAGGATGTGTCGGAATTCGTTGCCGACCTAAGACGTCTAGATGGACTGTGTAAGTTCGAAAACACATTGGGAGACATCCTGCGGGACATTTGTAAAGGCTGTTCGAGACAGGGGCATCTTCAGCGCATGTGTCCGCAACTGAGCAAGTGTGCTGCAACACACCACATGGAGGATGATGACCCAGTATAGCGCAGATTCAGATATGCAATCCGAGATAACAAAGGAAGAAGTGTATGGGCTGTATTCGTTCCTAACAAAGAGCCAACCAATAATGATTAATGTGAAACTTAACGGTGTGCCAGTACCGATGGAATTGGACACGGGTGCAAGTCAATCAATAATGAGCCAGAGGACATCCGACAAACTGTGGGATACTAAGGCTGTGAGGCCTAAGCTGAGTCCAGTCAATGCCAAGTTGCGTACGTACACTAAAGAACTCATAAAGGTGATTGGCAGTGCAGTAGTCAAGGTGTCGTATGATGGCGCAGTTCATGATTTACCGTTATGGATTGTTCCAGGCAATGGTCCAACACAGGCAGCAATTGTCTAGAAAAAATCGAATGGAATTGGAACGATATCAAAGCATTGTCGTTGGAGGATGATACTCCATGTGCTCAAGTGCTGAGCAAGTTCCCCTCGCTGTTTGGACCAGGCATCAGCAATTTCACGGGAGCCAAGGTGCAGATCCACGTGGACTCGGATGCAAGACCCATCCATCATAAAGCTTGGGCGGTTCCGTACATGATGAGGGAGAAGGTCGAAATCGAACTGGACAGATTCCAGCGTGAAGGGCTCATATCACCGGTCGAATTTAATGAATGGGCCAGCCCCATTGTTCCTGTGTTGAAGAGTGATGGCACTGTCAGGATTTGTGGAGACTACAAGGTTACGATCAACCGAGTTTCAAAACAGGATCAATACCCGTTACCGAAGGCTGATGACCTGTTTGCAATGCTAGCCAGGGGAAGTCGTTCACAAAACTGGATCTGACGTCAGCCTACAGGACACAGGAACTGATCGAGACGTCGAAGAAACTTACATGCATCAACACTCATAAAGGACTGTTTATCTACAACAGGTATCCTTTCGGAATTCGCTCGGCTGTAGCCATATTTCAGAGGAACATAGAGAGTCTACTGAAGTCCGTCCCTAGAACCATCGTGTTCCAAGGTGACATCCTGGTCACAGGTCGTGACACCACCGAACATCTGAACAACCTGCAAGTGGTTCTACATCATCTGGACAAAGTGGGGCTCAGACTGAAACGCTCGAAGTGTGTCTTCGTGGCACAAGAAGTTGAGTTCTTGGGGAGTAAAATTGCTGCTGTCGGCATCAGGCCTACAGACTCGAAAACCAAGGCTATTGAAAATGTACCCAAGCCTCAGAATGTGATGGAGCAGCATTTGTTCCTTGATCTACTCAACTACTTCGGTAATTTCCTACCTAGATTGAGCATTTCATTAGAGCCACTGCACATGCTGCTAAGAAAAGGCGACAACTGGGTTTGGGGTGTGTCTCAAGATAGAGCTTTTGAGAAAGCTACTAATCTGCTTTGCTCTAACAAGGTGCTGGTACATTATGATCCGTATAAGCGTCTAGTATTGGCCTGTGAAGCTTTGTCTTGTGGAGTTGGTTGCGTGCTCCAACAAGCTAATGAGTCGGGTAAACTACAATCTGTTGCGAATGCTTCTAAAAGTTTGTCAAAGGTGGAAAGAGCCTACAGCATGGTAGAAAAAGAAGCATTAACCTGTGTGTATGGGGTTAAAAAGATGCATCAGTACCTGTTTGGTCTTTGGTTTGAAATAGAAACAGATCACAAGCCACTGTTTTCGGAAAACAAAGGTATAAATATCAATGCATCGTCCCACATCCAGAGGTGGGCGCTGACATTATCTGCCTATGATTATGTCATTTGCCATAGATCTGGCACCGAGAATTGTGTCGATGCTTTGAGCCGTCTGCTGTTGCACACCGGAGGTGGAGACGCCACAACCTGCAGACCTACTGTTAGTTATGGATGCTTTTGAAAGTGAAGGAATCCCTGTCACGGCTCAACAAGTTAAGACCAGGACCAGCCAGGACCCGATATTATCGGTTGTGAAATGTTGTGTCCATAGTGGTGATTGGTCTGCCATACCCAAGCAAATAGGTGATGAGACCAAAACTTACAACCGTCGCAAAGATGAACTATCCATTCAGTCAGATTGTTTACTGTGGGGTACTCGCGTTGTTATGCCCAAGAAAGGCAGAGAGAAATTTTTGCATGATCTACATAGCACTCATCCCGGTATTGTCATGATGAAAGCCATTGCCAGGTCTCATGTATGGTGGCCTGGAATTGACTCTGATCTGGAATCATGTGTGCATCAGTGCAACACTTGCATGCAGCTAATTAAAGCACCAGCGGAATCACCGCTGAGTCTGTGGTCGTGGCCATCTAAACCATGGTCCAGGATCCACATCGACTTTGCAGGTCCCTTCCTGGGAAAGATGTTTTTAGTTGTGGTGGATGCATAATCCAAGTGGATAAAGTGCATAATCATGTCATCCAGTACATCGACAGCTACCATTGAGAGCCTTCATGTCATGTTTGCCACTCATGGTCTGCCCGACATCGTTGTAAGCGACAACAGACCTTACTTCACTAGTCTGGAGTTTCAAGAGTTCATGAAACTCAATGGTATCAAACATGTGAGGTCTGCACTATTCAAACCCGCATCTAACGGTCAAGCCAAGCGTGCTGTCCAAACCATTAAGCAGAGTATGAAACGTGTAACTCAAGGTTCACTGCAGACTCACTTGTCATGCATATTGGTTAGTTATAGGACAAGGCCCCAAATGCTTACCGGGGTCCCCCCTGCTGAACTATTGATGAAGGGAGGTCTCAAGATCAAGCTCTCTTTTGTCCACCCTGACTTGAACGATCATGTTGAATACGGACGTCAAAATCAGCAGTGGTATCATGATCGCGCTGCTGTGTCACGCGACATTTCTGTTAACAATCCTGTGTATGTACTAAATTATGGTTAAGGTCCCAAGTGGATCACCGGTACTGTTATGGCCAAGGAGCGTAACAGAGTATTTATCGTCAAGCTCAAGAATGGACAGACATGCCGGAAACATGTAGATCAGATAAAGCTGCGGCACACGGATGAACCGGAACAGTCTGAGGAAGACACAATCAGTGACCAACCAACCTACCCTCAGTCATCAGAGGACTCCGCTGTCATCAATGAATCTGGACTTTCAATCCCTGACATGGTCATTGCCACTCCCATCAGATCGGCTACCCAGCCCCCAGTCATAACAGACTCAGAACGCTCGCTCAAGGCTGGAGTTGAACTGAGACGATCAACTCGGAGCGGAAAGCCCCGGACCGTCTCAATTTGTAAAACAACTGTTACTAGGAGTGGCACGTGTGTGCGGCCCAGGTATAAAAGGCAAGCCATCATGTAATGTAATCACTTTGGGCCCTAATAAAGCAGAGCCAGGTTTGTACCTGTGTTAGTTTACAGTATTCAGTCTATCGAATTATTACATACATAACATGCAGGTACTGCAAGTGATCAGGAAGGCAAATGGAATCTTGGCCTTTATCGCAAAGGAGATGGAGTATAAAAGCAGGTAAGTCTTGCTACAGTTATACAGGGTATTGGTGAGGCCACACCTGGAATACTGCGTGCAGTTTTGGTTTCCATATTTACGAAAGGATATACTTGCTTTGGAGGCAGTTCAGAGAGGTTCACTAGGTTGATTCCGGAGATGAGGGGCTTGACTTATGAGGAAAGGTTGAGTAGGTTGGGCCTCTACTCATTGGAATTCAGAAGAATGAGAGGTAATCTTATCCAAACGTATAAGATTGGGGGTAGTCCAACCCAAAATCCGATGCTGGAGGAGTGAATCATGGCAGTAGGATGATATTTTACATTAATGATTTGGTATAAAGAATTAGGTATAAAGAATTGTGCAATGTGTAATTTTAAAGGGATGTTTGACTGTTTTATGGAACTGAAACACTAACATGTTTTATTCCTTAGTGGCTGAAGCTCAATTTTAAAACTTTCCTACAGCTGGTTCTCTTTATATTACATCATGGAGTTTAAATCCCATCTCAGCTTTATCAGCTGCAAAATGTAATCTTTGCTCATCTCTTCCTTTATTTGCTAAGGACATTATCTAGATGGGTGGTTTTACAAGCTGACATGCTCTAATGAGAAGAACTAAATCACCCTCTGGGCCTAAAAAAATCAGAAATGAAGGTTAATCTAAAAGATATGAATGAATAATTATTTACAAAATAGATTCATCTCCTCAATGTGTGAATATAGTAAAGGACCATCAGCAGGTCGGGGCCTTCAAAAGAGCATACCACTTCAAGGTACAGCGCGTGCTGGAGAGCAACGGCTGTGAAGAGGGCGACTGGATTGGACGTCACCAAGGTCCAAGTCACTGATTGGAGCGTGGACAGGTACAGCAGGAGCGGCGAGGTTGGGGCGCAGGAACGGCGAGTGATCGTGGAGCGAAGTGATTGGGGACCAGGAGGGACGTGGATTCAGGGCCCAGAAGAAGCGAGGGTCCAGGGGCAGCACGGGCCAGCCCACACTGCAATATGTGTGCGCACTAGGTCCGTGCAGCAGAGCTAGTCTCCAGTTGTCTTGGTAAAACCTTGCCACTGGACCAAGACCTAACTCTGTCAAGCCCGTGTGGTGGCTGGTGTGCAACGGCCACCACACATTTAAAAAATCCAAGCACAGGCATCTTCCACCCTTCAACATGTAGTTCGGGATCAGGAAGATTAGGTCCTTCATTGAAACACCTGTGAACTCATCCATTTTTGGTGTGGAAGCAAGTCATCCTCGATACGAGGGACCGCCTATGATGATGACAGTCTAAATAAGCCATTCTATGCACAGCTGTCAATCTTCCAATTTCCTTTATTGTTGGATCAAAAATTATTCTCACCAAGCAATCATTTGTTTAATTCTCAGATTTATACAATTGAACAGGTCCGGGCAGTCAGATCATAAATATCTGAGCCAGCACCAACTTTATTTTATCACTGTAATCAATTCCTCAAAGTGAGATGGTGGTAAAACATCAATTCCCTCTGCAATACTGAGACGTTTGATGATTTAACACCAATGGGTGAGTGGGCGTCATGTCGCAAACTTGCATTTATTTTGAGAAGCATCTTTCAAATGCGATTTTTGTGACATGGGTGAGTTCCCTTTAAAAATTCAACTGAACTGGAATGATACTGGCAGCCAGCAGGACTGTGGGGATAATTTTAACCTAACCTGCTAGGCGGGAAACCCATGGGATCAGGTAGAACATTGGATTTAAACCCCACCCAATGTTACTCTCCACTGACTTCAACGGAAAGGGGTGTAAAATCAGCACTGCAAACGATCCCTATTAGTTTCCCATGGGCAGGTGAGGTTAAAATTTCCCAGTGTGTGTCTTTTTGCTTGGCTGTATTTTCTATCATTTGGGGCAAGTCCATCTCTTTAGCATAGCTTCTATGTGTGTTTTTAAAAAAATACCCACTATTTCCAACTTCACAAACGCCGTTTGCCCTGTCTTGTGGCAGCAGCACTGTTTGCATCACTCTGTTTTAGTGGCCACACCAAACAACATTCTGGACAGTTTCAGCAGTGAAACAGCCAATGTGAACTAGAAATGGAAGAGGGATTAGTGATCAAAAATGTGAACCAGAAGAAGGAAAGACAGAAAATGTGAACCCGAAGGAGAGAGAGAGAAAGTGAGAGCAAATCATAAAGAGTGATCCAGAAGATATAAGTACATGAACCAGAAAATATAAGTACATGAACCAGAAAATATAAGTACATGAACCAGAAAGGATAGAGAGAAAGCAAATCAGAAAGCGATAAAGAGCAAACTAAAATGGGTAGAGGCAAAGAGAGGGAGAGCAAACCAGAGAGAAGAGGGGAAGGAGAGAAACTATGAGAAGGCAAAAAGGAACAAAAGAGAGGAAAGAGAAAAAGAGAAGAGGGACAGCACAGAAGGAACAGGTGGAGACAAACTAAGAATGAAAAGATAGAAGAGATTGAGTAGGCAGAGACACACAAAAGGAACAAGTTAAGGGTCACAAATGAAGGAGGTGAAAGATAATAGGGAAAGACTGGAGAGAAATACTGAAAGACAGAGTAGAGAGAAAGACATAAAGAAGAGAGAAGGCAAGAAACACAGAAGGGAAGAGGGTAAGAGAGACAAAAGGCAAAGAGAAATAGAAGGGACAGAGCAGAGAGGGAAGAGAAGGAGCAGAGCAGAAACCGACACAGAAGGGATGAATTTGAGAAACACAGAATGGAAGGAGATATGTGAGAATGGAAAGTGAGAGATAGATAAGGGTCAGCTTGGATTAGTGGTAGCATTCTCACCTCTGAGATTGAAGGTTGTGGGTTCACGTCCCACTCCAGAGACTTGTGCACATAATCAAGCCTGACTCCTCAGTGAAGTACTGGGAGAATACTGCATTGTTTAAGGTGCCGTCTTTCAAATGAAACATTAAACCTGCCGTCTCAGGTGGAGGTAAAAGATTCCATGATACTGAAGATTCAAAGAAGAACAGAGGGAATTCTCCTGGTGTTGTATAAATGCAAATCGTTTCTTGGTCTATATAGAGGGAAACAGAGAGAAAAAATGAAAGGGGAGGTCGCAACAGGGAAAGTGAAAGAGAAATACAGAAGGGGAGGTGAGGGAGAGAGGCTCACAAAAGAGAAGGGGATGAGAGACTATTTTCTTCAGGCTCCCCAGTATCGGTATCTTTAATCATGGGTAAGTGAGAAGTTGAAAGTTTATTTGGTGTATCAGTTGTAAAAAGAAGCTTTCAGAGTTGCTGATTCTGCTTATGTTTATTTCAGCGGACGTGAGCTGGGGCAGCAGCAGCAACATAAAGAGCGGGAGGGGAGAAGGCACAGGACACAGCAGACCTGAGCGGGGGCGACGATTTAAAAACAAAAAAAACAAGGAGTGATGTCACAGGACAGCAGGTAAGTGATTGGTTGGTGAGTATTACAGCACATTTGCTCTCTAGGTTAGGTAAGTGGATTAAATTCAGAACTGAGAGATTATTAACTATTATAACTTTATTAAATTAATAACTTAAACTAAATTAACTAATTAAAGCTAAAAACTAAATATCATTTGAATAAAAACTGTAGATAAATTAAATTTAGATAGCGATGGCAGTGCAAGGTGGTGTGTCGTAACTGCAACATGTGGGAGTTGGCGGAGAGCATTACGATCCCGAGCAATCACATCTGCAGTAAGTGTGTGCAGCTCGAGGAACTTCAGCTCAGAGTTTTTGAGCTGGAATCCAAGCTGCAGACATTGCAATGCATCAGGGCGGGGGAGAGTTACCTGGCACTCTGTTCCACGAGGCAGTCACACCCCTTAAATTAAGCAGTACTTTAGAGTTAGTCAATGGTGAGGGACGGGAGGATGTGACTGTGAGTCAAGAAGGTATGGGGATCCAGGATATAGTGACAGAGAGGCCTCAGCCTTTGACCTTGTCCAACAGGTACGAGGTACTTGCTGCCTGTATGGATGAGAACAAGGACTGCAGGGAGGATGGGCAAACTGATCACGGCACCATGATACAGGAGCTATTCAAGTGGGGGGAGTAAAAAGGATTGTGGTAGTAGTAAGCAACAGTATAGTTAGAGGGATAGATACTCTTCTCTTCAGCTGCAACAGGGAGTACCAAAGGCTGTGTTGCCTGCCCGATGCTAGGGTTAAACATATCTCCTCACCTCTGGAATGGGAAGGGGAGGATCCAGTTGTTGTGGTCCATGTAGGAACCAATGACATAGGTAGAACTAGGAATGAGGTTCTGCTGTGGGAGTTTAAAGAGCTAGGATCCAAATTAAAAAGCAAAACCTCAAAGGTAATAATCTCTGGATTGTTATCTGAACCACGCGCAAATTGACATAAGGACAAATAGATTAGAGGTTTAAATGCGTGGCTGAAAGAGTGGTGTGTGAGGCAGAGGTTTCAGTTCATGGGGCACTGGCACCAATACTGGGGAAAGAGGGAGCTGTTCCAATGGGACAGGCTCCACTTAAACTGGGCTGGGACTAGTGTCCTGGTGAATCAAATAACTAGGGCAGTAGACAGAGCTTTAAACTAATGAAAGGGTGATGGGAGGATTCAGGAAAGACTAAATTTAAAAAGCAGCAACATACATGTCAAGGCTCAGAGCAAAGCAGAGTTTTGGGTAAAAATAAGTAGAGTAGGTCAGGAAGGGATGGAGAGAGTAACAAAATTAATAAAATCAGTGACTAAGGTGACATCAGGGAAAAATAGAAAAAAGTCCAAGCTAAAGCCACTATATCTGAGTGCGTGAAGCAATCACAATAAAATAGATGAATTAATAGCGCAGATAGAAATTAATAGGTTTGATCTAATAGCCATTATGGTGACGTAGTTGCAAACTGGCCAAGGTAGAGACTAAATATATATTTTTAAAATATATTTGGGATGTGGGTGTTGCTGGCAAGGCTGGCATTTATTTCGTGCCTAGTGCCTGGAAAGATGGTAGAGGCAGAAACCCTCACCACATTTAAAAGGTGCTTGGATGGGCACATGAAGTGCTGTAACCTGCAAGGTTATGGACCTAGAGCTGATAAGTAGGATTAGACTGGATAACCTCTTGTTGGCTGGCGCAGATACGATGGTAAATACTTCAGGGAATCTAATACGGTCAGAGTGATCTCCTGGACTAGTTTCGAACACCTGGATGGGTCAGAGAGGAATTTTCCCAGATTTTGTTTTCCCCAATTGGCCTGGGTTTTTATCTGTTTTTTTGCTTCTCCCAGGAGATCGCATGACTCCGGGTGGGGTGAAGTGTAAAATGTTGTGATACATGGGGTATCGCAGTTGTGGGGGGTGGACTGGTTGGGCCGGATGCTCGTTATCTGTCCGCCATTGTTCATTGTTCATTGGTTTATATGTAACCTTCAGGGCTGCTGACCGAGGGTCGTGCGGCTCTTTGTCGGTCAGCGCGGACACGATGGGCCGAAATGGCCTCCTTCTGCGCTGTAAATTTCTATGTTTCTATTGCCCATCCTGAATTGCCCTTGAGAAGGTGGTGGTGAGCCGCCTTCTTGAACCGCTGCTGTCCATGTGGTGACGGTTTGTTGTAGATGGTTTAGTACAACTGAGTGACTCGCTAGGCCATTTCAGAGGGCTGTTAAGAGTCAACCACATTGCTCTAGGTCAGGAGTCACATATAGGCCAGACCAGGCTGTTGTAGACTAGCGGACTACTCCCTCTAGTGGACTACTGATGAAATAACAATAAAGCATGTGGTCACACAATTCTGTTAGGAGCCATCTTGTAAGTGTGTATGCTTGGGTAGCTGTGTTTTTCCAACAGTCTTGTAGTTTCATGGTCATCATTATTGATACTAGCTTTTTAATTCAGATTCATTTGATTAATTGAATTTAAATTCCCCAGCTGCCATGGTGGGATTTGAATTTGCGTCATTTGTCCAGGCCTCTGGATTATAAGTCCAGTAACATTGCTACTATGCTACCGTTCTGTACAGGATACTTAAATTTAGAAGAGATAGGCAAAATGGAAAAGGTCGAAGGGTAGCCCTGATAATAAAGACGGTAGAGAGAAAGGTTCTCAGAAAATCAAGAAGTACAATCAGTTTGGGTGGAGCTAAGAAACAGCAAGGGGCAGAAAACATTGGTAGGAGTTGTTTATAGGGCCCCAAACATTAGTTATAATATAGGGCAGAGTATAAATCAGGAAATTAGAGACTTTGAACAAATATTTTGTAACGGTCTTCACGGTAGAAGACACTAAAACCATCCCAAATAATTGATAAACAAGGGGCTATTGGGGGAGGGGAACTTAAAAAAATCACTATCACTAGAGAAAAAGTACTATGCAAACTAATGGGACGAAAGGTGGACAAGTCCCCTGGACCCGATGGCTTGCATCTGAGGGTCTTCAAAGAAGTGGCTGCAGAGACAGTGGATGCATTGGATGTTATTATGTATTTAACCCCTTGTAACCTGTATTACACTACCACCAGAGGGCCTACCTGGTGGAGTCCCAAGGGATCCCAGCATCCCTTGGGAGCACGGTATATAAGCAGGCCACATGAGGTACCTGCACTCTGGAGTCTTATTAAAGGAACTAAGGTCACACTTGCTCATTGTACATAGTACTCAGTTTCATCCTTTATTGTCAACATATAAGTTGTAATCTAACAAAATTCCCTGGATTCTGGAGAGGTCACAGCAGATTGGAAAACTGCAAATGTAACGCACCTATTTAAGACAGGAGGGAGCCAGAAAGCAGGAAACTATAGACCAGTTAGCCTAACATCTGTCATTGGGAAAATGCTGGAGTCCATTATTAAGGAAGTAGTAGCAGGACATTTAGAAAATCATAATGCAGTCAAGCAGAGTCAACATGGTTTTATGAAAGGGAAATCATTTTTGACAAATTTGCTGGAGTTCTTTGAGGATGTAACGAGCAGGGTGGATAAAGGAGAACCAGTAGATGTCATGAATTTGGATTTCCAGTAGGCATTCTGCCATGTATTCAACTGTCATTGTAATCCATGTATAAACTGACCTAAGTTGTACACCATGAGAACACTGACCACTAGGTGGTGAACTTGTGGGAGACACTCCTAACCTGGACTTTCAGGTATAAAAGGGGAAGCTCCACCCATTTTCCCCACTTCAGTGCTGGAATAAAGGTAACTGGTCACAGAGTGACCTTCTCTCTAGTATGGGCCTCGTGTGCATTTGTACTGTATAGTAAGGACATATTATTGGCGACGAGAAACTGGGATTTAAACCACGCGAGCATGGCCACTAGCAGCACAGACGAGAGGTTCTATGTTGGTGATGATTGGGACGATTTTATTGAGAGACTACAGCAAAGTTTCGTCACTAAGGAATGGCTGGGACAGGATCGGCCGACAAACGCAGGGCTCATCTCCTGGCGGTTTGTGGATCCAGGATGTACTCCCTGATGAAGGACCTTCTAGCGCCAGAGAAGCCGGCGGACAAGACTTTTGAAGAGCTCAGTAAGTTGATCGGGGAATACTTTAAACTGGCGAGCAGCATGCACATGGCGAGACATCGGTTTTACACGCACCGGCGGCGAGAAGGGCAAAGCGTTCCAGACTTTGTGGCAGACCTCCGGTGACTGGCGAGCCTATGTAAGTTCCCAGATGCATGCAGAGCGGAGATGCTGCAAGACTTTTTTATTGAGGGCATCGGGCATGCTGGGGTTTTCAGGAAACTGATTGAGACCAAAGACTTGACCCTGGAAACGGTGGCTTTGATGGCCCAGACATTTATCTCAGGGGAGGAAGAGACCAGAATGATGTTTGACAAAATTCTTGGTTTAACTGCATCAAATGGACAGGGAGTCAACATTGTTAACGCGGCACACAGTTCTCCAGGCAGACAGGGGCAATCGGACATGCCCAAGCATGTAGTCGAACCTAAAGGGGGAATTCAACAGAGACAATGGCGAGCTGAACGGTGATTCATGCCATCGCAAGGGACAATGCGGCCAGTAATGGGGCCATCAACACCTGTCAATGGTGCGTTTAAGGACAGTTACAGAGACAGTCAGAGGCGATCGACTGATAATGGACCTTTTGTTTCCAACAATGGCTCATGTTGGAGGTGTGGAGGCAAACACCCAGCCAGAGCTTGCAGGTATCAGCAATATACCTGCAGAAATTGCAACGTCAGCGGTCACTTGGCGTGTATGTGCAGGAACCCTGCAGCCAGGTTGATGTACGAGGAGGACAGGCCTGATGTAAGCCCTACAAGGCCAAATGGACACTGGGGGAAATCGCTAGAGGCTGAAGTTCAAAGAGTTCATGTGGAGCACATATACAGTTCATACACCTGGACGCCACCGATAATGATGAAAGTGCTCCTCAATGGCATCCCAGTATCAATGGAGCTAGACACAGGGGCCAGTCAGTCCCTGATGAGTATCAAACAGTTTGACAAGTTGTGGGTGTCCAAGGCCAGTAGGCCAAAATTATTGTCGATTGACGCACAGCTACGAACATATACAAAGGAGATCATTCCGGTGCTAGGCAGCGCCACGGTAGTCGTGATCCACAAAGATTCGGAGAACAGGTTGCCACTCTGGATTGTCCCGGGGGATGGTCCCGCACTGCTGGGGAGGAGTTAGCTTGCTGTCATGAACTGAAAATGGGGCGATGTCAATGCAATTTCCTCTGTGGAGCGAATATCATGCTCACAGGTCTTGGACAAATTTGACTCACTATTTCAACCTGGCATTGGCACTTTCATGGGGACCAAGGTAGTGATTCACATAAACCCGGATGCCAGGCCGGTACACCACAAGGCCGTGCCGTACGTGATGCGGGAAAAGATAGAAGGCGAATTGGACCGCCTGCTGAGGGAAGGCATCATCTCACCAGTCGAATTCAGTGACTGGGCGAGCCCGATTGTGCCGGTGCTCTAGGCGGATGGGTCGGTCAGGATATGTGGTGATTACAAGGCCACCATCAATCGGGTATCATTCCAAGACCAGTACCCGCTACCGAGAGCGGAGGACCTTTTTGCAACGCTATCCGGTGGCAAACTTTAAAAAAAATTGGACCTGACCTCAGCTTACATGACCCAGGAGCTGGCGAGTGAGTCGAAGAAGCTGACCACCATCATGAAACACAAGGGGTTGTTTGAGTATAACAGATGTCCGTTCGGGATTCACTCGGCTGCTGCGATCTTTCAATGAAATATGGAAAGTCTCCTCAAGTCGATTCCAAGGACGGTGGTTTTTCAAGACGACATCCTCATCACGGGTTGCGATACTAAAGAACACCTCCACAACATGGAGGAGGTGCTACACAGACTGGACCGGGTAGGTCTGTGTCTGAAAAAGGCGAAGTGCGTCTTCCTAGCTCCAGAGGTAGAATTCCTGGGGATGAGGGTAGCAGCAGATGGGATCAGAACTACTGCGTCCAAAATGGAAGCGATCCAGAGAGCACCCAGACCCCGTAATACGACGGAGCTGCGTACATTCCTGGGGCTCCTGAACTATTTTGGTTACTTTCTTCCCAAATTGAGCACGCTGTTAGAGCCGCTACATGTGCTCCTACGCAAAGGTCGCGAATGGGTCTGAAGGGACAGCCAGGAAAGGACTTTTGATAGAGCACACAATTTATTTTGCTCCAACAATCTGTTAACCTTATATGACCCATGTAAGAAACTTGTTTTAACGTGCGATGCGTCATCCTATGGGGTCGGGTGCGTGTTGCAGCATGTGAATGCTAATGGTCTGTCACAGCCGGTAGCTTATGCCTCCAGAAGTCTGTCCCAGGCAGAAAGGGGCTACGGGATGGTAGAAAAGGAAGCGCTTGCATGTGTATATGCAGTAAAAAAAATGCACCAGTACCTGTTTGGCAGGAAATTTGAGCTGGAGACAGATCACAAACCCCTAACATCCCTTTTGGCTGACAACAAGGCCATAAATGCAAATGCATCGGCTCGCATACAGAGGTGGGCACTTACGTTAGCCGCCTATGACTATACAATTCGGCACAGACCGGGCACTGAAAACTGCACCGATGCACTCAGCAGGCTCCCACTAGCCACCACCGAGGGGACAACCGAGCATGCTTCTGAGATGGTCATGGCTGTTGAAGCTTTCAAAAGCGAAGGCTCACCCGTGACAGCCCGCCAGATCAAAGTCTGGACAAATAGAGACCCGCTACTGTCTTTAATCAAGAAATGTGTCCTGAATGGGAACTGGGCAGCCACGTATGGGGCATGCCCTGAGGAATTTAAACCATTTCACAGGCGCAAGGATGAACTCCCGATTCAGGCAGATTGGCTACTATGGGAAACCGAGTAGTCATGCCCCAGATGGGCAGAGAGGCATTCATCCGAGAACTCCACAATGAGCACCCGGGCATTGTCATGATGAAGGCAATTGCCAGGTCACACGTTTGGTGGCCAGGGATAGATGCAGACCTGGAACTTTGTGTTTGCAGGTGCAACATGTGTGTCCAGCTGGGCAATGCGCCCAGGGAACCCCCCTTAGCCCCTGGTCCTGGCCTGCCAAGCCTTGGTCACGCATCCATGTGGACTACGCAGGTCCTTTTATGGGAAAAATGTTTTGGTTGTAGTAGATGCCTACTCCAAATGGATCGAGTGTGACATTCTCAATTCAAGCACATCCTCTGCCATGGTAGAAAGTCTACGGGCAATGTTCGGCACCCATGGTCTACCAGACGTCTTGGTCAGCGACAATGGCCCGTGCTTTACAAGTATTGAATTCCAGGACTTCATGGCAGGAAATGGTATCAACCATGTCAGAACAGCACCGTTCAAGCCGGCCTCAAACGGCCAGGTGGAATGAGCAGTGCAGATAATCAAACAGAGGATGCTCAGAATCCAAGGGGGTTCCCTGCAAAGTCGCTTATCAAGCCTCCTGTTGGCCAATAGATCCCGGCCACACTCGCTCACAGGGTTTCCACCCGCAGAGCTGCTACTGAAAAGGACGCTCAAAACCAGGTTATGCCTTATACACCCCACCATGAAAGAAATTGTTGAGGGCAGGCGCCGGTCACAATATGACTACCATGATGGGAATGCTAGGGCGTGATGTATTGATGTCAATGACCCTGTCTTTGTCCTCAACTACGCTGCAGGGCCCAAATGGCTCGCAGGCACTGTGATTGCCAAAGAGGGGAATAGGATTCTGGTATTTAAACTTACCAATGGACAAATCTGCCGCAAACACGTGGATCAAACAAAAAGGAGGTTCAGCAACACCATAGAAGAAGCAGAGGAAGAACACGATGTAGAGTTCACTCCACCACAGGTGACCGAACACCGGAACCAAGTGGAGGAGAGCCCAGTCACTGTGGGCAGTCCGGACAGGCCTGAGGCACCACAAACAGCAGACATTCAGTCCAGCACCCAACAACCGGAGCCCAAACTCAGGCGCTCTAAAAGGGAGCGTAAACCACCCGAGAGATTTAACCTGTGATCCCAATAAGACCTTGGGGGGGAGGTGATGTCATGTATTCAACTGTCATTCTAATCCATGTATAAACTGACCTAAGTTGTACACCGTGAGAACACTGACCACTAGGTGGTGAACTTGTGGGAGACACTCCTAACCTGGACTTTCAGGCATAAAAGGGGAAGCTCCACCCATCTTCTCTACTTCAGTGTTGGAATAAAGGCTACTGGTCACAGAGTGGCCTTCTCTCTCGTATGGGCCTCGTGTGCTTTTGTATTTGTACTGTATAGTAAGGACATATTACATTTGATAAGGTGCCACATAAAAAGATTGCAGGTAATATATTAGCATGGATAGAGGATTGGCTAACTAACATAAAACAGAGAGTGGGGATAAATGGGTCATTTTCAGGTTGGCAAACTGTAACTAGTGGGGTGCCACAGTGCTGGGGCCTCAACTATTTACAATCTATGTTAATGACTTGGATGAAGGGACCGAGTGTAATGTAACCAAATTTGCTGATGATACAAAGATAGGTGGGAAAGCAAGGTGGGATGCAAAGAATCTGCAAAGGGGTATAGATAGGCTAAGTGAGTGGGCAAAAATTTGCCAGATTGAGTATAATGTGGGAAAATGTGAGGTTATCCACATGGTAGGAAAAATAAAAAAGCAAATTATTATTTAAATGGGGTACAAAATGCTGTGGTACAGAGGGATCTGGGGGTCCTTGTACATGAAGCACAAAAAGTTAGCATGCAGGTACAGCAAGTAATTAGGAAAGCAAATAGAATGGTGGCCTTTATTGCAAGGAGATGGAATATAAAAGTAAGGAAGTCCTGCTGCAACTGTACAGGGCATTGGTAAGACCACACCTGAAGCACTGCGTACAGTTTTGGTCTCCTTATTTAAAGAGGAATATACTTGCATTGGAGGCAGTTCAGAGGAGTTTCACGAGGTTGATTCCTGAGATGAAGGGGTTGTCAGATGAAGAAAGGGTAAACAAGTTGGGCCTATACTCATTGGAGTTTAGAAGAATGAGTGGTGATCTTATTGAAACATATAAGATTCTGAGGGGGCTTGACAGGGTAGATGCAGAAAGGCTGTTTCTCCTTGTGGGGAATCTAGAACTAGGGGCATAGTTTCAGAATAAAGAGTCGCCCATTTAAAACGGAAATGAGGAAGAATTTCTTCTCTCAGAAGGTCGCAAATCTTTGCAATTCTCTACCCCAGAGAGATGTGGAGGCTAGATCACTGAATATATTTAAGGTGGAGATAGACAGATTTCTGAACGATAAGGGAGTTCAGGATTATGGGGAGAGGACAGAGAAGTGGAGTTGAGGCCAAGATCAGATCAGCCCTGATATTATTGAATGGCAGAGCAGGCTCGCTGAGCCAGATGGCCTACTCCTACTCCTATTTCTTATGTTCTTATGTAGAGGTGCATGTAACAAGGGTAATACAGTAATCATGGGGTCTTTAATCTACATATAAACTGGGCAAACCAAATTTGCAGTAATAGTGTGGAGGAAAAATTTGTTGAGGAACCAACTAGGGAACAGGCTACTATAGATCTCGTATTCTGCAATGAGAAAGGGTTAATTAATAACCTTGTGGTAAAGGGGCCTTTAGGGAAGAGTGTCCATAATATGATAGAATTTTGTATTGAGTTTGAAAGTTAAATCTGGTTTAGTAAAATCTGAAACTAGTGTCATATATCTAAACAAAGCAAACTACATAGGTATGCGGGGCGAGTTGGCGAAACCAGATTGGGAAACTACATTAAAAGGTATGACTGTAGATAAACAATAGCTAGCATTTAAAGAATTAATACATAATTTACAACAAATATACATTCCTTTATGGCACAAAAACCCTACAGGAAAAGTGGTTAACACAAGAAGTTAAATATAGTATTAGATCAAAGAAAGAGGCTTATAATGTTGCCCAAAAGAGGAGTAAGACTGAGGTTTGGGTTGATTTTAGAATTCAGCAAAGGAGGACCAAGAAATTGATAAAGAAAGGGAAAATAGGATATGACAGTAAACTAGCAAGAGACATAAAAACAGACCGTAAAAGCTTCGCTAGGTATGCAAAAAGGAAAAGATTAGAGAAAGTAAACATGGGTCCCTTACAAACTGAGACATGAGAAATTATAATGGGGAATAAGGGAATGGCAGAGAAATTAAACAAATACTTTGGCCGGAATTTTACCGGTGCTGAGAGGGCAGGATCGGAGGCGAATCAGCTGTCAAAATTGAAATGATTGACAGCGGGTCGGGAAACTGATGTCAACCGGTCTCCACACTAGTCTCCCATGTGTCAGGTCAGTCAGCACTGAACAGTCCTGACACCAAGCGGCAGGGGAGGCAACTTAAGAGGTAGTTAAAAGCCAATTAAACACTATTTTGCCCTGCACTTACCATTTTTCCAGCTTTTTGACAAAGCTCATGGCACTTGGGAATCATGTCAGGTAAGTAGGTTGGGTGTTCCAATGTATCCATTCTTCTGCAAATGTGGTATAAAAGCTACCATTTCACATCTGTTCACTTTCCAATCTCAGAAGCTGAAGCCTTCAGGATTCGAAAGACACATTTGAGCTTTATACAGGTTGTAAGTGTTTGCAGTGAACTCTCTATCCAGTGTCATCTCCTTGGAACAACCTCTCTCACCATTGACAGATTGCTTCTGTCATCTCAACTTCACCTGCATTCTATTCCATCAACATCGGTGCCCTTGAAAAAATCTCACCTTGATCCTCAGAATCCCATCACGATCAGCCCCAACACCAACATCACCAGGCACACCAGCATCACCAACAACACCAACCTACTCCGTAATCAACTGATGCTGCACAAGATACAGGACATCCGCACCTGACCACATTGCTGCCCGGGAGGCCAAGGATGGCCTCACCATGGTCAGATTTACTTCACTTGATGCTGTACACCCTGGCTGCCACATGATGTGCCAGGTTGGCACCACCCCAAAACAACACCATAAACCATTCCTTCAATGCCCAAGCCATTCCTTTCACACTCATCACCATTGCGGGGGTACCCTTATGTCTCACCATTCACTGCAACTCACTAAGCCACTTCCAAACATGTACACAAATCTGTCCAAGAACACAATGTTTTAAAAATAAAGATTTCAATGTTTGACAACATATTAACAAAAACTTTACATGCCTACCCTTGTGGTGTTGTTAGTTGGTATGATTGGACTAGGATAAGGATGAGTGTGAGGGGTGGCTAGTGAGATGGAGATGTGATAATATAGATAGAGTGAGAGGGATGAATGAAGGTGCAAGGTAAGTTGGTGTGAGTAAGGATGTGCAGGAGTAGGGTAGGGAAGACAGAGTGATGTGGTGAGTGGCACAGTAGGATGAGGTTGAGTGTGGCTTTGCAGTAATTGAGATCATCGAAAGATTTGCGCCACTGAAGCCAGGTCCTCCTGACGACATCCCTGCTCGTGTCCTCCTGTGCAATGTGCAACCAGGCTGCGTTGGTCTTATAGGGAGGTCTTTTCCGACCAATGGAAGGGAATAGAATCTCCCTGTGTGCATATGGAGGGAGTCATGGGAGATCCTGGGTGCAGCTATGCACCTTTGTGCAGTGCTTGTCAGTGTTTGCAGCACCTCAATGCTGCAGAGCACTGAACAGCACAACTGTCAAAATCAATTAGGACATGGTCCCTTTAAGGAAACCGGCTGATGACATGTCATCAAATGATGTCATGAGATCCCCTTCCTTTTAATTGGCTGGGAACCTCCTTGGGCGGGCTTAACAAACCCAATCAACGTAAAATCACTTGTAGAGAGTGGGATGGAACTGGCAGCGGGCTGGGAACGTACGACGGATGTCGCTCGCCTCACTCCCGTCGTGGTAGGTGAAATTACAGACCTTTGTGGCTGTCTTGATGGAAGAAAGCTCAAAACACTTCCCAGAAATAGTGGAGAATCAAGGGTCTGGCGAGAATAAGGAACTGAAAGAAATTAGTAAAGAAATAGTATTGGAGAAATTAATGGGACTGAAAGCCAATAAATCCCCTGGACCTGATGGCCTACATCCTAGGATTTTAAAAGCAGTGGCTATAGAGATAGTGGATGCATTGGTTGTCATCTTCTGAAATTCCATAGATTCTAGAACGGTTCCTGTGGATTGGAGAGTAGCTAATGTAACCCCACTATTTAAGAAAAGAGGGAGAGAGAAAATGGGGAACTACAAACCAGTTAGCCTGACATC
Source organism: Pristiophorus japonicus (assembly GCF_044704955.1). NCBI lineage: Eukaryota > Metazoa > Chordata > Chondrichthyes > Pristiophoridae > Pristiophorus > Pristiophorus japonicus. The sequence continues at coordinate 406,835,685 of NC_091977.1, forward strand.
AGTAGTAGGAAAAATGCTGGAATCTTTTATTAAGGATGTGGTAACAGGGCACTTAGAAAATAATATTAGGATTGGGCAGAGGTAACACGGATTTAAGAAAGGGAAATCATGTTTGACAAATCTATTAGGGGGCAAAATTCAGTAGCGCCGCGTTTGGGGCGTTAAGTTTTATATGATTGAACATTTAGCGCCCGGTGAGATGGGCTGCAAAATTGTGGAAAATTAGGCACTGTTTCCTCAGAAATGCAACGTGGCGATATCTGAGGCGCTAATGGCCTCAGTGGGGCGCTGCAGGGGCTGTGCCCAATTTCAGCTGACTTTCATTCACTGATAATGAGGTTGCTGTTCATTTCAGTTTTTAAAGGTGATGTCATTTCAGGTAGCACCTGGTCAATCTCATCATTTGTTGAGTTGGTTGGTCCAAGAGCTCATGCAAGGACCACTCAGTTCAACGACCTGACGTTGGAGACATTGGTGGGGGCAGTGGAGAGAAGGAGGGAGGCACTGTTCCCTCCATCTGGGAGAAGGCCAACTCCACAGGTTTTTAGGGCCGTGGGCAGAGGTGGTTGTGGAGGTGTTGGCCAGCACGGTTGTGGATAGAACCCCTACACAGTGTCACAAAAAATTCAACAACCTCACTCGGGTGGTCAAAGTGAGTACATGTTTCCACAACTTTTACATAGCAGCCCTGTCTGTGTACACTCTGCAAACCAGCACTTAACCCAGCAGTCAACCACTAACCACCCGTGCCTACTCACAGTCACAGCCTCATTTCATGAATTGTCCACATTCACAGCTATTTAAGCATGGCCGCATATCATCCACATACATAACTGGACTGTTACTCACACGGCTTCCTTTATTTTGCAAGCCAAGATGGCACACAACAGGATGGAGCAGCAATGGACTGGAGGGAGGGAAGCTGAACTGCATGAGCTGAGTGATCTGGAGGAGCGATATTGCCACTCATTGGCCCTGTGGCCACCGGAGACATCGAGCCACATGGGGGCAACAATGGTATCTTTATCCCCTCTTCTCATCCCACTTCCCCGTTAAACCAGAAGGCCTTATCATTTTCCACCTCCTCATTCTGTCTGCCTTCCTTGCTCCATTCCTCCCCCCCTGCCCTCACCTTAATGCAACTTTTGTGCCATTTATGCTTTCAGATAAGCAGCCAGCAGATGAGCAGCCTGTGTCTGAGCCTCCCCAACTGAGTCATAAGGGAGAAGAAATGGGGGAGGAGGTGGAGGAGGAGCCAAGCACTGCGTCACTGTTTCTCTCACCCACAGGCACCAGCTCAGATACTGGCACTACGCGGTCGTTAGAGGTTAGCATAGGACACGGGTATGCACTAGGTGATACACCGGGGCCTAGCGGGCTGCAGCATGGTCAAGGTTTAAGGCAAGCTTGGGAGCTATCTCCCTGGAGGGTGAGTTCGCACCTGAGTTATGCTGCACAGGACTCAGATGAGGACCTCGATGGGGTACCTTTCACACAAAGGGTGCTGGCCACGCACTCCGACATGATGGGTGCAATGGCAAGGGTGCCCGAGAGCTTGTTGCAAGTGGTAGGGAGCATGGAGGAGTCTGCCTCCCACATTGTAGACAGCTGTTCTTGCAGGAGTGCGGTCTGCCGCACTTCAGCAGTTACCAACAATGGTCGCAATCTGTCTGGTCAGGAGGCAACGATTGCCGTTCCTCCGGCCTGGGCATTCTGCTGCGGGGAGGCCACTTCACTATCACCGAAGTTAAGGAGGTGGTGGGCGGCCGCCTCCTCATAGCTGATGTACTGTATAAAAATGTTCCTCCATAAAAATGTGCCTCGCCTCTCAGAAGCGAGCAGCTGACCCTCCTCCAGCAGCTCCTACTGCTGCTGGCGACATCCAGACCAGTCGTTCTGGGCGGTGATTTCAACTGCATCATCGATGTGGCTGGACGATCCAGCAGAGCCGACAGCAAACTGGACACCACGTCCAAACTCCTGATGGACGTGGTAAAAGATGCCAAGCTGTGCGATGTCTTCAGCAACCCTGCAGACGGAGCACCGCGCAGATACACCTGGTCGAGACCAGACGGGTCCATCCGTTCCAGAATAGACTTGCTGTTTGTGTTCCACATGCTCAAGGTCAGATCCACCGACATCATGCCGGTGTTCTTCTCCGACCACTACCTCCTACTGGCTGACTGCCTCCCACAGGAAGACCAGAAAGTTGGCAGGGGGATACGGAAGCTCAACATGAAACTGTTGACCCCGGAAAACGTTGAGGAACTCAAGAGGGATTACAAAGATTGGAAAACCATAAAACCCCTCTGTGATTCCCCGATGCACTGGTGGGAAACAATCAAGACAAACATCAAGAGGTTCTTCATTCTCAAAGGTGTTCAGGAGGCGAGAGGAAGACAAACGGGAATTGTCCCAACTCCAGAAGAGTATGCAAAACCTGCTCCTGCTGCAGTCGATGGGGGTTGATATCGCGGAGGAACTCCAACAGGTGAAGGGCCACCAAGCCTCGCTCTTTGCCTCAGAGTCTTCCAAAATCATCTTCCGCTCCAGAGTGCACTCCGTCGAATAGGATGAGACGTGTTTGCGTTTCTTCTTCCAAAAGGTAAACAGGGGGAGCGCTGTGATCACCAGCCTAAAGGAAGAAGCTGGTTTGGTGACGTCTTCGCAGCCTGACATGCTGAGGATCAGCAAATCCTTCTATGCCAGGCTGTACGACGTCAAGCCCACAGACCGCGTGGCCTCCCAGTCCTTCCTGTCGTCTATCTCGGAGGTCTTAGACGACAGCGAGCAGGAGAGTCTGGATCACCCGCTAACTCTGGATGAGCTGACAAAGGCCGTCCGATCCCTCGCGATGAGTAAAACTCCCGGAAGCGACGGCTTACCGGTCGAGTTATATTCGGCTCTGTGGGACTGGATAGGCCCAGACCTACGGGGGTATGCTTCTGGCTGGCAGCATGTCAGAATCAATGAGGAAAGGCATCATCACCCTCATCTACAAGCAGAAGGGGGAAAGGGAGGAATTCAAAAACTGGTGGCCCATTTCGCTGCTCAATATGGACTACAAGATCCTGACAAAGGTCTTCGCAAACAGGGTCAAGTCTGCTCTGGAGCTGATGATCCACCCGGACCAGACCTGCGCTGTCCCCGGCAGGAAGATCTCTGATAGCCTCGCGCTACTCAGGGATACGATTGCCTATGTTGGGACAGGAGGGTGGACACCTGTTTAATCAGCTTGGACCAGGAAAAGGCCTTTGACAGAATATCGCACACATACCTGATGGACATGCTCTCCAGGATGGGATTTGGGAAGGGTATCCGCAATTGGATCCAACTGCTCTACACAGACATCAGTAGCACAGTTCTAATCAACGGGTGGGAAACTGAAAGCTTTCCGATCAGGTCTGGAGTCAGGCAAGGCTGTCCCCTCTCCTCTGTCTTGTTTGTGTGCTGTATTGAGCCCTTTGCCGAGTCCATCAGGAAGGATGCGGGCATGAGGGGTGACAATCCCAAGCAGCGGAGGCGCTCAGGTCAAGACCTCCCTGTACATGGACGACATCGGCGTCTTTTGCTCAGATCAGCAGTCGGTCCGCGGATTGCTCACAATCTGCGACCAGTTTGAACTGGCCTCGGGGGCGAAGGTTAATCGCAGCAAAAGTGAGGCCATGTTCTTTGGAAGCTGGGCCAACCGATCCTTTATTCCCTTCACCGTGAAGTCAGATTACCTGAAGATGTTTCAGAGACACGGCACTCTGCCGCCAAGTTGGCTGTGGTGCAGACGAGACTGTCATCCATCTCGTTCGGGATTGCCCCTTTGCAAGGCAGGTCTGGAAGGAGATGCAATAGTTGCTGTCGAGGTTCATTCCAAGCAGCTCCATACCACAGGACTCTGTGCTCTGCAGACTGTTCCCAGGGACGCACACTGAGGCAGACATCATCTGCTGCTGGAGAGCCATCAACTCAGTGAAAGAAGCACTTTGGTCTTCCCGAAACTTGCTGGTCTTCCAGAGCAAGGAGATGTCCACGGCCGAGTGTTGCAGACTGGCACAATCCAAAGTTCAGGTGTACATGCTGAGGGATGCGTAAAGATTGGTGCAGTCGCCGCAAAGGCACGATGGGGAAAAGCCACAGTTTAAGGCCCTTCCGCCATGGTAAACCCAGGGGATGGAATCAGACCCCCCTCGGGCTGTACTTGTTAATCTATTTGTATACATAGAGCACCATGTACTGAAAAACATCTGTGTTGTGCCATGTATAATGAAAGTCTCTGCACTGTTTGGTAACTTGTAAAGAAATGTAAATATATTCCCATCCGTTCCGTGTACTGCTTTCATCTGCATGGTGCTACATGTGACATGATTCGTGATCGGTATTGAAATATATCCTGGAATGTAATGTAAAACTTGTTCTCATCTGTTCCACGTAATACCCTTATTTGCACAGTACTACATGTAACGTGATTTACGGATTGCACTAAACTGCACCTTGAAATGAAATGCACGCTAGTGCATTGTATGGAACTGCTGTCAGCATCCAAACAAATTGCATGGAATTGCTGACCGCAAGGTACTGAACTATTTTTCAATGTATTGTGAAAATTTTATATGAATAAAGTATCTTTTTTGAAAAAAAAATGCTCTGTGCACACCATTGCCAGTGTGCAGATGATGGTGGACTCCCAGACAGACAGTGTGGATCCAGACCTCATGATGGGTGTCATGGGCAATGTGGCAGTTTCCATTGCAGCACAGATGGAAGCAACGCAACATCTTGGTGCTGCAATAGAGTCAATGGCTGCTTGCATGGATGCTCAGACTGCTCTCATGCAGTCTCAACTTGATGCCATGCAAGCCCTGACTGCTGCCATCGCCGCTGGGTCCACCATAGTTGACCGGGGATCTCACGGTGTCACAGCAGCTAAGCAATCTGTCCTGCAGGTTGGTGGGTATGCGGAGCTGCTGCTCCGGGGGAATGGCAGTGGGCCAGTGGAGCAGGAACCTGCTGTCCTCTCTCAGGATGACAGCTTTCCTGATTGCACCACTGCCACTCTGCCATCGCACTTGTCGCTGCCTGTCACCCACACAGGCTACACAGCCGCCACCCAGCCTGAGGTAGTGCAATCTGCAGCCAGGCCATCCTGGGCCAGAGCTGGTCAAGGGCATCCTACAAGGTCATCTGTAGTCTCTGGCCCTGCACACAGCAGCCTTCTACCAGCCATGCTGCAGCCAGAGGGGAGACACTGCGGAGAAGTAGTAGAATAGGTGGACGAGAAAGGGGCTATAACCATCAGCAGGTCGGGGTCTTCAAAGGAGCAGCGTGGAGCATACTGGAATTCCTCAACTATTTTGGTAACTTCCTACCGGGGTTAAGCACCCTTTTGGAGTCCCTGCATGTGTTATTGCGCAAAGGTGAGAACTGGGTATGGGAAAAAAAACAAGTAATTGCTTTTGAGAAAGCCAGAAACATTTTATGCTCCAACAAGCGGCTTGTATTGTATAACCCGTGTAAAAGACTTGTGCTAGCATGTGATGCGTCGTCGTACGGAGTCGGGTGTGTATTACAACAAGCTAACATTACGGGGAAGTTGCAACCTGTCGCCTATGCTTCCAAGAGCTTGTCTAAGGCCGAGAGGGCCTACAACATGATTGAGAAAGAGGCATTAGCGTGTGTGTTCGGGGTAAAGAAAATGCTCAGTACCTGTTTGGCCTCAAATTTGAGCTGGAAACCGATCACAAGCCCCTCACATCCCTGTTCGCTGAAAACAAGGGGATAAATACTAATGTCTCAGCCCGCATACAAAGGTGGGCACTCGCGCTATCAGTGTATAACTATACCATCTGCCACAGGCCAGGCACCGAGAACTGTGCAGATGCACTCAGTCGGCTACCATTGCCCACCACGGGGGTGGAAATGTTGCAGTCTGCAAACTTGTTGACGGTGGCGCAGCCCGCAGACTTGTTGATGGTCATGGAAGCGTTTGAAAATGATAAATCACCTGTCACGGCCCGTCAGATTAGGACTTGGACCAGCCAAGATCCTCTGCTGTCCCAAGTAAAAAACTGTGTACTGCATGGGAGCTGGGCCAGCATCCCCATTGAAATGCAAGAGCCAATCAAGGCGTTCCAGCGGCGAAAGGACGAGCTGTCCATTCAGGCAGACTGCCTGTTGTGGGGTAACCGCGTAGTGCTATCCAAAAAGGTCAGGGAGACGTTCATCTCGGATCTCCACAACACACACCCGGATATAGTAATGATGAAAGCGATAGCCAGATCCCACGTGAGGTGGCCCGGTATCGACTCTGGCTTAGAGTCCTGTGTACGGCAATGCAACGTATGTGCTCAGTTGAGCAACGCGCCCGGAGAGGCACCACTAAGTTTGTGATCCTGGCCCTCCAGACAATGGTCGAGGATCCATGTCGACTATGTGGGCCCGTTTCTCGGTAAAATGTTCCTGGTGGTGGTGGATGCTTTTTCAAAATGGATTGAATGTGAAATAATGTTGGGAAGCACCGCCACCGCCACCATTGAAAGCCTGAGGGCCATGTTTGCCACCCACGGCCTGCCTGACATACTGGTCAGTGACAACGGGCCGTGTTTCACCAGTGCCGAATTTAAAGAATTCATGACCCGCAAAGGAATCAAACATGTCACCTCGGCCCCGTTTAAACCAGCCTCCAATGGACAGGCAGAGCGGGCAGTACAAACAATCAAACAGAACCTTAAACAAGGCACAGAAGGCTCACTTCAAACCCACCTGTCCCGAGAGCTGCTCAGCTACCGCACAAGACCCCACTCGCTCACAGGGGTACCCCCGGCTGAGCTACTCATGAAAAGGATGCTTAAAACCAGACTCTCGCTGGTTCACCCCAACCTGCATGATCAGGTAGAGAGCAGGCGGCAGCAACAAAATGTAAACGATGGTTGCGCCACTGTGTCATGGGAAATTGATCTGAATGACCCTGGGTATGTGCTAAACTATGGACATGTTCCCAAGTGGATCACGGGCACGGTGATAGCTAAAGAAGGGAATAGGGTGTTTGTAGTCAAACTAGACAATGAACAAATTTGCAGAAAGCACCTGGACTAAACGAGGCTGCGGTTCACAGACTGCCCTGAACAACCCACAGCAGACACCAACTTTTTTGAGCCCACAACACACATCCAAAAGATCAACGACACCACCCCGGACCAGGAAATCAAACCCATCACGCCCAACAACCCAGCAAGGCCAGGCTCACCTAGCAGCACTGCAGGGCCAACAACACGCCAGCCCAGCGATGGCACAGCCAATACACCAGAACAGACATTTGTACCGAGGCGGTCCACCAGGGAAAAAAAGGCTCCCGACCGCCTCACCTTGTAAATAGTTTTCACTTTGACTTTGGGGGGAGGAGTGATGTTGTGTATCTGTAAAGCATGCACTCCCATGTTCCACCACCAGGGAGCTCATCCACTGATGTCCCAAGGGATCCCAGCATCCCTTGGGAGCACTGTATATAAGCCGGCCCCTAAGGCCTGTTCCTCACTCTGGAGTGTCTTAATAAAGACTGAGGTCACTGTTACTTTAACCTCCCTGTGTGCAGCCTCATCTGTGTTCGGAACACAATACATACCACTTTAAGGTACAGCGCGAGCCGATTCAGAAGGGTGATGGCTGTGAAGTGGGTGACTGGATTGCATTTCACCAAGGTCCAGGTCGCTGATTGGAGTGTGAGTAGGTACAGCAGGAGTGGCGAGGTCAGGGCGAAGGAGCGGCGAGAGATAGCAGAGCGGCGTGATCGGGACCCAGGAGAGGCGTGAGTTCGGGGCCCAGAAGAAGCGAGGGCCCAGGGACAGCACGGGCCAGCCCACACTGCGCTATGTGTGCGCACTAGGTCCGTGCACTAGAGCTGGTCTCCAGTCGTCTTAGTTAATCCTTGCCACTGGACAAAGACCTAGTTCTGTCAAGTCCATGTCGTGGCTGGTGTGCATCGGCCACCGCATGTTAAAAAAATCCACGCACAGGCATCTTCCAACCTTCAACATGTAGTTTGGGACCTGGAATTTTAGGTCCTTCATTGAAACACCTGTGAACTCATCCCTTTTTGGCGTGGAAACAAGTCATCCTCAATACGAGGGACTGCCTATGATAATGATGATGATGATGATAAGGAAATGCACAAGGGTGATGATTAAATACACAGTTACACATTTTATTGTTGTTTCATAAATGGTGATTGGAATGGTTAATGTTTGCTGTTGCCTCTCATTTCGGTCTTGGGAATTTGGTATGGAAGGGCAAATTGATGAGGTGATGGGATGTCCAGAGGAACTGGGATGGGATGGAAATCAGTGAAACGAGCTCTGCTGAGATGGTCGCGGACCTCCATTGCTGGATCACGATGGACTCGCCGCCTCCTGCATCGCGGCTGTTGCTGCTCCTGCTCCTCCTCGTCCTCCTGCTGTTGCTCCTCCTCTTGATCCTCCTGGTCAAAAAATCGCTGCTATCGGTCCAACAACCACTCTGCCTAACTGTTGTAAACCAGAAATAAGTAATGGCCGACAGAAAAAACTTTCAAAATGCCGCCTTTAAATAGGTTCCCGACTGAACTTGACAGCTCAAGCTGTTGTTGTCATTGCCAGGCGCTAAGTTAGGTTTGCGAAGGCAATTTCACTTCCAGGGCGGTAAGGGGATGATACACACGGCGATGATGCCACCATTGCCACGCGCCGCTGAGCAGGCCTCTACCTTGTAGAGCTTCTGCAAAACCCATTCCTGGAGGCGCTAATGGCCGTCGCTAAAAGGGGCAATTTCGGCCCCTTAGACTTTTTTGAGGTTGTAACTAGCAGAATAGATAAGGGGGAACCAGTGCTGTATTTGGATATTCAGAAGGCATGCAATAAGGTGCCACACAAGAGGTTATTAAACAAAATTAGGGCTCGTGGGATTGGGGGTAATATACTAGCATGGATTGAAGATTGGTTAGCGGACAGAAAACAGAGAGTAGGAATAAATGTGTCATTTTTGGGTTGGCAGGCTGTAACTAGTGGAGTATCGCAAGGATCAGTGCTTGGGCCTCCGCTATTTACAATCTATATCAATGAATTGGATGAGGGGACCAATTGTAATATATCCAAGTTTGCTGATGATACAAAGCTAGGTGGGAATGTAAGTTGTGCGGAGAATGCAAAGAGGTTTCAGGGTGATGTAGACAGGCTAAGTGAGTGGGCAGGAACATGGCAAATGGAATATAATGTGGAGAAATGTGAAGTTATCCACTTCGGTAGGAAAAATAGAAAAGCAGAGTATTTTTTAAATGGTGAGAGATTGGTAAATGTTGGTGTTCAGAGGGACCTGGGTTTCATTGTACACAAATTACTGAAAGTTAACGTACAAGTACAGCAAGCAATTAGGAAAGCAAATGGTATGTTGGCCTTTATTGCAAGAGGATTTGGGTATAAGAGTAAAGATGTCTTATGGCAATTATATAGGCCCTGGTGAAATCACGTCTGGAGTTTTGGTCTCCTTACTTAAGGAAGGATATACTTGCCATAGAGGGAGTGCAACAAAGGTTCACCAGACTGATTCCTGGGATGGAACCATTGTCCTATGAGGAGAGATTGAGTAGACTAGGCCTATAGGGCTCAATTTTGTCCCACCTCTTTTTTCGGCACACTTACTGGAGATGCGCCGCTTTTCTCCATTCAGAAATGCGCCGAAAAAAATCACTCCTCACTTTGGCCGCTGTTCGGCCTCTCTCCGGTCGTCACGCAGCGTGGCCAGTCGAGTCGGGGGTGGAGCCAGCGCAATAGCGTCGAAATTTGGCAATCGCCCATTTTTAAAGGGATACTTAGCTGCTTGAGTTTTGGTGCCAGAAGGAGTGCTGTGGAATGAAATTAACTGCTGAATTCAAGAAGCAGTGCTCTGTTTGTTAATATCAGTGCTGCATGCCTGCAAAAGTGCCAGAAGGAGTGCTGTATTTCTGAAAATCATTGCTGCATGCAAAATAAGGACTGTGTGTTTGGAAAAATCAGTGTGTCTAAGAGCATTGGAAAAGTGCTGCGAGTGTCAACACAGCAATGCAACAACGTGCACCAAGAACGAAGAATTTCCTGCATGACGAAGTGGAGATACAAGTTAATGTCATTGAGAACAGATGGCAGGAGCTGGACACCAGCAGAGGTCGCACAAAAGTGCCACCCAAAGAAATGAAGAAACGTTGGAACCAAGTTGCAGAAGATTATTGCGCAGTGGAAGCCAGTGTAAAAAGAAATGGCATGACCTTGGTCAAGTAGTTAGTGTAAGTAATATTTTCATTTATTCAATGCAACTGCAATTGTAAATGTGACCAGCAGTATATGTCCCACCCAGCAGAAAGACACCCTCTCTAAAAAGTTGCATTTTCATCTTTGCAAAAGAAATTGTCCCACAACGAAAGGGAAAGAACTCGAACAGGAGGAGGCCCGCCAAATCTGCACCTACTGACACCCTTGGAAGAGAGAGTCGCTGCTTTGATTGGTTCTGCCTGGAGAAAAACAATCAGTACTGCACAAGCTGGGCCCCACACTCGAGGGAGAGGGTAAATCCTGAAAATTCATTGTGGCCCTTCAAATCAACCTGCTGCCTGGCCTGCTATTTGTGAGCCTACTCATGCCACCCATTCTGCTCCCTCCTGTGCTGCTAAACATTTGACTGTTCTGTTATATTTTGCAGAACCTGATGCCAATCGTGAAGATCCAGAAGAAGATTCAGATGCGGACGAGCGTGAGCACGATAACATCTTACAAGCCAACCCTGCAGACCAACATGGGTGGGGGGGGGGGAGGGGATGGGAATGGATGAAGGGGACAGCGTTGCACTGAATATGGAGGAGGTCGTGTTAATGGAGTTGGCGTTGGCAGCCCCTTCCATGAGTTCTGGTGCGACATTCCTTGATTTCAGCCAGTCCATGATTAGTTGTTTCAGTTCTGATGCGACATTCCATGGTTTCCCAGCTTGAGGTTGAGGGTTCCAGTGGTGGGATGCAGCATGTAACACCCAGGGCCCCACCGTCCGAGGTTGCAGGTCCCAGTGGTGGTGGGACGCAGCATGGAACACCCAGGGCCCCACCGTCCCAGCCTGCGGCTCCCACTTGGGTGCCGCGAGGCAGACCCAGGGTGAGGGGAAGGAGAAATTGACCACATTCTCCTGAGATGCAGGATACAACAGATGTGGTTCAGATCATGGCATTGAGTGGGGAGAGCATTGACCTTACCCGATCATTCGTGGACACCATCAGTGGGGTGAGTGATGAGGTAGCGGGACTGTCGGGAGAAGTAACAGTAATCGCACGGGAAATGAGAACGATGTCCGGGAACATCAGTGAGGGAATAGTGTCCATAAAGGAGGGAATGTCGGAGTTAGTGGAAAGGACGACACTGGCAATGACACAGGCCTTGAGGGAGGGCATGTATGAGTTAGCTGCTGCAATAAGGTTTCACACCCAGGCCATGAGCCATTGACAAAATTAATTGCCACTCCCACTGCAACCCAGCACCAGTCTCTGAAGAGACCCAAGCCGGGCCCTCCACATTGACACCTGACACCCCCCAACCCCCACCCATGAAGAAGTGCACATTCACCAAGATGTTAGAAGGACTAAGCTTGGTCCGAAGCCCAAATACACTACGCCACCACCTGCGGGCAGGGGTGGTGGAGAGTCCAAAATCAAGAGCAGCGGGCAGTGTTCGACTAAGGGGGATGAGAGATGGGTGCAGCCTTTCTTTGCTGCTGCTGCTGTTGTTGTTGATGTTACTGTTGTAACTGTTTTCAAATTGAAAGTTTTTTGTAAGTTATGTAAATTTTACAACTTTCTGTGATCTTAAAGTTTAAGTGATCTTCGAGTGTAAATGTTCTCACATTTTGTAAGTTCTGTAAACTTACAACTTTATAAGTGATCTTAAAGTTTTTAAGTGATCTTAAAGAGTCATATTAAAGTAAAGTTTGATACAAGAATTATTTTATTACATTTTAGTTAAGTACATTGTAAACTTTTCAATAAAATATATTTTACATTAAAACTGAATCATGTTCCATTAACACAACACAATATTTAGGAACAACTCCAAAAAATAAACATGTCCATGCGGAATAGTTGTTGCTGAGCCCTCAGGCATCAGTAAAGCGTTCACAGATGGACTGTTGGTGCAGGAAGGAGCACAATAGCCCGCCCTCCTCCAATGCCGTGCTCCGGCCTCAGGCACTTGCATGGTTTCCACATCCTCGTCATCATCCTCCTCCCCCACCTCCTCCTCCTGCTCGTTACCTGTATCTTCCAAATCATTATCATCAGCCACTCTCACTGCAGGTGGGTCTTCTTCCACTATCAGATGCTGCTGCCTCATGATGGCGAAGTTATGCAGCATGCAGCACACAATAGTGAACAGGTGGACAATCTCAGGGAAGTATTACAAGTAGCCTCCGGAATGGTCCAGGTGTCGGAAATGCTGTTTCAAAATGCCAATGGTCCCCTCTATGATGCTGTGTGTTGTAATGTGCGACATGTTGTATTAATGGTCAGCTTCCATCCAGGTTACGCATAGGGGCATCATGAGCCAGGTGGCCAGGCCGTACCCTTTGTCTCCCAGTAGCCAGCTCTGCCCTTCTGGCTGCTGCTCAAACATGGACGATATAACCCTGTCACGTAGGATGAACTCATCATGGGTGCTGCCAGGGTATCTTGCATCGACTGACATGATGCGATGCATGTTGTCACACACGAGCTGCACATTCACGGAGTGGAAACCTTTTCTATTCCTGAACAGCTTGGCATACTCCAAAGGTGCTCGCAAGGCAATGTGGGTACAATCAATGCAGTCCTGTATCTTTGGGAAGCCAGCAATCCTTGAGAACGCCACAGCCCTGTCATGGATTGCTTGGGCGGTCATTGGGAACTTGATGAAGTCATTCCTCCACATGTATTGCATGTTGAGAGATGGCGTACACATCTCCAGTTGTAGCTTGAAACAATCCGGAGGCCTAAAAGGAAAGTGCAGCTGTAACCTTCACTATAACTGACAAAGCAGTCCACCTGACACTTCTCGGCTGTAAGTCTGGTCTCAGCAACTCACAGATCTCACGGACAACTTCTCTGCGGAAACGCAGCCTTCTGACACAATCTGCATCACTCAGGTCAAGGTACGAATGCCTGACTCGAAATTGCCGAGGAGGGTAAGGCCTCCTGCCCAGCAGTCTATAGGCTCTGATGTTCCTGATGTGATGAGCTCGAATCAATTGTCTCCTACGTAGCAGAATGATGCAGAACCCTTGCAAAAGGTATGGCATTGATATTATTGCCCCCATAGTTAAAGTTAAACTTTCAAAGAAGGTTAAAATGGCAGGAAAGCAGGCAGCACAGCATAGGTTCGCAATTCTCTGTCTCTCGCTCCCTCATCTCCCTCCCCCCAATGTATGTATATGGACCGCACCCAAAGGTCTTTTGTCCTCTCCCCCTCCCCCCTCGAGTCATGTGACGTCTCTCTCCCTCCTCCTCCTTGCCTCTCCCCATGAGTCTTGTGACCTGCTCTCTCCTCTCTCTCCCAACCCCCTGCCCCTGCCCCCCAGTCTCTCCATTTGCTTGCTGCAGCCTGTTGCAGCCTGTCCGGTGAGTTTGCTTCCTGCAGCCTGTGTGTGCTCCGATGCCCCTATCCCTGGCAGAGTGGTCTCCCGGTGCATTGTCGTCCCGCACCTATCCCAGGCCGAGTGGCCTCCCACACCGGCCGGCCTGCTGCCTTACCGGGCCGAGTTTTCAGATGAAGGTAGTGTTATATATGTATACTTGTATTTATTCTGTACATCCATCAGAGGGCTCATCCCACTGGAATCCCAAGGGATCCGATAATCCCTTGGGAACACAGGTATTTAAGGAGGCTTCACAGGTTGGAGAGGCACTCTGGAGACCTGCAATAAAAGACTACGGTCACACTTTACTTTGAGCTCACAGTATTCAGTCTGACTCTTTCTCCATACACAACAACTGGTGACGAGATACAGATAGCGAACCCAAAGGTGCGGAGAACAGTGGGCATCCTGGAGAAATTCTTGGAGGGAGATGATTAGGAAACTTTTTTGGAGCGACTCGACCAATACTTCGTGGCCAACGAACTAGATGGGGAAGAGAGCGCTGCCAAACGAAGGGCGATCCTCCTCACCGTCTGTGGGGCACCAATGTATGGCCTCATGAAGAATCTGCTCACTCCAGCGAAACCCACGGAGAAATCATATGATGATTTGTGCACACTGGTCCGAGAGCATTTGAACCCAAAGGAAGGCATTCTGATGGCGAGGTACCGGTTGTACACCTACAAAAGGTCTGAAGGCCAGGAAGTGGCGAGTTATGTCGGCGAGATAAGACACCTTGCAGGACATTATGAATTTAAAGTGCATTTGGAGCACATGCTCAGAGACTTTTTTGTATTTGGCATTGACCACGAAACCATACCTCGCAAACTTTTGACTGTAGAGACCCCAACCTTGAGTAAGGCCACAGCGATAGCCCAGGTGTTCATGGCCACTAGTGACAATACGAAGCAAATCTCTCAACACACAAGTGCTGCTACAAGTACTGTGAACAAAACATAGAACATAAAAACATAGAAAATAGGTACAGGAGTAGGCCAGTCGGCCTTTCGAGCCTGCACCGCCATTCAATAAGATCATGGCTGATCATTCCCTCAGTACCCCTTTCCTGCTTTCTCTCCATACCCTTTGATCCCCTTTGCCGTAAGTGCCATATCTAACTCCCTCTTGAATATATCCAATGAACTGGCATCAACAACTCTCTGCGGCAGGGAATTCCATAGGTTAACAACTCTCTGAGTGAAGAAGTTTCTCCTCATCTCAGTCCTAAATGGTCTACCCCTTATCCTAAGACTATGTCCCCTGGTTCTGGACTTCCCCAACAGCAGGAACATTCTTCCTGCATCTAACCTGTCCAGTCCCATCAGAATCTTATACGTTTCTATAAGATCCCCTCTCATCCTTCTAAACGCCAGTGAATAAAGGCCCAGTTGATCCAGTCTCTCCTCATATGACAGTCCAGCCATCCCTGGAATCAGTCTGGTGAACCTTCGCTGCACTCATTCAATAGCAAGAACATCCTTCCTCAGATTAGGAGACCAAAACTGAACACAATATTCCAGGTGAGGCCTCACTAAGGCCCTGTACAACTGCAGTAAGACCTCCCTGCTCCTATACTCAAATCCCCTAGCTATGAAGGCCAACATACCATTTGCCGCCTTCACCGCCTGTTGTACCTGCATGCCCATTTTCAGTGACTGATGAACCATGACACCCAGGTCTCGTTGCACCTCCCCGTTTCCTAATCTGCCGCCATTCAGATAATATTCTGCCTTCGTGTTTTTGCCCCCAAAGTGGATAACCTCACATTTATCCACATTATACTGCATCTGACATGCGTTTGCCCACTCACCTAACCTGTCCAAGTCACCCTGCAGCCTCTCAGCGTCCTCCTCACAGCTCACACCGCCACCCAGTTTAGTGTCATCCGCAAACTTGAAAAGGACCCGTTTATCCCGACTCTCTGCTTCCTGTCTGTCAACCAGTTCTCTATCCAAGTCAGTACATTACTCCCAATACCATGTGCTTTGATTTTGCACACCAATCTCTTGTGCGGGACCTTGTCAAAAGCCTTTTGAAAGTCAAAATAAACCACATTCACTGGTTCTTCCTTGTCCACTCTACGAGTTACATCCTCAAAAAATTCCAGAAGATTTGTCAAGCATTATTTCCCTTTCAAAGATCCATGCTGACTTGGTCCGATCCTGTCACTGCTTTCCAAATGCGCTGCTATTTCATCCTTAATGATTGATTCCAACATTGTCCCCACTACTGATGTCAGGCTAACCAGTCTATAATTACCCGTTTTCTCTCTCCCTCCTTTTTTAAAAAGTGGTGTTACATTAGCTACCCTCCAGTCCATAGGAACAGATCCAGAGTCGATAGACTGTTGGAAAATGATCACCAATGCATCCACTATTTCTAGGGCCACTTCCTTAAGTACTCTGGGATGCAGACTTTCAAGCCCCGGGGATTTATCGGCCTTCAATCCCTTCAATTTCCCTAACACAATTTCCTGCCTAATAAGGATATCCTTCAGTTTCTCCTTCTCACTCGACCCACTGTCCCCTAGTACATTCGGAAGGTTATTTGTGTCTTCCTTTGTGAAGACAGAACCGAAGTATCGGTTCAATTGGTCTGCCATTTCTTTGTTCCCCATTATAAATTCACCTGAATCCGACTGCAAGGGACCTACATTTGTCTTCACTGATCTTTTTCTCTTCACATATTTATAGGAGCTTTTACAGTCCATTTTTATGTTCCCAGCAAGCTTCCTCTCGTACTCTATTTCCCCCCTCTATATTAAAACCTTAATTCTCCTCGGTTGAATTCTAAATTTCTCCCAGTCCTCAGGTTTGTTGCATTTTCTGGCCAATTTATATGCCTCTTCCTTGGCTTTAACACAATGCTTAATTTCCCTTGTTAGCCATGTTTGAGCCACCTTCCCCATTTTATTTTTACTCTGGACAGAGATGTACAATTGCTGAAGTTCACCCATGTGATCTTTAAATGTTTGGCATTGCTTATCCACCGTCAACCCTTTAAGTATAATTTGCCAGTCTATTCTAGCCAATTCACGCCTCATACCGTCGAAGTTACCTTTCCTTAAGTTCAGGACCCTAGTTTCCGAATTAACTGTGCCACTCTCCATCTTAATAAGGAATTCTACCATATTATGGTCACTCTTCCCCAAGGGGCCTTGCACAACAAGATTGCTAATTAGTCCCTTCTCATTACACATCACCCAGTCTAGAATGGCCAGCTCTCTAGTTGGTTCCTCGACATATTGGTCTAGAAAACCACCCCTAATACACTCCAGGAAATCCTCTTCCACCGCATTGCTACCAGTTTGGTTTGCCCAATCAATATGTAGATTAAAGTCGCCCATGATAACTGCTATACCTTTATTGCACACATCCCTTATTTCTTGTTTTATGCTGTCCCCAACCTCACTACTACTGTTTGGTGGTTTGTACACAACTCCCACTCGCGTTTTCTGCCCTTTGGAATTGCACAGTTCCACCCATACCGATTCCACATCATCCAAGCTAATGTCCCTCCTTACAATTGCTTTAATTTCCTCTTTAATGAGCAATGCCACCCCATCTCCTTTCTCTCTCTGCCTATCCTTCCTAAATGTTGAATACCCCTGGATGTTGAGTTCCCAGCCTTGGTCACCCTGGAGCCATGTCTCCGTGATGCCAATTACATCATATCCGTTAACTGCTGTCTGCGCAGTTAATTCGTCCACCTTATTCCGAATACTCCTCGCATTGAGGGCACAGAGCCTTCAGGCTTGTCTTTTTAACACACTTTGCCCCTTTAGAATTTTGCTGTAATGTGGCCCTTTTTGTTTTTTGCCTTGGGTTTATCTGCCCTCCACTTTTACTATTCTCCTTTCTATCTTTTGCTTCTGCCTCCATTTTATTTCCCTCTGTCTCCCTGCATAGGTTCCCATCCCCCTGCCATATTAGTTTAATTCCTCCCCAACAGCACTAGCAAACACTCCCCCTAGGACATTTGTTCCGGTCCTGCCCAGGTGCAGACCATCCGGTTTGTACTGGTCTCACCTCCCCCAGAACCGGTTCCAATATCCCAGGAATTTGAATCCCTCCCTTCTGCACCACTCCTCAAGCCACGTCTTCATCTGAGCTATCCTGCAATTCCTACTCTGATTAGCGCGTGGCACTGGTAGCAATCCTGAGATTACTACTTTTGAGGTCCTACTTTTTAATTTAGCTCCTAGCTCCCTAAATTCGTCTCATAGGACTTCATCTTGTTTTTTACCTATATCGTTGGTACCTATATGCACCACGACAACTGGCTATTCACCCTCCCTTTTCAGAATGTCCTGCACCCGCTCTGAGACATGTTTGACCCTTGCACCAGGGAGGCAACCTACCATTCTGGAGTCTCGGTTGCGGCCGCAGAAACGCCTATCTATTCCCCTATCACTATAGCTCTCCCACTCTTTTTCCTGCCCTCCTGTGCAGCAGAGCCACCCACGATGCCATGAACTTGGTTTCTGCTCCCCGCTGATGAGTCATCCCCCTCAACAGTACTCAAAACAGTGTACCTGTTTTGTAGGGAGATGACTGCACTACCTTCCTTGCACTGCTCTTCCTGCTGGTCACCCATTCCCTATCTGGCTGTGTACCCTTTTCCTGCGGTAAGACCAACTCACTAATTGTGCTATTCACATCATCCTCAGCATCGTGGATGCTCCAGAGTTCATCCACCCACAGCTCCAGTGCCACAATGCGGTCCGTCAGGAGCTGGAGGCGGATACATTTCCCGCACATGTAGTTATCAGGGACACCGGAAGCGTCCCTGACTTCCCACATAGTACAGGAGGAGCATAACACGTGTCCGAGCTGTCCTGCCATGACTTAACCCCTAGATTAACTTAATTTGGCAACAACAATGCTGAAGGTTACTTACTGATATAGGAAAGGAAAAGAAAAGCTACTCACCAATCACCAGCCAATCACTTACCCCCTTGGCTGTGATGTCACCTTTCAATTTTTTTCTACTACTTTTTTGCCTGCTCACCCAGCACCAACTGGCCTTTATAGGCCTCTCGACGCTGCTCCCGCCTCTCGCCGACTGCTGCTGCCTCAGGAACTCCCGCTGGGCCTTTATAGGCCTCTCGACGCTGCTCCCGCCTCTCGCCGATTGCTGCTGCCTCAGGAACTCCCGCTGGGCCTTTATAGGCCTCTCGACGCTGCTCCTGCCTCTCGCCGACTGATGTTGTTTTCGAATCGTAATGTACAGGGCAGGTCACACATACCTGCAGCTGCACATCCGCAGATGATTCAAAGTCCACCATCAAGGGTGATGAGTGCAATATCATTAACACCTTGTTGGCGCTGCGGGGGTGATCATCGTTTCCATTCATGCTGCTTCAAAAAGTACATTTGCAAGGGCTGTGAAACAATGGGGCACCTCCAATGCGTGTGCAGGCGAGCTGTAAAGCCTGTTAAACCTGCAAACCACCATGTTGCAGAGGAGGACAGGTCCACGGAGGATCATGATGAACCAGAGCCTCCGATCGAGGAGGCAGAGGTACATGGGGTGCACACATTCACCCGATAATGCTGAATGTTGGACCAAATGGACTCCCGGTGTCAATGGAGATGGACACAGGCATGAGCCAGTCCATCATGGGCAAAAAGACTTTTGAAAGGTTGTGGTGCAACAAATCCTCAAGGCCAGTCTTAACTCCAGTTTGCACGAAACTAAGAACTTACACGAAAGAACTGTAACCGGCAGTGTTACCGTAAAGGTCTCCTACGATGGAGCGGTGCACAAGCTACCACTCTGGATGGTACCAGGCCATGGTCCCATGTTGCTCGGCAGGACCTGGCTGGGAAAGATACATTGGAACTGGGACGACGTCCGAGCGCTATCGCCCGCTGATGACACTTTGTGTGCCCAGGTCTTAAACAAATTTCCTTCGCTTTTTGAACCAGGCATCGGGAAATTCCAAGGAGCAAAACTGCAGATCCACCTAATTCCGGGGGCGCCACCCATCCATCACAAAGCGAGAGCAGTACCGTACATGATGAGAGAAAGGGTAGAGATCGAGCTAGACCGGCTGCAAAGAGAGGGCATCATTTCCCCGATCGAGTTCAACAAGTGGGCCAGTCCTATCGTCCCAGTCCTCAAGGGAGATGGCATCGTCAGAATCTGTGGCGATTACAAAGTAACTATCAATCGTTTCTCCTTGCAGGACCAATACCCACTACCAAAGGCCGACAACTTCTTTGCAACGCTGGCAGGAGGAAAGACATTCACGAAGCTGGAACTGACTTCAGCCTACATGACGCAGGAACTGGAGGAATCATCGAAGGCCCTCACCTGCATCAACACGTAAAAAGGTCTTTTTGTTTATAACAGATGCCCATTTGGAATCCGATCGGTGGCGGCGACATTCCAGAGAAACATGGAAAGCTTATTGAAGTCGGTCCTGCACACCGTGGTCTTCCAGGACGACAACTTGGTCACAGGTTGGAACACAGTCGAGCATCTGCAGAATCTGGAGGAGGTTCTTAGTCAACTCAACCGTGTGGGGTTCAGGTTAAAATGCTCAAAGTGCGTTTTCCTGGCACCTGAAGTGGAGTTCCTGGAAGGAGGATTGCGGCGGACGGCATCAGGCCCACCAACACGAAGACTGAGGCAATCGAGAACGCACCGAGGCCACGGAACGTGACGGAGCTGCGGTCGTTTCTGGGACTCCTGAACTACTTTGGTAACTTCTTACCGGGTTTCAGCACACTGTTAGAACCACTACATGTCTTACTACAAAAAGGGGACGAATGGGTTTGGGGCAAAAGCCAAGAAAATGCCTTTGTGAATGCGAGAAAATTGTTATGCTCAAACAAATTGCTTGTGTTGTATGATCCATGTAAACGTTTGGTACAAACATGTGATGCGTCATCATATGGCGTCGGGTGTGCATTGCAACAAGCTAATGATTTCGGGAAACTGTAACCGGTTGCTTATGCATTCTGTCTGAGGCTGAGAGAGCCTACAGCATGATTGAGAAAGAAGCTTGCCGGGAACATAAAAACTGACTGCAAAAGCTTCTATAGATATGTGAAGAGAAAAAGATTAGTGAAGATAAATGTAGATCCCTTGCAGTCTAATTCAGGTAAAATTATAATGGGGAACAAATGGCAGACCAATTGAACAAATACTTTGGTTCTGCCTTCACAAAGGAAGACACAAATAACCTTCCAGAAGTACGAGGGGACCAAGGGTCTAATGAAAAGGAGGAACTGAAGGATATCCTTAATTGGCGGGAAATTGTGTTAGGGAAATTGATGGGATTGAAGGCCAATAAATTCCCGGGGCCTGATAGTCTGCATCCCAGAGTATTTAAGGAAGTGGCCCTAGAAATAGTCGATGCATTGGTGATCATTTTCCAACAGTCTATCAACTCTGGATCAGTTCCTATGGACTGGAGGGTAGCTAATGTAACACCACTTTTTTAAAAAGGGAGGAAGAGAGAAAGCGGAAATTATAGACTGGTTAACCTGACATCAGTAGTGGGGAGAATGTTGGAATCATTTATTAAGGATGAAATAGCAATGCATTTGGAAAGCAGTGACAGGATCGGTCTAAGTCAGCATGGATTTATGTAGGGGAAATCATGCTTGACAAATCTTCTGGAATTTTTTGAGAATGTAACTCGTAGAGTGGACAAGGGAGAACCAGTGGATGTGGTGTATTTGGACTTTCAAAAGGCTTTTGACAAGGTCCCACACAAGAAATTGGTGTGCAAAATCAAAGCACATGGTATTGGGGGTAATATACGGGATAGGAAACTGGTTGACAGACAGGAAGCAGGGAGTCGGGATAAACGGGTCCTTTTCAGAATGGCAGGCAGTGACTACTGGAGTGCCGCAGGGCTCAGTGCTGAGACCCCAGCTCTTTACAATATCAATGATTTGGATGAAGGAATTGAGTGTAATATCTCCAAGTTTGCAGATGACACTGAGCTGGGTGGCGCTGTGAGCTGTGAGGGGGACACAAGGAGGCTGCAGGGTGACTTGAACAGGTTAGGTGAGTGGGCAAATGCATGGCAGATGCAGTATAATGTGGATAAATGTGAGGTTATCCACTTTGGGGGCAAAAACGCCAAGACAGAATTTTATCTGAGTGGCGGCCGATTAGGAAAAGGGGAGGTGCAACGAGACCTGGGTGTCATGGTTCATTAGTCATTGAAAGTTGGCATACAGGTACAGCAGGCGGTGAAGAAGGCAAATGGTATGTTGGCCTTCATAGCTAGGGGATTTGAGTATATGAGCAGGGAGGTCTTACTGCAGTTGTATAGGGTCTTGGTGAGGCCTCACCTGGAATATTGTGTTCAGTTTTGGTCTCCTAATCTGAGGAAGACATTCTTGCTATTGAGGGAGTGCAGCGAAGGTTCACCAGACTGATTCCCGGGATGGCAGGACTGACATATGAGGAGAGACTGGATCAACTGGGCCTTTATACATTGGAGTTTAGAAGGATGAGAGGGGATCTCATAGAAACATATAAGATTCTGACAGGACGGGACAGGTTAGATGCGGGCAGAATATTCCTGATGTTGGGGAAGTCCAGAACCCGGGGACACAGTCTTAGGATAAGGGGTAGGCCATTTAGGACTGAAATGAGGAGAAACTTGTTCACTCAGAGAGTTGTTAACCTGTGGAATTCCCTGCCGCAGAGAGTTGTTGATATCAGTTCATTGGATATATTCAAGAGGGAGTTAGATATGGCCCTTACGGCTAAGGGGATCAAGGGGTATGGAGAGAAAGCAGGAAAGGGATACTGAGGGAATGATCAGCCATGATCTTATTGAATGGTGGTGCAGGCTCGATTGGCCTACTCCTGCACCTATTTTCTATGTTTCTATGTTAGCGTGTGTCTATGGGGTAAAGAAAATGCATCAATACCTGTTTGGGTTAAAATTAGAATTGGAAACTGACCATAAGCCATTTATATCCCTGTTCTCCCAGAGTAAACGCATAAATACCAACGCATCGGCCCGCATTTAGAGATGGGCGCTCACGTTGTCCGCATACAACTACGCCATCCGCCACAGACCAGGCACAGAAAAGTGCGCTGATGCTCTCAGTAGACTGCCATTGCCCACCACGGGGGTGGAAATGGCGCAGCCCGCAGATCTAGCCATGGTTATGGAAGCATTTGAGAGTGAGCAATCACCCGTCACTGGCCAGCAGATCAAAACCTGGACAAGCCAGCACCCCTTATAATCTATACTCAAAAGCTGTGTGCTTCACGGGAGCTGGTCCAGTGTCCCAGTGGAAATGCAGGAAGAGATAAAGCCGTTCCAGCGGCACAAAGATGAAATGTCTATACAGGCAGACTGCCTTCTCTGGGGCAATTGAGTAGTTGTCCTCAAGAAGGGCAGAGACACCTTCATCAATGACCTCCACAGTACTCATCCAGGCATCGTAATGATGAAAGCGATAGCCAGATCCCACATGTGGTATCGATGCGGACTTAGAGTCCTGCATTCACAGATGTAATACATGCTCGCAGTTAAGCAATATACCCAGGGAGGCGCCGCTAAGTTTATGGTCTTGTCCCTCCAAACCATGGTCTAGGGTGCACGTCGACTATGCAGGCCTGTTCTTGGGTAAAATGTTCATTGTGGTTGTAGATGCGTACTCCAAGTGGATTGAATGTGAGATAATGTTGGCTAGCACGTCCGCTGCCACTACTTAAAGCCTGCGGGCCATGTTTGCCATTCGCGGCCTACCCGATGTCCTGGTGAGCGACAATGGGCCATGTCTTACCAGTGCTGAGTTGAAAGAATTCATGACCCGTAACGGGATCAAACATGTCACATCTGCCCCGTTTAACTTACGTCCAATGGTCAGGCAGAGAGAGCAGTGCAAACCATCAAGCAAGGCTAGAAGAGGGTAACTGAAGGCTCACTGCAGACTCGCCTCTCCCGAGTCCTGCTTAGCTACCGCACGAGACCCAACTTATTCACTGGGATCCCACCTGCTGAGCTGCTCATGAAAAGAGAACTTAAGACAAGGCTCTCGTTAGTTCACCCTGATCTACATGAACAGGTAGAGAGCAGGCGGCTTCAACAAAGTGCATACTATGATAGCGCAAATGTGTCACGCGAGATTGAAATCAATGATCCTGTGTTTGTATTAAATTATGGACAAGGTCCCAAGTGGCTTCCCGGCACTGTCGTGGCCAAAGAGGGGAGCAGGGTGTTTCGGATCAAACTTTCAAATGGACTCATTCACCAGAAACACTTGGACCAAATCAAACTCAGATTCACGGACTATCCTGAGCAACCCACCTTGGACTGTACCTTTTTTGATCCCCCAACATACACACCAGAGGCAACCGGCACCACGGTTGACCACGAAGCAGAACTCATCATCCACAGCAGCCCAGAATGCCCACTACACCAGGCAGCCCAGCAAGGCCAGCTGCACAGCAGCCCAGCGAGGGCTCAACAAATGATTCAACAACACCAGCTTTCACACCGAGACGATCAACCAGGGCAAGAAGGGCCCCAGATCGACTCACATTGTAAATAGTTACACTGTGGACATTGGGGGGGAATATTGTTATATATGTGGACTTGTATTTACTCTGTACATCCACCAGTGGGCTCATCCCCTGGAGTGCCAAGGGATCCCATAATCCCTTGGGAGCACAGGTATTTAAGGAGGCTTCACAGGTTGGAGAGGCACTCTGGAGACCTGCAATAAAGGACTACGGTCACACTTTACTTTGAGCTCACAGTGTTCAGTCTGACTTTTTCTCCATACATATCAGGTAGGACTTTGTTCTATTTTTTATTTGTTCTTGAATGCTTATTACTTTTTGTGCTTTGTTTAGTGCTTTGTAAGTCTTGGTACTTTAGGTGCAGGTCCTCTCCACTTCCATTCCACCCCCCCCCCTCGCCCAGGCCGAATGGCCTCCGATGTCCCTCGTGCGCTGATTTCTTAACTCTCCACAAGGGTTTTCTGAAGTGGCCACATACGCTGGCCTAAGTAGATTTAAAGTAACTATTAACTGGTCAAAGTGGCCTAAATGGCCAAAACTGGCATAGGTGGCTGGTAACGCCCCCTTTGAGAAAAAGAAACTAAACTAAAACAATCCTAACTAACTCAGTTACACTGGCGCAAATTGGATGTGCAAAATGGGGATTTTTAAGATACTCCAGAAAAATCAAGTTGCTGCAAAAAAAAAACCGGAGCAACTCCTGGCCAAAATTGAGTCCTTTGTCCCTAGAGTTTAAAAGAATGAGAGATGATCTCATTGAAACGTACAAAATTCTTACAGGGTACATGCAGGGAGGATGTTTCCCCTAGCTGGTGAGTCTAAAACCAGGGCTCACAGTCTCAGAATAAGGCCATTTAGGACTGAGATGAAGTGAAATTTCTTCACTCAGAGGGTGGTGAATCTTTGGAATTCTCTACCCCAGAGGGCTGTGGAGGCTCAGTAGTTGAGTATATTCAAGACAGAGATTGATAGATTTTTGAATATTAAGGGAATCAAGGTATTTTGGGGATAGTGCATGAAAGTGGAATTGAGGTAGAAGATCAGCCATGATCTTAATGAATGGCGGAGCAGGATCGAGGGGCCGAATGGCCTATTCACGCTCCAATTTGTTATGTTCTTGTGACACTATCCACCCTCCGTAAATACTAACAATAAGCAAGTCAGAACTGCTAAACAATAGTGCTGGAGATACAGCAAAATAATTAATTCTCCTTCTAAGTTTATTTAGAGAGATAACAAGGAGCCAACAGGAAAAAAAAAGGCAAAACTCTAGAAATCTGAAATAAAAACAGAAAATGTTGGAAACACTGAGCGGGCCAGTGAGCACCTGTGGAGAAAGAAACCCAGATAATGTTTCAGGTTGATGACCTTTCATCAAAAATCAAGATTTGTTCTGTCTGCTATTTCTGGTGAAGTCACAAATATTTATGATTTCACAACAAATAGTATACAGAGGAAGCCTCCTCCCAGGTAAAATAACAACAGAAAATATTAGATATGCACAGCAGTTCAATCAATATCTGTAAAGAGAAAAGGCAGGTTATGACATTTTGGATGAGTACTTTCAATTAGAACCTCCTTCCATGTTATGGCTAACCTGATAAAACCCACAATCTAAATGTATACCCTTGGGAGATTCCGTAATGAAGTCAAAGGGATTAAAATCAATTGCAATTCTTGACTCACCTTGCAATTGAAACCAAGCACAGCTGGAAGTTAGAAGATCACAGAAGATGTGGAGTAGGCTGGCAACACAGCTGCAGGTGCTGTGACATGTCTTTACTTTTTTTAACTGCAAATCTCTTATTGAATGTGTTAATCAGGTTATCAAAAGTATATGATAGGAAGTAATAATTCCATGATTCTTCAGGGCGAGAAAGGTGAGGCAGGCATTTCGCTTGTGGTAATAATGTAATAATAATTAGAAAATGTGGGGATGTAAATAAACTGCAGTTAGTTGGGACTAGCTGTAAAGGAACAAACAAATCGATCTTCAGAACATCGAATTCTCAGATCCAAGCTGTACAACATTGTTTCTTAAATTTGTGACCAAAAACCTTAAATTCAGTTGGATAGAAAATGTTAATTCTGAAAGTAGTGGTTTCCTTCATCTGCACTGTTGCTTCTGCCAACAGAGCCTGGTAGCAGCCTCCTCTGCCTTCAGTCTGTCCCCCACTTAGCTTGCTTATAGGCCTCGTTGTTGGCCCAGGTCTACAATGCAGCCAATGAGCTATTCTTTGGGCTGTTTCTGCCCAGTTGCCTCCTACCACTTTAGCAGCACCAAGATTGTGCAGCTGACCAATGACTGGCTCGCTCTTTGCTTTGGGAATCCCATCGGGAGCCCTCCATACATACCGAATGAACCAGACCCAGGAAATTGGGGCGGGGTTGCAGTGGTGTTGGAGGGGCAGGAGAAAGTCCCACCCCACCAAAACACTGGTGCTGGGAGGAGAATCCTGGCATATGTCTGTTGTGAGGAGAGTTTGCTTTCATTGGTGTAAAAAAAATTGAGTGAACATCATCTAAGTCTTTCATATGCTAAAAGACATCACTGTGAGCAGGCTATTTAACTTAAATTGCTTTCACAATGCACAAATTCCACAGAAATGCCACTGGTTCCTGAAAGGCTGATCTCCTGCAGTCGGCTGCAGGATGAGTTCAAAACTGCTAGAACTCAACAAAATGACCTGCCAAAAAGGCACATGTTTAGCTGGTCTTCCTTCCAATAAAGAGAGAAGCACTACCTGACCTGGCTCTGTGTAATGAAGCTGAGCAAAGAGGTGATCTGAAAGTAGAGGCCCAGTTGGGAAGCAGTGACAAGAATATCATTAGTTTCAGTGTTGTTTAGAATAGGAAAAAGAAAAGTTGAGGACAAGGGTATTTAACTTAAAAAAGCAAATTGCAGCAAGATAAAGAATGACCTTGCCTAGAGTAAAAAGAAGGAAAAATTGGTAAATAGAATCAGATCATCGATGAGAAATATTTAAACATCAGATGGAAATCAAATATGTTCCAGTTAGTATAAAAGGGAGTGTATTGAAGGCTGAGTTCAGTGGATTATTAGGGAGATTAAATCAAACTTGAAACTACACAAAGAAGCATCTCGGGGGGTGGGGTGGGAGGGGGGGGAGGTGGAATTCATTATCGTCCCGTTTGGAGGCAGTAACTTTTGAAAGCCGGGAAACTTAGCATCAGGCGCTAATGCTTCCCAACTTTCAAAAAATTGGCTTTAGCGCTCCAGGAAGGAGCAACAAGATTATGTTCAATAACAAAAGTTTAATACCAACATTGGTCTGAAATCATAAGTATCACATCCAATAACATCCAACCACCACTCACACCCAACTTTTTCTACCATTGACATAAATCACATATTCAACATGTCCAGCAACACAGAATACAAAGGCAAAGCAGGAGCGTGGTCCCCAGCCCCCATACATTGCAACAAATTGCATACACCCAGATGGAGATATAACACAGCCATCACCTGCGCACATGCACCTCACTTTCCTTCCCCCCTATCTTTCTTCTCCCCACCTCTATCCCTTCCCCTCCTTGCTCCACGGCGCCTGGCCGAGGAGCTCCTCAGGCGGTGCCTCATTGGGGGGGGATGAAGGCAGATGCGGTGGTTGCACAGGTACGGGAGCGGGGGGTGCCGAGGGGGCAACATTCTCTGATGCAGAAGCAGGATCTTGGTCCTTGCTCTCATCTGTCGTTCACAGTGGTGGTGTGGAACCTAGGGGTGGAGTGTTCTGGGACCACTGGGAGGCTTGTGGCAGCAGTGTTCCTGGCTATCGTATCCAGGGACTCCGCCATGCATGGAATATACTCGGTCATGGTGGCCTGGTGTCGGGATCTAGCCCCCAATGCTTTGATGAGCTGGTCACCAATGTCTACAGTCCTCTTGGACAACTGTGCCATCACTCCGCTGTCATGTCGCGCTTGTGGAACAGATCTGCCACATCCACGGGACCGCTGCGGGGTGGGCACCATCCTGGGGACAAATGGGCTGCCCTGTGGAGAGGTGCTTGAGGCCTGCACCTCCAGAGTGGAGGCGGGAATGACCGGAGGACCACTAGATGGCCTTGGGGTGGAATGGCTTCTGGAGGGT
This sequence comes from Pristiophorus japonicus, assembly GCF_044704955.1. Taxonomy (NCBI): domain Eukaryota; kingdom Metazoa; phylum Chordata; class Chondrichthyes; family Pristiophoridae; genus Pristiophorus; species Pristiophorus japonicus. The sequence goes on from NC_091977.1 coordinate 406,863,943, forward strand.
GGCGATGCAGGTTCTTCGAAGTCCGCGCTCTCATCTGTCGAGAACAGACCCAGCGGATTGACGGGCGACAATCGAAGCTCCTCAGCACTAGATGTAGTAGGATCACCCGTCAACTCCTGCCCCGCGTCCCCACCTTCTGGCCTCTATGGTCTTGCCTGGGGTCGTGCTGCTGGCTAAGCTGCAAAACACAAATTATGTTATTAGAGGAGAAGGGGGTGCTAGGGTGACAAGGTGAGTCCAGCGCTACACACAGCATATGCACGACAAAAGCACCACCACTCTCAAAATCATCGCAGACATCACATTTCATGACCATCAAGACATTTTCCATTGCAATGATTTTCATTAGGTCAGCATTATTTCTATGACACTTTTAGAAATCATCTATCATATATGATTGTTCGGATATGAGTTGGTGTGGCATCTATTGACTTTACATCATGCAATGGTGCAAGCTTTACTCACGTGGCATCATTTCAGGGTCCGCAGATGCATCCGTGGCTGTCCGGGGGTGCTTCCCCACAAGTGCGAGCACTCACTCCTTCACCTCAGTGATGTCACTGGGGACTGGTGGTCCCCCACCCGTTCGCCTCTGCATGGACCTCACCATCGATAGCTTCTTCTGTAAAAGGTGACAGGACGACATGGCATGAGATCATTGCGTGATATCCTTGCTAGGTACTGTCACAGAGACTGATACAACACATAAATGACAAATGTAATCATGATCATTATGATTATTATCATTGTTTACCTGAAGACGTACACCATGACTGCAGACTTTTGAGTAAAACATTCCCAGTAAAAGTGCAAGACCTCACACCTGACTGTTACAAATCAAATTATATAAATACATAAGTACTTGTAAATCAATGTAATACTTACTCTTGCGGATTCCACAAGCTCGTTCCATCGTTTGCGGCATTGGTTGCCCTCATGCACCTCATTGGTCGCCGACGAGACCACCTCTGCTATCTTGGTCCATATCCTCTGGTAGGCCTTTGGGGTGGGCTTCCCACGCCCTCCCTGTGTCAAATCAGCCCAACGTAACTCGACCTCCTGCAGGAGGGAGGCATTTGCCTCGTCCAAGAACCTCCTGGCTCTTTTGCGGCCTCTAATGTGCTCCTCTCCCACCTCACTGCTCTCTCCAGCGTCAGTCTCCACAGCGTGCTGTGATGCCTCCTGCTCTCCCTCCATTATAGGGCAAATTCGGTCAAATATGTGGCTGGTAACAGCTACTTTTTGTTTGCCTACTTGCTGTGAAGCTCTAAAGTCTCCCTCCTTCCTCCCAAAGCAGCCACACCACAACCAGTCCCTCTGAACTCCCTCTCTCTCTGTTTCCTCTTCTACGCATGTCATGGTGACCCTTGACCTCCAGAATCGCGGGAATCGAGCGTTGCCATGCCGTTGCTAAGGACAGCCATACTTTATGGCAGAAGGTCAAAAAAATTTAACGCTACCGCCCATTTAATATCGCTCACGGTAACGCTCATTTTCAAATGTTTTGAGAATGGGTGAGAAGCTGGCGATCTGAAAACCCTTTTTTACCGCCCACGCCGGAAATAACGGCCATTTTTGGGTGATAAGCACAAAAGTGGAGGTTCTAGCCCTAGCACCCAACCTCTTGGTTCTTCCCTGCACCTCTTCCAGGGCATGAGTGTCTCCCTTGTTGAAGGAGTGGTCTGACCAGAGAACTAAGCAGCTTGATTATTCCCTCCTTTGACTTCTAGGCAGGAATTTTAACCTAAAAAAAGGATGAGTTGGGGCGTGTGGGTAGTTAAAGTATCTGAATCCTGACCTGAACTCGCCTCTGATCCACCCACCCACTTCCGGTTTTAACGGAGGCGGGACAGGGGGAAGGCATCCAATCTACTACTCGAAGGCGGGTTATCTATTTAAATATTATAATGAGACTGGGAACCTCTGCTTTAACCTGCATTTTGTATTTAACTATAGCTGATCGGGTTTTGCAAGCCCCGTAAAGCAAGCCAGCTAAAGCAAGGCAAGGACTGCTGGATCCAGGACGCAAGTGCCTTTACACTTTCCTCATGGATCCAGGGTCCCCTGCCTAACCCACCCCCTATGATTGGAGACCCACCCCACAAGGCCTGCCGACCTTACTCATCCGGCCCTCCCTGTGCTGCTCCTGCCCCTGATTGAGAGGACGCTTCCGCCCGTGTTCCTCCAGTTGGCCCACGATTGCAATCTTTAGAAATTCCCAACCCTTCCGCTCCTCAGGCTGGCCTGCAGTCACGATCTCCTGGTGACCCCCCCTCCGTCCCCCCCCCACCCCACCCCCCGCTCCTCCAGCCACCCCGTGGCCCGTGATCTTCTGGAGACATCCCCTGCTCCTCTGGTCGGCCCGCCATCGTGATCTTCTTTACCCCCAAAACTCCGGGCGGCCCGCGATCTTGTTGAGTCTCCACGCCTGTGCTCCTGGTCCGTGATCTTACATCAACCCCCCTGACCCACCCCCCCCCCACAGTGCTTCTCCTGGCCTATGATCTTGTTGACACCCTGCACCCCATGCTCCTTCGGCCCCACACAACCCCGCTCTCCTCTGTGTGGCGTAGTGCTGCAGGCCTACCCGCCTGGAGCCAGCCAGCCTCTCAATCAGGTCCTGCCATTAAATTTGGTAGGGCCTCCGGGAAACTTGTTCTCCCAGGTTTCCCAACTGCCTCAGAGCCACCTCCAACCTGTCCCCAACCTGCCTTTCCCAATAGAGATCTGCTGTTTTGGCTATGTAGTTCAATGTTCTATTGGCTTTGTTTGATCCTCTGTATTGATTAGTTATGTTTACCGGTGAGTCTGCTAAGATTCCTAAGTCTCTTTCAACTTCATCCTTAGTTATTCCAACACCATTATATTTTTATTCCTAATTGCAGTACATAAGAACACAACAACATAAGAAATAGCAGCAGGTGTAGACCATTCGGCCCCTTGAACCTGCTCCGCCATTCAATAAGATCATGGCTAATCTTCTACCTCAACTCCACCTTCCCGCACTATCCCCGTATCCCTTGATTTCCTTAGTATCCAAACATCTATCGATCCCTGCCACTTTGGGGTAGAGAATTTCAAAAATTCACTACCTTTTAAGTGAAGAAATCTCTGCTAAATGGCCGACCCCTTATTCTGAGACTGTGACCCCTAGTTCCAGGCTTCCCAGCCAGGGGAAACATTTTCCCTGCATCTATCCTGTGAAGCCCCTTAAGAATTTTTTATGTTTCACTGAGATCACCTCTCATTCTTCTAAACTCTAAGAAATATTGCCTAGTCTACTCAATCTCTTCACATAAGACAAGCCCCTCATTCCAGGAATCACTTCAGTGAACTTTTATTGCACTCCATCTAAGTCAAGTATATCCTTCCTTTGGTAAGGAGACTTAGGCCTAGAAATTTGGGTGTGCCCCGTTTGGGCACGCTAACACTTACAAGGTGCGAGACTTTGCGCCAGGCGCAGAAGTCTTGCCTCTCACGATAAATTGGGGTTCCTGCCCCCGAAAGGAAATGAAGCGCTAAATCAAGTGCTCCACTTCTTTTCTGGGGTGAGAGCAGGGGCACACAGCTCAGGAGCGAGGCGCACGTGTCAGGCGTACTACACACTGGGCCGCGTTGTGCTGCCGTGTAGGAGGGGCTCTTCCCTGAATTAAAGGGAAGGGCCCAAGTTGCATACACTGCATAATAAAAAGGGTCCTACCTTGCCCACCAGGGAACAGGGATGCTGCACGATCAGAACAGTACTCAAGCAGCAAGTGCCGGGCTGAGTGATCGCAGAACGGACCCTGCATGCAAATTGGCACCGGTACAGAAAATAAAAGTGGACATTTTTTTCAGGAGTAGCCGGCCACCTCCCTTTTAAAATTCGCCCTGCGAGCAGACGGCTGCCCGTGTCCCCTGAAGCTGTCGATGACATCACCCCACGCAGCTTCAGGGGGCGATACCCAATTTCGGGTCAACGGCGCTAACAGGGCGCTGGGCACAGTGATGACGTCTTGATCTCTGGGCGCAGGAGATCGGGGTGCTGCTGCTAAACTCCCGCCAAATTTAGCTGGAGTTGTTAGCGGTGCTGTGCCCGGTAGCAAAGTCGTTTGTGACCTGTTAGCGCCCCCTGACGGGAGGCGCTAATGACCACAATTTCTCCCCCCAGAACTGTACACAATAATCCAAGTGCGGTCACACCAAGGCTCTATATAATTGTAGTAAGGCTTCTTTACTCTTATACTCTAATCCCTTTATAATAAATGCTACCGTACCATTTGCTTTCCTAATTGCTTGTTGTACCTGCATGTTAACTCTGAGTCGTGTCAGGTCCCTCTGAATGCCAACATTTCCCAGTCTCTCACCATTTAAAAATTATTCTGCTTTTCTATTTTTCCTACCAAACCCGTAGTGCCGGCCGATAAAGCTGGTTTCAATGAAAAAATGGCAGTCGCCCACTTCTGGCACGGAATGCAGCGGCCGCCATTTTGGGAAGGTCAGCAGTACTGCTATTGCCTGCATTCGCTGCAAATATGGTAATTAGACAGATCGTGATGCCAATCAGCATGCAACGCTGAATTGATGCATGATCTGCTATTTTGGATGTCGCTGCTCCTTTTAATGCCCTCTCCAAAACATGTACAGCTGAACATGCATTCAGCTGCATGATGGATCCCCCAACATCATTTCTGAAAGGGACATGTGCAACTTTCAGGTAAATTAAGATTTTTGTACTGGATCCTTTACATTTTATTTGAGTAGTGGCTTGCTGTAAGACATTAAAAAAGTTGTTGAAGTGTGAAGGGAGTGCAAAAGTTGCTGCTGGACGTTTGCAAGGCTTTGGTTCTTAAAGGAAGGCCTCACCATTTGCTCCCAGTCCTGGGGGCTCAATTTTCAGTCCTCCTTGGGCTGCTGCTTAATATGGAGATGGAGCAGAGGGAGAAGGAAGAGGAAGAAGCAGAAGAGGAAGGATGCGGAAGGAAGGAGGCAACCCAGGCAGCCCCTTCTGGCCGGGATATCCAGGATCAAATCATCCACCTGCGGTACCAGTGACCACAACCCCAACTCCCAAACAGTGGGAGGGAGATAGAAGAGCAAATATGTAGGCAAATTTCTGTGGCCCAAAAACGATAGGGCAGTAATAGTAGGGGATTTCAACTATCCTAAGAATGATTGGGACAAATATGGTGTGAAGGATATAGAGGATGCGGAATTCCTAAAATGCATTCAAGAGAACTTTTTTAGTCAGTATGTAACAAGCCCAACACGGGAGGGGGCAGTTCTGGATTTAGTTTTGGGGAATGAAAGGGGTTTCAGTGGGAGAACACTTGGGTGCCAGTGACCATCATTCAGTTAGATTCAAGGTAGTTATGGATAAGGACAAGGATAGACCAGGACTAAAAGTCACAAATTGGGGAAAAGCTAACTTTGCTAAGTTGAGAAGTGATTTGGCCACAGTGGACTGGAAACAGCTACTTGAAGGTAAATCAGTGTCGGAACAGTGGGAGGCATTCAAGGAGGAGATCTGGAGGGCTCAGGCCAAACATGTGCCCTTAAAGAAAAAGGGTGGGAATAACAATTCTGGAGCCACTTGGATGTCTGGGGACCTACAGGATAGGATAAAGAAAAAAAGGGAAGTTTATGTCATATACCGACGGCTAAATATTGTAGAATTTCTGGAGGAATATAGAACCTTCAGAGGTAAAATTAAAAAGAACATTAGGAATGCTAAGAGAGAGCATGAAAAATTCTTGGCTAGTAAAATCAAGGAAAACCCAAAGATGTTCTATAAATATATTGAGAGCAAGAGGGTAACTAAAGAAAGGGTGAGGCCTATTAGAGACCATGAGGGTAACCTCTGTGTGGAGGCAGAAGATGTTGGTATGGTTCTTAATGAATACTTTGCATCTGTTTTCACAAAGGAAAGAGGCAATGCAGATACTGCTATTGAGGAGGAGTGTGAAATTCTGGATGAAATAAACATAGTGAGAGAGGAGGTATTAAAGGGTTTAGCAGCTTTGAAAGTGGATAAGTCCCCAGGCTTGGATGAAATGCATCCTAGGCTGTTGAGTGAAGCAAAAGAGGAAATAGCAGAGGCCTTGACCATCATTTTCCAGTCCTCTTTGGATTCAGGCATGGTGCCGGAGGACTGGAGAACTGCTAATGTGGTACCCTTGTTTAAGAAGGGAGAACGGGATAGGCCAAGTAATTACAGGCCTGTTAGCCTAACCTCAGTGGTGCGAAAATTATTGGAAAAAGTCCTCAAGGGCAGGATAAATCTACATTTAGAAAGGCAAGGATTAATCAGGGACAGTCAGCACGGATTTGTTAAGGGAAGATCGTGTTTGACTAACCTGATTGAATTTTTTGAGCAGCTAACCAGGAGGGTCGATGAGGGTAGTGCATATGATGTAGTGTATACGGATTTTACATAAGAACATAAGAACATAAGAATTAGGAACAGGAGTAGGCCATCTAGCCCCTCAAGCCTGCTGTACCATTCAACAAGATCATGGCTGATCTGGCCGTGGACTCAGCTCCACTTACCCGCCCGCTCCCCATAGCCCTTAATTCCCTTATTGGTTAAAAATCTATCTATCTGTGATTTGAATACATTCAATGAGCTAGCCTCAACTGCTTCCTTGGGCAGAGAATTCCACAGATTCACAACCCTCTGGGAGAAGAAATTCCTTCTCAACTCGGTTTTAAATTGGCTCCCCCGTATTTTGAGGCTGTGCCCCCTCTCCCCAACCAGTGGAAACAACCTCTCTGCCTCTATCTTGTCTATCCCTTTCATTATTTTAAATGTTTCTATAAGATCACCCCTCATCCTCTGAACTCCAACGAGTAAAGACCCAGTCTACTCAATCTATCATCATAAGGTAACACCTTCATCTCCGGTATCGGCCTAGTGAATCGTCTCTGCACCCCCTCCAAAGCCAGTAGATCCTTCCTTAAGTAAGGTGACCAAAACTGCACACAGTACTCCAGGTGCGGCCTCACCAATACCCTGTACAGTTGCAGCGGGACCTCCCTACTTTTGTACTCCATCCCTCTCGCAATGAAGGCCAACATTCCATTCGCCTTTCTCATTACCTGCTGCATCTGCAAACTAACTTTTTGGGATTCATGCACGAGGACCCCCAGGTCCCTCTGCACCGCAGCATGTTGTAATTTCTCCCCATTCAAATAATATTCCCTTTTACTGTTTTTTTCCAAGGTGGATGACCTCACATTTTCCGACATTGTATTCCATCTGCCAAACCTTCGCCCATTCGCTTAACCTATCTAAATCTCTTTGCAGCCTCTCTGTGTCCTCTACACAACCCACTTTCCCACTAATCTTTGTGTCATCTGCAAATTTTGTTACACTACACTCTGTCCCCTCTTCCAGGTCATCTATGTATTTTGTAAACAGTTGTAGTCCCAGCACCGATCCCTGTGGCATACCACTAACCACCGATTTCCAACCTGAAAAGGACCCATTTATCCCGACTCTCTGCTTTCTGTTAGCCAGCTAATTCTCGATCCATGCTAATACATTTCCTCTGACTCTGCGTACCTTTATCTTCTGCAGTAACCTTTTGTGTGGCACCTTATCGAATACCTTTTGGAAATCTAAATACACTACATCCATTGGTACACCTCGATTCACCATGCTCGTTATATCCTCAAAGAATTCCAGTAAATTAGTTAAACATGATTTCCCCTTCATGAATCCATGCTGCGTCTGCTTGATTGCACTATTCCTATCTAGATGTCCCGCTATTTCTTCCTTAATGATAGCTTAAAGCATTTTCCCCACTACAGATGTTAAACTAACCGGCCTATAGTTACCTGCCTTTTGTCTGCCCCCTTTTTTAAACAGAGTTGTTACATTAGCTGCTTTCCAATCCGCTGGTACCTCCCCAAAGTCCAGAGAATTTTGGTCGATTATAACGAATGCATCTGCTATAACTTCCGCTATCTCTTTTAATACCCTGGGATGCATTTCTTCAGGACCAGGGGACTTGTCTACCTTGAGTCCCATTAGCCTGTCCAGCACTACCCCCCTAGTGACAGTGATTATCTCAAGGTCCTCCCTTCCCACATTCCCGTGACCAGCAATTTTTGGCATGGTTTTTGTGTCTTCCACTGTGAAGACCGAAGCAAAATAATTGTTTAAGGTCTCAGCCATTTCCACATTTCCCATTATTAAATCCCCCTTCTCATCTTCTAAGGAACCAACATTTACTTTGGTCACTCTTTTCCGTTTTATATATCTGTAAAAGCTTTTACTATCTGTTTCATGTTTTGTGCAAGTTTACTTTCGTAATCTATCTTTCCTTTCTTTATTGCTTTCTTAGTCATTCTTTGTTGTCGTTTAAAATTTTTCCAATCTTCTAGTTTCCCACTAACCTTGACCACCTTATACGCATTGGTTTTTAATTTGATACTCTCCTTTATTTCCTTGGTTATCCATGGCTGGTTATCCCTTCTCTTACCGCCCTTCTTTTTCACTGGAATATATTTTTGTTGAGCACTATGAAAGAGCTCCTTAAAAGTCCTCAATTGTGCCACTGTTTAGTCTGTGTTCCCAGTCTACTTTAGCCAACTCTGCCCTCATCCCACTGTAGTCCCCTTTGTTCAAGCATAGTACGCTCGTTTGAGACACTACTTCCTCACTCTCAATCTGTATTACAAATAGTCATATGGTCATGAAGGTAAAAGCCCATGGGATCCAGGGCAAAGTGGCAAGTTGGATCTAAAATTGGCTTAGAGGTAGGATGCAAAGGGCTAATGGATGTTTTTGTGACTGGAAGCATGTTTCCAGTGGATTTCCGCAGGGCTCTGTACTGGGTCCCTTGCTTTTTGTGGTTTACATCTAGATCTAGATTTGAATAAAGGGGGTATGATTAAGAAGTTTGCAGATTACACTAAAATTGCAGGAGGATATCAATCTACTGTTCAGCTGCGCAGAAGAGTGGCAAATGGAATTTAATTCGGAGAAGTGTGAGGTAAAGTACTTGGGGAGGGTAATAAAGAAAGAGTATATACATTAAGCAATTGGCCACTTAGAAGTGCAGATGAACAAAGGAACCTTGGAGTGCTTGTCCACAGATCCCTGAAAGTAGCAGGCCAGGTGGATAAGGTGGTTAAGAAGGCATTTGGAATGCTTTCCTTTATTGGCCGAGGCATGGAACATAAGAGCAGGGAGGTTATGCTTAAATTATATAATTCACTGGTTAGGCCACAGCTGGAACACCGCATGCAGTTCTGGTCACCGTTTTATAGGAAGGAAGTGATTGCACTGGAGAGGGTGCAGAGGAGATTTACAAGGATGCTGCCTGGAATGGAGAATCTTAGCTATGAGTACATTTTGGATAGGCTGGGTTTGTTCTCTTTAGAACAGAGGAGGCTGAGATGAGACCTCATTCAGGTGTATAAAATGTTGAACTGCCTGGACATAGTGGAAAGCAAGGGCCTATTTCCCTTGGTGGAATGGTCAATTACGAGGGGGCTTAGGTTTAAGTTGGTTGTTGGAAGGTTTAGAGGGTTTTTGAGGGGAGGCTTCTTCACGCGGAGAGTTGTGGAGGTCTGGAACTCACTGCCTGAAAAGATGGTAGAGGTAGAAACCCACAACACATTTAAAAGGTGCTTGGATATGCACTTGAATTGCTGTAACCTACGGGTTATGGACCTAGAGCTGGTAAGTTGGATTAGACGGGATAACCTCTTGTTGGCTGGCGCAGATACGATGGTAAGTACTTCAGAGAATCTAATACGGCCAGAGTGATCTCCTGGACTAGTTTTGATCGCCTGGATGGGTCGGAGAGCAATTTTCCTAGATTTTGTTTACCCAATTGGCCTGGGTTTTTATCTGTTTTTTTGCCTCTCCCAGGAGATCACACGGCTCCGGTTGGGGTGGAGTGTAAAATGTTGCGATACATGGGGTGTCGCATTTGTGTGGGGTGAACTGGTTGGGCTGGATGCTCTTTACCTGTCCGCCATTGTTCATTGTTCATAGGTTTATATATAACCTTCAGGGCTGCTGACCGAGGACCGTGTGGCTCTTTGTCGGCCGTCGCGGATACGATGGGCCGAAATGGCCTCCTTCTGCGCTGTAAATTTCTATGTTTCCATGTTTCTATGTTTCTACAAGCATAGAATGCTACAGTCCTATCCAATTATGTCAAACTCAAAAAGGTCAACATCCAACGAATATCAACAAAACAATGAAGTCCCAGTCCCCTCTCTGCACATTAATACTAAATACTTACCATTAATTTGACATTGACATAAACTCTGGCATGCTTAATTTGACACCAGTATAGATTAGTAATATACAAGCACAAAATATTACTTCACCAGCACAGAATACTGCATCAGCACATCAGTGTACTACACCAGCAGAGAATACTTGTACACTAGCACACAAAACTAGTACACCAGCACACTGCAGTACCAGCCACTGGTAGCTTTTGCACACACTTGATTATTACAATTAATTGAATTTAAGATATTCATTTGACTGTCATTATTCTAAATAATGCAGAAAGCAACATAGCAGTACAGGGTAATAACAAATAATTATTATAGTAAAATCCACATAATATTTAGTGTGCCTCCACAAGATATTCTTCTAGGATTTGTCAAAAAATGTCTTAAATATGAATTGGTGATGTCAGTTAAGGTGCTAATTCCATTGCAGTTTCATCCCTTTCACATAAGAAAATGCAACATGAACAGTGGCTATTTAACCCATCAAATCTACTCCTTATACATATACAATCTATCCAATCACAAATTTTATCACACAATTTCCTGAGGGAAAGTTTTGCATAAATACTTCCTGATTCTCCAAACGTAATCAAGCAAAACTCCAGAATATTGTAGGTCATTCTCCTGGTCAGATTATTAACAGTCAAAAATTGGCTTCAACATTGAATTTTCAATACGTATAATAAAAGAGATTCCACAATCTAGGATTTCCAGTGGGGAATGGCATTTACTGAACACATCGCAGGAAATCACTGTTGGCTATATGGATCTGCAACTACAAATTCCCAGGATGCACTCCCTGGATGCGGCAGAATGCAGAATCACCCCTTATGTTTATTAATGGCAGAAATAGATTTTTTTATTTCTGTGGGAGCTCCATTGATGAAAGTCTTGTAAATAAGAATCTGTAAAGCACTGTCTAAACATTGAACTGAAAATTCGGTACAAACATTTAATTAGACAACCTGCACACCAATATGCCAGTCTGGACTGTTAATCAAACATATAAAAGATTGAAAAAATAAAATAGAGCAGCTAAATTGGCGTTTAACATTACAACTGGCTAGTGGTGTCATATCAACTAATTGTATCATATAATAAGATGTGAAGTTAATGCAAGATATGTGGATAATCTACCAATTGGATGTCACACCAGCATTTTATATTTTAATATTGCTAGTGAAAGCCAATAGCATAATGTGTAATACAGACAATTACAGATGATGCTCTAAGGGCTTGTGAAGCAAAAAAGTAACATGATATCACTTCAGTGCAGGACTGAGGGAGTTCTGCACTTTTGGAGATGCCAGCTTTTAGATGAGACATTAATCTGAGGCCCCATCTACCCTCTCAGTTGGACGTAAAAGATCCCATAGCACTATTTTGAAGAGCAGGGGAGTTCTCATTTATTTATCCCTCAACCATCATCACTAAACCAGATTATCTGGTCATTATCACATTGCTGTTTGTGGGAGCTTGCTGTGCACATATTGGCTGTTGCGTGTCCTACATTACAACAGTGACTACACTTCAAAAGTACTTCATTGGCTGTAAAGCGCTTTGGCACTTCCTGAAGCCGTGAAAGGCGCTATATAAATGCAAGTTCTTTCTCTCTAGATACACACGCTGGCTAGGTATTAGCTTGGTAGCCTCGGTTTTCCAATGGGGAATCAGTTTAGACCCATATAGTTAGAAGTGGGTTTTAGACAGGCTCAAATGGAAGGTACAAGCTTGAGTCTGCAGGTAAGTGACAAAGTATTCTGCCACCTGAACTGTTGTTTGATGATTGATGAAGTGGAAGTGGTGCTGCTTGAGATAGCTGCAAGGAGAGTGGTCCTCTTTGTCTCTTCATGCCGCCATCCCTACAGGTTAATATTGCAGCATACGTGCAAGGTGATGAAGGCCATGTTGAGCCTAGTACAGTCATTGGCTGTGACAGCTCTATGATGTATGCGAACAACAAGTGTATTAATGGCACAATCTGCAACTGGCTTTCTGCTGTCCCAGATCATGTGTAGATAGTTGCCAGGTAGGGTGCAACAATGTCTGCATATGTGGTTGGTGCCATCTTAGTGGGTACATTCATCTGATTATGTTAACCATTGATCAACTTGTCATGTCTTTTAATATGTAATATCACTGAAAGCATGACATGGTGTGATTGAGGTGCTTTAGTGGAAGCATCCAACATTATACCTAGTCAGTCATTCATGTAACTTAGTGGAGCCATGGGGTCTGCAGCTCCAGTTTCCATTGTGAATATTAACCTTTTCCTGAACTAATTGTGCGCCAAAGTGAGGCATATTCATCTCTGTCTGTTGATGTGGGTACTGGTGGGTGGGCACAACGTACTTCTTTTGCAGCTTTACCTACCTCTTTGTTGGTCTTTCTCTTTTCCAAACATGTCACTTAAGGGGATTCTTATTGGGAGACCAATTGGTGGAATTACTGGGGATAAGAAAATTAGAATAGCTGGCACAAAGGGTCATGAGATCCGAAGTGGCAGAATAAAGAAAAAAACAAAAGAAAAACATTACTGTGTCCTTTAAATGATCTTCCATGTATTTACCATGGCCTAACAACCCCAAATGACAAATTTACGTGGGTGTTATTATGAATTGCCATGCTGAATTCCAAAATGGTAGGAAATAGTGTACAGAACATCTCCCTTGTCCACGTTTGAATATTTAAGTTATCCTATTTTAGGTAGGTTCTTCTTCCTTCTGATATTTCTGGAGCTGGAAAATTGCCCATGACATCAAGTGGTCAGAGATGCAGCAGAACTGATCTCAGCTTATTTTCTGATCAGTCTGCCTATAAATTGGATAAACTTGATCAGAAGATCTTGGTTAGGGTATGCTTTATTGTCAGAAGTACTGGCCTTTGAATGAAACGTTAATCAGAAATAAAAAATATAATTTGAAATGGATATATTCAATAATGATAAACGGCAGTACAGTTTGAAGTTTTGGGCCGCAAAATCTGGCTCCACAGCGCCTTTTGTTTGGACGATATGGGTCCCATTATGGTTCCAAAATGGTGTCCGTGGCGCATGTGCACACTTATGGTGCAGGTCGCACTGAATGCCATCTTGGGTAGGGCGTTAACGCGGGTGCAGTGAGCATACATTGGAATATGCAGAGTAGGCAGATCGTGATATCAATTAGCGTGTAACGTTGATTTGACACCAGCGCTGCCATTTGGGAGTTCAATACTCCAGCTAACGCTTTCTTTTAAACATACACAGCTGAACACATGTTCAGCAGCAAGAAGGAACCCCATCAGAGCTAAATAAAGGCATCATCACCTCCTTACAAGTTAGTTGTTGATTGATTTCTACTGGCTGTTGCTGGGTTTGTAGAAGTTTTTGGGGGTTTGTACAGTTATTTAAAGTTGCTAGAGTCTACAGGAGTGGTGTGGCAGATGCTGAAGAATTTTGTCCGGACTTCAAGGATTCTGCACAAATCACTTCCTCCAAGACATGAGTGAAGCAGTAGGTATTCCACTTGGCCTACAGCATGACAAGGAGAATGAGCAGAGGTGACACAGAGCAGGACAAGCTGCTGGAAGAGGGAGGAGGAGGAGAGGAAGAATGGCTCTCAACAGGAGGCTATATCCATCCAGGGTGTTCAGGAAGCAATACTCCTACCTAAACCTCAGCAACGACCAATGTGTGAAACGTCTGCGCTTCAGTAAGGACGTCCTCACTGAAATCTGCCACCTGCTGCAGCCACAACTGCAACCTCAGAGTAGGGCAAGGACCGCATTGCCAGTGGCTGTGAAGGTGACCTGACCAGGAATATTTATGTATCAGGCTTGTTCAGGCTGGAGCACAAAATATTTGTAACATCTCCCAGTTTACCATCCACTGTTGCAGAAAGGTGATAACTGAGGCTCTGTATTCCAAGAGTGCTGAATACATTTCATTCTCTCTGGCCAGAGAGCAACAGGCGGAGCGGGCATACGGCTTTGTCAGGATTGCAGGCTTCTCCATGGTGCAGCATTCCATTGACTGTACGCACATGGCTTTGCAGGTGCCGCATGTCAACTCTGAGATGTACCGCAACCAAAAGCGATTCCACTCCCTCAACGTTCAGCTGGTTTGAGACCATACTCAGCAACAGAAATGAGGACGAATTTCTTCTCTGAGAGGGTCATGAATCTTTGGAATTCTCTTCCCCAGGGTGCTGTGGAGGCTGGCTCTTTGAATATATTTAATGTGGAGATAGACAGATTTTTGAATGATAAGCAAATCAATGGTTATGGAGAATGGGTGGGGAAATGGAGTTGAGGCCAGGATCAGATCGGCCATGATCTTATTGAATGGTGTAGCAGGCTCGAGGGGCCAAATGGCCTACTTCTGCTCCTATTTCTTATGTTCTTATATCTTGCAGGTGAATGCTCAGTATCCTGGCAGCAGTCTTGATGCCTTCATTCTGCGGCAGTCCACTGTGCCATCTGCATTTGAGCCACCACAACAAACCAGAGGGTGGCTACTGAATGACAAGGGATATCCGTTAACAATAGGGCTCATGACTCCGGTGTGCAACATGGGCAGCCTTCATCTAACAAAAGCCATGCCACCACACAAAATATCATTGAGCAGACCATTGGTGGGCTGAAGCAATGCTTCCACAGCCTGGCCCAGTCAGGAGGAGCCCTGCTATACTTGGCACAGAGCACAGCCCTTGCCACCAGCCATACGGTGACCAGCTGAGGAGCAGGAGGAAGAGGAGGAGGAGGAAGAAGGAAGGAGGCAACCCAGACAGCCCCTTTCTGGAGGAGTTGTGCGTTACCAGCTCATCCGGCTGCAAAACCAGGAAACACAACCCCAATTCCCCATTCACCAACAGTCCCACACCTTACCTTCCCTCTGTCACTGACCACCACAGTATCTACTTGGCCACAAAGCAAAAATCAAAGCCACCACAAAATAAACATTCCAAACTAAATTTAAAAATGAAATCATTCCATATTGCATGCAAGCGTAAACTAATCATTCTTGTGCATTCCCTTAGTGCCTTCGCCTGTTCCAGCCTCCTACACAGTGCTACCCCAATGGCTGCAACATGGCTGGTGGGTGCTGCTGACTTTCAATGGGGGAAACAGCAGCTGGCCTTGGCAGATGGCCTCGAGCAACTCTGGAAGGCCCAGCTTCGGACTGCACCACCTCAGCATGGGCGGCAACAGTCTGAGCTGGTTCCTCCATCTGGATAAGGCGATGCAAGCAGTCCTCTCCCCTGCTGGTTAGCTCCTTCTGGCTTTGATTATACGACAACTTGTTCTGCAAAAGAGTGGGAAGTGTGTCAGTGCGTGTGATGCAATGTGTTTGAGTGATGCGGTTGTCATGGTTGAATAGCTGGCACTATATGCAAACTGTGAGATGTGGGTGTGAGGCTTGCAGCAGTGGTAAGTATGTGAGGGTGAGGTGAAACTATAATTATGAGGTATGAGTCCTGTTTGATCGAGATTGTTAGTAGGTGAGTGATGGGGGTGCGATGCATTGAGCAGTATGTGAGACTCATGGTGCAGTTGGTGGGATATGGCATTTGAAGTTGACTTCACTGACCTGGACCACTCATGTGAGGTCATTGAACTTTTTGTGGCACTGCATCCAGGTCCTCGGGACTTGACTTCTGGCATTGACCAGCACGGCTATTGGCTTCCATTGGCTTCACAGAGTTTGTCAGGAGGGCCTCTTGGCCCCCCTGTGGATAGAGGACCTCTCTCCTCCTGTCCACCTCCTCCACCAAGGCCTCCAGTGCAGAATTTGAGAACTTTGGAGCATGCTCTCTTACCTGTGCGCCATTAGTCAATCGTCTTACAGGTGAGACTCTTCTCCAACCACTTTAATCACCTGCTCTAGTCAGAATGCACCTCCATTTTAAAAGGTGCAGGCTGGCATTAAGCAGTACGGGCTAGCTTTAAGTGGCACTAGCCTCGCATGTACTTGGGCCCCCTGCAGAGGTGTTCAGCCACTCAACAATGCGTTAACGGCGTTTCAACGCTGCAATCATTTAAATTAGCATGCCGCACAAAGGTTGCGTGCTGCCTGCATCGGAAGCAGCGGCACGGCTTCATCGTGCATTGCGATCCCCGTTTAGTCCCCTTGGTCTCTTTTAGCAGTGAAGGTGTATCAGAGAGTGACCACATTAGATATTGGTGACTGTAGCAAGCAAAGTAGTTCAGCATCAATTCTGTGTTAGCTAAAGACAGTTGCTGCAGAACTGATGACTCATTAATAGATTAATAGACTCATTAAAGGATTTCACAAAATCCTTCCTGTGACTATTTTACTCCATCTGATTATCTTCTGAAAGCTCAGAGTTGTTAGAGGACAAAAATCATAATGTATTCAATCTTATGCTTCACTGAACATTTTTTAATTTACTTTCACAGTACAGCTCAATGTCCCTCAGGAGATCATCATTCATTCAACTGTGATTCAAACCCCATTAGAAAGTTATAAACTCATGATTCAAGTCCCCAGTTTTGTTCATATTACAGAAGTGGAGAGTTTAGTTACCTTTGTCCCAGGAAAAGCAAAGGAAAGGTGAACTAAACTGTTGAACATTCATATCTGTGTGTACGAGAAAAAAATAGAGACTGCAGTGCTGAGGTATTGAAAAAGTACTATATTTTCCAATCTTGTAATCAATTTTAATCAAACTTTTTGTGAGCTTTCTGAAGCAATTAAAAATGTTATTTACCTTCTGCCACAAATTTAATTGGATAATTTTTTTATTTACGGTTATATTTTGTGAAGCATGGAAGGTAAATTCTTGGGCAGTAAATCGAACATAATACATCCGAAACACCAACAAACAATACCCCATGATTTCAATACAATAATCCCCATGATGGTAAAATAAGCCACCTGATTCAATGTATACTGAAATCAGTGAATTATTTGCCCTTCATTCAATAGCTCCTATTTTATTCCTGCCATCTGTAAATAAACAAATGGTGGAGAAAACAGCTGAATTGCCCAAGATGTGCTCTTGACAGGCGAGGCTCCACCTGGGAGTGCAAAGTCAGAAAATGATAGGTCAGCTGTAAATGGGGAGAATCTGAGTTAATTGCGGATGACATTTCAAACTCAGTTTTTCTCCTCATTCCCATTACAGTCAGAATGCATTTGGTTTCTGCTGCTCTGGCCTTCTGCAGATTAGGGCCTTGTGCCTTGCACTTTTGGCACACAATGCCAAGGAAAGCTAGTCCACAAGGTGAGGATTGACAAATCAGGAAGGCCAATGGTATCTTGGTCTTTATTGCAAAGGGGATGGAGTATAAAAGCAGGGAAGTCTTGCTACAGCTATATAAGGTATTGGTGAGGCCACACCTGGTATACTGCGTGCAGTTTTGGTTTCCATATTCACAAAAATATATACTTGCTTTGGAGGCAGTTCAGAGAAGGTTCACTAGGTTGATTCTGGGGATGAGGAGTGATATGTCCTTACTATACAGTATAAATGCACACAAGGCCCATACTTGAGAGAAGGTCACTCTGTGACCAGTTACCTTTATTACCAATGCCTCAAGTGATGAAGGTGGGTGGAGCTTCCTCTTTTATACCTGAAAGTCCAGGTTAGGAGTGTCTCCCACAAGTTCACCCCCTTGTGATCAATGTTCTCAAGGTGTACAACTTAGGTCAGCTTATACATGGGTTACAATGACAGTTGAATACATGACATCACCTCCCCCCCAAAGTCTTATTGGGATCACAGGTTGAGTCTCTCTGGTGGTTTACGCTCCCTTGTAGAGCGCCTGAGTTGGGGCTCCGGTTGTTGGGCGCTGGCCTGAGTGTGTGCTTTTTGCGGTGCCTCGGGCCTGTCCGGACTGCCCACAGTGACTGGGCTCTTCTCCACTTGGTTCCAGTGTTCGGTCACCTGTGGTGGAGTAAACTCTACGTCGTGTTGTTCCTCTGCTTCTTCTATGGGTTTGCTGAACCTCCTTTTAGTTTGATCCACGTGTTTGCGGCAGATTTGTCCATTGGCAAATTTAACTACCAGAATCCTATTCCTCTCTGGCAATCACAGTGCCTGCGAGCCATTTGGGCCCTGCAGCGTAATTAAGGACAAAAACAGGGTCATTGACATCACTACATCGCGCCCTCGCATTCCTGTCATGGTAGTCACATTGTGACTGACGCCTGCTCTCAACAATTTCTTTCATAGTAGGGTGTATAAGGGATAACCTGGTTTTGAGCGTCCTTTTCATTAGCAGCTCTGCGGGTGGAACCCCTGTGAGCGAGTGTGGTCGGGATCTACTGGCCAACAGGAGGCGTGATATGTGGCTTTGTAGGGAACCCCCTTGGATTCTGAGCATCCTCTGTTTGATTATCTGCACTGCTCGTTCCGCCTGGCCATTTGAGGCCAGCTTGAATGGTGCCGTTCTGACATGGTTGATTCCATTGCCTGCCATGAAGTCCTGGAATTCAGTGCTTGTGAAGCACAGGCCATTGTCGCTGACCAAAACATCCGGTAGACCATGGGCGGCGAACATTGCCCATTGATTTTCTACCATGACAGAGCATGTGCTTGAATTTAAAATGGAACACTCAATCCATTTAGAGTAGGCGTCTACTACAACCAAAAACATTTTTCCCATAAAAGGACCTGCGTAGTCCACATGGATGCGTGAGCATGGCTTGGCAGGCCAGGACCAGGGGCTAAGGGGGCTTCCCTGGGTGCGTTGCCCAGCTGAACACACGTGTTGCACCTGCGAACACCAAGTTCCAGGTCTGCATCTATCCCTGGCCACCAAACGGGTAACCTGGCAATTGCCTTCATCATTACCATGCCCGGGTGTTCATTGTGAAGTTCTCTGATAAATACCTCTCTGCCCATCTGGGGCATGACTACTCGGTTACCCCACACTAGGCAATCGGCCTGAATCGAGAGTTCATCCTTGCGCCTACAAAACGGTTTAAATTCCTCAGGACATGCCCCGTACGTGGCTGCCCAATTCCCATTCAGGACACATTTCTTAACTAAAGACAGTAGCGGGTCTTTATTTCTCCAGACTTTAATCTGACAGACTGTCACAGGTGAGCCTTCGCTTTCGAAAGCTTCAACAGCCATGACCATCTCAGCATCATGCTCAGTTGCCCCCTCAGTAGTGGCTAGTGGGAGCCTGCTAAGTGCATCGGCGCAGTTTTCAGTGCCCAGTCTGTGCCGAATTGTGTAGTCATAGGCGGCTAACGTGAGTGCCCACCTCTGTATGCGGGCCAATGCATTCGCATTTATGGCCTTGTTGTCAGCCAAAAGGATCGCTAGCGGTTTGTGATCTGTCTCCAGCTCAAATTTCCTGCCAAACAGGTACTGGTGCACTTTTTGTTACTGCATATACACATACTAGCGCTTCCTTTTCTACCATCCCGTAGCCCCTTTCTGCCTGGGACAGACTTCTGGAGGCATAAGCTACCGGCTGTAACTGACCATTGGCATTCACATGCTGCAACACACACCCGACCCCATAGGATGATGCATCGCACGTTAAAACAAATTTCTTACACAGGTCATATAACGTTAACAGTTTGTTGGAGCATAACAAATTGCGTGCTCGATCAAAAGCCCTTTCATGACTGTCCCCCCAGACCCAATCACGACCTTTGCGTAGGAGCACATGTAGCGGCTCTAACAGCGTGCTCAATTTGGGAAGAAAGTTACCAAAATAGTTCAGGCGCCCGTCGTGTTATGGAGTCTGGGTGCTCTCTGGATCACTTCTGTTTTGGATGCAGTAGGTCTGATCCTATCTGCTGCTACCCTCCTCCCCAGGAATTCTACCTCTAGAGCTAAGAAGATGCACTTCGCCTTTTTCAGTCGCAGTCCTACCCGGTCCAGTCTGCGTAGCACCTCCTCCAAGTTGTGGAGGTGTTCTTCAGTATCGTGACCCGTGATGAGGATGTCGTCTTGAAAAACCACCGTCCTTGGAATCGACTTGAGGAGGCTTTCCATATTTCGCTGAAAGATCGCGGCAGCCGAACGAATCCCAAATGGACATCTGTTATACTCAAACAACCCCATGTGTGTCGTGATGGTGGTCAGCTTCTTCGACTCACTCGCCAGCTCCTGGGTCATGTAAGCTGAGGTCAGGTCCAATTTTGAAAAAAGTTTGCCACCGGATAGCGTCGCAAAGAGGTCCTCCGCTCTCGGTAGCGGGTACTGGTCTTGGAGTGACACCCACTGGATGGTGTCCTTGTAATCGCCACATACCCTGACTGACCCATCTACCTTGAGCACCGGCACAATCGGGCTTGCCCAGTCACTGAATTCGACTGGCGAGATGATGCTGCCCCTCAGCAGGCGGTCCAATTCGCATTCTATCTTTTCCCGCATCACGTACGGCATCGCTCAGGCCTTGTGGTGTACTAGCCTGGGTCCGGGTTCAAGTGAATCACTATCTTAGCCCCCATGAAAATGCCGGTGCCGGGTTGAAATAATGAGTCAAATTTGTCCAGGACCTGTGAGCATGATATTCGCTCCACAGAAGAAATTGCATTGACATCGCCCCATTTCCAGTTCATGACAGCAAGCCAACTCCTCCCCAGAAGTGCGGGACCATCCACCGGGACAATTCAGAGTGGCAACCTGTTCTCCGAATCTTTGTGGGTCATGACTACCATGGCGCTGCCTAGCACTGGAATGATCTCCTTTGTATATGTCCGTAGCTGTGCATCAATCGGCAATAATTTTGGCCTACTGGCCTTGGACATCCACAACCTTTCGAACTGTTTGATACTCATCAGGGACTGGCTGGCCCCCGTGTCTAGCTCCATTAATACTGGGATGCCATTGAGGAGCACTTTCATCATTATCGGTGGCGTCCTGGTATATGAACTGTATATGTGCTCCACATGAACTCGCTGAACTTCAGCTTCCAGCGATTTCCCCCAGTATTCATTTGGCTTCGTAGGGCTTACATCGGGCCCGTCCTCCTTGTACATCAACCTGACCGCTGACATTGCAGTTTCTGCAGGTATAATGCTGATACCTGCAAGCTCTGGCTGGGTGTTTGCCTCCGCACCTCCAGCATGAGCTGGAGGCCCCGTTGTTGGAAACAAAAGGTCCATTTTACCAGTCGATCGTCTCTGACTGTCTCTGTAACTGTCCTTAAGCGCACCATTAACAGGTGTTGATGGCCCCATTACTGGCCGCATTGTCCATTGCGATGGCATGAATCGCCGTTCAGCTAGCCATTGTCTCTGTTGAATTCCCCTTTTGGTTTCAACTACATGCTGGAGCATGTCTGATTGCCCTTGTCAGCCTAGAGAACTGTGTGCCGCATTAACAATGTCGACTCCCTGGTCGTTTGACACATTTGAGCCAAGATTTTTGTCATGCATCATTCTGGTCTCTTCCTCCCCTGAGATAAATGTCTGGGCTATCAGAGCCGCCGCTTCCAAGGTCAAGTCTTTGGTATCAATCAGTTTCCTGAAAACCCCAGCGTGCCCGATGCCCTCAATAAAAAAGTCTCGCAGCATCTCCGCTCTGCATGCATCTGGGAACTTACATAGGCTCACCAGTCGCCGGAGATCTGCCACGAAGTCTGGAACGCTTTGCCCTTCTTGCCGCCGGTGCATGTAAAACCGGTGTCTCGCCATGTGCATTACTGAACTCTTCGAACGTCTTGTCCACCGGCTTCTCTGGCGCTAGAAGGTCCTTCATCAGGGAGTACGTTCTGGATCCACAAACCGTCAGGAGATGAGCCCTGCGTTTGTCGGCCGAATCCTGTCCCAGCCATTCCTTAGTGACAAAACTTTGCTGTAGTCTCTCAATAAAGTCGTCCCAATCATCACCAACACAGTACCTCTCTTCTGTGCTGCTAGTGACCATGCTCGCGTGGTTTAAATCCCAGTTTCTCGTTGCCAATGATATGTCCTTACTATACAGTATAAATACACACGGGGCCCATACTTGAGAGCAGGTCACTCTGTGACCAGCTACCTTTATTAGCAACGCCTCAAGTGATGAAGGTGAGTGGAGCTTCCTATTTTATACCTGAAAGTCCAGGTTAGGAGTGTCTCCTACAAGTTCACCCCCTTGTGGTCAACGTTCTCAAGGTGTACAACTTAGGTCAGCTTTTACATGGGTTACAATGATCATTGAATACATGACAAGGGGGTTGACTGATGAGGAACAGCTGAGTAGGTTGGGCCTCTACTCATTGGAATTCAGAAGAATGCGAGATGATCGAAATGTGTAAGATTATGAGGGGGCTTGACAAGGTGGATGCAGAGAGGATGTTTTCACTGATGGAGAAGACTGGAACTAGAGGGCATAACCTTCGAATAAGGGGCCGCCCATTTAAAACAGAGATGAGGAGAAATTTCTTCTCTCACAGGGTTGTAAATCTGTGAAATTTGCTGCCTCAGAGAGCTATGGAAGCTGGGACATTGAATAAATTTAAGACAGAAATAGACAGTTTCTTAAACGAAAAGGGGATAAGGGGTTATGGGGAGCGGGCGGGGAAGTAGAGCTGAGTCCATGATCAGATCAGCCGTGATCTTATTGAATGGCAGAGCAGGCTCGAGGGGCTGTATGGCCTACTCCTGTTCCTATTTCTTATGTTCTTATGTAAATGCATGAGATGATCCATATACGGAGGTGACACTGAATTGTAGTTTGCCTGGTAGAGACAGTGTGGTTGGTGGGCAGGTGGCAACAGTAGGTTGCGTATACATGATGTAATTCTGGTATCTGATGCTTCAGCAGACAAAATGTACCCTCAGCAATCTTAACGTGATTGAATTGCACTCTGGATGTTTCATTTCAACTCACTGTCAAATAGCCACAAATTAATTTCAGTTACTCTGTCCTCCATACAGGCAAAATCCAGGCAGATGTGTCTGATGAAATGAGTAAGAAGAGCCATCACTTCTAAGCACCAGTACAGAGACAAGAACCCAGAGGCTTTAGTGATAGGGAAGGGACAGCAGCACAAGTGATCATGGAAAAAGAGGGAAAATGAAGAAAATGATGACATCCCTGATCATAGGGTCCAGATGCATTAGACCTTGACTGAGGAGCTTCAGGACATGGATCTCATGGGCCTTGGTTTTAAATGAAGGATACTAATGGAGCATCAAACCTTCAAACAGCCAGGGAAAAATCTCTGTAATATCAGTAAGGAGGCTGTTCGCGGATGTATTTGTCAGATGAATGAGGCAATTTACAGGAGAGCTGGGGATTCATTGACTTTGACATCATATTAAGACAGCAGTGAGATAGGAATATCCATTTTCATGGGTTTTCTGGCTTTCCCAAGGTCCAGGGTGCAATAGTTGTTTGATGAGCTCTTATAGTCAATCTCAGCAACAGGAAGAGCTTTCACTCCCTGTGCCAATTGTGTATGACAACATACAAAGGATTCTGCACGTCAATACAACATTTGCTAGAAGTTGTCATGATGCATTCATGCTTTGGAATTCAGCCCTCCCTGACATCTTCAAGGAAGAAAATCATGTTAACAGATTGCGTGTGGATGACAGAGCCTAGCCACTGCTCCGATGGATAAAGATCAAACTAAGAGTTACCCGAATGGTAGCAGAGAACAACAACAACATGTGCATAATATAACGTCTTTAACATGTTAAATGTCCCAAGGTGCTTCACAGGAGCATTATCACGCAAAATTTGACACCGAGCCACATAAGGAGATATTAGGGCAGATAACCAAAAACTTGGTCAAAGAGGTAGGTGTTAAGGAGCGTATTAAAGGAGGAAAAAGTAGAGAGGTGGACAAGTTTAGGGAGGGAATTCCAGAGCTTAGGGCCTAGGTAGCTGAAGGCATGGCCACCAATGGTGGAGCTATTAAAATTGGGGATGCTCAAGATACCAGAATTATGCAGACATCTCGGAGGTTTGTAGGGTTGGCGGAGATTACAGAGATGGGGAGGAGCGATGCCATGGGCGGATTTGAAAACAAGAATGAGAATTTTAAACAAAATAACTTGTATTTATATAGCACCTTTAACATAGTAAAATGTCCCAAGGCGCTTCACAGCAGTGTTAGAAGACAAAACAAATAAATATGACAGTGAGCCACATAAGAAGAAATTATGGCAGATGAGCAAAGAGGTAGTTTTTAAGGTGCGTCTTAAAGGAGGAAAGAGAGGTAAAGGGGCAGAGAGGTTTAGGCAGGGAGTTCCAGAGCTTAGGGCCCGGGCAGCTGAAGGCACGGCCACCAATGGTTGAGCAGTTATAATCAGAGATGCTCAAGAGGGCAGAATTTGAGGAGCGCAGACATCTCAGGGGGTTGTGAAGCTGAAGGAGATTACAGAGATAGGGAGGGGCGAGGCCATGGATGGATTTGTAAACAAGGATGAGAATTTTGAAATCAAGGCATTGCTTAACCGGGAGCCAATGTAGGTCAGCGAGCACAGGGATAATGGGTGAGCGGGACTTGGTGCGAGTTAAGACACGGGCTGACGTTTTTTGGATGACCTCAAGTTTACGTAAGGTAGAATGTGGAAAGCCAGCCAGGAGTGCCTTGGAGTAGTCAAGTCTAGAGGTAGCAAAGGCATGGATGAAGGTTTCAACAGTAGATGAGCTGAGGCAGTGATGGACACGGGCAATGTTACAGAGCTGGAAATAGGCGGTTTTAGTTATGCCACGGATATGTGGCCGGAAGCTCATCTCATTTCAAAATCGGGGTGTTGTTTAACCGGAAGCCAATGTAGGTCACCGAGCACAGGGCTAATGGGAGAACGAGAAGTATTACTGTGAGGCACATACCTCTACAAGTATGGTCATCAAAAGGACCAACTAGGTCTTAAGGGATGTTTTTGTGACCTAGACAGGTTGGGAGAGGCTCTGTTAATGTCTTAGTCTGTGTGGGAAAGTGGCTTAGCTCTGTGTGGCACTTCTCATAATGTCACAGCTGAGAGACAGCCTAGCACAGTGAAGCCATATCACTGCTTGGCTGCTATGATTTGAAGTCCATTTGTTCAGTATATTGTAACTAATTATATTAAGTTTAAAAATTAGATTTAATGACAATAAGTGGACTGGGGTAGTGAGATTTACCTTTTCTGTGATTGTTTTGTCTTCTTGTTCATCATCTATCTGACATTCAATGATCATGATGATGAGAATGGCTGTGAAGGTTTAGCATTGATCTGAAATGTGTGATAGATATGTGGAGCAGATCTAAAGTGATAATCCACTGCTGTAAATTATAATTTGCCCTTGTCACTGAAACAAATTAGCACAGTGGGAGCAGTGCTGTGCAATTACAACCAATGAGCACAAATATTGTAGCATCTAACAAATTTTATTTAAATTCATGAAAAATATTTAATTGTTATACTCGCCAATTAAAAAGAGGTCAGCTATTTAAAACGAAAACAAATCATTATCCTTCGGTTTTAGTGGTGTACTGAACCTTCAGAAATCCAAAGCACAGTGACACCAAGTGGAGAGAATCAGCTAATACTACAGCACTTTGTCATCATCATTGCACGACCTATGTCAATGCTAATGGATGTCATTTGGACCAGAGGGTACAACATCTTAATGACACTCTATCATCTTTATTTTTTGATTGTGCATGGAATAATAGAATGGGAGGGCATTACAAGCCTGTAATCAAATCAAAGAATTTGTGAACCACATATGAACTTCAGATTAGATTCTCGTTTTTATCTCCCACATAATTGTTATTTTAGATACTTTTTTACAGAGGGCATGTCTCTGTGCTTTGTGAGCTATGATGTTGAATCAGCATCACATCGAACGAAGGCAACAATGGAATTATTTGTCATTAATGTATGACCGTGCTGTCATATAACAAGCTTCTATTCTTTTTTCCAATCAGTTTATTATAGATCAGTATAGATGCTATTGTCATTAATTAAGAACCCAGTCTTAAGGAATGGGATGGCAGCCTCCGCTTAGGTGTCTGTTCCAAATGGGTGCTTTGTGGCTGGAGTGATGCTCAGTTACTTTGAAATCAGAGGCCTAATGAGCCTATTGCACAACTCGCACAACCCTTTGTCCTCGCCACCTATATTGGAGTGTGGCGGCTGGCAAATACCTGTATCATACTGGTTTAAATGTGGAAAATCAAAGACAATGGACAGTGAAAGAGGAAACAAATCAAATGAATGCAATGAGTGGGTGGGCATTATAATTGGATGACATTTAAACTAGATTTGGAGGGAAGAGGGCATAATGTTTTGGATAGCACAGGAAGGAAAACAGTTGTGATCAAGATGAAGGAGCAGATAACGTTTGGAAAATACAGAAATGTAATTAGTTCAACATCTTGCCCAAGACAGATGAACAGACAGCTTTAGAGCTGCTTAGGCAAGTAAAAGAGGATACAGAATCTCATAATTTGACAATCATAGGATTTCAATTTACTATAAGGAAAGTGGAGATATGCAGGAAGGGAGGGGTGAAGATACAATTTCACAGATATAATCAGTGTCTGCTTCATAACAAAACATGTGCTGTAGAGAGCAAGGACCAGATGCTGTATTAAATGTAATGTTCAGCTATCTACCAGAACTGGTTGGTAACCTAGAAGCAGGATTCAAGTAATCAAAATATGGTTCAATCTAATAATTAGGTTCAAGACTGAAAATAATAATTTGGTTGCACAAGACTTTTTAGTTCAGATGAGTTCTAGGGAGACTGAAGTGGAATGAAACAACAGAACAGTAGAATATTTTCATTCTTCCAAACTAACGTTCTCCCTTGAAGGCACCGACTGTCAGAGGGATACTGTTCCACAGGCATCAGCAGCCTTCTGGGACCTTACACAAGTAGCAATTTTTAAAGCCTAGAATTCCATGGCCCTGAGACCGCCTAAACAATGTATTGTGGGTAGGCGAGGTAGAATTTGAGGTGGGAATCAGTTATGCCAAGTCCCACCCCTATACTATGCAAATGAGGATAATACATCATAGGACATACTTCCTGCAATTTGCACCCTAGCACAGGGATAACTGTTCATCCCTGGGGAAGCATCTAAAAGGCCATTTTCCGACTGCAGTATGGAAATCTGCTATTAAAAAAGGACCACTTTCTTTGCTTTTTACTGGCAAGCCACAAACCTACCAACAACCGAAGAAAATAGATACACCTTCTACAGCTACATCATCAGGCATAGTACATGGGTCAATAACTAGAAGAATTATTAAAAAATTCAATTTCTAATAAAAATGTATTTGCAGGCAGTACCATTGCCATTGTGGCTTCTGCTATGCGATAGCAGCCACCATCCATCATAATGACTGGAGCTATTTACAGGAGAACAGAGATAATTATAGCATCAGGCACACGATCTGAACTCAAAATAAGCTAAATTATTTAAAAAAGAGATTAGGCCCTGAATTTCATCGGAATTTCTGCCATTCAGCCACCTTGGCTTCGCTGGAAGTCGGGCGGAATTCCTGTTAATGCTTGTAAGCAGAGTTTCTACTGCACTTCTGACAAAGTTACAGTGGCAGAAAATCCAAGGAAATTCATAGGTAATAACATGAAATTCTCCAGTATGGTCACTTAGATTATAAGTTTGTTTGGATCTCACTTTTATTAGTAGGTGCCTAATATGGACTGTAATATTTATATTATGGATGATATACAATGTGTGCAGGGTAGTGAAAATCTACAGTAAGTTCTAACTTACATCAATATTGCAAGGCAAAACTGTGGGCCCAGTGCCAGTACTGAAAAGATTTGAGCGATGCAGATAGGCAATCTGCTTCAAGACCCTACTGTCAGGTCAGGAAGAGCCGAAGGGTGTTGGCAACTGTACATACTTAGACTCAATGCGATATTGGATTTTTTAAAAACTAATAAAGGAGATTAGTATATGTATTTACACATTTCAGGAAGCCTATAGGTAAAGACATTTTTCTGTTTGTTAAAGAAACATGCAAGGTTCAGGCAAAAAGCTTTTGGAATAATCCCTCTGTATCTCGTTAAATAATACAAAATGTCTCCTTCCTATTAGGATCTAGTCTCGTTTTAAAATATTTTCAGCTCCATGCTGACCATCTATTTCAGTTCGTCGCTCCCTCCTGCTGAGCTGCTCCAATGAGGTTATGGGACAATTTCACACACATGCTGATGTGGTTAATTGATTGTAATATGAGTCGCCACTTCAGACAAACCTGGGCTGAGCTGGAGGTGCCTGAGCTAAGAAAAATCATTACTGTTTTAGGAAAGATGGGAGAGCAATTTTTATAGAAAATATTCTCTAACAATACTCTTCTTTTAAAATGCAGCTGCACACACAAAATATAGCAGAGAGGAAACTTAAAATACCTTAATACTTAAAAATAGGAAAAATAAATATAAACTGTGATTGTTGGAAAACTAATGAAAAAAAATAAAATGCTGGAGGTGCACAGAAGGTGTGATGCTTGGATCTGGTGCAGGCTTATCCATTTGATTTCCTGCTGAGGAATCCTGTGGGATTTGGGAGAATGAATATGTGCCACAACCCCTGTCCTGGTACCTGCCGGGATATTGAATGTGCTCTGTGCATTGTGGTGTAATGTTTGTCCTTGGATTCCAGATGATCCCAATTTCATCTGTGAAGACTAAAAAGACCTGATCCTCACATCTATATCAGCATAAAACAGAAATGCTTCAGCATTGGAGATTGCTGCATCATGTAATGAATAACATTTGCATTTCCATAGTCATTTATTTGTACACGTTGTAAGTTACATATAAGTTGTATACAGATGTACCATTCAAAACCTAATCGACTCTTTGGTGATGCTTCCCATCTCAGCTTCAAAACACCTTCAAGATTCTCCAAAATAGCTCCACCTCTTTACTTCTGCTGATGTTGATCACTGGGGATCCTCCTTCACCCAATTTCTTTGACTGGTAGTTTTGTATTTGCACCAAGAGCATTAAGAGTCAACTGCACAGTGTGGACTGGAATCACATATATGCCAAACCAGGTAGGGATGGCAGGTTCTCTTCCCTGAAAAACATTAGGGAACCAGCTGGGCTTTCATAGTTATTTTTTCTGATGCTAGCCCACAAATTAGCAGATTTTCCAAACTTACCATGGTGAGATGTGAACTTATAACCTCTGTCCCACAGCCATGAGGCTCCTACAACTTACCACAATCTTCCCTTTTATGATCTTTATTTCCACACCCTTTTCCAGGTTGGTTCCTTGTGACTCTGTTTAGCTTCTGGGCAACCTTCTCCCTGATTTCCCTCCCTCATTAAAATGGGATGATTAAAATCAATTGGAAAAATAAACTTTCTGGCCATCAGCCCTTCTACTACCAGATCTACCTCTTACTCAGTAAACCTGGGCTTCATATCTCATTTGTTGATGTCTTCTTCTTCTCTTCCATGCCTAATAGTATATGAGTCATCCCATTCCTTCCACTGCTTTACATCCAGCAGATCATGCTCTGGGCTGTTTCTGCAACAAAGTCCCTTTTTATCTGCATAGGTTGTTAGCCTGACTCACATCTCCCTACCAGGGGAACTGGCCAGATGTAATGGGGAGTATTTTTTTATTTGTTCAGGAATGTGGGCATTGCTGGCAAGGCCAGCATTTATTGCCCATCTCTAATTGCCCTTGAGAAGGTGATGGTGAGCCGCCTTCTTGAACGGCTGCAGTCGTGCAGTGAAGGTACTCCCACAGTTCCTGAATTTGACCCAGCGATGATGAAGGAATGGTAATATATTTCCAAGTCAGGATGGTGTGTAACTAGGAGGAGAACTCCAGCTGATGGTGTTCCAAAGCACCTGCTGCCCTTGTCCTTCTAGGTATGGGAGGTACTGCTGAAGAAGCCTTGACGAATTGCTGCAGTGCACCTTATAGATGGTACACACTGCAGCCACAGTGCGCTGGTGATGGAGGAAGTTGGTGGATGGGATGACAATCAAGCAGGCTGATTTGTCCTGGATGGTTTCAAGCTTCTTGAGTATTGTTGGAGCTTCACTCATCCAGGCAAATGGAGAGTATGCCATCACACTCCTGTCTTGTGCCTTTGATTTCTCTGCTCTCCACTTTTCCTTATCTCCTTTCTACCTTTTACTTCTGCCCACATTTTACTTCCCACTGTCTCCCTGCATAGATTCCCATCCCCCTGCCATATTAGTTTAAACCTCCCCAACAGCACTAGCAAACACTCCTGCCCAGATGCAGATCGTCCGGTTTGTATTGGTCCCACCTCCCCCAGAACTGGTACCGAAGTCCCAGGAATTTGACTCCCTCCCTCTTGCACCATTCCTCAAGCCATGTATTCACCTTAACTATCCTGCTATTTCTACTCTGACTAGCATTTTCCTGAGATTACTACCTTTGAGGTCCTACTTTTTAATTTAACTCCTAGCACCCTAAATTCAGCTTGTAGGACCTCATCCCATTTTGTGCCGATATCGTTGATACCTAGATACACCACGACAATTGGCTGTTCACCCTCCCCCTCCAGAATGCGCTGCAGCCGCTCCGAGACATCCTTGACCCTTGCACCAGGGAGGCAACATACCACTCTGGACCCTTGATTGCGGCCGCAGAAATGCCTATCTATTCCCTTACAATAGAATCCCCTACTACTATAGCTCTCCCACTCTTTTTCCTGCCCTCCTGTGCAGCAGAGCCACTCATGGTGCCATGAACTTGGCTGCTGCTGCCTTCCCCTGATGAGCCATCTCCCCCAACAGTATCCAAAGTGGTGTATCTGTTTTGGAGGGAAATGACCGCAGGGGACCCCTGCACTACCTTCCTACTCCTGCTCTGTCTGATGGTCACCCATTCCCTATATGCCTTTGTAACTGATACGTTCACAATAAAGGATGAAACTGAGTACTGTGTACAATGAGCAAGTGTGACCTTAGCTCCTTTAATAAGACTCCAGAGAGCAGGTACCTCGTGGGTGGCCTGCTTATATACCATGGTTCCAAAGGATGCTGGGATCCCTTGGGAATCCAACAGGTAGGCCCTCTGGTGGTAGTGTAATACAGGTTACAAGGGGTCAAATACATAACATCACTCCCCCGTGAAGTCAATAGTACATTTATTTACAAGGTGAGGCGATCTGGGGCTTTTCGCTCCCTTGTCGATCGTCTCGGTTGGTTAGTTCTTCACTGGGCTGCTGGGCAGCTGGCCTTGCTGGGCTGTTGTGGATGGTGAGTTCGGCTTCGTGATCAACCATGATGTCAGTGTGTGTTGGAGGGTGAAAGTTGGTGGTGTCTTCTTCGGGCTGTTCGTAGCTGTTGGTGAACCGCAATTTGATTATGTCCAAATGTTTTCTGCACGTTAGTCCATTGGCCAATTTGACCTGAAACACCCTACTCCCCCCTTTGGCTATGACTGTGCTAGCGAGCCCTTTGGGACTATATCCATAATTGAGTACAAACACAGGATCATTGACCTCAGTATCGCGTGACAAATTTGCGCGGTCATGGTACATACTTTGTTGATACCGCCTGCCTGCCACATGATCATGGAGATCAGGGTGAACAAGAGAGAGCCTTGTTTTGAGCGCCTTTTTCATGAGCAGCTCAGTTGGGGGAACTCAGGTAAGTGAGTAGGGTCAGGTGCGGTAGCTGAGCAGCACACGGGATAGTCGGTCTGCAGGAAGCCTTCCGACACGCGTTTCAGACTTTGCTTGATGGTCTGAACTGCCCGTTCTGCCTGGCCGTTGGATACGGGCTTGAACGGGGCAGATATGACGTGCTTGATCCCATGGCGGGTCATGAATTCCTTGAATTCAGCACTGATGAAACAAGGCCCATTGTCGCTGATGAGGACATCAGGCAAGCCGTGCATGGCAAACGTGGTTCATAGGCTTTCAATAGTGGCCGTGGACATGCTTACAGACATTATTGCACATTCAATCCATTTTGAGTAAGCGTCCACGACAACCAAAAACATTTTGACTAGAACTAGGCCCGCATAGTCCACATGGCTCCTCAGCCACGGTTTGGAGGGCCACGACCACAAACTTAGTGGTGCCTCTCTGGGTGCATTGCTCAGTTGAGATTAAGTGTTGCACTGGCACACGCATGACTCTAAATCTGAGTCAATGCCGGGCCATCACACATGGGATCTGGCTATGGCTTTCATCGTTACAATACCTGGGTGGGTGCTGTGCAGTTCACATATGAACGTATCTCTGCCCTTCTTGGGCAAGACCACGTGATTGCTCCACAACAGACGGTCCGCCTGCAGGGACATTTCGTCTTTGCGCCTGTGGAACGGCTTAATCGCCTCCTTCATCTCCGCTGGGATGCTGGACCAGCTCCCATGGAGGACACAGTTTTTTACCAAGTACAGTAAAAGATCCTGGCTGGTCCAGGTCCTGATCTGGCGGGCCGTAACGGGGGACTTTTCGTTTTCGAATGCATCCATTACCATGAGCAAGTCCGCTGGCTGTGCCATTTCCACCCCGGTGGTGGGCAATGGTAGTCGACTGAGAGCATCTGCGCAGTTCTCTGTGCCAGGTCTGTGGCGGATTACATAGTTGTATGCCGACAGCGTGAGTGCCCATCTTTGGATGCGGGCAGAGGCATTGGTGTTAATCCCTTTGCTCTCAGAGAACAGCGATATGAGTGGCTTGTGGTCAGTTTCAAGCTCAAACTTGAGGCCAAATAAGTACTGATGCATTTTCTTTACCCTGTAAACGCACGCCAGAGCCTCTTTTTCAATCATACTGTAGGCCCTTTCGACCTTGGACAAACTCCTGGACGCATAAGCGACCGGTTGCAGAATCCCCGATTCGCTAGCCTGTTGTAACACACATCCGACCCCGTATGACAAAGCATCGCAAGCTAAAACTAATCTTTTACAAGGGTCATACAGGACAAGCAGTTTGCTTGAACACAACAGATTTCTGGCTTTCTTAAAGGCAGCCTCTTGTGAATTCCCCCATACCCAGTCCTCTCCCTCGCATGTAGGGGTTCTAACAGGGTACTTATCCCAGGTAGGAAATTACCAAGATAGTTAAGGAGTCCCAGGAATGACCGCAGCTCCGTCACGTTCTGTGGTCTTGGCGCGTTCTTGATGGCCTCCGTCTTGGCATCGGGGGGTCTGATGACGTCTGCTGCGATTCTTCTTCCCAAGAACTCGACCTCATGTGCCAGGAAAACACACTTCGAGCATTTCAACCTGAGCCCCACGCGATCTAACCAACTGAGAACCTCTTCCAGATTCTTCAAGTGCTCAATGGTGTCCCGACCTGTAACCAGTATGTCGTCCTGGAAAACCACGGTGCGAGGAACCGACATTAGCAGGCTCTCCATGTTCCGTTGGAAAATTGCCGCGGCCGACCAAATCCCAAATGGGCATCTGTTATAGATAAACAGACCTTTGTGCGTGTTGATGCAGGTTGTTATATATGTAAACCTGTAAATATCTTGTGTAGCCACGAGAGGGCTCATCGCCTGAAAGCCCAAGGGATCCCACAATCCCTTGGGAGCACCTGTTCTTAAGGAGGCCTCACAGGCTGGAAAGGCACTCTGGAGACCTGTAATAAAAGACTACGGTCACACTTTACTTTGAGCTCACAGTATCTAGTCAGACTCTTTATTCATATACAACAATTGGCGACGGGATACAAATGATGAACCCAACGATGCAGAGAACAGTGGGCATCCTGGAGAAATTTTCGGAGGGAGATGATTGGGAAACCTTCATGGAGTGACTCAACCAATACTTCGTGGCCAATGAGCTGGAAGGAGAAGCGAACGCTGCCAAACAAAGGACGATTCTCCTCATCGCTTGCGGGGCACCAACGTATGGCCTCATGAAAAATCTGCTTGCTCCAGGAAAACCCACAGAGAAATCATACGATGATTTGTGCACACTGGTCCGGGAGCATTTGAACCCGAAGGAAAGCGTTCTGATGGCGAGGTACCGGTTCTACACCTACAAAAGCTCTGAAGGCCAGGAAGTGGCGAGCTATGTCGCCGAGCTATGATGCCTTATAAGACATTGCGAATTTGAAGGAAATTTGGAGCACATGCTCAGGGACTTCTCTGTACTTGGCATTGGCCATGAAATGATACTTCGCAAACTTTTGACTGTAGAGACCCCAACCTTGAGTAAAGTCATAGCGATAGCCCAGGCGTTCATTGCCACCAGTGACAATACCAATCAAATCTCTCAGCACATGAGTGCTGCTACAAGTACTGTGAACAAAGTGATGTTGTTTTCAAATCGCAACGTACAGGGCAGGCCTCACATGCCTGCAGCTGCACACCTGCAGATGTCTCAGAGTCCACCATCAAGGGTGATGAATGCAAGGCCATTAACACCTTGTTGGCGCTGCAGGGGTGATCATCATTTCCATTCATGCCGCTTCAAAGGGTACGTTTGCAATGGTTGTGGAACAATGGGACACCTCCAATGTATGTGCAGGCAAGCTGCAAAACCTGCTAATTCTGCAAACCACCATGTTGCAGAGGAGGACAGATCCACGGTGGATCACGACGAACCAGAGCCTCAGACCAAGGAGGCAGAGGTATATGGGGTGCACACATTTACCACAAAGTTTCCACAAATATTGATGGTTGAATTAAATGGACTCACAGTGTCAATGGAGGGGGACACGGGAGCAAGCCAGTCCATTATGAGCAAAACGACTTCCGATAAATTGTGGTGCAACAAGGCCTCAAGGCCAGTCCTGACTCCTATTCGCACTAAACTGAGAACTTACACAAAGGAACAGATTCCCGTAAGTGGCAGTGCTACTGTAAAGGTCTCCTACGGTGGAGTGGTGCACAAGCTACCACTCTGGGTGGTACCAGGCGATGGTCCCACACTGCTCGGCAGGAGCTGGCTGGGAAAGATACGCTGGAACTGGGACGACATTCGATTGCTCTCGTCCATTGATGACAATTCGTATGCCCAGGTCTTAAACAAGTTCCCCTCGCTGTTCGAACTAGGCATCGGGAAGTTCCAAGGAGCAAAAGTGCAGATCCACCTAATTCTGGGGGCGTGACCCATCCATCACAAGGCGAGAGCAGCACCGCACATGATGAGAGAAGATGGAAATCGAGCTCGACCGGCTGCAACAAGAGGGCATCATTTCGCCGATTGAATTCAACGAGTGGGCCAGTCCGATTGTTCCAGTCCTCAAGGGAGATGGCCCCATCAGAATCTGTGGTGATTACAAAGTAACTATCAATCGTTTCTCCCTGCAGGATCAATACCCACTACCAAAAGCAGATGACCTTTTTGCAACGCTGGCGTGAGGAAAGACGTTTACGAAGCTGGACTTGACCACGGCCTACATGATGCAGGAGCTGGAAGAATCATCAAAGGGCCTCATCTGCATCAATACGCACAAAGGTCTCTTCATTTACAACAGATGCCCATTTGGGATTCGATCAGTCGCGGCGATAAAATTTCAGAGAAACATGGAAAGCTTACTGAAGTTGGTCCCGCGCATGGTGGTCTTCCAGGACAACATCTTGGTTACAGGTCGGGACACAGTCGAGCATCTGCAGAACCTGGAGGAGGTTCTTAGTCTACTCAACCGCGTGGGGCTCAGGTTAAAACACTTGAAGTGCATTTTCCTGGTGCCTGAAGTGGAGTTCCTGAAGAGAAGAATCGCGGCGGACGGCATCGGGCCCACCGATTCGAAGACGGAGACAATCGAGAACGCGCCAAGGCCACAGAACGTGACGGAGCTGCGGTCGTTTCAAGGACTCCTGAACTACTTTGGTAACTTCTTACCGGGTCTCACCACACTGCAAGAACTACTGCACATCTTACTGCATAAAGGAGATGAGTGGGTATGGGGTAAAAGCCAAGAAAATGCCTTTGTAAAAGCTAGAAAATTGTTATGCTCAAACAAATTGCTTGTGTTGTATGATCCATGTAAACGTTTGGTACTAGCATGTAATGCGTCGTCATACGGGGTCGGGTGTGTATTGCAACAAGCTAATGAATCTGGGAAATTGCAACTGGTTGCTTATGCATCCAGAAGTCTGTCTAAGGCTGAGAGAGCCTACAGCATGATTGAAAAAGAAATATTAGCATGTGTTTATGGAGTAAAGAAAATGTATCGATATCTGTTTGGGTTCAAATTTGAATTGGAAACTGACCATAAGCCACTGATTTCCCTCTTTTCCAAAAGTAAGGGGATAAATACGAATGCATCGGCCCGCATCTAGAGATGGGCGCTCATGTTGTCCACATACAACTATGCCATCCGCCACAGACCAGGCACAGAAAGTTGTGCCGATGCTCTCAGTAGGCTGCCATTGCCCACCACGGGAGTGGAAATGGCACAGCCCGCAGATTTATTCATGGTCATGGAAGCATTCTAGAGTGAACAATAACCCGTCATAGCCCGACAGATTAGAATCTGGTAAGGAGTCAGGACCCCTTACTGTCCCGAGTAAAAAATTGTGTGATTTACGGGAGCTGGTCCAGTGTCCCATTGGAAATGCAGGAAGAGATAAAGCCGTACCAGCGGCGCAAAGATGAAATGTCTATACAGGCAGACTGCCTTCTGTGGGGTAATTGGGTAGTGGTCCCTAAGAATGGCAGGGACACTTTCTTCAGCGATCTCCACAGTACTCACCCAGGCATTGTAATGATGAAAGCGATAGCCAGATCCCACGTGTGGTGGTCCGGTATCGATGCGGACTTAGAAACCTGCGTGCACATATGTAACACATGCTCGCAGTTAAGCAATGCACCCAGGGAGGAGCCACTAAGGTTATGGCCCTGGCCCTCCAAATCGTGGTCCAGCGTCCATGTCAACTATGCAGGACCGATTTTGGGTATAATGTTCCTAGTGGTTGTAGTTGCATACTCCAAATGGATTGAATGTGAGATAATGTCGGCAAGCATGTCCCCTGCCACCACTTAAAGCCTGCGGGCCATGTTTGCATGCACGGCCTGCCTGATGTCCTTGTGAGCGACAACGGGCCGTGTTTCACCAGTGCCGAGTTCAAAGAGTTCATGACCCGTAATGGGATCAAACATGTTACATCTGCCCCGTTTAAACCAGCATCCAATGGTCAGGCAGAGAGAGCAGTGCAAACCATCAAGCAGAGTTTGAAGAAGGTAACTGAAGGCTCACTGCAGACTCGCCTATCCCGAGTCCTGCTTAGTTACCGCACAAGACCCCACTCATTCACTGGGATTCCACCCGCTGAACTGCTTATGAAAAGGGCACTTAAGACAAGGCTCTCGTTAGTCCACCGTGATCTATATGAAGAGGTAGAGAGCAGGCGGCTTCAACAAAGTGCATATCATGATAACGCAAATGTGTCACGTGAAATTGAAATCAATGATCCCCTATTTGTGTTGAACTATGGACAAGGTCCCAAGTGGCTTCCTGGCACTGTTGTGGCCAAAGAGGGGAGTAGGGTGTTTCAGGACAAACTTTCAAATAGACTCATCTACTGGAAACACTTGAACCAAACCAAACTCAGATTCACGGACTATCCAACCCACACTGGACACTGCCTTCATTGACCCCCCAACATACACACTAGTGGCAACCGACACCGCGGTTGACCACGAAACAGAACCGATCACCCGCAGCAGCCCAGCAGGACTCACCACACCAGGCAGCCCAGCAAGGCCAGCTGCACAGCAGCTCCGCGAGGGCCCAACAAACGATTCACCAAAAGCAGCATTTGCACCGAAACGATCAACCAGGGAAAGAAAGGCCCCAGATCGGCTCAACTTGTAAATAGTTACACTATTGACTTTGGGGTGGGGGGGGTGAAGTGTTGTTATATATGTAAACCTGTAAATACCTTGTGTAGCCACCAGAAGGCTCAACTGCTGGAGTCCCAAGGGATTCCACAATCCCTTGGGAGCAACTGTACTTAATGAGGTCTCACAGACTGGAGAGGCACTCTGGAGACCTGCAATAAAAGACTAAGGTCACACTTTACTTTGAGCTCACAGTATCTAGTCAGACTCTTTTTTCATACACAACACAGGTGAGGCCTTTCAAAGACTCCTCCAGCTCCTGTGTCATGCAGTTCGAGGTCAGGTCCAGTTTGGTGAATGTCTTCCCTCCAGCCAAGGTAGCAAATAGGTCGTCTGCTTTGGGTAGTGGGTACTGGTTCTGCAGTGAAAAACGGTTAATCGTTACTTTATAGTCCCCATAAATTCTGAATGTGCCATCCTCTTTAAGTTGTTTAATGTAAGGCCTATGCTTTCGTATGCCTCGGTGAAGATGTTGATGATGACTTGGAGTTCAGCCTCTGCGCGCAAACACAAACATCATCTGCTTACTGCATTGCGACGACAGAGGATAGGACGGTCTTGGATCTGGCCTGGAGGCGACGAAGGTTCAACAGGTTCCCACTGGTTCTATAGCTTAGTTCCACTCCAGTGGGGAGCTTGTTGAACGTGAGGTGGAGCATTACAGCGAGGAAGATCGAGAAGAGGGTTGGCGCGATGACGTAGCCCTGCTTGACTCCGGTCTGGACGTTGATTGGGTCTGTGGTGGATCTGTTGGTCAAGATCACGGTCTGCATGTCGTCATGGAGCAGACGGAGGATGGCGCCATCTCAGCAAAACCCCAGCCCTGCACGAGGTAGAAAAGGCCATCCATCAGCTCAAGAATAACAAGGCATCAGGAGTGGATGTAATCCCCGCTGAAGCACTAAAGTATGGCGCAGAGGCACTATTGGCAAGAATGCATGACCTCATTTCTCTCATCTGGAAGGAGGAGAGCATGCCAGAAGATCTCAGAGATGCAGTAATTGTGATCAACTTTAAAAAAGGGGACAAGTCCAACTACAGCAACTACAGAGGAATCTCCCTGTTTTCAGCCACTGGGAAAGTCGTCGCTAGAGTCCTCCTCAACCGTCTTCTCCCTGTGGCTGAGGAGCTCCTCCCAGAGTCACAGTGCGGATTCCGTCCACTAGGGGGTACAACGGACATGATCTTTATGGCACGGCAACTGCAAGAGAAATGTAGGGAATAGCAGTAACCCTTGTACATGGCCTTCTTTGACCTTACAAAGGCCTTTGACACTGTTAACCATGAGGGACTATGGAGCGTCCTCCTCCGTTTTGGCTGCCCCCAAAAGTTTGTCGCCATCCTCCACTTGCTCCATGACGACATGCAGGCCGTGATCCTGACCAAGCAACTGTTCATCATCATCATCATCATAGGTAGTCCCTCAGAAATGAGGAAGACTTGCTTCCACTCTTAATATGAGTGTGGCTGTACAGTTCAATATGAGAACCATAATCTCTGTCACAGATGGGACAGATAGTCATTGAGGGAAGGAGTGGGTGGGGTAGTTTGCCGCACGCTCTTTCCGCTGCCTGTGCTTGATTTCTGCATGCTCTCGATGACGATACTCGAGGAGCTCAGTGACCTCCCGGATGCACGTCCTCCACTTAGGGCGGTCTTTGGCCAGGAACTCCCAAGTGTCAATGGGGATGTTGCACTTTATCAGGGAGGCTTTGAGGATGTCCTTGTAATGTTTCCGCTGCCCACCTTTGGTTCAATTGCCGTGAAGGAGTTCCGAGTAGAGCACTTGCTTTGGGGGTCTCGTGTCTGGCATGCGAACTATGTGGCCTGCCCAGCGGAGCTGGTCAAGTGTGGTCAGTGCTTCAATGCTGGGGATGTTGGCCTGGTCGAGGACGCTAATGTTGGTGCATCTGTTCTCCCAGGGATTTGTACGATCTTGTGGAGACATCATTGGTAGTATTTCTCCAGCGACTTGAGGTGTCTATTGTACATGGTCCATGCCTCTGAGCCATACAGGAGGGAGGGTATTACTACAGCCCTGTAGACCATGAGCTTGGTGGCAGTTTTGAGGGCCTCATCTTCAAACACTCTTTTTTCCTCAGACAGCCGAAGGCTGCACTGGCGCACTGGAGGCGGTGTAAGGTTCTGCAAAACCAACCACGGAGACATGTGGCAGGGAGAATGGGAAGATGCCATGTTTAAAATGACCAACTGCAGCCAACAGCCTGTAAAACCGCGGAGGATGATGGGACTCTGGCTACCCTGTACAGTAACAGTGTTGCAGGGGCATGGAACTGGACGGGGGATGAGCCAGCTACCGTAAGGGGGAAGAGTGTACATTCGGTTCTTCCAGGAAAATGGATACAAGGCAACTTTATATTTTAAAAGGACATTTCTCCAGCTTTTCGTGTAAAACCCTCATAGAAGAGGCAACATGCCCAGGCAAAATCTCCCCAGTAATACACAAGGCAACACAAAGGGTATCAGTTTGAATAATTAAACAAAGGCCCTCAGGTCTGATGCAATCACTTTGGCCAGCCCAGACAGAGTGGCACCTCTGTCGAGATAGTGAACAATCATCTTCATTCACCCCATCAGCGAGTGACAGGATACAGGAGTTGTGGCTAATCTCCCATTCCGGACAGATCGATTCACATCGAACTGCCATTCACACCCCATGTTATTCAAGGAAGACCCAAGACAATGGCATGCAGTTTTGGCGCGAAGATGAACGGACTATAAGAAAAGCTGCAAAAACACACAAAGGGGTTGGAGGGGTTGGAGGTTGGGAGTTGGAGGTTGGAGGTTGGGAGTCAGCTTTTTGCACTGAGTTGTAGAGTTGAGTTAAGAAGGTGGGAGTCAGTTTTCGTTGTGGTTAAGTTGAGTTAAAGGGGAGTTGAGTCAGCTCTTCACAGGGCCCTCGCTCTGGGGAAGGTGTGCTTAACTCCAGCAGCTTTTTGCTTAGGAGCCAACCGAGAGGCAAATAGAAGAAACCGACGCAACATCGAGGAGGAAAACCGAACCGACCAACAATGTAAAACCCACCCCAGAGGGACCCTGAGCTGGAATAAGTGCCCCCAGAACCTCGGAGTTGATAGGATTGTGAGTATAGTCCAAAGCCCCTCACAGACTCAATTTAGGATAGAAATTGGTAAGAAGGGTGGAAGTGGGAGATGGAGTTGTGTGTGGGTGAAATGTTTCAACCTCTTATCTTCTCTTTCCCTGTTGCGAGAATTTTTCGTGTTGTTGAGTGAGATTGTGCCATTACTGCTATTTACGACCTCTTCCTATGCCCTCTATCTTTGTGTTTACTATTCTAAATAAACAACATTAGCCATTTTGCACTCTTACCCAATGTGCCTGGTGCCTCATTACTCACCCATCCTCATAAATCGCACGTACAGAACCTCAGGGGAATGTGGATTCGAACACACACCCCACGCTTCCCTTACAGTGGTGTTGGATCTCGTCGTCAATGCATGCTCTTGTTGATAAGAGGCTCCCGAGATAAGGGAAATGGTCCACATTGTCCAGGGCCACACCATGGATCTTGATGACTGGGGGGCAGTGCTGTGCGGCGAGGGCAGGCTGGTGGAGGACCTTTGTCTTATTGATGTTTAGCGGAAGGCCCATGCTTTCGTACGCCTCAGTAAATACGTCGACTATGTCCTGGAGTTCAGCCTCTGTGTGTGCGCAGGCATTGTCCAGGTGCTGTAGCTCGACGACAGAGATTGGGGTGGTCTTGGACCTGGCCTGGAGACGGCAAAGGTTGAACAAGTTCCCACTGGTTTTGTAGTTTAGTTCCACTCCAGCCGGGAGCTTGTCGGCTGTGAGGTGGAGCATGGCAACGAGGAAAATTAAGAAGAGGGTTGGGGCAATGACGCAGCCCTGCTTAACCCCAGTCCAGTCGTGGATTGAGTCTGTGATGGATCCGTTGGTAAGGATCACAGCTTGCATGTCGTCGTGGAGTAGGCGGAGGATGGTGACGTACTTTTGGGGGCATCCGAAACGGAGGACCCTCGCGGTTGACAGTGTCAAAGACTTCTGTAAGTTCGAAGAAAGCCATGTATAAGGGCTGACGCTGTTCCCTGTATTTTTCCTGCAGCTGTTGCGCTGCAAAAATCATGTCCGTTGTGCCTGTAGGGGACGAAATCCTCACAGCGACTCCGGGAGGAGCTCCTTGGCCACAGCGAGAAGACGGTTGAGGAGGACTCTAGCGACGACTTTCCCAGTGGCTGATAGCAGGGAGATTCCCCTGTAGTTGCCGCAGTCGGACTTGTCCCCTTTTTTAAAGATGGTCACGATCACTGCATCTCTGAGATCTCCCGGCATGCTCTCCTCCCTCCAGATGAGAGAGATGAGGTCATGTATTCGCGCCAACAGTGCCTCTCCGCCATACTTCAGTGCCTCAGCAGGGATTCCAACTGCTCCCATAGCCTTGTTGTTCTTAAGCAGTCTTATGGCTTTTTCTACCTCGTGCAATGTTGGTGTTTTACTGAGGTGGTGGCAGGTAGCATACTGCGGGATGGAGTTGAGAACATTCGAGTCACAGGCAGAGTCTCGATTGAGGAGATCTTCGAAGTACTCCTTCCAGCGGGCCCTGACTGCCTCGGTGTCCTTGATGAGTGTTGCTCCATTCTCGGCCAGCAGCGGGGTGGGGCCTTGGGTGTTTGGACCGTAGGTGGTCTTGACTGCGATGCAGAATCCTCGCACATCATGGCTGTCGGCCAGCTGCTGTACCTCTTGTGCTTTCTCCATCCACCACCTGTTCTTTAGATCCCGGGCTTTTTGTTGAACCTCGGCCTTGAGTCGTCTGTAATGCTGCTTTGCTGCTCCCGAGTTGGGTTGTTGTTTACGGCTCAGAAATG
Source organism: Pristiophorus japonicus (assembly GCF_044704955.1). Taxonomy (NCBI): domain Eukaryota; kingdom Metazoa; phylum Chordata; class Chondrichthyes; family Pristiophoridae; genus Pristiophorus; species Pristiophorus japonicus. Next base: position 406,906,728 of record NC_091977.1, read on the forward strand.
CCCTGTGCTTGTGATCTATTAGCCCTTGAATCTCTTGATCATTCTCATCAAACCACTTCTGGTGTTTCCTGGTTGAGTGACCGAGCGTCTCTTTGCAGGCACTGGTTATGGAAGCCTGAAGGGCAGACCAAGCGCTGTGGGCATTCTGTGTCTCGGGGTCATCAAGGCATGCCAGGTTAGTTGTGAGGCATTGACTCTATAGGGCTCTCTTAGCTGGGTCCTTAAGTGCCCGACATTTACTTTTTTGCGACACTGCTTCTGCTGCCCCCTTCGCTTTGGGGCTATATTGATGTCAATGATGGATCGGATTAGGCGGTGGTCCATCCAGCAGTCGTCATAGCACGGATGATGCGCACATCCTTGCAATCCCTGGCTCGGACGATGACACAGTCGAGCAGGTGCTAGTGTTTGGAACGAGGGTGTTGCCATGATGCCTTGTATTTGTCCCTCCGGCGGAACAAGGTGTTGGTGATGACAAGTTCATGCTCTAGACATTTTGTCAGGAGTAGGGTACCGCTGGAGTTAGCTTTCCCTACCCCCTCTCTGCCGATCACGCCTCCCCAGAGGTCTGTGTCCTTGCTGATCCTGATGTTGAAGTCACCGAGGAGGAGCAGTTTGTCGCTCGCGGGGACGCAGGTCAGGGATTTTTCGAGGTTGGGGTAAAAATCCTCTTTGGCCTCATCTGTTGCATCGAGTGTTGGGGAGTAAGCCCTGATGACTGTGGCGCATTGATTCAGGGATAGGGTGAGTCGAAGAGTCATGAGGCATTCGTTAACCCCGCAGGGGGAGTCTTTGAGGCGGTCGACCTGCTCGTTTTTGATGGCGAAGCTAACTCCGTGGAGGCAGCATTCTTCCTCTGGTTTCCCTTTCCAGAAGAAGGTGTAACCTCCACCTTGTTCCTTGAGCTGGCCTTCCCTTGCCTGCCGAGTCTCGCTTAGGGCGGCGATGTCGATATCAAAGCGTCTAAGTTCCTGGGCAACTATAGCGGTGCAGCGTTCCAGTCTGTCGCTCTTGGGGTTGTCCATGAGGGTCCTGACTTTCCAGGTCCCGAACTTCATGTTAGAGGAGTGGAAGATGCCTGTGCGTGAGTTATTTTACACACCGGCTACCATACAGGCTTAGCTGAGCAAGGTCTTGGTCCAGTGGCAAGGGGGTCCAAGATGACTGGAGACCAGGCACTGCTGTATGGGCCTAGTTGCCTATGATGAGATGTTGGCCTCAGGCTCGGCGCTAGGTAATGCCCTTGATGGAAGATGGTGCAAAGCTTGGTTGGGGGCAGGCATTGAGAGGGTCAGTGGCCCAATGGGGTTCAGAGTGGGAGGGCAGGGAGGGTCACAGCCATGGTACTCACCACGTGATGGAGGAGGAGAGGAGGCCAGGTCACCTGTGGGGAAGGAGAGGTCCAGTCGTTGCTGAAGGAGCGGGGGAGGACAGCCAACCCGTTCGCGGTTGAGGGGGAGGTCGCCTGTCTCTGCAGGAGGTCCAGTCGTCATCAATGTTATGTATTGTCCAGGTACATTAAATGTATAAGTACAATAGTATGCCACAGAGGGCGCTGTGGTGGGAGACCTGAAAGTACCTGCAAGACAGAGTATAAAAGGCTGCCCACCACACCTGAGAGGCACTTTGGAGTTACACAATAAAGGACTAAGGTCACAGCAGTTACTACAACACCAAACTGTGTGGAGTCAGTGATTTGAGTGCTACATACACCACATTGGCGACGAGGATGGGATTTGTTGGCACCCGCGAGCACCAGGGATAAGTCATATGAGGAGCTGATCGCACTCATTCATGACCAACTGAAACCGAAGGAGAGCATCCTCACGGCCTGGCACAAATTCTACCACCACTGCAGACCTGAGGGCCAGGATGTCACTAAATGTGCTGCGGACCTCAGGAGACTCGCGGCGCCGTGTGCTTTTGGCACACACCTTGATGACGCGTTGCGAGACGTTTTTGTTATGGGGATTGGCCATGAGGGTCTCCTTCACAAGCTGCTACCCACTGAACCCACAGTCACCCTGAAGCAAGCCATCACCATCAGCAGGGCATTTATGACCTCGACGTGCAGCACCAAGCAGATGATCCAAACAGGCTTGAACCTGGCTGGCACTGTCCACAGGATAGTGCCTGCCATGGACAAAACTGCAGAACGTGGCTCTGCCCAGGGCAGTGAGCACGGACCTCGGGGTCTTGGAACTCAGAGCCTGCTGAGGGGGTTTAATCGAGTAGCACCAAGCTGGCGCAATGGAGGAAGCCATGGGGCTCACCCGTGCAGGTTTGCGGAGTATACGTGCAATACCTGCCACACGAAAGGCCACCTTCAGCGTATGTGTAAAAGAAACCTGACACACCGTCTGGCTGAGGAGATGGTAGAGGATCCACCATCCAGCGAGGAGCAGGCAGAAGATGAGGCGTTGTTTGGACTGTATACGTGTACCGACGATTCGGCCCCAGTGATTATGGAAGTCAAGATCAACAGAGTCCCAGTGAGTATGAAAGTGGACACTGGATCGGGTCCGTCGTTGATGAGTCAGAGAACTTTTGAGAAACTAAGGGTCAACCCAGCTGCACGACCCAAGCTGGTCCCGATCACGGTGAAGCTGCGCACCTACACCAGGGAATTGATACTTCTTCCTTGGCGGAGTGGATGTGCAGGTATCTCACGGGGGCGAGACGCACGGTTTACCTTTCTGGGTCATTGCAGGCGATGGGCCAACACTTCTCGGCAGGAGGTGGATGGGGAAGGTCTGTGGGAGCTGGGAAGACTTCATTCCTCCACAGACTGCTGTTCCACGGGTTCCCAAAGAGCAGCGCCAACCGAGCTGGAGGAGAAAGAAGCCGTTCATCGGCAGTCTAAATCCCCACACAGACGACAGCAGCCCAGAACTCCTGACCTCAAGCAATCCTGCAGCCTCAGCCTCCACAGACGAGCAGACCCTGGAAGAGCAGGCGTTAATCGGGAAATTCATCGACGGACGACAAATCGGGGGGGCCTACGCGGAGAGAAAGTCGGGCGACGGTCGCGGCTACGGTGGAGGCCGGGACGCTGGCGGCCGGAATGGCAGGAGAGGAGGCTACAGCGACGGCGGAGGCTACAGCGGTGGCAGGTATGACCTGGGAGAACACGACAGTTACTCGGGTCGGCACAAGAGCCAGAGCGGCGGATTAGGCAGCAGTTACGGCAGTTACGGAGGCCACAGGGACTATGACTGATCGAATCCACAGAACCATTTCTGCCACGATTCAAGATTCAATCGTTCTTGCCCGTTTTTCTTCTTTCTTCCTTCTTTACCCCTTCTAGTTCTTCCTAAAACGCCATGCCAGCGAGCTCAAGAGCAGCAGAGTTCAGCAGAACAAAGGCAAGCAGAGAAACTAAAATGGCGGCACCCAGTGGAAGCCTCGTGAGAACCACAAGATGGCGTCTTAAAAGGAAAATGCACCGGGGAGTCTTAAAAGGGCTTTACACCATTGGCAGTCCCCACAAAGAGACTTTGTAAGGCAAGAGCGAGTCTAATTGAGTAATGTGATTTGTATGATGACATGATTGAGGATAGGAATTAATATTTTGATGCTATATGGGTACTGTGTTTAAAATGATGGATATGAATGATTTATAAAAAGAGTTAATACCACGAGGTACAAGTAAAAGGGTTAAGGGGTCCGTGACTAACATGTCTAATGGACCAAGGCACTTTTTGATTTTACGTGATTCATGCAATGGTTCAGTGGCTGCAGATGAGCCACTAAGGCGACTACTGAGAACAGAGGCAACGCACTAGTTGCGATACCTTGTCTCAGCACAGCCCATTACCTCGGGCAAAAAGGGGCAGCATACCGCCACCGTACCTCACCCAGTGAGCTGGGATTAAATAACTGTTCAGTGTACCTGCAGCCTTTTGACATAACATCTGTACCATACAATATATGTACCATACAAATGTACTGTCCATGTATACCTGCTTTCTGTTGGAGGTTATACTCGTGACTTCATCACCCATGTAAGGACTGCAAATACCACATGCTTGCACCGGATCGCAAGCATAATCTCTACATGAGGGGGGGAGGGAAGTGGATGGTCATGGACTCACACTCACAAATCAACCAGGACGAACAAGGCCAAGGTTACTTGCAATGGCTCTTGGAACTGGGGGGGGCGGGGGGGAGTGAGATGTTATGTATTGTCCAGGTACATTAAATGTATAAGTACAATGGTGCGCCACAGAGGGCACTGTGGTGGGAGACCTGAAAGTACCTGCAAGACAGAGTATAAAAGGCTGCCCACCACACCTGAGAGGCACTCTGGAGTTACACAACAAAGGACTAAGGTCACAGCAGTTATATCAACACCAGACCGTGTGGAGTCAGTGATTTGAGTGTTAAATACACCACAGTCAAGGAGGCCCAGACTCCGTCGTGGAGGAGAGGCCCATCTGCCGCCATTGGAGGTATTGCGATCACCGCTAGGGGGCGGGGTGGTGGCCCGATAGCCAGGCCCAGCCGCCCAGTCGCCGCAGGAGGCCCAGCCGGGAGGTAAGCATGATTGCAATTATTATAAACTTACTGAAAGTGCCTTTATTCCCTACAATCCAAAATAGAGCCCTCAAAATTGCAATAAATATAGAAGCTGTTGGGAAACATCTCATCATTATATAAAACATTTTTACATTTAAATATTACACTTTGGTGGGAAGCTCTACAATGTGTGTGATTAAGAGGTGTTTTGACACATTAGGATTCAGTACCTAAATGCATTTACTTGAAGTTAACTGTGCGTTAGTTATGTGGTGCCTGCAGCTCTATTAACAGTCATGCTAATGTCATCAAAATGTCTTCTTTCCAAAAGAACTCAGCTAAAAATTCCCAAGAGTCTTGTACCTTCACAGAACATTTGTTTTTTTTTCCCTGCAGAGCAGCTTTCAGAGTGAAATCTTTTAACAGGTGAGAGCATAAACCATAATAACAGTCCCTGGTGTCTGCTGAGCTGGTGGTTTATGCTCTAATGACGTGCTTATTTCTGTTTCCAGGGTTCAGTGGGTAAGCTAGAATATATAGTAAGATTAATTACGATCTTTCATACTACAAAACTGGTCACCATGAACATCAACATATGAAACAGTGAGACAGGTGAATTGGACAGAAAATCAGGCTGGCTCCATTACCAGTGTGTAATTCCCCCTTCCCAATGTTCCCCTATGCACTCCACCCAGGTGATAATTTACACCCGGGGTAAAGAGGAAAATGTGCCTGTACTTTTTAGTGCTTAGGAACATATGAATAGGAGTAGGACCTTCAACCCCTCAAACCTGTTCCATCATTTAATTAGAAGATGTCCTCAACTCCATTTATCCAACTTTGCTCCATATCCCTTGCTACAATGCCTAACAAGCATCTATCAATTTCAGTCTTGAAAATTTCAATTGACTCAGCACCCACAGTCTTTTGGTGAGAGTATATAGCCTATTGAATCCCTTCATCATTTTAAAGACTCTGGGCAAAAGCCTCAGAAAAGCACATCCTCTGGGACAGGTGCATTTGCTGCTCATCTTCTTCTTGAGTGGTGCCTGCTGATCACTGGAGAAATGCATACTACTAGCAATGCCAACATTACATATCACATAGACTTTGTGTCATGTATATAACACCACTGTATTACTGTACACACTTGACCTTAATGCACACCTTGACCACAAGAGGTGCACTTGTGGGAGACTGTCCCATACCTGGGCACCCAGGTATATAAAGGGCGGTCCCACGCAGGGTTAGGTTGTCTTTGTGCTGTAAATAAAGAGTTAAGGTCTGTGTGTGACCTGGTCCCCAGGATGTGTCTCGTGTGGTTTTATACTATTGAGTAAGGACTTTACAGTGGCGACGAGAAATGGGAATTCACGACCCACGAGAATGGCCACCGGTAGCACAGAAGAACAGTACTGTGTTAGGGAAGATTGGGACGATTTTGTTGAGAGGCTTCAGCAGAGTTTTATTACAAAGGAATGGCTGGGGGATGCGGCGGCTGACAAGCGCAGGGCTCATCTCTTGACTAGCTGTGGACCAAAGACTTGCGCACTCATGAAGGACTTACTGGCACCCGAAAAGCCAACGGATAAAACCTTTCAGGAGCTCAGCAAGTTAATCAGTGAGCACCTCAAACCAGCGAGCAGTGTACACATGGCCCGACATAGATTCTACACCCACAGACGTCGTGAAGGACAGAGCATACTGGACTTTGTAGCGGACCTTCGGCGTTTGGCCAGCCTCTGTAAGTTCACAAACGCCTGTAGGAGGGAGATGCTAAGGGACTTCTTTATCGAGGGCATCGGTCATGTGGGAATTTTCCGTAAATTAATTGAGACCAAGGATTTGACCTTGGAATAGGCGGCGTTGATGGCTCAAACTTTCATGGTGGGGGAGGAAGAGATGAAAACGATATACGCGCGCAATTCTGCCCCCAATACGGCGATGGATCAGGGAGTCAATGTTATTAATATGACTCTGTGCCCTGCAGGCAGGCAGGGGCAGTCCGACACCTCCCAGGCAGCCATAGACCGCAGAGTAGGTTTTCCACAGAGACAATGGCAGGCTGAATGGACATTTACGCCATCACAGTGGACAATGCAGCCCGGGATGGGGCCATTGACACCCACTAATAGGGTACTAATAGGTTAATAGCCCATTAAAAGGGACATTCAGCACAGAATGTCTGGCCATAGTCCTTTTATTCTCAACAATGGAAACTTTAACTCATGCTGGAGGTGTGGGGGTAAACACTCAGCCAGATCTTGCCGATTCCAACAGTTTGTCTGCAGGAACTGCAATCTCAGTGGCCACTTAGCTCGAATGTGCAGGAAGCCTGCAACCAGACTAATATATGAGGCGGATGAACCAGAAGAGGGTTCTTTGAGGCAGGATGACTTTTGGGGCAAATCGATGGACGCCGAGGTTCAGCGGGTCCATGTGGCGAATATTCACAGTGCATACACCAGAACGCCACCAATGTAGATGAGGGTTTTACTAAACGGCATTCCAGTATGCATGGAGCTGGACACGGAGGCTAGCCAGTCACTCATGGGCGTTCGGCAATTCGAGAAACTATAGCCCATCAAAGCCAGTAGACCCAAACTAGAACGCATTGAGACACAATTATGGACATACACTAAAGAGATTATTCCGGTGCTAGGCAGTGCAATGTTGGCTGTCACACACAATGGACTAGTGAATTGGCTGCCGCTCTGGATTGTCCCAGGCGATGGTCCCGCACTGTTGGGGAGGAGCTGGTTCGCCGAGATGAACTGGAAATGAGGGAATGTTCACGCAATGTCGTCTGTTGAGCGAAGTTCATGCTCACAAGTCCTACAACAATTCGATTCACTATTTCAACCTGGCGTCGGGACTTTCAAAGGCACTAAGGTAGCGATACACATCGAACGCCAGGCGGGTGCACCCCGAACGCCAGGCAGGTGCACCACAAAACCAGAGCGGTGCCGTATGTGATGCGTGAAAAAATCGAGAGCGTGTTGGACCGGCTGTTGAGAGAGGGCATCATCTTGCCCGTTTAATTCAGCGACTGGGCGAGTTCCATCGTTCCCATCCTAAAAGCGGATAGTTCTGTTAAGATCTGTGGCGACTACAAGACCACCATCAATCGGGTGTCCCTACAAGATCAATACCTCCTCCCGAGAGCGGGGATCTTTTTGCCATGCTGGCAGGCGGCAAGCTGTTCACCAAGGTGGACCTCACTTCAGCCTACATGACTCAGGAACTGGCCGCCGAATCTAAACTACTGACCACCATCACCACACACAAGGGACTGTTCGTTTATAACAGGTGCCCATTTGGCATTCGATCAGCGGCCGCAATTTTTCAAAGAAACATGGAAAACCTGCTTAAATCCATTCCTGGAATGATCGTATTTCAGGACGACATCCTCATCACGGGTCGAGTCACCGAGGAACACCTCCACAACCTGGAGGAGGTGCTACGCCGACTGGACCGGGTAGGCCTGCGACTCAAGAAGTCTAAATGTGTGATTTTAGCTCCCGAGGTTGAGTTTCTGGGCAGGAGGGTTGCTGCAGATGGGATTCGGCCCACTGAATCCAAAACAGAGGCGATTCGACAAGCACCCAGGCCCTGCAACACATCGGAGTTGCGCTCATTCCTGGGACTGTTCAACTATTTCGGGAACTTTCTGCCGAACTTGAGTACATTGCTGGAGCTGCTACATGTGCTCCTGCGAAAGGGGTGCGATTGGTTTTGGGGGACTGTCAGGAACGGGCTTTCGATCAGGCGCAGAACTTACTTTGTTCTAACAAATTGTTGACCCTGTACGACTCCTGTAAAAAATTGGTTCTGACATGTGATGCATCGTCCTATGGGGCTGGGTGCGTGTTGCTGCAGGGCAATGTTGAGTGTCAACTACAACCTGCGGCTTATGCCTCCAGGTCACTCTCTCAAGCAGAACGGGGTTATGGCATGGTTGAGAAAGAAGCGCTTGCATGTGTCTATGGTGTAAAAAAAAATGCATCAGTACCTCTTTGGTAGGAAATTTGAATTAGAGACAGACCACAAGCCATTAACGTCCCTGTTGTCAGACAGCAAGGCTGTCAACGCCAATGCATCAGCTCGCATATAGCGATGGGCCCTCACACTGGCTGCTTATGACTACACAATTTGGCACCGGCCCGGCACCGAAAATTGCACAGACGTGCTCAGCAGGCTTCCGCCGGCCACCACTGAGGGGGCAGCAGAGCAAAGCGCTGAGATGGTCATGGCTGTCGATTCCTTCGACAGCACAGGGTCCCATATCACAGCCCGCCAGCTCAAAATCTAGACAAACAGAAATCCCCTCCTATCCCTGATTAAGAAATGTGTTCTGTCTGGGGATTGGGCACCCGCACAAGGAACATGCCCTGAGGAGGTCAGACCCTTCCACAGATGGATGGATGAGCTCTCCATCCAGGCCGACTGCCTACTATGGGGCAGCCGGATAGTTATGCCCCAGAAGGGGAGGGAGGTATTCATCAGGGAACTCCACAGCGAGCACCCAGGCATCGTGCTGATGAAGGCCATTGCCCGGTCTCACGTTTGGTGACCTGGGATTGATTCAGACCTGCAACACTGTGTTCGCAGGTGCACGACGTGTGCCCAGCTGGGTAATGCCCCCAGGGAGGCCCCGCTCAGCCCGTGGCCCTGGCCCACCAGGCCATGGTCACGCATTCATGTAGACTACCCGGGCCCGTTCATGGGAAAGATGTTTCTCTTCGTGGTGGACAGGTACTCGAAATGGATCGACTGCATTATTTTGAATTCATGCACGACATCCACCACCATGGAAAGCCTACGTGCGATCTTCGCAATCCGTGGCTTGCCGGACATCCTGATTAGTGATACTGGCCCATGTTTCACAAGCTACGAATTCCGGGAGCTCCTGTAGGGTAATGGCATTAACTACGTCAGGACAGCGCTGTTCAAGCCGGCCTCCAATGGCCAGGTAGAATGTGCGGTCCAAATCATTAAGCAAGGTATGCTCAAGATCCAAGGACCCTCCCTACAATGCCGCCTATCGCGCCTCCTGCTGGCCTATAGATCCCGACCGCACTCGCTCACGGGGGTCCCGCCCGCAGAGCTACTAATGAAATGGACACTCAAAACTCGGTTGTCCCTCATTCACCCAGTCCTGACCGACATTGTTGAGGGCAAGCGCCAGTCCCAAACCGAGTACCATGACTGCAATTCAAGGGGGAGATGTATAGAAATAAATGATCCCGTATTCGTTCTCAATCACGCCATAGGGTCCAAATGGCTTGAGGATACTGTAATTGACAAAGAGGGAAATAGGGTCATTGTGGTAAAACTCAACAATGGTCATATATGGCACAAGCATCTGGACCAAGTAAAAAAAAAGGTTCCGCACCGACACGGAGGAACCTGAAGAAGACCACGAGTTGGAACTCACACCACCACCAGTGAACGAGTAACAAGAGCAATCAGCAGAATGCACAGTCCCTGTGGTCAGCCCGGACAGGCCGGAATCACCACAGGTGACAGACACTCACGTTAGTGTCCAACAACCAGAGCCCCAACTGCGGCGCTCCACGAGGGCGCGCAGACCACCTGAAAGACTAAACCTATGATCCCAATAAGACTTTGGGGGGGAGGTGATGTCATGTTTGTAACACCACTGTATTACTGTACACACTTGACCTTGATCCACACCTTGACCACAAGAGGTGCACTTGTCGGAGACTGCCCCATACCTGGGCACCCAGGTATATAAAGGGAGGTCCCACGCAGGGTTAGGTTGTCTTTGTGCTGTAAATAAAGAGTTACGGTCTGTGTCTGACCTGGTCCCCAGGATGTGCCTCGTGTGGTTTTATACTATTGAGTAAGGACTTTACACTTTGAGGCCTAGAAATTGGAGTAGGCCAGAAACCTTCTGGTGCCACCACAGGCCGAAGTTAATGGCCACCCAAAATAATAGCACAGGCAGAACTGGTATTTTGGTGCTGCCTGCTAATTTAAATTAGCATAGTACAAAACCTGGAGTGCAACATTGGTTTTCCAGCAGTAGTCTCAGCAGGAGGCCAAATATAACTTGGCCGTAGCATCTTTGGTGCAAGAGCAGCGTTGTCTTAAAGCTAGTCTGCCATTTTAGAAAGCAGTGTCGGTCCCTTAAAGGAGAACTGCCGTCTAAAATGAAAAAAGATAAAAAGTATTTAAAAATAAAGCAGTCTTTATCTCTTAGGGCTCAACTGGTTTCTGAAAAAAATTAAACATTAAAAAGAATTCCCAAATAGAAGTGTTCAACTCTTAAAGCCGAACTGCCTTCCGCACCTAAAAAAAATAGTAAAAGTGCTTCAGCACTAACACAACAAGCCAGGGAAAGGGCATCCAGGGTCTCACACGCAGCACTCCAGCTTTGTGCAGGGGGTCAACACTGCAAGAGAGGTCCTCTACACACAGGGGCCAGGACACCCTCCAGAAAGAACAATGTGGGATTAGATCACTGAGGCCATCACTGCCAGCAGTGTCGCCGGTACCATCTGGTTCCAGTGCCCAAAGAAGTTTCATGACCTCAGACCAGTGGTCAAGGTCAGTGAATGCATCTTGAAAAGTTGTCTCCTAACAATTGCACCACTAGCCTCACACATTGCTCATTGCACGACTCCCCAACATCACTCACCTACCAACAATCTGTACCAATCACAAGGCACACCTTACATTCCTAGCTTCACCTTACCCCCTTGGAGGAGATGGTGCAGGCCATTCTTGGCAGGAGCATGATTGAGCCCTTGGCCAGCGGCGGGGCTGAAAGGATACAAGATGCTGGTATCCTCATATGTCATCCTCCTTCTCACATCCCACTTACCCCTCATCACACAATACCTTCTGATTTACAGGGTCCACACGGTGTAAGCATGCAGCTCTTGCTTTCCTGCCCTCCCTTCACCACAACTCTACTCTTGTGCCTTCTTTTTTTCAGACACCCAAGAAATCCAGCCTGTCCAGCCGCTGGTTGACCAAGAAGAGAGAGGAGAGAGAGAAGAAGAGTAAGGAAAAGAAAAAGGAGTAGGAGAAAAAAAAAACAACACCATCACTCAATTTGACACTCCCAGCCACCAGCTCCTCGAGGTCGTCTTGCAAGGCCATTTGCAGTGTCCTGCACAGAAAGTCAGCAGCCTTCCACCAGCCATGCTGCAGTAAGTGGGTAGCACTGCATTACATCACTGGGATAGGCAAAGGCACACACAAGGCAGTCATTAAGGGAATGCACAAGGATGATTAGTTGATTTCTTGATAACGTATTGGATGGATAGATGGATAAAGTTGGACTGGAAAGTTTGCTTTGTGGTGGCTTTTATTTCAGCATTGTGGCCAGAAAAGGGCTATCTGAGTTACGTCCTTCCTTCCGCTGCCTCCTCTTCTGCGTCTTCCTCTTCCCTCTACGAGCGATGGTGGTTAACTGAAATAAAAGCAGAAAATGCTGGAAATGCACAGCAGGTCAGGCAGCATCTCGACCTGGGACATGAACTCTGTTTCTCTCTCCACAGATATTGCCTAATCTGCTGAGTATTTCCAGCATTTTCTGTCTTCTCAGAGGCCTTCCTTTACCATCTGAAACCTTGCAAATGCCCAGCAGCACTCCCTGCTCTCACTTCGCACTTTAAAAACTTTTAACACCTATTGCACCAAGCCACTACTTCAATGAAATATAAAATATCCAGTCCGAAAGCTTAAATCCAAACTTACCTGAAAGATGTGTGTGTTCCTTTAAGAAGCACTGACAGCGTCTCTGAAGGCCTACTTCACGCTCGCATTTCTGAGAATGCTTAGGACCCGGCATTAAACACAGCGAGAATGCCGAAGTTTGCAGACGTGATGCCCAATCGGGGTTGCACACCAATTGATGTCATGCTCTGCTCATTTACATTTCAGGGGCCAGCATTGTCAACCGAAGGTGACCAGAAGCGAGGCAACCGTCATTTCTTTCAACAAACCAACGGTAATGGCCAGCGCACAGGTATCGAATTTCTAGGCCTGAATCTTTTAGTCTGGATTCTATCCCACCCACAGCACTGAGACTGCCTGGCTCAAATTTTCAATTATGTTCTATGTGACTGTCAATGTGGTTGAGGCACATTATTCCTTCTCATCTTTGTCATCATCTCTGTGACCTTCAATCATTTTATTGTATCCCAGCACCTCTCCTACATGGTCCACTTCTATACTTCGGCTATTTATTTCATGGTTCCATTCCTATTATTTTCTAACATTGTTGGCCTATCTACAATGGATTCTTCTACTATATCCACCCAATCACCTCTGGCATGCCCCAGAATTTAATTATTTTCCTTATCTGCCTGCTGCCTCTCAGCAACATTGTCTGTAAGGTCATATGTATGCTAACATCTGCGCCACTTCATTATTTTGTTGTTGGACTACCTAACTAACATTGATCATGGATGAACCAAAACTTTCTTCAGCTTAACACTGCCAAGACTGATGCCATCCTTTTAAGCACCTACCAGAAATGTATTTTCTAATTCTTTCTCTGGTTGCTCCCTCAGGCTGAACCCGATAATGTGGAACCTAAATTGGATAAGGCCTGAAAACGGTGCGCAATCTGCTTGCACCCGTTGAAAATAGTGCAGGCAGCAGGCGAAATTCAGGCTACCTGCTCATTAACATGATTGAAGTGTTGAACCCAGTGCTAAATGTGCAGCTGGTTGGCACAGCGCTCAAGAGGGGGCTCAATAGCGTGGCAAGTCTGCTCTGTATTTAAAAGTTGCCTGCTGAGTGAAAGACTGTCTGCTCTTCTTAAAGGGGAGGTGCTTTGTGAAAGAAGTACCTCATTCTGACTGGAGTGAAAGTTAGCAATGTCACAACAGGGCAGAGAAAGGGCACCTCAGTTCTTCGATGCAGCACTGATAGCCTTGGTGCAGGGGGTCTATAGGAGGAGACAGGTCCTCTAATCGCAGGAGGCCTTCCAGACACACTGTCGCAGTCAGTGCCATCAGTCTTTCCCCCAGGACCGGGATCCAATGCCAGAAGAAGTTTAATGACTTCACACGAATTGTCAAGGTGAGTGAATGCATCGTCAAATGCCATATCCCAACAACTGCACCACTAGCCTCACACACTGCTCAATGCAACAGATCCCATCGCTCACCTACCAGCAATCTCCATCAATCACGACTCATACCTCACAATAATAACTTCATCTCACCCTCATACACTTACCACTGCTGCAAGCCTCACACCCACATTTCATACCTTGAACACAATGCCAGCTATTCAATTATGACAGGCACATCACCCAAACACATTGCACCACACTCACTGACACACTTCCCTTTCGCTTGCAGGCCAAGGTGGCTCACAACTGGCGCAAGCAGGAGCTAATAGCAGAGAGCAAGCACGGCTGCAGATCCTGACTCAGCTGGAAGAGACAGTTCTGGAGATAATTGGAGCAGCAACCACTGAGGCTATGGCAAGGCTGAAAGCATTGATGACGTTGGTATGCTCATACCTAATCCTTCTTCTCACATCCCACTTCCCTCTGATCCCACAATCTCTTCTCACTTACAAGCTGCTGATGGTGTAAGCATGCACATCTTGTTTCCCCCCCTACCCCACCTCCACACCACAACCCGACCCTTGTGCCTTTCTCCTTTCAGATACCCAAGAACTGCCACCAGCCCAGCCACTACGGGAAGAAGTAGAGGAGGAGAGTGATGGAGAAGAAACACAGTCATTGGATTTGACACTGCCAGGCACCAGTTCAGTAAATGGCACTCCACATACTTTAGATGGTAGTATAAAAGCAGGATCTGCAAGTGATGAGTCACCAGGCATGAGTGGGCTGCAGCCAGGGCAGGGGAAAAGGGTAGAGCAGGTGGCAGCTTCCTGGAGGGCGAGGTCGTACATGAGTTCTGCTGCAGAAACTCAGGTGAGGACTTCAATGGGGTGGCCTTCAGAAGAAGGGTGATGGGCATTCACACAGAAATGCTTAGTGCAATAGCAGACCTGCCAGTGAGCCTCTTGTCAGTATCAAGAAGCATGGAGGAGTCCGGCTCCAACCTTGCAAAGGGCTTTGTACAGAGCTTGGAGCCCATGATTTCCAGCATGGAAATGATTGGCAATTCCATTAGCGAACTTGTGGACCCAATAATGATGCTGGGTGTGATGAGCGATATCGCAGCTTCCATTGCAACACAAACGGAAGCAACCCAATGTCTGAGCGCTGCAGTGGAAACTCAGACTTCTGTCATGGAGGCTCAGCTTGCTGCCATGCAAGATCAGAGGCCCAGAGCTGCTCGAGGTCATCAGCAAGGCTGTCTGCAGTCTCCCCTATGGAAAGACAGCTGCCTTCTACCAGTCATGTTGCAGCCACTGGGGTAGCACTGCATAGGAGCACCAGAATAGGCAAAGACACCAAAGACAAACACAAAGGAAATGCACAAAGGTGATTAGTTGACTTTGTCGTGTAATAGTGGAATCAATCATTTATAAATTATATTTGGAATGTTTGTCCTGTGGTAGATTTCATTTCAGTATTGTGCCCAGGTGGCTGCTATGATGTTCCATGACGGATGGATGGTAAGGTGGAGAAATGTTGAGCAACTGGGATCTGGGGTTTCAGTCAGGGGAACCAGAGTCTGATGCTGTGCTCACGGACAGCCTATCTGAAACAGGGATTTAGAGGCTGCCTCCTCCTCCTTCTCCTCCTTCTCCTTTGGCAGTCACAGAACCTGTGCTGGAACCTCTGTGCTCCCATGATGGTCAAGTTGTGGAGGATCCAGCAGACCACCACAAATTTGGACATCCACTCTGGTGAGTTCTGGAGGGCTCTTCCCGAGCAGTCAAGGCAGCAGAACTGTTGCTTAAGCACCTCGATGGTCTGCTCGAGGTTCGTTGCAGCAGCATTGCTGCCATTATATGATTGCCTACCATGTGTGGTGGGTTTGCGGAGGGGAGTCATCAGCCAGGTGTAGGGTGGATAGCCCTTGTCGCTGGACCGCTCTGGCAGCAATCTTCCAGCCACCCTCAGGTTTGAAATGGTGCCTGGAAGATTGCTGCCAGAGCGGTCTGGCGCAGAATGAATGCATCATGACTGCTGCCAAGATAGCGGCCATTCATCATCATGATGATCGCGCATCAACTGCGCGTTAAGTGAGTGGTAGCATTTGCGGTTATGGTGTAGCTCTGCATTGATATGCGGCACCCACAAAGCCATGTTTGTGCAGTCAATGGTGCCCTGCACCATGGGGAAACCAAATATCCTGGCACAATTACATGCTTGCTCCTCCTGTTTCTCTCTGTGTAAGGGGAAAACAATGAAGTCCCTTCTCCTGGTGTAAAGAGTCACTGTGACCTCCTGGATGCATCGATGGACAGCAAACTGTGAGATGTTAGCTATGTCGCCTGTTCCAGTCTGGAAGGATCCACTGATGAAAACATTCGGGGCCACAGTCACCTTGAGGGCCACTGGCAGCGCCGTCATCGCCCTGCTCTGAGGCTGCAGGTCTGGTTCCAGGAGGTGGCAGAGTTCTGTGACCGCCCACTTGGTGAAGTGGAGCCGCTGAACACTGTTTCTGGCTGAGGGGCAGGTAGGAGAAGTGTTCCCTGAAGACCCTCGCTGAGAGCCCGCCTCCTCCCTCTGCGAGCAATGTGTTTTTGCTGCCTCTGCTCCATCTCCATCTCATGCTGCAGTGCAAGTGGGATTGCGACTAGAGCCTCCATGTCTGGCAGCAAGATGTGTACTCAGAGGGCCTTCCAGCAGCAGCCAAACACTTCCCAACTGCACACTTTAACAACCTGATAAATGTCTTACAGCAAATCAGAATTCATATAAACTCTGCAAGAGCCAGTAAGTTGGATGTATCTCTTTAAATAGCGCTGGTGGGGGGTCGATCATGTATGTGCATGTTTAGGAAAGGACGTTGTTTGGAGCGATGATATCCAAAATGGCAGGTGCTGTCTCAAGTCAGTATTACACGCTCTGCCATGTCTGCACACTGCCTGCGCACATACGTCCTGCCCATGCTATCGCCCTCACTAAGGTGGCAACTAGCGTGGGCCGTGCCGGAAGTGGGCAGAAACGAGACGGTGGCCATTTTTCTCTCCAAGACAGCCTTAACAGCCAACGCTAAGGTGATGAATTTTGCGGCCTTTCTGACTTGTTTGACCCTCAGCTGAAGTTCAAATCCCATATCATATCCATCATCAAGATCACCTTATTTCCTCTTCCATAACATGACCTGTCTTTGTCCCCACCTCACTCCACTGTCTTTGAAAGTCTCATCCATGCTTTTATTACCTCCAGGTTTGAATTTTTCTCTTCCTGACTGTCTTGTATCCTACATGGCTACTGTTGGTACTATCACAAGGTGTGCCACCAGAGGGCACAGCAGTGGGAGACTTGTAGGTTACCTGTAGAGGTGTGCCTGGCCTAGTATAAAAGGCAGGCCACCAGGTGTGATCCTCACTCTGGAGTTAGCAAATAAAGGACTACGGTCACTACAGTTCAAGTACAATACATTGCCTCGTGGAGTCATTATTAGTGTATCTAAGGACACAACACTGACCTCTTTCCTATACAAACTTCAAATGATCCAATACTTGATCACTTCTATTCTAGCTCTGCTCACCTATATCCCTGGCCAAGAAACCTGACCGTCAGCCAGTGAAACCGGCTGGATCCCCACTGTCAGCCAATCAACCAAGCCTCTGACCTTGACTGCCACCCGGCATCCAGACCTGAGACCTTCAACCACCAGTTGGACCCCATCTCCCTTTTGACCCTCACTAGGCAATGAACTATGTACTTTGATTCACACTCTCAATGTGCTCCATCACAGACTTGCATAATCATTTGGTTTGTACATGAAGATCAAGAACACTTTTCTGTGTTCACCAGTCTTTTGACTGTCACTCCAGGCTCTCCCTGTTCTCCCTCCCTGTTCCTAATCTGCCTTCCTCTTCTGCACTCACTGTATTTCACCTTGGTTCTTGTTAACGATACTTCCTACTTCTCCCTCCATCTGCCATTCATGATTCACTCCCTGCTCTGCCTTTGGTGACTTCTTTTCCAGGATGGAGTCCCTCCTGGATAGAACATAAGAACATAAAAAATAGGAGCAGGAGTAGGCCATTAGGCCCCTCGAGCTTGCTCCGCCATTTAATAAGATCATGGCTGATCAGCTCCACTTCCCTGCCTGCTCACCATGACACTTGGCTCCCTTATCATCAAAAATCTGTCTATCTCCACCTTTGAATATATTCAATGACTGAGTCTCTACCGGTGTCTGGGGTAGAGAATTCCAAAGATTCAGAAGCCTCAGAGAGAAGAAATTCCTCCTCATTTCCATTTTAAATGGGCGACCCTTTATTCTGAAACTATGCCCCCTAGTTCTAGATTCCCCACGAGGGGAAACATCCTCACTGCATCTACCCTGTCAAGCCCCCTCAGAATCTTATATGTTTCAGTAAGATCACCTCTCATTCTTCTAAACTCCAATGAGTATAGGCCCAACCTGCTCAACCTTTCTTCATAAGACAACCCCTTCATCTCAGGAATCAACCTCGTGAACATTCTCTGAACTGCCTCTAATGCAAATATATCGTTCCTTAAATAAGAAGACCAAAACTGTACACAGTACTCCAGGTGTGGTCTCACAAACGCCCTGTACAGTTGTAGCAGAACTTCCCTACTTTTATACTCCATCCCCCTTGCAATAAAAGCTAACATTCCATTTGTCTGCCTAATTATTTGCTGTACCTGCATACTAACGTTTTATGTTTCATGTACAAAGACCCCCAGATCCCTCTGTACCACTGCATTTTGTAATCTCTCCCCATTTAAATAATAATTTATTTTTTTCTTTTTCCTACCAAAGTGGCCAACCACACATTTTCCTACATTATACTCCATCTGCCAAACGTTTGCCCACTCACTTTGTCTATTGTTATCCCTTTACAAATTCTTTGCATCTTCCTCACAACTTGCTTTCCCACCTATCTTTGTATAATCAGCAAACTTGGCAATATTACAGTCGATCCCTTCATCCAAGTCATTAATATAGAGTGTAAATAGTTGAGGCCCCAGCCTGATCCCTGTGGCACCCCACTAGTTACAGTTTGCCAACCTGAAAATTATCCATTTATCCCGACACTCTGTTTTATGTTAGTTAGCCAATCCTCTATCCATGCTAATATATTACCCCCAACCCCATGAGCTCTTATCTTGTGTAGTAACCTTTTATGTGGCACCTTATTGAATGCCGACTGGAAGTCCAAATATATGACATTTACTGGTTCCCCTTTATCTACCCTGCTCGTTATATCCTCAAAGAACTCCAGCAAATTTGTCAAACATTATTTCTCTTTCATAAAACCATGCTGACTCTGCTTGACTGTATTATAATTTTCTAAATGGCCTGCTACTACTTCCTTAATAATGGACTCCAGCATTTTCCCAATGACAGATGTTAGGCTAACTGGTCTATAGTTTTCCTACTTTCTGTCTCCCTCCTTTCTTAAATAGATCCACTGCTTCTCACTGCTGTATCCTAGCCATCCTCTGCCAGACTCACTGCAGCTCCTACTGTTGGTTTTCCAAAGGAGCAAACTATATTGCCATATTCCCCTTCCACCAATACAATTTCTGCCCATCAGCCTCTCCAGTTGCAAACTTCTCCAACCTCCTTCCTGTCCCTCTCTCTACTCCCCCCACAGCCCCTTCAAATCCCCTGTGTGAATTTTCTACGAACCAACTGCTATGCATCACTCTTGAAAATGCCCATAGTTTTCTGAATAAGGCTTGTGCCATCCACACCTTTATCCTGGATGAGCCTATCAACATCCTCGGCCTGATCAAAACTTGCTCACTGATGGTGACTGCAGTCATCTCAACCAGTGTGGCGGTAGTGGGGCTCTCAACTCAAGGTATCATCCCAGTCTCTCCCTTTGATACGCTACCACATTCTCATTTTTTAGCACATCATCATCCACCACCCTCCCAAAGTCTTCATTATCTACCAATCCAGCAATTTCTTCCACCACTGCCTCAGCCCCATTGCTGCTGAAATCCTTTACATGATTTTTCACTTCCGGAGCGGGCTACTCTAAAAAGCTCCTTCCCAGATTTCCATTGTCCATAAACTCCAACTTGCACAAATATCTGCCATCCGGATCCTGACGCACAATCAGACCTGCTTGCTCATCACCCTCATTATTGATGATCTAGACTTGCTTCCCATCCCAATATATTAAATTCAGAATCATTGTCCTTGTCTTTAAATTGCTCATGTGGCCTTGTCCCATCCTCTTTCTGCAGTCCCCACCTATCCCATTTCCCATCTCAAACACTCCATTGACTCTTATCTTTTGTACATCCCACTGTCCCTTTGCCTCACCATTGGTGGCAAAGCCATCGGTCACCGCTCTGAAATTGCCTTCCTAAATGCCTCCCTTGCCTTTTAAACATCTTTTTAAAAACTCATCTCTTTGATGAAGGTGGGATTTATATAGCTGTTTTGCTATATTTGTTCCTGCCTTGCACAGAAGTGGAATTTAAACCTACATTATTACAGATGAAGCGTTATATCCAATCTATTCTTCGGCAGACATAAGTAATTTTTCAATTTCAAAGATCAATTAGGAAAAAGCAGATAACAGCACGAAGATGAACAATTAAAAAAAAATATCCATAGCTTGTTTATCCTTGTTGAAAAATACTTAACAGCAATGTCACTATGAATGATTTAGTAATTTGTGGATGAAAAATGCTATCCTTAATCACGAAGGACTAAATGAGTCTCAGTGGCATCATATTATTAAAATGTAATCATTATTTTGGTTTTGCAACATTAATTGTCAATACATGGTGCTACTGTAAATATTACTTCGTTTATATGTAATGTTTCACCTCATGTAACAGAATACACATAAAGACAGGTGTATGTAAGGACAGGAAATCCTTCATTAATTTATTTGTTGATATTTCAAAGAAGATTAAAATACTGATCCAAGTGTTCTATTCCATATAAAAACTCATCCAAGTAGTGGTTGGGTTCTACAAATAACCACAGCGTCCTTGGACTAGGAGGAGGAAGAGCAGCCCGTTTCCCAAAGGATCCACACCTGAAAAAGAAAGTACTTGCATTTATATAGTGCTTTCCATGACCTCAGGACATCCCAAAGCATGTTACAGCCACTGAAATATTTTGAATTGTAGTCACTGTTGTAATGTAGGAAACGAGACAGCCAATTTACACACATTAATTCGGTGAGCTGCCAGTGTAAAACGTATTCCCGATAGACACCTTGCGCTCTCAGGACAGGAAATCTGCTTTTTAATAGGATGAGTGGAAGCATCGGGAGTGAATGGAAGTGCCCATTTTGACGAGCAGGCAAAATCTTTGCAGAACCTAGAGCAACTCGGACATTAAATGTGGAAGCTTCGAAATTCACAAGCGACTGGCATAAAGAAGTTTGCCAAACCTGCATCCAGCTTTCCCCGATTGCAG
The DNA here is from genome assembly GCF_044704955.1 of Pristiophorus japonicus. Lineage (NCBI taxonomy): Eukaryota > Metazoa > Chordata > Chondrichthyes > Pristiophoridae > Pristiophorus > Pristiophorus japonicus. Next base: position 406,927,757 of record NC_091977.1, read on the forward strand.
CTGAGGATCTCCTTAAAGGACATTCAAAATGGCCACCTGCTGACCTTTACTGCCCATGTTAGAAGGGTGGGAGCAGGGACTGGTGGCAATCTGGCGGCAGATTAAAATTGCCTTGGGGGTCCTACATGCATCATCTGACACCAATTAACATTATTCATGGGTCTGAAAAGTGTTGAATTCCAAGAACAAAGGAAACCTGCATGTTGGAGAGCACTCAGTGCTGAAATCCTGCATAGAAAATCTTTCCAAATGGGTCATAACATCCTAGATGGACATTGTCGATCTCATGGTTGCAGATTAAAGCCAAAACTGTGGCAGCTACAAATATGAATGGTACCAGTACCAGTATGAATGGGAGCTCTGGCTGCCTACATTGAGATCTGCCCCAAAATCAGAACAAGGGGCCACTAAGCAATCGTATTATTTTGCCCATTTTGAAGTGCAAACAGGGTAGTAGGGAGAAAATAATTTACCCCAGTGTCTTTAAGAGAGGAGGCGAGGACAGGATAAAGAACCAAAACGAACATTGCTTGTCCTGCCTCTTTATCGATACTGAGGGATGCCCCTTAGCCCACACCAATCTCAGCACATCTGTTCCATTTAAATTGATGTACCGAGATTCTTGCAAGCAATTTTAAGTTCACTGATTGTATTGTCCATAGCAACATAGAACAGCAACTAAACATGCACATACATATCTGACAAAGATTAGTTTCCCTTTAACAGCCTTTTATATTTGTGTTATTCTTTCTGTTCTGTGACTGGTGGCACATGAGGCAACTCGTTTCTTCCACATCCAGCAGATCGTGCTCTGGGTTACTTCCATAACAAAGGCCTTTTTATTGTGGACAGCTCATTAGCCTGACTCACGACTCTCTACCAGAGAGACCAGCTAAATACGATGTGGGGGGAGGGTCACCACTCCATTCCCTCTGGACACAAATGCCCTGCTGAAATTCAAAGCAGTAGTCAGAGACTGGAATTCGTGTCTCTGCTCACTGGAGCTTTCTGGTGTGGGGCTCGAATCTATAACCTTCGAACTCAGAGGTGGGAATACTACCACTTAGCCATCACTTACTCTGTATTTGTGTTACTGCAAGCACATTGTAGTGTTTGAAAACGGAGACATAAACATACATAAAATGTATATTTTCACAACAGATATCTTGATAAAATATTTTCTACGATTCATCACAATCTTCAGATAATGGGCTCAATTTTACCCAATTATCTGCACCGTTTTTTTGGCCTGCACTGTTTTTTTTGGAGTAAATAAAAATCTCCCAAGTTTCCCCAAAGTTTCTGCACTAACGTAATTCACTTAGGTAGGATTTTTTTAGGCTACAATTTTTTTACCTCACCTGCGCCAAATCTGACCATTTAAGCAAGTTTGGCCTGCACCGATTTACTCCAATTTTTCTTTGGACGGCGTATGTGACCACTCTGGAAAAACCTTCTGGGCAGTTAAGCAGGTAAGAGAATCAGTGCAGCAGATGCAGGTCCACGGCCTGGACAGCAGCATCAGAGAGGGGGGGGGGGGCGTAGAGAGGAGAGAGGGGAGAGGGGGGGAGGCCTTTTGGCCAGGGTTAGGAGCGGCAACCAGCACCGGCAGGGGAGGGAAGCATTTCGGCCAGGGCCCGGCATCGGGAGGAGGGAGGCCCTTCGGCCAGGGCTAGCAGCGGCAACCGGCACCAGGAGTGGGGGGGGGGGGCGGGGGGGACCACAGGCGGAGGACTTTTGGCATAAACACTTTCATAATTTAATGCTGGAATGTTGCTGAAATGTGCAAGGTGCTTGTGCAGGTTGCTGTGAGCTGGCCAGAATGCGTTGTATGTTTCACTTTCCAGCCTCAGCCCGCAGTGTGTCCCTCATTACCCTGGCAACCCGATCTTTTTGGCGCAGATCTTAGGCTCCACTCCAAAGCTAAAGGACAGGCTAGGTGGCGCCAAAATCAACAATTCAAATGGGGAAAGTTGAATGATTTTGTTTTGGCGTAGGTGGGCCCCCAAAAAATGGGCGCAACTCTTCAAGTACACCAAAAAATCGAGGAAAATTGAGCCCAATAATACCAACAAAACTTGAACGAAAATAAAAAGTGTAGCATCTTCCTAATTTACTCTATTTTCTGGATGCACTTGAATCCTGACAAATGCATAATACTCTGCCAATAAACATTATATTTGGATCATGAGTTCCATAAACTCCAGATTGGCTTGCAAGTTTCTTAACATCACAGTCAATTTAATCATTTATTCAACAACTCAGCCTGTAAAACAAAATACAAAAAACACGCCAAAAACTAAGTGATAAAACTAATATCTTACCATCTGTAAGAGGTTCTCGGCAATGGATTGATTACCAGCACTTAAGGGCCGATTTTAACCAGGGGCAGGGGAGGCCCAAAGTTTCTTTGTGGGGGCAGGAGGAGCATTTCTGATGATCTTTCTGGATCTCTTCTGATCATGATCCTGCCTCTTCCAGTTTTCATTGGCAGCTCCAGCACTGGTATCGCAGCCGCCATCCAGGGGTCCGAATGGCATAATTGGATCTTGACAACACTCCAAAAGTACTTAATTGGCTGTAAAGAGCTTTGAGACGTCCGGTGGTTGTGAAAGGCGCTATATAAATACAAGCCTTTCTTTTCTTATTTGAAACTTAAATATTAATGAGGTCATCACCTGCCTGAGATTTAAAAAGGGGGTGAACACGAAAACACCAGGAATGTAGCGGGAATTGCTCAACCGTCATTATAACCCCCCTCCCCCAGCCGTCCTGTTCCTGCCAGGCAAGCGGGTTAAAATCGGACCTTTTATATGCATTAGCTTTAACATATATGCTTAAATCTGCATTTTCCCGTTATATATCAGAAATGCTAGCCAATATAAATGAACACTTTTCTACACTGGATTTCTGTGCTTCAATATTAAAGCTTTAATCAAGTCTCTGGTTGTTTTATATTCTGTATTCTATTTTGTATGTTGGTGGGCAGATTCCCCTGCAATCCTCTAAGGGTTAATCTTTGCACACCACATCCACGCATACAAAACCACACTATCAAGCAATTTACATATCAATGCCATGCAGAGCCAACAATATTCAAAATGACCATCACACTTGCAGCTGTGCAGTCAGAGCCTATTCACTATCTGCCAACTATTAATCCCAAACAAAGTAAAATGGTTTCATCCATCCGAGTTTCTCAGCACTTGATTGATTGGTAACAAAAAGCTTTTTGACAAGTCAGTTAATTTATTTTCACTTTGTTGTTATAGGATAGGCTAGGGCCTTGTAGTTATATCTTACAAAACCCATGCCACTATAGATAAACCAAGCCCACGAGTTATATATTATGAGGTCCACATAACTTAGAGAGGCTGTTCCCCTGTCCCCCAGCTTTCTCTTTACATGTTCTCTGCCAAAGCAAATTATTCATGCTGGGGTACAGTTCTACAAATGCTGTCAATCTTCCAGTACCTCAATCAAATGGCCTTTATTAACGTGTGAGCATGGACAGTGAGCCTCAGTTAATTACTCAACCATGGGAGCTTCTCAACCAAGCCAATATTTCTCACCCTTAATGTTCATGCAAGCGGTTTACTGCAGTGTTTGCTGGGTAGTTGTCAGGAGCAAGAATGGTGGCCAATTTCTCCCCTTCCTAGCTCACTGGTGCTGAGGCCAATCATAATGCTGTCCTAACTGAGCTTGTCTAAACTTGGCATGGAGGCGGTCTTAATAGGTCTGTGTGTTAAGCACTGTGATTATTTGCATGGTCTTCGGCATCCTTCTGCGCATTTGCCTGTACGGGGGCAGGACCTAAGCAACGACCCACCCCCACCGGAACCACCATTCAGAAATCAGGTGTTGCAAATAAACACAACTGTGTGTTAAATGCACTGCCTAATGTGAAACTGAAACATGCAGCCGAGGATGGTTCTCAGGCTGATTTTTTTCTACTTTGCAGCTGGCACAAAGCAGAGCTAATATGGGAATGTAATAAGGAAAGATAAGAACAGTTAATATTTACCCTTCTGATTGCTGCCCAGTGATCCTTGCTGGTATGTGTTTATGTAAATATATTGGTTGAGGAGAGGATCCAGCACAGCTGTGATACCTCTCTCTGTACTCACTGTCCAGGCTCCAATTTGAACCATGGCAACTTGGTGAAGTATCAGAGGATGGCTGCTGTCCATTGAACCTTGTCACAGCATGAGCCAGTGCCTCTGAAATTTCACAGGGGTTTCTCCTTCACTGCTATAAATTCAGTGGTCTGATGGGCGGAGCCCCCAGAGAAATAGTGTAAACAGCTAAAATTGGCTGTTTATGCCATTTTGCTAGGGGTTCCACTCGTCTCCCACTGAAGTTATGGTGGGAGACCGGGAGAACGCCCAGGGAAATTTAGGGCCAGTGTCTTCAGAGGAGCAGAGGAGAATATTGGAGTGAAGTAAGCTCAGCATGGGCTGGGGAATTGAATCCAGGAATTGAATCTTGGTTGCATAGTTCAGTATGCCATCATGCAGTGCATTTCCCTATGACTTAGTGAGGGAAACCATGGCCTCACCTCTCCCTAGCTCTGTAACCTCCTCCAGCCCTACAACCCTCCAAGATCATGTACTCCTCCAATTCTGGGGCTCGAAATTGATGACCCTACTGCCGGCTGCCGACGTGGACTCCCAGTTTTTTCGGTGCTCTCCCTCCGTGGGAAATTGGTGAGGCCCTCATGCTGGTGGTTTGAAAGGACCGCTGGGGAGCATCCGCTGGTGTGCGCCGGCGTACAATGTCGAGAAATGTCCGCCCGCCTGCTCCTACCTGAGATTCATCCAAGCGGTCTTCTACTCCTGCAGGAGAAAAGACTGCGACGTAGAAGCAGGTCTTACCTGGATGGTAGGGATGAAGACCTGCAAGAAAAGGTAAGTGAGATTTTTTCTTTACTTCTTTTGCAGTGATTTTGTTTGAAAGATTCCTCTGAAGGTTTGGTGATTTTTTTTCTTTATTTTTTTTACATTTTTTTGTGCGTTCCCCCGTCCCTGGGCCCGACTCCAGCCTTGTGGTAACTTTTTCTAGGATTGCATTTGCCGCTGAGAATCCCACCTACCGCCTCTACAACCCAGAATTAGCGTGCAATGCCCATTTTTGCCGCCGGGCACTTTTTTTCTTCTTTTTTGACCAAACTTCTGCTGAAAGTACTGTCAGGATCTTAACGGTCCTTTCAACGGTAAATGGGCGGAACTTGCCTTTGATCAATTTTGGCATCCTAGAAACATAAAAACATAGAAAATAGGTGCAGGAGTAGGCCATTCGGCCTTTCGAGCCTGCACCACCATTCAATAAAATCATGGTTGATCATCACCTCAGTACGCCTTTCCTGCTTTCTCTCCATAACCCTTGATCCCTTTAGCCGTAAGGGCCATAACTAACTCCCTCTTGAATATATCCAATGAACTGGCATCAACAACTCTCTGCGGTAGAGAATTCCACAGATTAACAACTCTCTAAGTAAAGAAGTTTCTCCTCATCTCGGTCCTAAAAGGCTTACCCCTTATCTTTAGACTGTGTCCCCTGGTTCTGGACTTCCCCAACATCGGGAACATTCTTCCTGCATCTCACCTTTCCAGTCCCGTCAGAATCTTATATGTTTCTATGAGATCCCCTCTCATCCTTCTAAACTCCAATGAATACAGGCCCAGTCGATCCAGTCTTTCCTCATATGTCAGTCCTGCCATCCCAGGAATCAGTCTGGTGAACCTTTGCTGCAGTCCCTCAATAGCAAGAACGTCCTTCCTCAGATTAGGAGACCAAAACTGAACACAATATTCCAGGTGAGGCCTCACCAAGGCCCTGTACAACTGTAGGAAGACCTCCCTGCTCCTATACTCAAATCCCCTAGCTATGAAGGCCAACATGCCATTTGCCTTCTTTACCACCTGCTGTACCTGCATGCCTACGTTCAATAACTGATGTACCATGACATCCAGGTCTCGTTGCACCTCCCCTTTTCCTAATCTGCCGCCATTCAGATAATATTCTGCCTTCGTGTTTTTGTCACCAAAGAGGATAACATCACATTTATCCACATTATACTGCATCTGCCAGTCATTTGCCAATCACCTAACCTGTCCAAATCACCATGCAGCCTCACAGCATCCTCCTCACAGCTCACAGCGCCACCCAGCTTAGTGTCATCTGCAAACTCGGAGATATTACACTCACTTCTTTCATCTAAATCATTGATGTATATTGTAAATAGCTGGGGTCCCAGCACTGAACCCTGCGGCACCCACTAGTCACTGCCTGCCATTCTGAAAAGGACCCGTTTATCTCGACTCTCTGCTTCCTGTCTGCCAACCAGTTCTCTATCCACATCAGTAAAATAACCCCAATACCATGTGCTTTAATTTTGCACACCAATCTCTTGTGTGGGACCTTGTCAAAAGCCTTTTGAAAGTCCAAATACACCACATCCACTGGTTCTCCCCTGTCCACTCTACTAGTTACATCCTCAAAAAATTCTAGAAGATTTGTCAAGCATGATTTCCCTTTGATAAATCCATGCTGACTTGGACCGATCCTGTCACTGCTTTCCAAATGCACTGCTATTTCATCTTTAATAATTAATTCCAATATTTTCCCCACTACTGATGTCAGGCTAACCAGTCTATAATTCCCCGTTTTCTCTCTCCCCCCTTTCTTAAAAAGTGGTGTTACATTAACTACCCTCCAGTCAATAGGAACTGAACCAGAGTTGATAGACTGCTGGAAAATGATCACCAATGCATCCACTACTTCTAGGACCACTTCCTTAAGTACTCTGGGATGCAGACTATCAGGCCCTGGGGATTTATCGACCTTCAATCTCATCAATTTCCTGACTAATAAGGATTTCTTTCAGCTCCTCCTTCTCACGAGACCCTCGGTCCCCTCGTATTTCCGCAAGGTTATTTGTGTCTTCCTTCGTGAAGACAGAACAAAAATATTTGTTCAATTGGTCTGCCATTTCTTTGTTCCCCATTATAAATTCACCTGATTCTGACTGCAAGGGACCTACGTTTGTCTTCACTAATCTTTTTCTCTTCACGTATCTATAGAAGCTTTTGCAGTCAGTTTTTATGTTTCCAGCAAGCTTACTCTCATACTCTATTTTCCCCCTCCTAATTAAACCCTTTGTCCTCCTCTGCTGAATTCTAAATTTCTCCCAGTCCCCAGGTTTGCTGCTTTTTCTGACCAATTTATATGCTTCTTCCTTGGATTTAACACTATCCCTAATTTCCCTTGTTAGCCATAGCTGAGTCACCCTCCCTGTTTTAATTTTACTCCAGACCAGGATGTACAATTGTTGAAGTTCATCCATGTGATCTTCAAATGTTTGCCATTGCCTATCCACAGTCAACCCTTTAAGTATCATTTGCCAGTCTATTCTAGCTAATTCACATCTCATACCATCAAAGTTATCTTTCCCCAAGTTCAGGACCCTAGACTCTGAATTAACTGTGTCACTTTCCATTTTAATAAAGAATTCTACCATATTATGGCCACTCTTCCCCAAGGGGCCTCGCACAACAAGATTGCTAATTAGTCCTTTCTCTTTACACATCACCCAGTCTAGGATGGCCAGCCCTCTAATTGGTTCCTCGACATATTGGTCTGGAAAACAATCCCTAATACACTCCAGGAAATCCTCCTCCACCGTATTGCTACCAGTTTGGTTAGCCCATTGTATATGTAGATTAAAGTCGTCCATGATAACTGCTGTACACTTATTGCACACATCCCTAATTTCTTGTTTGATTCTGTCCCCAACCTCACTACTACTGTTTGGTGCTCTGTACACAACTCCCACTAGTGTTTTCTGCCCTTTGGTATTCCGCAGCTCTACCCATACACATTCCACATCATCCAAGCTAATGTCCTTCCTTACTATTGCGTTAATTTCCTCTTTCACCAGTAACACTACCCCACCTCCTTTTCCTTCCTGAATGTTGAATACCCCTGGATGTTGAGTTCCCAGCCTTGGTCACCTTGGAGCCATGTCTCCGTGATGCCAATTATATCATATTCGTTAATAGCTGCCTGCGCAGTTAATTCGTCCACCTTATTACGAATACTCCTCACATTGAGGCACAGAACCTTCAGGCTTGTCTTTTTAACACACTTGCCCCTTTAGAATTTTGCTTTAATGTGGCCCATTTTGATTTTTGCCTTGGGTTTCTCTGCCCTCCACTTTTACTTTTCTTCTTTCTATCTTTTGCTTCTGCCCCCATTCTACTTCCTTCTGTCTCCCTGCATAGGTTCCCATCCCCCTGCCTGGTCCCTTGCACATCCCTGATTTTCATTATTCCACCATTGGCGGTTGTGCCTTCAGTTGCCTGGGCCCTAAGCTCTGGAGTTCCCTCCCTAAACGTCTCTGGCTCTCTACCTGTTTCCTCCTTGAAATCGCTTCTTAAAACCTACATATTTGCCCAAGCTTTTGGTCGCAAGTCCTAATAGCTCTTTATGATGTTCAGTGTCAAATTTAGTTTGATAACGCTCCTGTGAAGCAGCTTGGGACATGTTTACTACATTAAAGGCACTATATAAATCCAAGTTGTTGTTGTGGTTGTTGAAGCCCATTTAATTAATATTTATGGTACTCAAGTGAGCAAGGGGCAATCTAATCTTCAAAGGGGGCTTTGTTGTAGATAGATAAAGATTTCCTGCATGCTTTTGTCACGTTGCTACTAATCTGTATTCTTCACTGTTCATTCATTTGACACAAATTTAAACACGTTTGCCTCGATTTTGTGAGACATGCAAAGTAGGATTGATCTGATCCATGGTGCAGGCATAGAGAGGCTGGCCTTGCTGAATTTCACAATGGGTGTCCAACTCCTAATTTAAATATGCTAATGACAAATACAAGCTTGCCCAGAGAGCTTGGCCTGCAGTGCACTTGGCTGGGAGCACAGGAGCAAAGAGGAAGTTACGATGGTAGCAGAAAATAACCCAGTGGAGATAAGTGGGGAAAACTGCTCACTTTGATGTTGTAGAGTTGGGGATTCTGCTGCAGGAGGTGCAACAAAGGAGGGCGATCTTACTTGGAGCAATAGACCACTCTCCAGTAAAAGAACAGGTGTAAGGTACATAGAGGGAGGTAATCAACTTGAAAATACAGTTACATGAAGATGTGTGCTGGTCTTGGGAGAAAAGTGACGGTAAATGTACTCCACACTTTTGCACTCCACCCCTCCAGGAATCGAAGCCCTCTGCGCTCAGAGGCAAAACAAGCCCTCACCTGAGGGTGGACCTGGCACCCGAGAGCAGACCAGCACAGCACCCGGGGCACAGACCACCCAGCACGACTGCGTGGAGCTGATCCAGCTGAGACAACCCGAACGCACCTTCCAGGCTCCAGTGGCAGGACTCCGGGGAAGAAAATCGGATCCAAAGGCAACTTCCCGGCTTCGGAGGCAGAACCGGGGGAGAAGAGGATCACCGCAGTCGACATCGTGGATGGAGGAAAGATGCCGCCCAAATCACGAGGTGAGGCGCTGAAGACAAAGATGGCCGCAGCCAGACCATGAGGTGCAGCGCTGATGGAGCAACACGTGGCACCAAACGGAGAAGCGGATTGGGGTAATGAAAGCAAGGCTCTCTTAAAGGAGGCCGGCAACCCACCACTATTGAAGGGACAGTTTCACACACTTAAGCAATGAAACAGTAATTGTAAGTCAGTGAAAAAAAGGGTAATTGATCATGTAAAATGTGCAACTGATAATCTGAATTGAATATACGCAACCAGGAAGGAAAAGTCGCGCGATTATGTAAAATGTGTCATTGATGATCTGAACTGTGCACATACAACCAGCGAGAAAAGGTTGAGCGATCGCAATCGGACCCACAGTGTGTCCAGCATAAGTAATGAAAAGTTGTGCGATGCAGGGGTTCAACTGCACGCAGCCAATGCAGCGGGCAGACACCCATCGGGAGAACACAGGTCCAGCGAGCTACCCAATACTGTAGTCTGTGTCCCGGGGACAAGAGTCATGCACCATGGAGTGTGGCCACAAGCAGCCAACACACACGAGCTGCAGAGCAAGCGACCTCAGCAGGGCAATGGCACCGGTATCGATACCGTGCCCCTGATCGGTTCCACCTCTCAGGCACCCGATGGCACCAACTGTCATGAGCCTGAAGGAGCAGACTATGCTAAGGCACAGTCTCCAGACCCCATTGCCATTAAGGCCATACCCATAGATGTAGGGTCACCCGCCACAGTTCCTCCAAAGGAAACCGGCACCAGCCAGGATCCCAAACCAAACAATGCCCAGGCCAGCGAGTCAGCAGTTCCCTGTGCACTGCTAGATGACAGCTCCTCAGGGAGCAGCAGCGACCCAGGGTGCAAAGAAAGGACAGGGAGGTCACAGGCATCTTGAACTGGCCCGACGCTAGGGACCACAACAACAGCCCCGAGAGCAGGCTACGCGAGCCAACTAGGTTTCCACTGCCAGCACCGGGCACTGAGCCGCCACCAGACCGCAGGGATACAACTCAGCAGCTCTGGAACTAGCATGCCCTCACGCACTGGTCACTGCATCGATAAGGCATCTAATGTACTTGTCGCACCACAGAACCACAAATATAATGCAAAACCCATTTTCCTGAACTTGAATGTACATGAATGCTAGGGGCCCCTGCCATAATCAATGTGGGGGGTGGTGGGGAGAATGGAGTGGTCAGGGACACATACACAAACAGCAACCACCAGCACACTACTGAACCAACCATTCACCCAAGATTGAAATGACCTGCCAAGGGTAAACCAGATAGAGCCCACATAGAGCTAAGCCCAGAGCACAGTCAATGCAGAGACAATTTGCACTAAAGGCTCAGGGGAGAGTGATGTCATGTATCCTACATGGCTACTGTTGGTACGATCACAAGGTATGCCACCAGAGGGCACAGCAGTTGGAGACTTGTAGGTTACCTGTACAGGTGTGCCTGGCCTAGTATAAAAGGGAGGCCACCAGGTGTGATCCTCACTCTGGAGTTAACAAATAAAGGACTAAGATCACTACAGTTCAAGTACAACACATTGGCTCGTGGAGTCATTACTAGAGCATCTAAGGACACAACAGATTGAGTGTGTGATAATGTCTATAAGCACGTCCACTGCCACCATCGAAAACCTACGAGCCATGTTTGCCACTCACGGCCTGTCTGATGTCCTTGTCAGCGACAATGGGCTGTGTTTCACTAGTGCTGAATTCAAGGAATTCATCACCCGCAATGGGATCGAGCACATCACATCTGCCCCATTCAAGCCCGCATCTAATGACCAGGCAGAACGCGCAGTCCAAACCATAAAGCAAAGCTTGAAACGCATGTCGGAAGGCTCCCTGCAGACCCACCTGTCCCGCATCTTGCTCAGCTACCGCACTAGACCCCATTCGCTCATCAGGGTTCCCCTAGCCGAGCTGCTTATGAAAAAAGCGCTCAAAACAAGCTCTCTCTAGTCCACCCTGATCTCCAGGATCATGTCGAGAGCAGGCGGCATCAACAAAGCATGTACCATGATCGCGCAAATTTGTCATGCGATATCGAAGTCAATGACCCTGTATTTGTACTCAACTATGGACATGGTCCCAAATGACTTGCTGGCACTGTCATAGCCAAAGAAGGGAGTAGAGTGTTTCAGGTCAAACTCGTAAATGGACTAACCTGCAAAAAGCATTTGGACCAAAACAAACTGCGATTCACAGACTGCACGAGCAACCTGAAGAGGACACCACCAACTTCGACCCTCCGACACACACACACACACACAAGTGGCAACCGACATCACGGTTGACCACGAAGCTGAACTCATCATCCCCAGCAGCCCAGCAAGGCCAGCTGCGCAGCAGCCCAGCGAAGGCCCAACCAACTCACCTGCACCTGCATTTGTACCGAGACAATCGACTAGGGAGCGGAAGGCCCCAGATCGTCTCACCCTGTAAATAAGTGTACTTTGACTTTGGGAGGGAGTGATGTTATGTATGCAACACTATGTAACTAGCATTCTACCGCCACCAGAGGGCGTATCTGTTGGAGTCCCAAGGGATCCCAGCATCCCTTAGGAGCACTGTATATAAGCAGGCCTCCCATGCTGTACCAACACGCTGGAGTTAGAATAAAGAGACTAAGGTCACACTTACTCACGTCTACAGTACTCAGTTACATTGCTTAATTTGAGACATAACATCATCAGTCTGGCACATCTTAGATTGGGCGCATAATGCTGTTGATTAGACATTGTGCCATTTGCACTGTGCAGCTGAGAAATGGCTGGCGCCATTCCAATAAAAGTATAATGCCGATTGTTCACAAGCAATAAATATCCCCACTAAGACACCTACAATAAAACCCAATCGTCCACAGTATGAAAAGATGTCTGTTCAGATGGTCACATCACCCGAGAAGAACTCCAGAGTAAATTCAAACTCCCCCTGAAGTTGAAGCCTTTTCAATGAAGCGACCTGCGATTTACAAAATGGCGTCCGCACTGTTGTGATTAGTTCAGAACACTTCAACATTTTCACAGCGTTTTTTCGGCGAGCGATATTGTGGGCGAGATGTGTGCAAGGTGCTGAAAGTGACGCTGGACGTTATACTGGGCGCTAGTTTCGGCAAATGTGATTTTTACGACCAAAAAGGGTGGGCGTTCGGTATTATTGAATCTCGCCGTTAATTACTTGCGGAAAGTAACGCTGGGCGATATTATGGGCGTTGGATTCACCCATTCTGATGATTCCGCCCCCAAAAAGTGGGCGGGCGGTATTCGTTTTTCTCGGTGTTACGTACATGGTGAAATTAATGCTCGCCGATAAGTGTCCGACAAATGGCCGTCAGTTTCCATTTTGTGGCTAAATGGGTGATATCTGGGCATTACACCTCATTGCAATGTTAAAATGGACTTTAAGTGGATGGTATGCATGCAAAAATAATAGAAAATCTCTGGTAAGCACAGTTGTCACTACATACACGGGCACAACCTTTCATATTAGACTCGAGCGGCTGAAGGAATTTTATTTTTCTGCAAATCACATTGGTGTTTGTGTGTATGTGGGTGAGTAATTGGGGGGAGGGGAGAAAAAATTAACCAGTAGATACCGAGATCATTAGAAATAGTGCCACATGCTGAGACCCACACTCAAGAGACAGATCAAGAGAAACAGAATGAACTGCGCACGCATAGAAATAGATTGAGATAGAGAAAGAAACACCCTTAGAGAGCAGGAAAAAGAGAGATCACCCGCAATCAGGATGCTCATTAACTGGTTTGTTCAACTTACTTTGCTAAATGATAATCATTGTTTAAAGATGGATTTACATGTGCAATTTTTTCCTTTTTATCTCAATGCAGCAAGATGCTTTTTAATGTAATCAGAACAATCTAAATCCTTCCCATATATAATATTTTAAATATACTTGTTGATCATCTTGATGCTCACAGGTAGTTGGATGATATGCTGTTTAATAAGGAAGTGAATCTGTTGTGGCTTTGTTTATGGTAAGTCGAACAATATGGCTTATGGGACAAGATTACAGAGCTTGTATAATTTGAAAGGAATATGAACATAGTTAAATGAAATGGCTTGTCAAAGTGAGGAGTTGCGACATTAATGAATAGTTGGGAAGTTGTTACTTGTGGTACATAGTGAAGAGGGAGGGAAGAGTAAGAGGTAGTTGTGGGCATGAAAGAAGCAATGGGGCTGCCATTTGGGTGGCGTAGTGAGGAGTTGAGGTGGGTGAATTTGAATTTGGGGTGGTAGAAAGTTGAGAGTGAGTGAGGGTATCTAATAAGTACTTGGGGGTAATTTATAGCTGAGTAATGAAGGTTGGGAGATTAAGGGCTTGAAATTGCCTTTTGCCCTGATTGGGGGTGATAACCTTCCAGGCCCGGGACTTCCTGCATCTGGCCCGGAAGTCCCACCACTGAAGCAGAATTGGGCCATGCACCCCTCAAAGGAAGTGGAGCAGTGTCTCCGGCGCTCTGCTTCTTTGGAGGAGCGCTCCTGGGGCGACAGCGCAGTGCTGAGTTCAACAGCACACCGAGGCCAGTGCTATGCGGATGCCCTCGCACTACAACGCCCCTCCCCTTCAATAAAAGGGGAGGGCCACTGGGCACCCATAGTGGAGTGTTGGGCTGCACGACGGCGGTCCGGTTGACGCGAGGGCCGCCATTTTTGGGCCGACGCAAGAGTGGGCCGATAAGTAAAAATGGTGGACCCGGGGCATAAAAGGCCTCCCCTTTAAGGGGCACCCCGTTGGTGGATTTATGCCAGCTTCGCAACCCTTTGGGCAATTTCTTGTACAGGGCGCAAAGGGGTCAGCGCGCATGATGATGACATCATTGTCAGTTGTGCTCCGGCCTAGGGTACTAACTGCGGGGCACACCGGTGCTGGGATATGTCCCCCAAACTTCCAAGGCAATTTCCCCAGAGCGACCCTCCCCCCTCCCTGGGCAAAAAGGCCATTGCACCCCTTTAGCGCCACCCGGAGATGCTAACGGGGCTATAAAAAGGGGAAATTTCGCCCCCTAAATGTGGTCAGGAGTAAAGTGAAGGAATGGAAGGGGATGTAGAGGAAAGCTTTGGTATTACTAATAAGCAGACCATTATGTGGTTCATAAGTTGAAAAATGGGGTTGTGAAAACTGGAAACAATCTCAATGTGATATATTCACAGAGCACAGCACACACAGCTTCCTAACATGGCAGGCAGCTCTCTCGGAAGTCTCCGGAAATCTGCCTGGGCTGTTTATTATTAACCCTGCACTTGCAGTACACAATACGTCCACATCCACAGTGTGGAGCTACAAACATTACAAGCTTACAGACATTACTCTTCTCCCTCCTTAATGAAGAAGCCATCATAATAAACATCGTACATAACTTTCCTGTTTATACATAACACAGGATATAAACTTTTTTTTTCCATATTTACAAATTTAACTTTACCACTTGTTTTCTGTTTCGAAGAGGACACCTTCGCTCACGAACAGAACCTTCCAAACATGGTGTCGAATCTAAACTCATTCGAGGCTCATCCTGAGGAACGTTTTCCTCCATGAAATTTCCTTGATTTTCATTTGAACTCACTCTAACTTCAGGCTCTTTGTTTTCCTGAATCGGATTCAGACTTTCATTCTGATTCTCTCCTGGATTTGTTTCCAGTACATTGAATTTAGGATTTGCTACTGGTGTATCAAAACTATCTGATGAGTCAGAAATAATTGAATCATTCCCACCTTCAACTCCTTCCATGTCTGTAGGTAAAATATGATCAATATGAACAAACCTAACCTGTCTATTATCAAACATCTTTACCAAATATGTGTGAGGACCACATATCTTCACCACTCTTCCTGGTAACCACTTTAACCATTTATGGTGATGGTTCTTCACTCTCACCTTCTGGTTTAATTTCACACTCCTCTCTTTTACTCTACCTCTATCCTGATTCTCTTTCTATCTTAATTGTGTCTCTTCTACGGACTGTGCCAAATTTGGCTTTAACAATGAGAATCTGGTTCGTGGCTGTCGTTTGAGAAACAACTCTGCTGGTGTTCTACCAGTAGTTGTACGAGGAGTATTTCGATATGTAATCAAAAAATTAGCCAATTTGCGATCCAATGACAACTGTCGTTTCCTTGGATTTGGATCTAACATTTGTTTTATGAGGGCACGTTTTACAATTTGTACAGTGTGCTCTGCTGCACCATTCGAAGCAGGATGGTATGGTGGAACCTTGGTATGTTTCACACCATTTTTGCTCGTGAATTGTGCAAATTCTTCTGAACGAAATTGTGGTCCATTATCCGAAATAATCTCTTCAGGGAGGCCAAATGAAGAAAATAATTTTCATAAAATGTCCAATGTTTTACTTGTTGTTATTTTCCACATTGGAAACACCTCAACCCACTTCGAATGGCTATCAATCACAATGAACAATTATTGTCCTTCTAACTCAGCAAAATCAATATGTAGTCTTTGCCACACCCTGTAAGGCCATTTCCATGGCTGTAATGGTACTGTTCGTGGTTGCTTGCTTACCGATTGACATGTCGTACACTGACTCACGATGTACTCTATATCTTTATCAAGACCTGGCCACCATAAATAACTGTGTGCAAAACTCTTGGTCAAGCACATTCCCAGGTGCTGGTCATGGAGATCTCCCAATAATTTGGACCTGAATTTATTTGGTATAACCACTCTTGCACCCTACATGATACAATCTTTATCAACTGATAATTCATTCCTACGAATGAAGAATGGATGTGTATCTTTGTCTGTTACCTGGTTTGGCCATCCATTTGTAATATACTCATATACCTTTGACATCACTGGGTCACGTTTGGTTGCTCTACCAATCTCTTCAGCTGTGACTGGCAGTTCATCAATGTATGAAAAATAAAACACTTCTTCCCTATCGGGTGTAACTTGTGATGGGGAAGGCAATCTAGACATTGCATCAGCATTACTGTGATCAGCTGATCATCTGTATTCAATATCATATGTATATGCTGACAAAATCAAAGCCCATCTCTGCATTTGGGCTGCAGCTAATGTTGGAACTGGGGACTTTGGATGGAGGATTGCTGTTAGGGGCTTATGGTCTGTAACGATGGTAAACTTACGACCATACAAGTATTTGTGAAACTTCTTGACCCCAAAAATTAATGCCAAAGCTTCCCTTTCAATTTGCGCATAATTACTCTCACTGGCACTGAGAGTGTGTGAAGCAAAAGCAATTGGTCTCTCCTCCCCACTACTTAATACATGAGAGATCACTGCCCCAACTCCATCCGGGGAGGCATCGCATGCTAGCTTAATCTCCTAAGATATGTCACAATGAACTAACATGGTGCTCTCTACCAATTTGCTTTACACTCCTTGAATGCTGTATCGCATTCTTTTGACCACTTCCAATGGACCTGTTTTTTCAAAAGTTCATTCAGTGGATGTAATACTGTAGCCAAATTTGGTAGGAACTTCCCATAATAGTTCAAAAGACCCAAGAACGAATGAAGTTCAGTGACATTCCTGGGAGTGGGTGCATTTCTAATCGCATCCAATTTTTCCATGGTTGGATGTAAACCATCTTTGTCGACTCTGTACCCTAAGTACTCCACTGAGTTTTTAAATAACTCACACTTACGAGCAGACACTCGTACTCTGTGCTTCTCTAGCCATTTGAGGACTTCAGTCAATATGTTATTATGAATTTGCCTATTTGGTGCTGAAATTAGAATGTCATCCAAATAACATACTACCCCTTCAATACCTTGCAAAATCTGGTTCATCACCCCTTGGAATATGGCAGGGGATGAAGACACTTCAAACAGTAGCCTATTAAATTGATATAGGCCTAGATGAGTATTTATGTCAAACATGACTTGGACTCCTCATCTAGTTCAAGCTGTAAGTAAGCATTCGTAAGATCCAGTTTTGAGAAGATCTGATTACCTGTCAGTGTTGTGAACAAATCTTCTATATTCGGCAATGTATCGGGGACATTACACTCGAAAACCTGGTTTATGGTTACTTTATAATCACCACACAATCTTAGCTTACCATCGGACTTAGGTACAACAACAATGGGTGTAGCCCAATTACATTGATCTATCTTACAAATAATCTTCTCAGTCTCTAGTCTTTTGAGTTCTTGCTCAACTTTCTCCTTGAGTGCATATGGTACGGAACGTGGCTTGTAGTAAACCGATCTAGCGTCCTACTGTACCCTGACACTCGCTTTGAAACCTTGTATCGGACTGTCCGTTTCGCAGAACACCTTCGGATACTTCTTAATAACCTCATCCGCTGATGAAAATCTCACTTCCACACAGAAAATCTTACTCCAATCCAGCTTCACTACTATTAGAGGCAAGTTCTGAAATTGATCTTTATATTTCACCGGTACGGTGATACGGCCTACTACAGGAATTTTCTCTCCCGAGTAGCCTCGCAGCTCTATCTTGGATTTCTTCAGTTGAAAATCACGCAATTTGTCGTGGTATAGTGACTCCGGTACTACACTCACGGATGCACCCGTGTCGATTTTCATTGGTATCTTGAATCCCGCAACATCTATGTGGATTTTGATGCTTTCCGAATCGTTGTCCGTTAACCTCGTGCTCCTGATGACGTGTAACTCTAACATCTCCTCATCCTGTTGTTGTTCTTCCATGCTATGTAGTCTCTTGGGATTTCTACTCATAGCTTTGAACGCTGGACTCATAGCTTTAAAAGCTGGTTTACCCTTCAGTCAGCATGCCTTCGCAAGTTGCCCAGTCTTTCTGCAGAAGAAACACTCTGCCTTCACGTATGGACAACTTTGAGCAATGTGTTGTCCCAGTCACCTATAGCACGACTTCGACGCTCTGGTAGAATTTGGGAGACTTTCAGCCATGCCCGTCTTTTACCTTGAACCTGCAGGTGATTTATCTCGATTGATTGACAACCGTAATTATTATTTAATTCTCGGGAATATTGTTCGGCCATGCCCATCGACCTCGCTGTCTGACAAGCAATCTCAAAAGTCAAGTCATCCGTCGTCACTAACTTCCTTCTGATCGCATCATTTTTCACCCCACAAACAAAACGATCCCGTAATGCTCGGTTTTGAAAGTTTCCAAAGTTACAGTGCATCGATAGCTTCTTTAATGCAATGAAGTAATCACTGATACTTACATCAGCCTTTTGATTCTGAATCCCGAAACGATAGCTTTCAGCAATTTCTAATGGTTTGGGGTTATAGTGCTGCTCCAGCTTCGTTAAAATCTCTTTAAGCGTTGTGTCCTTTGGCTAGTCAGGCACAAGCAGATTTACAAGAGTGTCATATAATGCCGGACCTGCCTCCGATAAGAAGATCGCTTTCTTACGTTCCTACACAGCCCGGTTCTGGACTGCATTGTCTGGAACTTCGATTATGTTATTTTGAATGAAATACAATTCTAGCCAATCCACATACGCTTTAAAATGTTCCCGGTCGTGTCTATATTCACCCAAATGTCCCAATACACCTGCCATTTTAATCTCTAGCTGTTCACACCATGTGCTGTATTTTACCTCGGATTTGGTAGCTTTTTTCCACCGACAGAAACTTCCAAAGTCTCTCTGTCGGCTGGCTGAATCCTTCACCAACAAAATTTAAACTTTAAATCATCCGAAAAATCCCATCTTCCGTCGCCAAATGTGATATTTTCACAGAGCACAGCACACA
Source organism: Pristiophorus japonicus (assembly GCF_044704955.1). NCBI lineage: Eukaryota > Metazoa > Chordata > Chondrichthyes > Pristiophoridae > Pristiophorus > Pristiophorus japonicus. The sequence goes on from NC_091977.1 coordinate 406,946,995, forward strand.
CAGCTTCCTAACATGGCAGGCAGCTCTCTCGGAAGTCTCCGGAAATCTGCCTGGGCTGTTTTTTATTAACCCTGCACTTGCAGTACACAATACGTCCACATCCACAGTGTGGAGCTACAAACATTACAAGCTTACAGACATTACATTCATGTTTTTAGTATTGGAGTTTTTTTGATCCAATTGTGAGCAGAGTAGATGGAAATGGAAACTTGTCAGAAACCACTGCCAAAATGGTGACAGGAGGCCCAGTCTTCCTGTTCAAACCAATTGTCATTCCTGACAATAAATTTAAATAAAACTACCTGTTTCAGTAGTTCTTAAATATTTTTGAGTTGGGGCTCAGCAAATAACTTAACCTCATGCCCTACTAATCTAACTTGGCTGGCAATTCATTTCTTTCCTCCTTCACTTCTATTTCTCTCTCACTTGCCTCCTCTGTTTCTTTCTCCTCTTGCACTTTCTCTGCCTTACTTTTTCACTTTTATTCCTCTCCTCCCTTACCTTTGTCTTATCTCCTCCTTCATTACTCTCCCGTTCTCACCTAATCTCTATTACCCTCAATTTTGTCTTTTTCTCTCCCTCAACTTTTGTCTCTCTTGACCCCTTCACTTTGATCTCCTCACTGCTATCTCTCTCCCCCTCACATTGTCTTTCTCCTCCCTCACTTCTGTGTCTCCCCCTCTCACTTTCATCTCACTCTCTCCCCCTCCACTCTCATCTTTCTTTCCCTTCTTATTTTCCTCTCTGCTTTTTTGTCTTTTTCTCCTTCATCCCTCTTCAACAGTTTTCCTTTCACTCTTCTTCCTACAGCACTGGAGCATCCGCCTGATCCACTTGGCCTGCTACTTTCAGGGATCTGTGGACAAGCACTCCAAGGTCCCTTTGTTCATCTACACTATTAAGTGGCCGACCGTTTAATGTGTATACCCTTTCCTTATTAGCCCTCCCACTTCTCTGAATTAAATTCCATTTGCCACTGCTCTGCCCACCTGACCAGTAGATTGATATCCTCATGCAACCCATGACTTTCCTCTTCATTATCAACCACACAGCCAATTTTAGTGTTGTCTGCAAACTTCTTAATCATACTCCCTATATTCAATCTAAATCGTTGATATATACCACAAAAAGCAAGGGACCAAGTACTGAGCCCTGCAGATCCCCACTGGAACCATCCTTGCAGTCACAAAAACATCCATCAACCATTACCCTTTGCTTCCTACCTCTAAGCCAAGTTTGGATCCAACTCGCCACTTTTCCCTGGATCCCATGGGCTTTAACCTTCGTGACCAGTCTACCATGTGGGACCTCACCAAAAGCTTTGCTGCATTATATGCACTACCCTCATCGACTGTCTTAGTTACCTCCTCAAAAAATTCAATTAGGTTAGTCAAACACGATCTTCCCTTAACAAATCTGTGCTGACTGTCCCTAATTAATCCTTGCCTTTCCAAATGTAGATTTATTCTGTCTTTCAGGATTTTTTCCAATAATATTCCCACCACTGAGGTTAGGCTGACAGGCCTGTAATTACTCGGCCTATCCCTTTCTCCCTTCTTAAACAAGGGTACTACATTAGCAGTCCTCCAATCCTCCGGCACCATGCCCAAATCCAAAGAGGACTGGGAAATGATAGACAAAGCGTCTGCTATTTCCTCTTTTACTTCGCTCAACAGCCTGGGATGCATTTCATTTGGGCCTGGGGACTTATCTACTTTCAAAGCTGCTGAACCCCTTAATACTTCCTCTCTCATTATATTTATTTCATCCAGAATATCACACTCCTCTTCGACAGCAGTATCTGCATTGCCCCTTTCCTTCGTGAAAATAGATGCAAAGTATTCGTTAAGAACCTTACCAACATCTTCCGCCTCCACGCAAAGATTACCTTCATGGTCTCTAATAGGCCCTACTCTTTCTTTAGTTACCCTCTTACTCTTAATATTTTTATCGAACATCTTAGTTTTCCTTAATTTTACTAGCCAAGAATTTTTCGTGCTCTCTCTTAGCATTCCTAATATCCTTTTTAATTTTGCCTCTTAACTTTCTATATTCCTCTAAAGATTCTACAGTATTTAGCCATTGGTACAGGACATAAGCAAAACTTTTTTTCTTTATCCTCTCCTGTAAGTCCCTAGGCATCCAGGGGGCTCAAGAATTATTATTCCCACCCTTTTTCTTTAAGGGCACATGTTTGGCCTGAGCCTTCCGGATCTCCTCCTTGAATGCTTCCTACTAATCCGACACTGATTTACCCACAAGTAGCTGTTTCCAGTCCACTGTGGCCAAATCACTCCTTAACTTAGCAAAATTAGCTTTTCCCCAATTTGGGACTTTTAATCCAGGCCTATCCTTGTCCTTATCCATAACCAACTTGATTCTGACTGATTTATGGTCACTGGCACCCAAGTGCTCTTCCACTAATACCCCTTCAACCTGCCCAGCTTTATTCCCCAAAACGAAATCCAAAACCGGCCACTCTCATGTTGGGCTTGTTACATACTGACTAAAAAAGTTCTCTTGAATGCATTTCAAGAATTCCGCACCCTCTATACCCTTCACACTAAATTTGTCCCAATCAATATGTGGGTAGATAAAATCTCCTACTATTACTATACTTTTTACCCCCCCTCTCTATCTTGTCTAAAAATTCTGTCACCAGGAATATTAATCTGCCATACCTGCCCCTCTTTCAGCCATGTTTTTGTAATGGCTATAATATCATACTCCCAAGTATCTACCTGTGCTCTTAGCTCATCCACCTTATTCGCTATACTCCTTGCATTAAAGTATATACCATTTAGCACAGGAAGGAGTCCTTGATTATTACTTACTAACCCTTGTTTCCTCTGTCCCACAGATTCACTTTCTAAGTTCTTGCTATCCACTTTCTGCTTTACTTCCTTCCCTATTGAATTTATTCTCAGGTTCCCATCCCTCTCCCCAACAGCACTAGCAAAACTCCCCGCGAGGATATTGGTCCCGGCGCTGTTGAGGTGCAACCCGTCCGGTTTGTACAGGTCCCATCTCCCCCAGAAGCAGTCCCAATGCCTCAAGAATTTAAAGCCCTCCCTCCTACACCAACTCTCCAGCCACGTGTTCATTCTCTCTATCCTCCTGTTCTTATACTCATTAACACGTGGCACCGGTAGTAACCCGGAGATTACTACCTTTGAGTTCCTATCCTTTAATTTTCTTCCTAGCTCCCTGAATTCTGCCTGTAGGACCTCATCCCTCTTTTTACCTATGTCATTGGTCCCAATATGAACCCGATCTCTAGCTGTTTACCCTCTCCCCCCAGAATGCCCTGCATCCGCTCTGTGATATTCTTGACCTTGGCACCAGGGAGACCATACCATCCTGGAGTCACGTCTACAGCCGCAGAAATGCTTGTCTGTTCCCCTAACTATAGAATCCCCTATCACTAGAGCTCTTTTATTCTTCGTCCCTCCCCACTATGCAGCCGAGCCAACCGTGGTGCCGTCGAATTAGCTCTACCTGCACTCCCCAGATATACTCAGAAGAGAATATCGGTTGGAAAGCGAGATGTACTCACGGAGGGGACTCCTGCACTACCTGCCTAGCATTCTTACTACATCTGGTGGTCACCCACTTCCCCTCTGCCTGCACACTTTTAAGTTGCGAGGTGACCACCTCCTGAAACGTACTATTCACGTAGCTCTCAGCCTCACGGATGCACCGTATTGACTCCAGCCGCCGCTCAAGCTCCGAAACGCGAAGCTCGAGTAGTTGAAGGTGGAGACACCTCCTGCACACATGGCTGTCTAGGCCGTGCGAAGCGTCCTAGACTTCCCACATGCCACAGAATGTGCACTCCGCGGGACTGAGCCTTCCGGATCTCCTCCTTGAATGCTTCCTACTAATCCGACACTGATTTACCCACAAGTAGCTGTTTCCAGTCCACTGTGGCCAAATCACTCCTTAACTTAGCAAAATTAGCTTTTCCCCAAATTGGGACTTTTAATCCAGGCCTATCCTTGTCCTTATCCATAACCAACTTGATTCTGACTGATTTATGGTCACTGGCACCCAAGTGCTCTTCCACTAATACCCCTTCAACCTGCCCAGCTTTATTCCCCAAAACTAAATCCAAAACCGGCCACTCTCATGTTGGGCTTGTTACATACTGACTAAAAAAGTTCTCTTGAATGCATTTCAAGAATTCCGCACCCTCTATACCCTTCACACTAAATTTGTCCCAATCAATATGTGGGTAGATAAAATCTCCTACTATTACTATACTTTTTACCCCCCCTCTCTATCTTGTCTAAAAATTCTGTCACCAGGAATATTAATCTGCCATACCTGCCCCTCTTTCAGCCATGTTTTTGTAATGGCTATAATATCATACTCCCAAGTATCTACCTGTGCTCTTAGCTCATCCACCTTATTCGCTATACTCCTTGCATTAAAGTATATACCATTTAGCACAGGAAGGAGTCCTTGATTATTACTTACTAACCCTTGTTTCCTCTGTCCCACAGATTCACTTTCTAAGTTCTTGCTATCCACTTTCTGCTTTACTTCCTTCCCTATTGAATTTATTCTCAGGTTCCCATCCCTCTCCCCAACAGCACTAGCAAAACTCCCCGCGAGGATATTGGTCCCGGCGCTGTTGAGGTGCAACCCGTCCGGTTTGTACAGGTCCCATCTCCCCCAGAAGCAGTCCCAATGCCTCAAGAATTTAAAGCCCTCCCTCCTACACCAACTCTCCAGCCACGTGTTCATTCTCTCTATCCTCCTGTTCTTATACTCATTAACACGTGGCACCGGTAGTAACCCGGAGATTACTACCTTTGAGTTCCTATCCTTTAATTTTCTTCCTAGCTCCCTGAATTCTGCCTGTAGGACCTCATCCCTCTTTTTACCTATGTCATTGGTCCCAATATGAACCCGATCTCTAGCTGTTTACCCTCTCCCCCCCAGAATGCCCTGCATCCGCTCTGTGATATTCTTGACCTTGGCACCAGGGAGACCATACCATCCTGGAGTCACGTCTATAGCCACAGAAATGCTTGTCTGTTCCCCTAACTATAGAATCCCCTATCACTAGAGCTCTTTTATTCTTCGTCCCTCCCCACTATGCAGCCGAGCCAACCGTGGTGCCGTCGAATTAGCTCTACCTGCACTCCCCAGATATACTCAGAAGAGAATATCGGTTGGAAAGCGAGATGTACTCACGGAGGGGACTCCTGCACTACCTGCCTAGCATTCTTACTACATCTGGTGGTCACCCACTTCCCCTCTGCCTGCACACTTTTAAGTTGCGAGGTGACCACCTCCTGAAATGTACTATTCACGTAGCTCTCAGCCTCACGGATGCACCGTATTGACTCCAGCCGCCGCTCAAGCTCCGAAACGCGAAGCTCGAGTAGTTGAAGGTGGAGACACCTCCTGCACACATGGCTGTCTAGGCCGTGCGAAGCGTCCTAGACTTCCCACATGCCACAGAATGTGCACTCCGCGGGACTGAGCTGCCCTGCCATCCCTCTAGTTCGACTTATCTAGTTTAAAATCGAATTTTTAAAAAAGAGAAAAGGGAGATACTTACCAACTCACCAACCTCTGTGGCCTCTCGAACTCACCGATCTCCCGACTCCCGACCTCTCGAACTCCAGAACTCTCGATCTCTCGAACTCTCAGACCTCCGAACTCCCGGACTTCTTGAACACCCGACCTCTTGGACCTCCAAACTCCCGGACTTCTCGAACTCCCGACCTCTCGAACTTCCGACCTCTCGAACACTCGGACCTCTGAACTCCCGACCTCTCGAACTCTTGGACCTCCGAACTTCTGACCTGTCGAATTCTTGGACCTCTGAACTCCCGACCTCTCGAACCCTCGGACCTCCAAATTCCCGACCTCTCGAACTCTCGGACCTCTGAACTCATGACCTCTCAAACTCTCGACCTCCAAATTCCCGACCTCTCAAACTCTGGGACCTCCGAACTCCTGATCTCTTGAACTCCCGACCTCTCGAACCCTCGGACCTCCAAATTCCCGACCTCTCGAACTCTCGGACCTCCGAACTCTCGGACCTCCGAACTCTCGGACCTCCGAATTCCCGACCTCTCTAACTCTCGGACCTCTCCATCTCTCGGACCTCCGAACTCTCGGACCTCCGAATTCCCGACCTCTCGAACACTCGGACCTCCAAATTCTTGGACCTCCGAACGCTCGGACCTCCGAACAGTCTCCGGTCCAGGCTCCAGTCTCCGCGCGGGCATGGGTTTGAATCCCACTGTTGCCACAATTGGAATCAGTTCATCTTTGACTGTCAGCCAAGGCTCAGTTGGTAGCACTCTCACCTCTGAGTCGGAAGGTTGTAGCTTCAAATCCCACTCCAAAGACTTGAGCACAAAAATCCAACCTGACACTTCAGTGTAGTACTGAGGGAGTGCTGCATTGCTGGAGACGCCAAGAGGCCCCACCTGTCTCTCAGGTGGACATAAAAGATCCCATGGCACTATTTCGAAGAAGTGCAGGGAAGTTATCCTGTTTTCCTGGCCAATATAGATCCCTCAATCAACACCACTAAGACAAATTATCTGGTCATTACTACATTGCTGTTTGTGGGAGCTTGCTGTACACAACTTGCCTGCTGCATTTCCTACATTACAACAGTGACTACGCTTCAAAAAGTATATCATGTGGTCATGAAAGGCGCCATATAAATGCAGGTCTTTCTTTTCTTTAAAATTTAAATGGCAAAGTAATTACAAACGTCAGATCTTTTAAAAAGGAAAATGAATGGATTTGCACTAGAAATGGGTTCCATGATTCTTCCCCCTCGGGACTTTAGCTTCATGAAAAACATGTTTAGCATATGTATTTTTTTGTTTGACAATGATGAAGGGCCATAAAATTTGCCTATCCACTATTTGTGATTGGTCAAATATTACGTAGTAAAGTACTGCAATAAACTACTTCTCAGGATCTTGCTTTTACGAGTATCCGTGCAGTCGATTTTGACAAAGGAAGTAAACTAGGCTGGATTTTCAGCTCATTTGTGCATCGGTTAGCACCCCGGTGGGGCGTTAAATGCTGTTTTGGGACGTTATACCGGACGTCCATGATTTACCAGCCAGCCGGAAGGTTCGACTATTAGTTTGTAGCGGCGCAAAAACTTACCGCCTGCCCCGTCCTCTGTTTTTAGCGTGATGATGATGTCAATCATCGTGCAATGTTGCGCCCCGGATGGAACATTTGGCCTTAATGCCTCATTTAACGCCCGCCCCAGGAAAAAAGCAGGCGGTCCCAGGGTGTGGCAGGTGGTATTGGCAGCATTTTTAAATGGAGGGATGAGGATCCTACATCGCAGGTCATATTGACTACAACGGTTACGCACATAATGCTGTGTGAAGCTCCAACTTGCAAATTTCACTTTTATCTGCCATTACAGTGCCCTTACAACTTCAAGGAGAAAAGTTAATGGGGGCATTACTAGTTCACCAGTGTATCATTCTTGGTGGTGTCAAGCTAGAGGAAGGACTCTTGGCCATATTGGCCCACGGATGATGAGAGGCCGAAGACGTCCGGGGAAGAGGGCTTATCCCCCAAAGGTTTACAGGCACCAATGCTCAGACCTCCAGCTCTCTGAGGAGCAGAGTATATGAAGGCTGTGCTTCCAAAAGGAAGTGCTGACAGAGAAATGCCATCTCCTACAGGCAGATCGATGCCTGGACCGCTCTGGAGGCAGCCTGCAAACTCGTCTCAATGGGTATCTGAATTAATTGTGATGTGCTGCATGTTGCACAGCTTGGCCATCATGAGGGGCCAGGTATTGCCAGTGGGGATTGCAGGCCCACCTCAGGAGGAGGAGGACGATGAAGAGGAGCCTGGCGAGGCCCGCATTGGATAGCCACCCCATCCACGAGGGAGGCAGTGTGGAGATGCTGCCGGACCAACACTCGCACGTCACCAGCTTGTAATGGACTGGCTCTCTTAAATGGAGGAAACTGAGGGATGGAGCTAATACTGGGCACACTATATGCCCCCATGAAGGCACATCTCCAGTGAACATTGAAATGATGCACAAGACACTAATGGCAAATGATGAGTCATAAATGTTACTGCAACAAAGTTAGAAAAACAGCCCTCACCAAAATAAAACCATACAATATACAACGTTATGTTGCAAGGCACTAAACAACAATGAAACCTCTTTACCATCGCAAGTTTCGGTTCGGGCTCACAGAGTCCATTGTGTAACAGCTGACTTAACGCCAACGTTCCTCCAACTTACATTTTTTGCCGAAGCTTGCAGTCAGAGGCGCAAACTATTTTCAGGCGCTAACTTTAACGTCCTGCTGCGATTAATGCCCCGAAATCCAAAAAGCCCAAAATCCAGCCCATTAGGTGGTTGTCACACATAAGAAAAAGATAAAAGGTGGCTGGTGTACACTGTACCTAAAGAAAACCATTAATAGAGCACAGTGGAGACTGGAGTCACAGATACAAGCTTGCACATTACCACTCCTTATGCATGTGTTGGTGCTTCAAGGTATTACAAATGTTCTTGATAAGGACTTCCAGATGAATGTTTGCAATACGTATTACAATTATATTTGCCAAAGCTTTCTAATTCTTGCGTAAGATTGCACTCCAACCAATTTAAACCAAGAGAGTAGCGGGCTATTGCATATGTGCTGTTATTTATCTCAATTATTATCGAAAACTGAGAAAAAGAGAAGCACTTTGCTGCTAAAAGCTGCGATAAATGTTACGAGCATGCTTGAGAACAAAGGTGCCAGCATAGTGTTTCTGACTTAATTGGCAGTCACTCGTTTAGAGAAGCTGGATTAATAGCCTTGTGGTAGACTGCACATGTATTATGCTATCAGCCTGGGTCTCTACAATTATCATCGTATGTTGCGCGCTGCACAACATAGCGTACTGGCAAGGATTGGAGCTGCAGGAGAAGCGAGGCACAGAGCATGCATCCTCTTTGGAGGAGGAGGAACAGGTGGAACACGGGGTGGAGGAGGAGGAGGAACCTGGGGTGGAGTTAGCATTAACAGCGGCGCACGTTGCTGCCCAGGAGGCCCGGGATGACCTCATAATGGTCCAATTCACTTGACTTGCACCAGTGCATCCATACGGCTCCCAGATGCTGTACCAACATCCCTGCATCCCCCCCAACCCCCCCGAACAACTCCACAAAGTAATGTGTAACATTACCATTATGCACATGATGACATTTCACTGGCTGCTATTATCAAGTCACCATGAGTGAATATTGTACGCCATGTGGCTGTCTGAGATTTAATTCTGTCACCAGGTTGCTGGGAGGTCCCCTTCTCTCTGTCTCACACCACAAGTAGCTCTGCAACTCCAGAGATTTGAAGCACCTCTTCCTCTGATGGAGTCAAGTTGGTGAATATTGGAGCACCACCTCTAGTTTGCTGCCTCTCCCTGTTGTTCTGGGCTCTCTTCTCCGGCAAGGAGGGTAAGAAAATAAATTTGAGTGAGAGTGATGGAATGAGTGTAAGGAATGGATGGGCTACATTTGTAGAGGGTGACTATGAGGTGTGGCATGAAATTGCCAAGTGGCCTTCTTCTGTGGTGTTACTTCCTATGATTTCGTGTCTGGCATGCAGACGATGTGATCAAGTGTAGTCAGTGCTTCAATGCTGGGGCTGTTGGCCTGGTCAAGGACGCTAATGTTAGTGCGTCTGTTCTGCCAGGGAATTTGTAGGATCTTGCGGAGGCATCGTTCGTGGTATTTCTCCAGCGACTTGAGGTGTCTACTATACATGGTCCATGTCTCTGAGCCATATAGGAGGGTGGGTATTACTACAGCCCTGTAGACCATGAGCTTGGTGGTAAATTTGAGGGCCTCGTCTTCGAACACTCTTTTCCTCAGGCAGCCGAAGGCTGTGCTGGCGCACTGGAGGCGGTGTTGAATCTCCTCATCAATGTCTGCTTTTGTTGATAAGAGTCTCCCGAGGTATGGGAAAGGGTCCACGTTGTCCAGGGCCACGCCGTGGATCTTGATGACTGGGGGGCAGTGCTCTGCGGCGAGGACAGGCTGGTAGAGGACCTTTGTCTTACGGATGTTTAGCGTAAGGCCCATACTTTCGTACGCCTTGGTAAATCCCGAAACAAGCGCTCTTATCAGAACTCCTTCATGGCAAACGAGTCAAAGGTGGACAGAGGAAACGTTACAAGGATACCTTCAAAGCCTCCCTGGTAAAGGGCAGCATCCCCATCGACTCCTGGGAGTCCCTGGCCGAAGACCGCCCTGGGTGGAGGAGGCGCGCCTCTAGACTCGTCGGCGAGTGCATGTGGAAGACAAGCGCAGGCTGTGGAGGGAACGTGCGGCAAACCTGTCCCAACCTCTCTTACCCTCAGCGACTGTCTGTCCCACTTGCGGCAGGGACTGTGGCTCTCGCATTCGACTATTCAGCCACCTCATTCTAAGAATGGAAGCTAGTCTTCCTCGATTCTGAGGGACTGTCTATGATTGATTTCCTATGATTGCATGAGGATGAGGGTGCATGTCAGTGGTGGTTAGTCAGATGGGGATGTGAGTAGGTGCATAAACAGTGAGGGATGGGTGTACCTGCAAGTTTGGTTGGTGTGAGGAATGATGTGCAGGAGTAGGCTTGGGAAGACAGAGTGATGGGGTTGGTATGACATGCATATCAGGATGTGGCATTGTACTCAGCTTTCCTGACTTCATGAGATCATTAAATCGTTTCTGTCATTGGATCCAGGAGCGCCTTACGACATCCCTGCTGCTGACCTCCTCCGCGATCTCCAGTCATGCCCTCGGTGTCTCTGGCTGGTCTCTTGTGTCCATCCGCAAGGAACAGGACCTCCCTGTGTGCTCAGGCTCCGTGGACCAGCATTTCCAGGGAGGCATCAGGGAATCTGTGCACAGCCTTCTGTTGATGTGACTCCATGACCCATAGGTCAGGCCGCCATGCTGATTGCCGGGTCGTCCGCATGCTGTCCCTTTGAAGGCCCCGACCTGCTGATGGTCCTTGCAGGTCGGGATCGCTGCACCGAATGCCGGGTTGGGTCACACACTGCTCCATTGAAGGCCAGACAGGGCCTTCAGAGGAGCATACCACTTCAAGGTACTGCGAGTGTTGAAGAGCGACAAGGTCCAGGTCGCTGATTGGAGCGTGGGCAGGTACAGCAGGAGCGGCGAGGTTGGAGCACAGGAGTGGTGAGTGATCATGGAGCAACGTGATTGGGGCCCAGGAGAGGCGTGAGTTCAGGGTCCTGAAACGGCGAAGGCCCAGGAGCAGCACGGGCCAGCCCACACTGCGATATGTGCGCGCACTAGGTCCATGCAGCAGAGCTGGTCTCCAGTCGTCTTGGTTAATCCTTGCCACTGAACCAAGACCTTGCTCTGTCAAGCCTGTGTGATGGCTGGTGTGCAACGACCACCACACATTAAAAAAACCCACACACAGGCATCTTCCACCCTTCAACATGTAGTTCGGGACCTGGAATATTAGGTCTTTCATTGAAACACCTGTGAACTCATTCCTTTTTGGCATGGAAGCATGTCCTCCTCGCTTTGAGGGACCGCCTATGATGATGATGATGATGACCCACAGAAATCTCAGTGATTTCCAGCAATTTCCACCTCTCCCAAACACCTTTATCTGTCCATCAACAGGGATGTGTGCAATGCTGCTTTAAATATCTGCGCTTAAAACGATATAATCGGTGACGTCAGCAGGCCCACCCCATTTAATTGGGCTGAGAAACCTGCACCACTAACTCAATTGATGTAATTGAGTTAAACGCGCAGTGCAGAATGCGTTGTTAAAAGTTTGGGATGGTGACCCGCTACGCATCCCATATGCACCCGCCACGACACTCAGGTAAAGATTACGTTCATAGCTTTGGTTGGAGATTAAGAGTTCCTGTGCCGTGCGATCTGAAGAGCTGGGAGACATAAAACTGAAGCAAATGAGTGTCAACAAAAGCAGGGGGGAGTGTGCAATTAAAGCTTGACAAGTTAGCAGAGGCTGTTGCTATTATAAATGGAAAAAGTCTACATAATATTGTGACACAAACATGACAATAGAAGTAAGAACAAAAAAAAAAATACTGCAAATGCTTGAAATCTGAAATTCAAAACAGAAAAACTGGAAATACTCAGCAGGTCAAGCAGAATCCGTTTCAGGCTTTAGGCCCTTCCTCTAGACTGGTCGATATTAAAATGTGCAGCATTTACAAAGGAGCACAACAAGGGAAGGGGGAGGGGAAAAACACTAACAGACAAGGAAATAAATAGAATGACCTGTGACGTGCTTGGGTGGAGGACAGAAGGTGATTAAATGGCAGACACGGATATTAGCAGGAGACAAAGGCAGCATAAATTAGAGAAATTAAAGAAATAAAAGACATACAAGATATATATTTGTATCTCAGTTGAGTATTTTGACTTTTTTTGTTTGAACAGGTTTTGTAGACAGGAACTGTGCACAGGTATAAGACTGTTTAATAAATTATAGATATGTCTAATATTAAGTTAAAACATCCAGCCAAGGTGAATCAGTTAAAAAATTGGGTTTGGCATCAGAAATAGAAACTTCATCCGTGCAAGATTCTACTATAATGCAAAATAAGGAGTTAGTGTCCTGCTTCATACTCAGTTGGTACTATTTTTCCCAATGGAGGTGCCTCTAGAATGCCTTCCTGGCTGGTCTAAAGTGCTAAACTTCCGTGTAAATGAAGAAAGCTGATCTGGGCCAAACTCAGGCTGCTCTGCTCTAATCTTCAGGGTCCTTTGACCCCTTTAATGCTGCTCCTAGATGGCTTACTGCTGCCTCAGCATCCGAGTTGCAGCACTGCCATTGCACTGGTAGGCTCCCTCTCAACAGCAGGATTCCTGCCGTGCATATGTAATGCGCCTTGATGCAGGAAAATAGGTGAGAGCTGAGGCAGGTAGATGTCTTGCCCTGCCCAAATTCCACCCTCAATCTAAGCCCAAACAGCTAAGTTATTTAGCTTTTTTTTTACTTTGCTTATGGGGAAATAATGAACATAAGTGCTTCAGTCTTCCAAAAACCTGGACTTAGATTTCATATTTTGGCCAGAGCTGTGCCTCCATGAGCTGAATTTGGATTGTGCAGTCTGAGCATGTGCAGTGTGTCTAATTTTCCAGTACCATTTAGTCAGCTGTGCAAATGAAATATTTAGATTGTGGTACTTTCTACACAGTAACTTTTCTTCAAATAATTTTGGAAGATGAGAGGAAACATTTCAATGAAAAGTTTTATTGAAGTAAAATTTATATTGATATTTTTACATAAAGAGTGTGTATGTGTGTTTGTGTGAGACAGACAGAGAATGAGGAAAAAGATGGCAGTGTTCTTATTACATACCTGTTGTAATATTTGTTTTGTGTTTTATAAACTTCAGAAAGTGTATTAAGTTGGGGATAGAGACAGAGATAGCGAAAGTGAGGAGAGATATAGAGAGACAGACGACAGAGAGACTACCTGTTCGCTCAATTTTGAAAAATATAAGTTGGTTTGAATTATCCACATATGTTTTGTTGATAGAAAAGCTCATTGCTAATTTCTTATTCCAATTATACAGAGATCCTAATTGCTAACACCAATCAGACAGATAGAATGAAAGGTAAACAGACACTGTCTTTCCTAATTCTAAATTGATGTCTTTCTTTAAAAAACACAAGCAGGGCAGGGAAATAGGGTCACTTGCTGAGTTCTAGTTGCACGCTGTAGTTTATAATCAGCAGGCAGACTTGGAGTGACCAGCCCAGAGGGGATGGGTGGGGAAAAAAGTCCATGGGTTAGAACCTCCACTTTTTCTGCCTGCTTAATGCCCACTTAACGTCCATTTAACCGCTGAAATGACGTATAACTCCCAAATATCGCCCATTTTGGCACAAAACGGAAACTGACGGGCTTTTTTAGGAGATTTATCACCGAGCGTTACTTTCCCCATGTGCTTAACAGCGAGAAAAAATATTACCACCTGCCCACTTTTTTGGGGTGGAATCAGCAGAATGGGCGATTTCAACGGCCATATTATCACCCAGCGTTACTTTCCTCACGGACTTAACGGCGAGATTCAATAATAACGCCCGGCGACTGTTTTTTGTCGTAAAGAGCATATTTACCCAAATTAGCGGCCATGGAGATCGCCCACCGTCAATTTCACCACCTCGCACACATATCGCCCGCTCAAAAAAACGGCCACAAAAAGTGGAACTAAACAGGATGGACACCATCGGTGTGGCTGCCATTTGTTAAATCCCACTCTTACGTGAGGAGCTGATATGGCCTGAAAGAGCGCTGATGTGAGTGGCAACGCTGACACACTGCTGTGTGTGCAGCTCAGACATCAATGGTGCCCATCATCTTGGTACCAGTTAAAGTTTATGTTGATTGATGTTAAGTTGTATTTAACCCTTTCATGGTAAGGAATCATCAGTGTGTAACGGTCCAGCTATCTGAGACAATGTGCAACAAAGTTATGTTCAATAACAAAAGTTTAATACCAACATTGGTCTGAAATCATAAGTAACACAGCCAATAACTCCCAACCCCTGCCCACATCCCACTTTTTCCACCATTGACATAAATCACATAGTCAACATGTCCAGCAACACAGAATACAAAGGCAAAGCAGGAGCGTGGTCCCCAGCCCCCATACATTGCAACAAATTGCATACACACAGATGGAGATATAACACAGCCATCATCTGCGCACATGCACCTCACTTTCCTTCCCCCCTATCTTTCTTCTCCCCACCTCTATCCCTTCCCCTCCTCGCTCCACGATGTCTGGCCAAGGAGCTCCTCAGGCGGTGCCTCATTGAGGGGGGATGAAGGCAGATGCGTTGGTTGAACGGTTACGGGAGTGGGGAGTGCCGAGGGCGCAACATTCTCTGATGCAGGAGCAGGATCTTGGTCCTTGCTCGCATCTGTCGTTCGCAGTGGTGGTGCAGAACCTAAGGGTGGAGTGCCCGCTCTAGGACCACTGGGAGGCCTGTGGCAGCAGTTTTCCTGGCTATCGCATCCAGGGTCTTCGCCATGCATGGAATGTACTCGGACATGGTGGCCAGGTGTCGGGATATGGCCCCCCAAAGCTTCGATGAGCTGGTCACCAATGTCTACAGTCCTCCTGGACAACTGAACCATCTCTCCGCTGTCATGTCGCGCTCGTAGAACAGGCCTGCCATGTCTACGAGGCCTCGGCGGGGTCGGCGCCATCCTGGGGACAAATGGGGTGCCCTGTGGAGAGGTGCTTGGGGCCAGCACCTGCAGAGTGGAGGCGGGAATGAGCGGAGGACCAATAGATGGCCTTGGGGTGGAATGGGTTCTGGAGCGTGGCAATGCAGGTTCTTCGAAGTCCGCGCTCTCATCCGTCGAGAACAGACCCAGCGGATTGACGGGCGACAATTGGAGCCCCTCAGCACCAGATGTAGTAGAATCATCCGCCGACTCCTGCCTCGCGCCCCCCACATTCTGGTCTCTGTGGCCTTGCCTGGGGCCATGCTGCTGGCTGAGCTGCAAGACACAAATGAGGTTGTTAGAGGAGAAGGAGGTGTTAAGGTGACAAGGTGAGTCCAGCGCTGCACACAACACATGCACGACAAAAGTACCACCGCTTTCAAAATCATCGCAGACATCACATTTCATGACCTTCAACACATTGTGGATTGCAATGATTTTCATTAGGCCAGCAATATTTCTATGACATTTTTAGAAATCATCTATCATATATGATTGGTCGGATATGAGTGGGTGTGGCATCTATTGACTTCACATCACACAATGGTGTAAACTTTATTCACATAGCATCACTTCAGGGTCTGCAGATGCATCCGTGGCTGTCCGCGGGTGCTTCACCACGAATGCTAGCACTCACTCCTCCATCTCTGTAATGTTGCTGGTGACTGGTGGTCCCCCACCCGTTCGCCTCTGCATGGACCTCATCATCGATAGCTTCTTCTGTAAAAGGTGACAGGACGACATGGCATGAGATCATTGCATGATATCATTGCTAGGTACTGTCACAGACACTGATACAACACATAACCGACAGATGTAATCATGATTATTATGATTATTATCATTCTTTGCCTAAAGACTTACACCGTGACCGCAGGCTTTGAGTAAAACATTCCCGATAAAAGTGCAAGACCTCACATCTGCTGATAGTCACTCATGACTGTTACAAATCAAATTATATAAATACATAAGTACTTGTAAATCAATGTAATACTTACTCTTGCGGATTCCACAAGCTCGTTCCATCGTTTGCAGCATTGGTTGCCCTCACGCACCTCATTGGTCGCCAACGAGACCACCTCTGCTATCTCGGTCCATATCCTCTGGTAAGCCTTTGGGGTGGGCTTCCCACGCCCTCCCTGTGTCAAGTCACCCCGGCGTGACTCAACCTCCTGCAAGAGGGAGACATTTGCCTCGTCCGAGAACCTCCTGGCTCTTTTGCGGCCTCTAATGTGCTCCTCTCCCACCTCACTGCTCTCTCCAGCATCAGTCTCCACAGCATGCTGTGATGCCTCCTCCTCTCCCTCCATTATGGGGCAAATTCTGTCAAATATGTGGCTGTTCATAGCTACTTTTTGTTTGCCTACTTGCTGTGAAGCTCTAACATCTCCCTCCTTCCTCCCAAAGCAGCCACACCACTCCCAGCCACGCCTTCAGTCCCTCTGAGCTCCCTCTCTCTCTGTCTCCTCTTCTGCGCATGTCATGGTGACCCTTGACTTCCTGAATCGCGGGAACCGAGCGTTGCCATGCCATTGCTAAGGACGGGCACACTTTACGGCTGAAGGTCAGAAAAATGTAACGCTACCGCCCATTTGATATCGCTCACGGTAACGCCCATTTTCAGAAATGTAAACTAGGTGTTTTGAGAATGGGCGAGAAGCCGGCGATCTGAAAACCCTTTTTTACCGTCCACGCCAGAAATAATGCCCATTTTTGGGAGATAAACTCAAAAGTGGAGATTCTAGCCCATGGGTCAGGAAGGTGGTTGTAAGCATCACTGTCTCATTCTCATGCTGTTTCCCACTTGATTTGGGCCAGACAGCACAGGGAAATCAAAGCCTCCATTTTCTTTCTTGTGGCAAGTTTTGCCATGTAATTATAAACAATAATGAAAAATCAAATATTATACAGGAAGCTCTTGTTTTTGCAGATATGAATGTAACGGAAAACCCGCCGTAACGTAATTTAAAATAACTGTCACACTTGTGAATATCTCGCTCACTTCAACTATCGCAAACGTGAACATGTTGCTCAATTACACATAAATTGACGCAGGCGTGGACTTCTTCCCCACTTTTCAACTGTCACACGCATTGAAAGCAGTTCAAGCAGTTGGTAAACAATTTAAAATGTTTTGTGACAGCACTAAAAGGAAACAAAAAGTATTGAGCATTCAGCAGAAATTAGAAATGATAAAGAACCCTGAAGCTGGCAGAAGTCTGCGTACTTTGATGGACGAATATGAAGTTGGATCGTCAACAATTTATGATATCAAGAAGCAAAAGAAAAATTTAGAAAGTTTCACCGATGCTTCTGAATCTTCCGTCAAGGCAATGGCCCGCAAGAATTTGCGAAAGTCGAAGCTTGACAAACTAGACCAAGGATGGCGGGACTGACATATTAAGAAAGACTGGATCAACTGGGCTTGTATTCACTGGAGTTCAGAAGAATGAGAGGGGATCTCATAGAAACGTTTAAAATTCTGATGGGTTTAGACAGATTAGATGCAGGAAGAATGTTCCCAATGTTGGGGAAGTCCAGAACCAGGGGTCACAGTCTAAGGATAAGCCATTTAGGACCGAGATGAGGAGAAACTTCTTCACCCAGAGAGTGGCGAACCTGTGGAATTCTCTACCCCAGAAAGTTGTTGAGGCCAATTCACTAAATATATTCAAAAAGGAGTTAGATGAAGTCCTTACTACTAGGGGGATCAAGGGGTATGGCGAGAAAGCAGGAATGGGGTACTGAAGTTGCACGTTCAGCCATGAATTCATTGAATGGCGGTGCAGGCTAGAAGGGCTGAATGGCCTACTCCTGTACCTATTTTCTATGTTTCTATGTTTCTATGTTAGTGCTTGATGAATGATTTTCTTTGAAACGGTCTGAAGGTGTGGCAATTTCAGGGCCAATGATTACAGCAAAGGCTAAGGACTTCAAGATGAGAATGAATCTAACTGAAGAGTGCATTTTTGCAGAAGGCTGGCTCACATGTTTTAAGCATCGCCACGGCATTCGCCAGCTGGATGTGTTGGCCGAAAAATCAGCAGACAATGAGGCCACACAGAGTTATTCAAGAACATTTGCTGAAATGCTGCAGGAAATGAAATTGACTGCAGATCAAATATACAACGCCGATGAGACTGGTTTATTTTGGAGGTGTTTGCCAACTGCTACGTTGGCTGCAGCAGGGAGAAGGGAGCTGTAGGCTTTAAAATGAATAAGGAGAGGTTAACAATCTTGAATTGTGCCAATGCCTCTGGTGAACATAAACTTCCACTTTTAGTGATTGGCAAATCAAGGAAACCACATGCTTTAAAAGGAATTGCTCATTTACCAGTTAGCTAAAAGGCTCAGAATAGTGCATGGATGGACAAGGACATATTCATGGAATGGTTTTCAACAGAATTCATCCCCCAAGCTCGAGAAAACATGAAGAAAATAGGCAAACCTAATGGGAAGTGTGTGCTGCTTCTGGACAATTGCAGAGCACACCCGCATGAGTCAAAATCAGTGTCTAGTTGTGGCAACATCTTTGCATGCTATTTGCCCCCCAATGTGACCTCACTCATTCAACCTATGGATCAGGGTATCATACAAAACTTCAAGTGCCACTATAGGAATAACTTCATGCGCAAATTGATTAATAGCGATCAATCAATCTCTGATTTCCAGAGAGCATACAATATTAAATATGCCATTCTGTGCATGCTCGCTGGCATGGAGAGAAGTAAAAACGCTACATTGAAGAGGTGTTGCCACAAGTTGTGGCCCAATGTCATATTCGAAGACAGTGCTTCTGATGACAAAGAATTTGAAGGTTTTTATATACGGGCTAATAAAAAACAGGCTGGAAAAGAAATCGTGGAGATTGTCAGCAGTGCAAATGAAACAAACGCACTTAAATCCCAAGCAGAAGATGACATTGCTAACTGGATAGATGTTGACATCGAAACAGATGTAACACAAACTTACACTGACGAGGAACTTATCGGCATAGTCACCAATAAAGACAAATCTACGAAGAGATGAGAGATTTAGACATTGGAATTGAAGAAAAACAAAAAAAGACTTGGCCATGTGCTGAAGAAGCAATGAAATATGTCGGGTTTTTTTAGGAGAATTCTCATTTTACTTCTCACGAGGTTTTGCAAACTCATATCATCCACAACATTTTAATTAAGAAGAAAATTAATTAATTTAAACAAGCAGATATAAGATCGCTATTTTAAAAATCAATATCAGTTTTAACAGAATAAAATCATATTAATTTCGAAACGTTATGAATCAATTTTCATTTATTTTGTTACGTTCAAGTTCAAATAACATGAACTAAATCTTCGTGGGTGGTTCTATCACCTTCAAATATTAGCTTTAAAATGTAAACTCGCCCTATCGGAGAATTCATTTACCTGGAATTGCCGAATCCCCAAGCGATCCGGATAAACGAGAGTTTCCTGTATATCAATGACAGAACACATAAAATGAAGACTGAATCGTCTATGTCCCCCTATATCCAATTGTTCCCCGCATTCTATTCCCACTTCATTTGAGGGATACACTGGGTCTTGACTCCCCATGTACAATGTTGCACAGGTTCCCATTGGTTATATAGTTTAGTTCCACTCCAGCAGGGAGCTTGTTGAGTGTGAAATGGAGCATTGCAGTGAGGAAGATCGAGAAGCGGGTTTGCGCGATGACGCAGCCCTGCTTGACCCCGGTCCGGATGTGGATTGGGTCTGTGATGGATCCGTTGGTCAGGATCACGGCTTGCATGTCATCATGGAGCAGGCGGAGGATGGCGACAAACCTTTGGGGGCAGTCAAAACAGAAGAGGACGCTCCATAGTCCCTCGTGGTTAACAATGGTAAAGGCCTTTGTAAGGTCAAAGAAGGCCATGTACAAGGATTGGTGCTGTTCTCTGCATTTCTCTTGCAGTTGCCATGCGGTGAAGATCATGTCTTTTGTATCCCTTAGTGGATGGAATCCACACTGTGACTCCGGGAGGAGCTCTTCAGCCACAGGGAAAAGACAGTTGAGGAGGATTCTAGCGATGATTTTCCCAGTGGCTGACAAAGGGAGATTCTTCTGTAGTTGCCGCACTCGGACTTGTCCCCTTTTTTGAAGATGGTCATGATTACGGCATCTCTGAGATTTCCCGGCATGCTCTCCTCCTTCCAAGTAAGAGAGATAAGGTCATGCATTCGTGCCAATAGTGCTTCTCCACCATACTTTAGTGCCTCGGTGGGGATTCCATCTGCTCCTGATGCCTTCTTGTTCTTGAGTTGATGGATGGCCTTTTCTACCTCGTGCAGGGCTGGGGTTTTGCTTAGATGGTGGCGGGAAGCATGTAGACACCTCAAAGCGCTGGAGAAGTACCACCAGCGCTGCCTCCGCAAGATCCTGCAAACCACTGGGAGAATAGATGCACCAATGTCAGTGTTCTCGATCAGGCCAACATCCCCAGCATTGAAGCATTGACCACACTCGACCAGCTCCGTTGGGTGGGCCACATCATCTGCATGGCCAACATGAGACTCCCAAAGCAAATGCTCTACTCGGAACTCCTACACGGCAAGCGAGCCCCAGGTGGGCAGAGGAAATGTTTCACGGACATCCTCAAAGCCTCCTTGATAAAATGCAACATCCCCACCGACACCTGAAAATCCCTGGCCCAAGACCGCCCTAAGTGGAGGAAGAGCATCCGGGAGGGCGCTGAGCCCCTCGAGTCTTGTCGCCAAGAGCATGCAGAAAACACGCGCAGGCTGCGGAAGGAGCGTGTGGCAAACCAGGCTCCCCACCCACCCTTTCCTCCAACCACTGTGTGTCCCACCTGTGACAGAGACTGCAATTCCCGTGTTGGACTGTTCACACCTGAGAATTCACTTTTAGAGTGGAAGCAAGTCTTCCTCGATTTCGAGGGACTGCCTATGATGACAATGCTGCAGGACATTGACTGGAATAATATAGTTTTTTTGTTGCTGAAACTGTGCTGCCCTACGCCCCAGACCCAGGCCACGCGGCTGCAATATATTAATCAAGGTGTCAGCTGTGGCTCAGTGGTAGCACTCTCGCTGTGATTCCCACTCCAGAGACTTGAGCACGTAATCTAGGCTGACACTCCAGTGCAGTGCTGAGGGAACGTGCACTGTCGGAGGTGCTGTCTTTCGGATGACACTTTTAAACTGAGGCCTCTCTGCCCATTATGGATGTAAACGATCCCATGAGACCAGGGGATTTCTCCCTGGTAACCTGGCCAACATTTATCCCTTAATCAACATTATTAAAAATACAAATTATCTGGTCATTGTCACAGTGCTGTTTTTAGGACATCCTGAGGTTGTAAAAGGCGCTATATTAAGGCAAGTCTTTCTTTCTTCTTTCCCACTGCTGCCCTTATGTTATGCTGCCTACCTCTGCCTCCCCACCCCTCTGCCCTGGCGTTGAACAAACACAGCATGCTTTAACTACTCTGCTCCTTCTACAGGCCAAGCTGAGCCCAAATTTGGTGGTCCATCAAGACGGAATGGTCGCACTCCAGTGTAGGCCTGCCCTCTAGCCAGGAAACGTAGCCTGACAGGCCAACAACTGTGTTCCTGGCCTCGGGGCATTTCGCCTGTTCCTGGGTGCCCTTAGACTGCAATCACAGGGAATAAAGGCAGGAAGCAGGGAACACCAACACACATCTCATTAACATTGCTACGCTGACCCTGATCCACCCTTGGCGGAAGTTTCAGAAATCCTAGGCCAATGCAAAGAGGCACAGATCTTGCATAACTGGTCTCTGTCCCCTTTTTTTCCCTGACCTTTGCAGCCAAAGAATAGACATTTCCTTGGGGTAAAGGTCAGGAAGATTGGCCTTATGTTTTCCAGCTTGCTGAAACGATCATTGTTTTATAATTAGAAAATAATAATGAGCAGCAAGCTTATAATGTAAACAAAGGGCTAAGATGATGTCATAAACCTCAAGAGCAAAGCTTATTATTGTCATCTGAACTCTGAGATTAGATTACAGCTTTGAATTACTCTCTGGCTAATGTTAATTTTTAGACTTTTTTTGTCTTTGGCCTTTTGATTCCACAGCAGAGCCACAATTTTCTTTTTACAGACTTACAGCATACATTCACAATAAGTGCCTTGTGATGTTAACAAAAGGTTGTTAAAGATCTTTATGTCGATTAACAGGACTTTCCTCAGTCAGTACGTATTCCAGCACAGTACATCATAATGTAGGTGCTCTGGAGAAGGCACAAAATGTTTAGTAAATTCAATTAATGAAGATAGAAGTCACAGACCAGCACAAGAGGGGGGGTTCTTCTAACAACAGCTGCCAAGTGCGTGTGAGCTGCTGTTCACTTCCTTCTTACGGTTTCCTAGGCTAATATTTTTCTTTCCTGATAAGTGAACCTGATAACATTCCCTTTGTACTGACTAAAGCCTAAAGATCTATAGGCTACATCTGTTCAGCACTGAGCATTAGTGCCCATCAGCTGACTGCCGTTTCAGTTCAATGCACTTCATTCACACAAGACTTCATTCTCACACCATTCCTGAGGCAGACTATCTGACAGCTTCTTAGCTTGTTCTTCAGGGCAGCCTAGGCCACCATTCCGCCTACCACAACCCCTCCCCCTATAAATGCAGGCTGTAGGAGTGTCTATCAGATTTAAAGCATCACCTTTATCTCCAGCATCTAAATCACAAATGCTGCCTGTACATTTTATACCCTGCAGCATTTATTCAGGTGCGTGGCTGGCTTCGTGTCAGAGATACATATGCAGGTTAAATTAGAATTTCCTATTTATTTAGAATAGTTTCAGGCTCCTCCACCTCCCCGCCACCCCACCCCCCCAACCCCCAACCCCCAGCTCCTGACTGCTACCCAGTGATCCCTGTTGGAAAATATTTCTATGTGAACAAGTCCCAGCTCGGTTGTGCTCTCCCACGATGCTCAAATTTCTTCCTGGTGCTTACTGTCTAGGCTCACATGTGAGGAATGGACATTTAGATAATTGACCAAACGTCAATCGAAGACTGTGATCCTAGATCCATTTCTCTGACAACCTTCGTGGCCAGTGTTTCTGGAACCCTAGGAGCCCTTTCAAAATATTGCTGCCCTCAGCATTAATCAGCAAATCAAAGATAACTTGCATTTATATAGCATCTTATCACATACTCAGGATGTCTCAATACACTTTACAACCAGTGGATTACTTTTGTTATGTAGACAAACATGGCAACCATTTTGCACAAAACCAGGTCCCACAAACAGCATGAATGAATGACTAGATAATCTGTTTATTTAGTGGTACAGTATTGGTAGTGGCGATATTGCCGAACACACTTCCCTGTTCTAATTTGAATCGTGCCATGGAATCTTTTATGGCCATCTCAGCAGGCAAGTGGGACCTTGAGTTTTTGCTTCATCTTAAAGTTTTACATTGTTGCACCCGTTTTACAGATGTAGAACAGGCACAACGATAATGAATTTAGCAGAGGGACATGCCCAATTTGCGCAGGCATTCGGGCTACCACTAAATCAGGGCCTTTTTTTAGGTGGCCGTGACACCAACTTGAAATGAGCACAGACCTCAATTCAATATCGAAATGAGGGTTTTGCACCTATCTTTACAAAATTGATTTGTATTTCAGGCTTTTCAGTGGCTTAACCAATGATCCTTAAAGGGACCGCTGGAGGCTGCAGGAGAAACCAGCAGGTAAATTGTTTTATCTTATGTTAATATAGGGCCAGGAGGCGCAAGTGTGCTCCTCCTGCCTCCACATTAATACTGCGCCCCCTCCCATTTACCTCCCTCCTTTCCTGGACTTACCCGCAGGCGGGCTCACATCCAAAGTGGCCAAAATTTGAAGGCCCCAGGCCAGTGCACTGCATCGAGACTCCTGATTGATGCCTGTAGCTTGCTAGATTTATTGTAATAATGCCCGAGGGCAAATTTAGCATGGTCCTTGGGCCTCTCCCCTCTAGCGCACTCTTGAATTTAGGTCCCAACATCTCTGATAGTGAAGAACTCCCTTAGTACTGCACTGAAGTGTCAACCTGGATTATGTGCTTAAACCTGTAGAGGTGCTTGAACCCACAATCTTCATGACTTAGCGTGCTGCAAACAGCCATGCTGACATCATGAGGAGAGATGAGAAAATTAGAGGTGAATCTCATTTAAAGAATAGGCTTACTGTTATCCACTGAGCCAAAAGACTAATACAGAGCATTCCAGATGATATTTATATATTTTTAAAATGGTATATCCTCTCATCTTTCCATTCAAAAGGCTAATGTCAACAGTGTCTATTGGCTTTTCCACATTTTGTCCACATCTGGTGACTCCTGCTCTGTAACATTTTAATAGGATTTTCCTATTAATATAATAGCTTGTGATTCTATAGCTCCATGTTCTGACCACTAAGTGGTGTTGTGGATCAGATTTATCAACCTTCATCTGAATTTTAAAAAATTTGCCATGTTTTCCTCAGTAACATTAATTTTGACTGAATAATGGTTCGAACAAAATTTAAAAATCAGAAAATACGTATTTCACAACAATATGATTACATTTATCCATTGAATTGTCTTTTGTGTCTTTTAATGCCTTTATTAAAGGTTTTACTTGAAAGCCTCAGCCTGTCTGAAAAGCCTAAGCTTTGACTAAATATTTAGTTGAGAGTGCTTTCAATCACACCTGTTCATTCTGAGCACGTGCACTTTCTGGAATTTCCCAGTATGCAATTTAACCATCAGCAGGAGTTGAAGAGAAAAAAGAGTATGTCCCTCACCCTGCGAGGATCGGAGTTATTTTGTTTTTTCCGCAAGACTTTGAAAGAAACTGGAAAATAATTTTTCAGACAGGTGGTGCATTTATGTAAATATATTACAATTGTGCTTTTCTAATATGAACTCCTCACGGAAAGTACACATGGGGATAATAACAGCGTGTTGGTTAGAAAACAAATTGAGGATCATTTTCAACAGGGCAGCCTGGGATTTCGATAGGACAAAAATCGAATCAGTTCTATAATGAGCAGGTGATCCACTCCACCACCGTGGCAATTTAATTGAATCAAACGACACATTTGATTAAATATATTAGCCTAGAAATTGGATTGCACTGAATTGAGGCAAATACCAGGTAAAGTGCACACTGCACGTGCATAAAGAGGCCGGCAGCAAGACCACAGCAAATTGGTCCGCCAGCCTCATTTGTTTATTCATGTGCCCAGAGACAGCTCGTAGGGGCAGGGAAGCAGCAAAATCAGTCAGCTTGGACACCAGTCAAGGACCTGAGGTGAGTCCGGAGAAAAGGAAGCAATCAGGAGGGAGGGGCGAACAGTGGCCAGCAACACCTGTGGTTTTAACCAGGAGGAGCAGAAGTGCTTATCAGGAAACCATGCACCCTTAGCCCATGATTTTCTGTCTATTAATTTTAACAAACAGATCATTTGCACTGAAATATTGAAGGCAAGGACATAAAGATAGGAACTGGCTGACGATGGGGAAAGTGATGTCTGGAGTTCCTGACAGGGAACACATGGCGGGTCAGCACCTGATGGTTTGAAAGGAGGCCTCCTGCCCCATTAGTGTCAGACCCTGTAACCCCAATACTGTCAGATTCCAGCAATCCACACCGCTCCAAAGCTTCCTCCTGAGACCTGCTGGATCTGTGGGTCTTTCTCCTCACATTTCCCTCCCCACATTACATAATCCGTTCTCTGTGCTCACAAACGCTAGGACCGCGTTTCCAATGCTTTCATAAGCATTGACTCATGTTGAGGTACATTTCCATGGGCACCAGTAGTTCTCTGGTACTTTGCCCAAGTAGTCAATCTTCATATAGGAGCCTCGACAGTGATCGTTGACAGGCTATCCAGGGTTGCTGAGGCCAACTGCTGCCCTGGCAGAACTCAGCTAACTAGCACATACCTGGGGCTTTCTAGTCAATGGGGGTCAATTTGAACTGCTCCCACTGGACAGGAAACTATTGATTTCAATGCAAAGAAAAAATGGACGAGTGTAAAACAGGTGGCAACTTACTCTCTCCATTTTCCGCTTGGCAGGAACTGTTAAAATTGACCTCAATGTAGCTTCATAACACATTTCCCCAAGAGGTCATAGAGTGACTGAAAATACGCGACACTTAAAATCAGCTTCTTCTGTCAAACAGTTTAAAATGTTGTTAAGATCAGCATCTAAAGTGTGTGGTAATTCATTGTGAGATGAATTCCATCCACGACATCATCCAGGACACAAAGCAATGCTGCTGAAATACAGGAAGGAATCAGTTAAATCCCTGACACTCAGAAGAAGCTGGTTGATATGACTAGAGTGACCTCTGAGCTGACTCTACCCTTGCCTGCTGCTTCTGTCTTGCTGCTCATCTACATCCATATTAATTATAGATGAAGCCTAACTGCCTTGGGAAGAAGAAAAAATGAAATGGGTTCTAAAAATGTACAGTTCCTGATTATGCCAGAACAGAATGTGTCTTATGTTTCCTGCAATTTCATTTTTAAAAAGTAATTAGAGAAACATCCATCATAAAACAGTAACCAAGTATGTTGCTTTACACAATCTAGGATGAATAGATACTGAAAAGCTATGAGCTGAACAAAACAATATGGGTCGAGAGCTGTATGACAAAAGACTGCTTTGGTGAGTAAGCTGTTAGATTTAGTACTGTTTTAAAAAGAAAGTTAAGTTCTTCTTTAAGATTAGCAGACAGGCATGCAAAGCTAATCTTATCATTTGTTACAGGAAAATAATTAAAGATGGCTACACAGACCAGAAACCAAACGATCCCATTGACACAAGGATTATAGGAGCGGTTTGCTGTCTTTAGATGGCTGATTTTAATTTGTGGGGTGAATTGGAGATGTGGAAACCGAAGCGGGGGGTGGGGTGAACCTTTGGAAACATAGAAACAGCGCAGAAGGAGGCCATTTCGACCCATCGTGTCCGCGCCGGCCGACAAAGAGCTGCACGGCCCTCAGTCAGCAGCCCTAAAGGTTGCATATAAACCTGTGAACAATGACGGAAAGGCAAAGAGAACCCAGCCCAACCAATCCGCCTCACACAACTGCGACGCCCCTTATACTGAAACATTCTACACTCCTCCCCAACTGGAGCCATGTCATCTCCTGGGAGAGGCAAAAAACAGATAAAAACCCAGGCCAATTTAGGGAGAAAAAATCTGGGAAAATTCCACTCCGACCCATCCAGGCGATCAAAATTAGTCCAGGCGATCACCCTGGCCGTATTCTATTCCCTGCAGTACTTACCATTATATCTGTGCTGTCCAACAAAAGGTCATCCAGTCTAATCCCAATTACCTGCAGGTTACTGCACTTATATGCCCATCCAACCATCTGTTAAAAGTGGTGAGGGTTTCTGCATCCACCACTCTTCCAGGCAGTGAGTTCCAGATCCCCACAACCCTCTGTGTAAAAAAGCCCCCTCTCAAATCCCCTCTAAATCTTCCACTAACCACCTTAAAACTATGTCCCCTCGTAATATATCCCTCCACCAATGGAAATAGACCCTTACTATCCACTATGTCCAGGCCCCTCAATATTTTGTACATCTCAATGAGGTCTCCTTTCAATCTCCTCTGTTCCAATGAGAACAAACCCAGCCTATCCAAAGTGTTCTCATAACTAAGATTCTCCATTCCAGGCAGAGTCCTAGTTAATCTCCTCTGCACCCTCTCAAGTGCAATCACGTCCTTCTTTTAAATGGCAACCAGAACTGCACGCAGTACTCCAGCAGTGGCCTAACCAAAGTATTATACAATTTAAGCATAACCTCCCTGCTCTTATATTCTATGCCCCGGCTAATAAAGACAAGCATTCCATATGCCTTCTTACCACCTTATCCACCTGGCCTGCTACTTTCAGAAATCTGTGGACAAGCACTCCTAGGTCCCTTTGTTCATCTGCACTCTTAAGTGGCCTACCGCTTAATGTGTATACCCTTTCCTTATTAGCCCTCCCAAAGTGCATTACCTCACACTTCTCGGAATTGAATTCCATTTGCCACTGCTCTGCCCACCTGACCAGTAGATTGATACCCTCCTGCAGCCCATGACTTTCCTCTTCATTATCAACCACACAACCAATTTTAGTGTCGTCTGCAAACTTCTTAATCATTCTCCCTATATTCAAATCTAAATCGTTGATATATACCACAAAAAGCAAGGGACCCAGTACTGAGCCCTGCGGAACCCCACTGGAAACATCCTTTCAGCCACAAAAACATCCATCAACCATTACCCTTTGCTTCCTACTTCTAAGCCAATTTTGGATCCAACTCGCCACTTTGCCCTGTATCCCATGGGCTTTAACCTTCATGACCAGCATATCATGTGGGACCTTATCAAAAGCCTTGCTAAAGTCCATATACACTACATCGTATGCACTACCCTGATCGACCCTTTTGGTTACCTCCTCAAAAAATTCAATCAGGTTAGTCAAACACGATCTTTCTTTTAACTTCTGGGCTAAATTGGATGACCCGATTCTGACTCCTTCGTAAAGCCGGCAGGAATAACGTCACTTCCAGTGGGCAAGAGTAAGAATTGGTGGGTGATCAAGCTGCCACAAGGGACTCGGGGACTCACAGTAACGGTCCCTGGGCAAGGTAAGTAGTTGTGGGGGGGTCGACAGGACCGCGATCAGGGGAGGCCAACGGTAGCTTTGTGAGGTCAGGGGGAGTGCTCTTACTCATCAAGGAACCTTAAAGTACTTACCTTGGCCTAGATCCTTGCTGCTGTCGGTTTTCCTGGTGGGCCGGAGAATATGTGGGCCATAGTCAGGCTCATAGTTAATATAGCTGTGCGGCCCAATGGTGATACTGAAACTTAAATTTAAATTAAATTATTCTCGTGCCTGAAGACAGGTAAGTAAAAATGGCAGAGGGCATGAACACATTGAGAATGTTGCACAAAGCCCCCATCATCTGACCCACCACACAGCCCCCACCCACCGCCCCCCTCTCCAACATCCCAGCAGGGTGAGGGGGTTAAAATTGTCCCTTAGATGTCTGTTGTGTGCTTTGTAAATTTTATACATTGAATATGTATAAAATGATTACGAATGAAAGTAGGATGAAACTGCATGAGGGATTGATTGGAACCCTAACTACCCAGTGGAAACTAGATGGGTGGGTAGTTAAAAATGAGGGTGTTACTTACTCACTTGTAACTCGACCCTTTCCCGACGTTGCCATTTTAAACCTGCATGGTCGCTGCAGACAAATGTGGCACCCGATTAATGAAGGTGGGAGCCTCATATATTTATGCAAATTGAGGTCCTATTAAATCAATTTTAACTGGGCCTGAGCAGGAAAGCTGCTGGGCTTTCCCACCAGGCTGAAGCAGATCTTCAGCTTGTTTGCAGACAGAAGAGGATCGCCAACGTAAATGTAAAGCCTTCCTTTCTGGGGCTGGCAGGAGCAGAAGAGCTCGTCCAGGCCCCACAAGTTAAGTTGCAGCCTCCCCTGCTCCAGACTCTTCTCTCCCACAAGAAGCCCCTCCTCACGGTTTAACTGCTTGTTGCCAAGTAGTGCCAGCCGACAGTCTTCAGACGCGCGAACTTCCTCTCCCACACATGTAGATGAGGTCGGGAGTTAAACTACCCGGGGTCTCAAACTTAAGCTAGTGAATGCATTTCACAAACCCCATCCCCACCCACCTAAATCCCACTCAGGGTTAAAATCGATACCTGAGTCTTTTAACACCAGGGGGTTCAAATTGGTGAGCTCCCGAAAACAGCGCAGGGGTTGCGATGCACGATTAACCACGTCAACTTCGTGTTGTCTGTTCCTTATAATGATTACTGCATGCAACCAGCATTCCCCGTGCTGTTCATTGGCTGCATGAATCAGCAGGGGAACCTCAATATCTTGAGTAGCTAAAACTAGTCTGCACTACTTAAAGCTAGTCTGCACTTCTTAAAGGAGAGGTGCATTTAGGCTGGAATAGATGCTGGGAATCATTGTACAAGTAAATTTGACCTAGGAAAGAGTGAAGTATGTCTGACTATGAGAGAGCGGGCACCAACATTTTCAGAAACTGCATTGGAGGTCTTGGTTCAAGAGGTGGAAAGAAGGAGCAATGCCCTTTACCCTCAGGGGGGGACTGAGGCCCTCCACAAACATGCACAGAAGGCAGTGGCAAGAGATAGCGGAGGAGGTCATTGCCTGGTGTATAGCTAAAAGAACATGGGTGCAGTGCAGAAGGATGTTTAATGATCTCATTCAAGGGACCAAGGTCAGTGAAAGCAACTTCAAATAGCATATCTTACCAACTGCACCACTAGCCTCAACCACTGCTCAATTATCCATAGAAAGCAGGACAAATCAAATCCAGCTAATGACCGCCCCATCGGTCTACTCTCAATCATCAACAAAGTCATGGAACGTGTCGTCGACAGTGCTACCAAGCGGCACTTACTCATCAGTAACTTTTTCACCGATGCCCAGTTTGGGTTCCGCCAGGACCACTAGGCTCCAGACTTCATTACAGCCTTGGGCGAACATGGACAAAACAGCTGAATTCCCGAGGTGAGGTGAGAATGACTGCCCTTGACATCAAGGCAGCATTTGACCTAGTGTGGCATCAAGGAGCACCAGTAAAACTGAATTCAATGGGAATTTGGGGGGAAACTCTCCACTGGCTGGAGTCATATCTAGCACAACGGAAGATGGTTATGATGGTTGGAGGATAATCATCTGAGCCCCAGGATATTGCTGCAGGAGTTCCTCAGGGCAGTGTCCTAGGTCCAACCATCTTCAGCTGCTTCATCAATGAGCCTCCTCCATCATAAGGTCAGAGATAGGGATGTTCGCTGATGATTATACAGTGTTCAGTTCTATTCGCAACTCCTCAAATAATGAAGCAGTCTATGCCCACTGCAGCAAGATCTGGATAAAATTTAGTAACATTCGTGCCATGCAAGTGCCAGGCAATGACTATCTCCAACAAGAGAGAGTCTAACCACTGCCCCTTGACATTCAAAGGCATTACCATCGCCGAATCCCCCACCATCAACATCCTGGGATTCACCATTGACCAGAAGCATAACTGGACCAGCCACATAAATACTGTGGCTACAAAAGCAGGACAGAGGTTGGATATTCTGTGGCAAGTGCCTCACCTCCTACTTCCCAAAGTCTTTCCACCATCTACAAGTCATAAGTCAGGAGTGTGCAAGAGTACTCTCGACTTGCCTGGATGAGTGCAGCTCCAACAACTCTCAAGAAGCTCACCACCATCAAGGACAAAGCAGTCCGGTTGATTGGCACTGCAACCGTCACCTTAAACATTCACTCCCTCTACCACCATTGCACTGTGGCTGCAGTGTGTATCATCTACAAGATGCACTGCAGCAACTTGTCAAGGCTTTTTTGACAGTACCTCCCAAATCTGCAACCACTATCACCTAGAAGGGCATGGGCAACAGGTGCATGGGAACACCATCACCTCCAAAATCCCCTCCAAGTCACACATCATCCTGACTTAGAAATATATTGCGTTCCTTCATTGTCACTGGTTCAAAATCCTGGAACACCCTCCCTAACAGCACTATAGGATTACTTCCACCACACGGACTGCAGCGGTTCAAGAAAATGGCTCACCACCACCTTTTCAAGGCCAATTAGGGATGGGCAATAAGTGCTCACCTGCGTGTTCCAACCCCCATGGAGAAAACACTGCTGGCTCTTATGGGAAGGGCCATTGCTGAGGCCATGGCGACTGGTGGCGCCCAAGTGGTTGAAGATGACTGTATCCTCATCCATTTTCTTTCATCCCACCTCTCCATCATTCTGCAATCTCTTCTGACTGAGAAGCTGCAGATGGTGCAATCTTGCATTTCTTACTTTCTCCTCTCCCCTCACCACAACCCTACCCCTGTCCCTTTTTCCTTTCAGATATGCAAGCACTGTAACCTGGCCAGGCAGTGGAGGAAGACCAAGGAGACAGTGAAGATGAAGACACAAAATTACTCGATTTCACAGTCACTGCCACTGGCTCAGATACTGACACTGCGCGTAATTTAGAAGAAGGTAGAGAGGTGGGACCTGCATGTGGTGAGACACCAGGCACAAATGCGCTGCAGCCAGGGCGGGGGAAAGAATAGTGCAGGTGCCAGCTCACTGGAGGGCGAGGTCGCACACTAGTTCTACTGCAGATGACTCAGATGATGATTTCAATGGGCCAGGCTACAAAAGAAGGCTGATGGGTGTACACAACCAAATGCTTGGTGCACTGGAAAGCCTGACAGAAAGTCTGCGCTCAATGTCAAGGAGCATGGAGGAGTCTGGCACCAACATGGCACAGGGTTTTGCACAGAGCTTGAAGCCAATCCTTTCCAACATGGAATTGGTGTCCAACTCCATCAGCACACCTGTGGAACTAACCATGACGCAGCATCAGATGGCCGATGGTTCTGCTTCCATTGCAGCACAAGCAGCATCTGTGCCAACATCTGAGTGGCGCCATGCAAGCTCAGACTTCTGCCATTATGGCTCTGGATACCAGCGTGCAAAGGGACTTCCAGGGCATCACAGCTCTCCAGCACTCTGTTCTCTGGCAGATCTGCTCCCTAAAGACCCTCTGCGGATGTGGCCTTATGCTGAGAGCCCTTCTCCCCTCCTCCTTCTCCGTCTTCTAGCAGCTTGTTCTTCTCTGCGTGGCCTCTCTTCATTCTCCCAGTCATGCTCAATGCCAAGAAGAAAGCTTACTAGTGTACCCATGTCTGGGAGCAATTGGTCTGTGCCACACCATTCAGTGTACACTATTGAAAAGTTAACCAAGTATAGAAAGCAGCCAAAACTCATAAAATGTCAGCAACACCCAGAAGAAATAAACCAGCAACTCTTCTCCTCTTAGGCAGTCTCTCGGAGTCAAGGATGACTTGCTTCCATACAATTCTCAGGTGACTGATGAGTCCAATGTGGGACCTACAGTCTCTGTGGGGCAGACGGTGGGGCAGACAGTGGTTGAAGAGACGGGTGGGTGGGGTGCTTGGGTCGTCGCGCATTCCTACCGCTGTCTACGCTTGGCTACCGCTTGCTCCCGGCAAAGAGACTCGAGGTGTGCAGTGCTTCTCCGGATGCTTCTCCTCCACTTTGAGCGGTCTTGGGCCAGGGATTCTAGGTGTCGGTGGGGATGTTGCACTTTTCCAAGGAGGCTTTGAGGGTGTCCTTGAAACGTTTCCTCTGCCCACCTGGAACTCGTTTGCCGTGTCAGAGCTCGGGTGAGTAGAGCACTTGTTTTGGGAGTTTGGTATCGGGCATGCGGACGATCTGGCCCATCCAATGGAGCTGATCGAGCGTGGTCAATACTTCAATGCTGGGGATGTTGGCCTGAGCGAGAACACTGACGTTGGTGTGCCTATCCTGCCAATGGACTTGCAGGATCTTGTGGAGGCAGCATTGGTGGTACTTCTCCAGTGCTTTGAGGTGCTTGCTGTACATAGTCCATGTCTCTGAAGCATATAGGAGGGCGGGTATCACTACTACTCTGTAGATCATGAGCTTGGTGCCAGGTTTGAGGTCCTGGTCTTCAAACACTCTCTTCCTCAGGTGACCGAAGGCTGCACTGACACACTGAAGGTGGTGTTGGACTTTATCATCGACATCTGCCCTTGTTGACAGTAGGCTCCCGAGGTATGGAAAATGGTCCACATTGTCCAAGGCCTTATCATGGATCTTAATAATCGGGGGGCAGTGCTGCATGGTGGGGGCACGTTGGTAGAGGACCTTTCGCTTTCGGATATTTAGTGTAAGGCCCATACTCTCGTACGCTTCGGTGAAGGTATTGACGATGGTTTGGAGTTCGACCTCCGAGTGTGCGCAAATGCAAACGTCGTCTGCATACTGTAATACAATGACAGAGGATGGGACAACCTTGGATCTAGACTGGAGGTGACGGAGGTTGAACAGTTTCCCGTTTGTTCAGTAGATTAGCTCCACTCCAGCGAGGAGCTTATTGAGGGTGAGATAGAGCATTGCAGCAAGGAAGATCGAAAAGAGCATTGGTGCGATGACACAGCCTTGCTTGACCCCGGTCCGCGTGTGTATTGGGTCTTTAGTGGATCCATTGGTCAGGATCATGGCTTGCATGTCATCGTGAAACAGGCAGAGGATGGTGACAAACTTTTGAGGGCAGCCGAATTTCAGGAGGACACTCCATAATCCCTCACAGTTGTCAGTGTCGAAGGCCTTTGTGAGGTCAACTAACCTGTAAGTAGTTGATGATCCCTGTAAATATCACTGGTGGGGTGTTCTTCATGCCGCTTAACGTTGAGTTCAGCTCTGAGAGATTAAGAGAGGGTATGGGCTGGAGCATAGAGCTCCAAACTGGCAGCACTGGCATCAAATCTGTAGACATCATGATTTGCCTGCTCTACATGCTGCCGGTGGACATTAGGGCTGCGATCTCACCAGCCGTAGCAAGTCTGGGGTGGCCAATGTTGGTGGTGGGTGGCAAAGCCGCTCTTGGCTCCAGCCCACGCTGTGTGAAGAACCTTCCCGAGATTGGGCTTGTTAAGCCCGCTCTGTGAGGTTCCCAGCCAACTGAAGGAAGTAGGTCTGATGATGTCATTTGATGACACGGCATCAGTTGGTTTCCTTAAAGGGACCATGCCCACACACATTTTGACAGTCCGCTGTCAGTGTTCTGCAGTATTGAGGTGCTGCAAACATTGACAAGCATTGCACAAAGGCGCACGGCCGCACCCAGGCTCTCCCATCACTCCCTCCAGATTCTTATGGAGGGAGTCACAGCATGCAGGGAGGTCTTCTTCTCTTCCAATGGGCGGAGGTGACCTCGCCAGGACACCAACACAGCCTGATTGCACATTGCACAGGAGAACACAAGCAGGGATGTCGTCAGGAGGGCCTGACTACAGTGGCGCAAACCTTTCAATAATCTCAGTAGATCATGAATGTTACTGCAAAGCCACACTCAACCTTATCCTGCTGTGCCATTCATCACATTCCCATCACTCTGCCTTCCCTACCCTACTCCAGCGCATCCTTACTCACACCAACTTACCTTGCACCTCCACCCATCCCTCTCCCTCTATCTACATTATCACATCCCCATTTCACTCGCCACACTAGTCATCTTTGACCAATCATACCAACTAACAACACACAAGGATAGGCACTTGGGTCTTTTAGCCAATGTTCATGTAGAGTTTCTGCTAATACGCTGATCGTGGTGGGATTCTGAGGACCAAGATGAGATTTTCTCAAGGGCACCGATGCTGCTGGAATAGAAATATGGACTCAATTTTGGCCAGGAGTTGATTCGTTTTTTTTGGAGTAACTTGGTTTTTCTGGCGCAACTTAAAAATCCCCATTTTCCCCAATCAATTTGCATCAATGTAACTGAGTTCGTTACGATTTTTTTAGTTTAGTTTTTTTTTCAAAGGGGGCGTTACCAGCCACCTACGCCAGATCTGCCTATTTAGGCAACTTTGGCCAGCTAATAGTTACTCCAAATCTACTTAGGCCAGCGTATGTGGCCACTTCAGAAAACCCTTGCGGAGAGTTAAAGAAATCGGCGCAGGTAGGTACATCGGAGGTGATTCGGCCTCGGATTGGGGCGGGAAGTGGAGAGGACCTGCCTGCACCTAAACCGCCAAGCCTTACAAATCACCAAATCTTGCAAACAAAAAGTAATAAGAATTCAATAAGAAATAAAAAATTGAAGTAAGTCGTACCTTCATCTTCAAACTTGCCTGGGAAGGCAGCGGGCCGGCCGGTGTGGAAGGCCACTCGGACAGGGCCAGGGGTGGGCAGGAGAACTGATAGAAATTATTGGCAGGCAGGAGCACAATCAGTTCTCCTGCCCGCCCCTAGCCCTGGCCAAGTGGCCTCCCGGTGCGATCGATCTCTTAGAAATTGCATCGGGAGGCCACTCGGCCTGGGCTAGGGGCAGGAGAGATTCAACTGGCCGGCATTGGGGCCACAGAGCAGCTTCAGCAAGCAAATCACCAGAGAGGCTGCAACAAGCAAACGGAGAATTGGGAGCGAGGAGCTATTGCTCATTGCCGGACATCGCCAGCGGACCCCACTGCGCACGTGCAGATGTCCCAGCACAGTTTTCGCCGCAGAACGCTGGCTCCACCCCCGACTCAACTGGCCATGCTGCAAGACTACAGGGAAGAGGCCGGACAGCGGCCAAAGTGGCAAGAAAATTTTTCGCCGCACTTCGGAACAGAGAAAAGCGGCGCAACTCTGATAAGTGCGCCGAGAAAAGGGTTGGCCCAAAATTGAGGCCATAGAAACATAGAAATTTACAGCGCAGAAGGAGGCCATTTCATCCCATAGTGTCCGCGCCGGCCGACAAAGAGCTGCACGGCCCTCAGTTAGCAGCCCTGAGGTTACATATAAACCTAGGAACAATGACAGAAAGGCAATGAGCACCCAACCCAATTAGTCCGCCTCTCACAACTGCGACGCCCCTTGCACCGAAACATTCTACACTCCACCCCAACCGGAGCCATGTGATCTCCTGGGAGAGGCAAAAAACAGATAAAAACCCAGATCAATTTAGGGAGAAAAAAAATCTGGGAAAATTCCACTCCGACCCATCCAGGCAATCGAAACTGGTCCAAGAGATCACGCTGGCTATATTCTATACCCTGCAGTACTTACCATTATATCTGCGCTGTCATCCAGTCTAATCTCAATTACGAACTCTAGGTCCGTAACCCTGCAGGTTACGGCACTTTAAGTGCCCATCCAACCATCGCTTAAAAGTGGTGAGGGTTTCTGCATCCACCACTCTTCCAGGCAGCGAGTTCCAGATCCCCACAAAACTCTGCATAAAGAACCCCCCCCTCTCCCCCGCTCAAATCCCCTCTAAACCTTCCACCAACCACCTTAAAACTATGTCCCCTCGTAATAGATCCCTCCACCAATGGACCCTTACTATCCACTATATCCAGGCCCCTCAATATTTTGTACATCTCAATGAGGTCTTCTCTCAATCTCCTCTGTTCCAATGAGAACAAACCCAGCCTATCCAAAGTGTTCTCATAACTAAGATTCTCCATTCCAGGCAGAATCCTAGTAAATCTCCTCTGCACCCTCTCAAGTGCAATCACGTCCTTCCTATAATACGGCAACCAGAACTGCACGCAGTACTCCAGCTGTGGCCTAACCAAAGTATTATACAATTTAAGCATAACCTCCCTGCTCTTATATTCTATGCCCCGGCCAATAAAGGCAAACATTCCATATGCCTTCTTAACCACCTTATCCACCAGGCCTGCTACTTTCAGTAATCTGTGGACAAGTATTCCAAGGTCCCTTTGTTCATCTACACTATTAAGTGTCCTACCGCTTAATGTGTATACCCTTTCCTTATTAGCCCTCCCAAAGTGCATTACCTCACACTTCTCTGAATTGAATTCCATTTGCCACTACTCTGCCCATCTGACCAGTAGATTGATACCCTCCTGCAGCCCATGACTACCCTCTTCATTATCAACCACACAGCCAATTTTAGTGTCATCTGCAAACTTCTTAATCATTCTCCCTATATTCAAATCTAAATTGTTGATACATACCACAAAAAGTAAGGGACCCAGTACTGAGCCCTGCGGAACCCCACTGGAACCATCCTTCCAGTCACAAAAACATCCATCAACCATTACCCTTTGCTTCCTACCTCCAAGACAATTTTTGATCCAACTTGCCACTTTGCCCTGTATCCCATGGGCTTTAACCTTCATGGCCAGTCTACCACGTGGGACCTTATCAAAAGTCCATATATACTACATGATACGCACTACCCTCATCGACCCTCTTGGTTACCTCCTCAAAAAATTCAATCAGGTTAGTCAAACACGATCTTCCCTTACCAAATCCGTGCTGACTGTCCCTAATTAATCCTTGCCTTTCCAAATGTAGATTTATCCTGTATTTCAGGATTTTTTCCAATACTTTTCCCACTACAGAGGTTAGGCTGACAGGCCTGTAAATACTTGGCCTATCGCTTTCTCCCTTCTTAAAAAAGGGAGAAAGCGATAGGCTACTTAGCAGTCCTCCAATCCTCCATCACCATGCCCAAATCCAAAGAGGACTGGAAAATGATGGTCAAGGCATCTGCTATTTCCTCTTTTACTTTGTTCAACAGCCTGGGATGCATTTCATCCAGGCCTGGGGACTTACCTACATTCAAAGCTGCTAACCCCCTTAATACGCCCTCTCTCACCATATTTATTTCATCCAGCATATCATTATCATCATAGGCAGTCTCTCGGAATCGAGGAAGACTTGCATCCACTCTTAGCATGAGTTCTTAGGTGGCTGTACAGTCCGATACGAGAACTACAGTCTCTGTCACAGGTGGACAGACAGTGGTTGAAGGGAAGATGAGGGTCCTGACGTTCCAGGTCCAGAACTTCATGTTAGAGGAGTGGAAGATGCCTGTGCGGGATTTCTTTTAACGTGGGGTGGTTTTTGCACACCGATTACCACACGGGCTAAGCTGAGGTCCAGTGGCAAGGGGGTCCAAGACTCCTGGAGACTAGGCACTGCTGTATGGGCCTAGTTGCCTACGGCGAGATGTTGGCCACAGACTCAGCGCTGGGTAGCGCCCTTGATGGTAGGTGGTCCAAGGCCTGGTTGGGGGCAGGCATTGGGGGGGCCAGTGATGCACTGGGGTTCAGAATGGTGGGGAAGGGGGTCACAGCCATTGTACTCACCACGTGCTGGAGGAGAAGAGGAGGCCAGGCCATCAGTGGGGAAGGAGAGGTCCAGATGGAGGGGGTTAGGGGAGGAGGTGGAGGCCCGATAGCCAGGTCCAGCCACCCAGTTGCCTCAGGAGGTGCAGCCAGGAGGCCCAGGTCACACCGAGTCGCTGCAGGAGATCCAGCCGGGAGGCCCAGAATATCACACTCCTCCTCGAGAGTAGTATCTGCATTACCCCTTTCCTTTGTGAAATCAGATACAAAGTTTTCGTTAAGAACCCTCCCAACATCTTTTGCCTCCACACAAAGATTACCCTCATGATCTCTAATAGGCCCTACCCTTTCTTTAGTTACCCTCTTACTCTTAATATATTTATAGAACATCTTTGGGTTTTCCTTAATTTTACTAGCCAAGAATCTTTCATGCTCTCTCTTAGCATTCCAAATATCCTTTTTAATTTTGCCACTTAACTTTCTATATTCCTCCAAAGATTCTACAGTATTTAGCCGTTGGTATATGAAGTAAGCTTCCCTTTTTTTCTTTATCCTCCCCCATAAGTCCCTAGACATCCAGGGGGCTCTAGAATTATTATTCCCACCCTTTTTCTTTAAGGCCACATGTTTGGCCTGA
Organism: Pristiophorus japonicus; assembly: GCF_044704955.1. NCBI lineage: Eukaryota > Metazoa > Chordata > Chondrichthyes > Pristiophoridae > Pristiophorus > Pristiophorus japonicus. The sequence goes on from NC_091977.1 coordinate 406,986,598, forward strand.
GCCTTCCGGATCTCCTCCTTGAATGTCTCCCACTGTTCTGACACTGATTTACCCACAAGTAGCTGTTTCCAGTCCACTGTGGCAAATCACTCCTTAACTTAGCAAAATTAGCTTTTCCCCAATTTGAAACTTTTATTCCAGGCCTATCCTTGTCCTTATCCATAAGTAACTTGATTCTGACTGAATTATGGTCACTGGCACCCAAGTGCTCTCCCACTAATACCCCTTCAACCTGACCAGCTTCATTCCTTAAAACAAAATCCAAAACCACCCCCTCTCGTGTTGGGCTTGTTACATACTGACTAAAAAAGTTCTCTTGACTGCATTTTAAGAATTCCGTACCCTCTATACCCTTCACACTAAATTTGTCCCAATCAATATTTGGACAGTTAAAATTCCCTACCAATTACTACCCTATGGTTTTTGGACTTCACAGCAATTTACCTACATATTTGCTCCTCTATCTCCCTACCACTGTTTGGAGGTCTATAATACATGCCCAGCAGTATGATCGCCCCTTTTTTATTTTTCAGTTCGACCCATATGGCCTCATTTGATGATCCCTCAAACATATCATCCTTCCTCACCACTGTAATAGTTTCTTTAATCAGGACCGCCACATCCCCTCCCCCTTTTTACCCCCTTCTCTATCTTGTCCAAAAATCCTGTAACCAGGATTATGGATCTGCCAAACCTGCCCCTCTTTCAGCCATGTTTCTGTAATGGCTATAATGTCATACTCCAAAGTGTCTACCTGTGCTCTTGGCTCATCCGCCTTATTCGCTATACTCCTTTCATTAAAGTATATACCATTTAGCACAGGAAGACCTCCTTGCTTACTACTTACTAAGCCTTGTTTCCTCTATCTTACAGATTCGCTTTCTAGATTATTGCTATCCAATTTCTGTTTTACTTCCTTCCCTATTGAATTTGTTCTCAGGTTCCCATCCCCCTGTCAAGCTAGTTTAAACTCTCCCCAACAGCACTAGCAAAACTCCCCGTGAAGATATTGGTCCCGGCGCTGTTGAAGTGCAACCTGTCCGGTTTGTACAGGTCCCATCTCCCCCAGAAGTGGTCCCCATGGCTCAAGTGGTTTAAAGCCCTCCCTCCTACACCAACATTCCAGCCACGTGTTCATCCTCTCCAGCCTTTTATTCTTGTACTCATTAGCATGTGGCATTGGTAATAACCTGGAGATTACCACCTTTGCGGTCCTACCCTTTAATTTTCTTCCTAGCTCCCTCAATTCTGCCGGTAGGACCTTATCCCTCTTTTTACCTATGTCATTGGTCCCGATATGGACCACGACCTCTAGCTGTTTACCCTCCCCCCCCCCAGAATGCCCTGCATCCGCTCTGTGACATTCTTGACCCTGGCACCAGGGAGGCACCAAACTATTCTGGAGTCGCATCTGCAGCCGCAGAAACGCCTCTCTGTTCCCCTAACTATAGAATTCCATATCACTAGACCCCTTTTATTCTTTGTCCCTCCCCCCTGTGCAGCTGAGCCACCCTTGGTGTCTTGGAATTGGCTCTGGCTGCATTCCCCAGAGGCACCATTGCCCTCACCGATACTCAGAAGTGAATATCGGTTTGAAAGAGAGCTGGGCTCGCAGGGGGACTCCTGCATAGCTGCCTAGAATTCTTACTTCATCTGGTGGTCACCCACTTCCCCTCTGCCTGCACGTTTTTAAGCTGCGGGATGACCACCTCCTGAAACGTGCTGTCCACGTAGCTCTCAGCCTCGCGGATGCACCGTATTGACACCACCTGCTGCTCCAGCTCCGAAACACGGAGCTCGAGTAGTTGAAGCTGGAGACACCTCCTGCACACATGGCTGTCTAGGCCGCACGAAGCGTCTAAGACTTCCCACATGCCGCAGGATGTGCATTCCATGAGACTGAGCTGCCCTGCTATCCCTCTAGTTAGACTTATCAAGTTTAAAATTGAATTAAAAAGAAATAGAGAAAAGAGAGATACTTACCAACTCACCGACCTCTGTGGCCTCCTGAACTCACCGACCTCTCGAATTCCCGAACTCCCGACCTCTCGGAACTCTGAATTCCCGACCTCTTGGAACTCGCGACCTCTAATAATCCAGAGATTATTACCTTTGAGGTTCTGCGTTTTAATTTGGACCCTAGTTCATCAAACTCTCTCAGCAGAATCTCATTCCTAGTTTTACCTATGTCATTGGTTTCTCCCGCTCCCACTCTAAATTCTTCTCCAGTCTTGAGGAAATATCCTTGACCCTGGCACCGGGCAGGCAACACAGTCTTCAGAACATCCAATTGTGGCTGCAGAGAAAAGTAGCTTTCACCCCCACTGTACTGTCCTCTACCACTACAAAATTCATTTTCATTCTCCTCACTTGAATGGCCTCCTGTACCATGGTGCCATGGTCAGTTTGCTCATCCACCCTGCAGGCTTTGCCCTCATCCACACAGACAGCCAAAATCTCATACCTGTTGGATAAGGGCAAAGGCCAAGGCTCCTCCAGCACTGCGTCTGGGGTGCCCTTGCCTGCCTGATTTGCAGTAACACTCTCCTCTCCCTATCCACTAACCAGACCTGTACCACTACCTAAGCTAAGGTGTTTGACTGCCTTCTTGATCAATGTTTCCCGATAACTCTCCCCTTCCCTGATGTCCTCGGGGGAGTGTTTGCTAGTGCTGTTGGGGAGGAGTTAAACTAATATGGCAGGGGGATGGGAACCAATGCAGGGAGATAGAGGGAAACTAAAAGGAGGCAAAAGCAAAAGACAGAAAGGAGATGAGGAAAAATGGAGGGCAGAGAAACCCAAGGCAAAGAACAAAAAGGGCCATTGTACAGCAAAATTCTAAAAGGACAGAGGGTGTTAAAAAAACAAGCCTAAAGGCTTTGTGTCTTAATGCAAGGAGTATCCGCAATAAGGTGGATGAATTAACTGTGCAAATAGATGTTAACAAATATGATGTGATTGGGATTACGGAGACGTGGCTCCAGGATGATCAGGGCTGGGAACTCAACATCCAGGGGTATTCAACATTCAGGAAGGATAGAATAAAAGGAAAAGGAGGTGGGGTAGCATTGCTGGTTAAGGAGGAGATTAAGGCAATAGTTAGGAAGGACATTAGCTTGGATGATGTGGAATCTATATGGGTTGAGCTGCAGAACACCAAAGGGCAAAAAACGTTAGTGGGAGTTGTGTACAGACCTCCAAACAGTAGTAGTGATGTTGGGGAGGGCATCAAACAGGAAATTAGGGGTGCATGCAATAAAGGTGCAGCAGTTATAATGGGTGACTTTAATATGCACATAGATTGGGCTAACCAAACTGGAAGCAATATGGTGGAGGAGGATTTCCTGGAGTGCATAAGGGATGGTTTTTTAGACCAATATGTCGAGGAACCAACCAGGGGGGAGGCCATCTTAGACTGGGTGTTATGTAATGAGAGAGGATTAATTAGCAATCTCGTTGTGCGAGGCCCCTTGGGGAAGAGTGACCATAATATGGTGGAATTCTGCATTAGGATGGAGAATGAAACAGTTAATTCAGAGACCATGGTCCAGAACTTAAAGAAGGCTAACTTTGAAGGTATGAGGCGTGAATTGGCTGGGATGGATTGGCGAATGATACTTAAGGGGTTGACTGTGGATGGGCAATGGCAGACATTTAGAGACCGCATGGATGAACTACAACAATTGTACATTCCTGTCTGGCATAAAAATAAAAAAGGGAAGGTGGCTCAACCGTGGCTATCAAGGGAAATCAGGGATAGTATTAAAGCCAAGGAAGTGGCATACAAATTGGCCAGAAATAGCAGCGAACCTGGGGACTGGGAGAAATTTAGAACTCAGCAGAGGAGGACAAAGGGTTTGATTAGGGCAGGGAAAATGGAGTATGAGAAGAAGCTTGCAGGGAACATTAAGACGGATTGCAAAAGTTTCTATAGATATGTAAAGAGAAAAAGGTTAGTAAAAACAAACGTAGGTCCCCTGCAGTCAGAATCAGGGGAAGTCATAACGGGGAACAAAGAAATGGCGGACCAATTGAACAAGTACTTTGGTTCGGTATTCACGGAGGAGGACACAAACAACCTTCCGGTTATAAAAGGGGTCGGGGGGGGTCTAGTAAGGAGGAGGAACTGAGGGAAATCCTTATTAGCCGGGAAATTGTGTTGGGGAAATTGATGGGATTGAAGGCCGATAAATCCCCAGGGCCTGATGGACTGCATCCCAGAGTACTTAAGGAGGTGGCCTTGGAAATAGTGGATGCATTGACAGTCATTTTCCAACATTCCATTGACTCTGGATCAGTTCCTATAGAGTGGAGGGTAGCCAATGTAACCCCACTTTTTAAAAAAGGAGGGAGAGAGAAAACAGGGAATTATAGACCGGTCAGCCTGACATCGGTAGTGGGTAAAATGATGGAATCAATTATTAAGGATGTCATAGCAGTGCATTTGGAAAGAGGTGACATGATAGGTCCAAGTCAGCATGGATTTGTGAAAGGGAAATCATGCTTGACAAATCTTCTGGAATTTTTTGAGGATGTTTCCAGTAGAGTGGACAAGGGAGAACCAGTTGATGTGGTATATTTGGACTTTCAGAAGGCCTTCGACAAGGTCCCACACAAGAGATTGATGTGCAAAGTTAGAGCACATGGGATTGGGGGTAGTGTGCTGATATGGATTGAGAACTGGTTGTCAGACAGGAAGCAAAGAGTAGGAGTAAATGGGTACTTTTCAGAATGGCAGGCAGTGACTAGTGGGGTACCGCAAGGTTCTGTGCTGGGGCCCCAGCTGTTTACACTGTACATTAATGGTTTAGATGAGGGGATTAAATGTAGTATCTCCAAATTTGCGGATGACACTAAGTTGGGTGGCAGTGTGAGCTGCGAGGAGGATGCTGTGAGGCTGCAGAGCGACTTGGATAGGTTAGGTGAGTGGGCAAATACATGGCAGATGAAGTATAATGTGGATAAATGTGAGGTTATCCACTTTGGTGGTAAAGACAGAGAGACAGACTATTATCTGAATGGTGACAGATTAGGAAAAGGGGAGGTGCAAAGAGACCTGGGTGTCATGGTACATCAGTCATTGAAGGTTGGCATGCAGGTGCAGCAGGCGGTTAAGAAAGCAAATGGCATGTTGGCCTTCATAGCAAGGGGATTTGAGTACAGGGGCAGGGAGGTGTTGCTACAGTTGTACAGGGCATTGGTGAGGCCACACCTGGAGTATTGTGTACAGTTTTGGTCTCCTAACCTGAGGAAGGACATTCTTGCTATTGAGGGAGTGCAGCGAAGGTTCACCAGACTGATTCCCGGGATGGCGGGACTGACCTATCAAGAAAGACTGGATCAACTGGGCTTGTATTCACTGGAGTTCAGAAGAATGAGAGGGGACCTCATAGAAACATTTAAAATTCTGACGGGGTTATACAGGTTAGATGCAGGAAGAATGTTCCCAATGTTGGGGAAGTCCAGAACCAGAGGTCACAGTCTAAGGATAAGGGGTAAGCCATTTAGGACCGAGATGCGGAGGAACTTCTTCACCCAGAGAGTGGTGAACCTGTGGAATTCTCTACCACAGAAAGTTGTTGAGGCCAATTCACTAAATATATTCAAAAAGGAGTTAGATGAGGTCCTTACTACTAGGGGGATCAAGGGGTATGGCGAGAAAGCAGGAATGGGGTACTGAAGTTGAATGTTCAGCCATGAACTCATTGAATGGCGGTGCAGGCTAGAAGGGCCGAATGGCCTACTCCTGCACCTATTTTCTATGTTTCTATGTTTCTATGTCCCACAATGTCTCCACTTCGGACTCCAGCACAACAACTCTGAGCTGAAGTTCCTCAAGATGCAGACACTTACTGCAGACGCGGCTGTCCGAGATCACGATGCTCTCCACAAACTCCCACATGCTGCAGTTGCGGCACACCACCTGCACTACCAGCCATATACAACCTGCTAAGACAGAGGTAAAAGATCATACAGCACTATTTGAGAAACAGCAAGTAGTTTTCCTGGGGCCCCGGCTAACATTGCTCCCTCAACCAAGAGCAAGATAAGAGATTATATGAACGTTACTTACTTGCAGTTTACAAATTGGTTGCCGCTTTTTGCCTACATATGAACTGTGATTATTCCTCAAAGATAATCTATTGGTTGTAAAGCACTTTGTTATATCTTTATGGTGCAATAAGGTGCTATAGAACTGCAAGTTATTTCTTTCTAAAGAGGAGAGCTAGAACTAGAGATTACAGAAAGACTGAAAGAGGCACAGCTAAAAAATACATAAGTAACAGAAATAAACAACTTTATAAGAACAGGAGCATACTATTCACACCCTTGAGCCTGCCATGGCAATCAATTAAATCATGGCTGATCTGTAGTTTGCAGGTGCAGCAGGTAATCAGGAAGGCGAATGGAATGTTGGCCTTCATTGTGAGAGGGATGGAGTACAAAAGCATGGAGGTCCTGCTGCAACTGTATAGGGTTTTGGTGAGGCCGCACCTGGAGTACTGCGTGCAGTTTTGGTCACCTTACTTAAGGAAGGATAAACTAGCTTTGGAGGGGATACAGAGACGATTCACTGGGCTGATTCCGGAGATGAGGGGGTTACCTTATGATGATAGATTGAGTAGACTGGGTCTTTACTCGTTGGAGTTCAGAAGGATGAGGGGTGATCTTATTGAAACATTTAAAATAATGAAAGGGATAGACAAGATAGGGGCAGAGAGGTTGTTTCCACTGGTCGGGGAGACTAGAACTAGGGGGCACAGCCTCAAAATATGGGGGAGCCAATTTAAAACCGAGTTGAGAAGGAATTTCTTCTCCCAGAGGGTTGTGAATCTGTGGAATTCTCTGCCCAAGGAAGCAGTTGAGGCTAGCTCATTGAATGTATTCAAATCACAGATAGATAGATTTTTAACCAATAAGGGAATTAAGGGTTACGAGGAGCGGGCGGGTAAGTGGAGCTGAGTCCACGGCCAGATCAGCCATGATCTTGTTGAATGGCGGAGCAGGCTCGAGGGGATAGATGGCCTACTCCTGCTCCTAATTCTTATGTTCTTATGTTCTTATGTACCTCAAATCCATTACCTACCCTTGTTCTATATCCCTTGATACCTTTACCTAACAAAGATCTGTTGATCTCAGTCTTGAAAATTTCAATTGACCCAGAATCCACTGCCTTTTGAGGGAGAGTGTTCCAGATTCCAACTACCTTTTTGTGAAAAAATACTGCTTGATTTCTATCCTAAATGGCTTAGCTCTAATTTTAAGATGATGCCCTCTTGTTCTAGATTCTCCCACCAGAGGGAATAGTTTCTCTGTATCTACCCTATTGAATCCCTTCATCATTTTAAACATCTTGATTAGATTACCCATCAACCTTCTAATGCCTTGGGGGTAATTTTGACTTTGTGCGATAGTGCAAAATGAGTGAATCGGCAGCCCATTTTACATCTCTCCCGATTTTTATTTGTAGTGAAGTCAATGGATATAAAAATCGGGAGAGGTGTAAAATGGGCTGCTGATTCACTATCACCCATTTTACACTATCGCACAAAGTCAAAATTACCCCAAGGAGTTTAAAACTTGCATTTAGGAGCTAATACTTCTGTGACTGAAGCTCACACTTGAAGCAATGTTAACAGCTTTAATAAATTCTATGGTAGGAAAAGAGTGGTGAAGTAGAAAGAACAAACAAGACAGGTAAGGGAGAAAAAAAAATGGCAGGAAAATATAGGTAAATAGAGATTGTACTGTTCTATCAAGCTTGTTGTTCTTGATATTACATGTGCAGTTATGATTCATATTTTCAATGTTTAAATTTGTTGTAGATAGCAGTCATTGGTTTAAAAATGTTAGGTAGGTGAACAATGTATTGTGTCTTACACTCTCTCCCTCTTGTACAATGCTTCAGCCATTACTAATCAACTGAAGGTTAGGAGGGAAAGATTTCCTCTATTTGCAAATTGTATTGAATTGAAAATACAGGTATAAAGAATGAATTTATGATTTCTCTATCAATGGAGAATGGAAGAAACCTCCCATTGGGGTGGTGTAATCCTCACCCGTGAATTCTGGAATCAAATCCAACCTTAACTGATGGATGAAAATCCTCAAACCACCAGTTACAAGGATCCAACAGGAGTTGAGTTTTTACCATCTCAACCTAGTTCTTAGTTAGCCCAGAGCACGAATTGCTTATACATTGACACAAATCTGCCTCAGAGAGGAATGGCTGCAGTGAGAAATGGAAAAGTTTACATCAGTGCAGTCGGAGTTCTAATAGTTGAAAAGAAGACATTGATCTCAATCACATTACAAATCTGCCCAATCATTGCTGCCAATTTTTTCCTGCCTGCAGCTACTGGGGACTTAAGTCCCTTTGCACAATTTAGTCAGTGTTGGCAAAACAAAAACACAGAGGAATGTGTATGGGTGGCAGTTAAGAGGAAGGCAATCTCGCATTAAACTTTTTCTTCTGTCCCACTTGCTTCCATCGAAGTGCTTATTCCAAAAAGCATTCAGCAACTGGGGTGCTGCTCAGTCAATCTAGTTATGTTATTGGGAGTCACTCTAACATAAATATTTTCTGGTGCCTTAATGAGCATTGTGCATATTTTGTGCAATGGGTTAGGTTTATGCCAACAGGTTGAGCAGCTCCAGTTTGGGCACTGAGCACCTTGGGCATATTACAGGCCATAGGTAGGCTTCAGGAGCAACACCTAGTCTGTACTGAGCTACCAAATCTCAGTGTCTCCATGCAAAAGAGAAGGGGGTGGGGAAGTCATCGAGGATCCCACTTCTGCAGTCAGCCCCTGTTGGGTTTTCTTTTCTTAATAGCGCAATATTTCTTTGGGCTGAAGTAAAGTATTTTAACTGAAGCAAAACTAATAAGCAGATTATCTTTTCTTTCTATGAAATATACCACTCAAATGGTATCACAAGCTAATTAAAATACTTAACAGATCATGTTCCTTTATAGTTTGGGGGAAAATTCAGAGCAATTTAATATTTTTTCATGTTGCATTTTAAGTCATGGATAAAATATACAAGAGAATGATCACTGGAAAAATGCAGGCGTAAAACTGTAGTCTAAAGGAAAAGCAGGTTTGTGATCTGAGAACACTGTGATAATCCTGTCTCCCCCCTCCCCCTTCTTCCTTTTGTATTTCATTTTCCTTTTTGGCTGTTACCTTATTCAAACCTTGAAACCAGGCTTTCTATCCATGTCATTGTCTCACAAATCTACTGTGAAAGAATTCCTTGGAGGCTTAAACTGCGTGAAGTATTTATGGATTGAAACTCTGCCCTCCCAGTAGATGTTGGATGTAATTTTCAGCAGTTCAGCATTATTCACTGATAAAATTAGACTGTAAACTCCTAAGGCTAGGAACGGTTGACTAAAAGGCTGAAACAACGAGCCTAAAAGTCTGTCAAAGACCATTGCACAGCTAACTTTTCATCATCAGAGGCGGTCCCTCGAATGAGGATGGCTTGCTTCCACACCAAAAGGAATGAGTTCACAGATGTTTCTGTCATGTATTCAACTATCATTATAACCCATGTATAAGCTGACCTAAGTTGTACACCTTGAGTACATTGACCACAAGGCGGTGAACTTGTGGGAGACACTCCTAACCTGGACTTTCAGCTATGAAAGGGGAAGCTCCACCCACCTTCATCACTTGAGGTCTTGGTAATAAAGGTAACTGGTCATAGAGTGACCTTCTCTCAAGTATGGACCTCGAGTGCATTTATACTGTATAGTAAGGACATATCATTGGCGACAAGAAACTGGGATTTAAACCACAAAAGCATGGCCACTAGCAGCACAGAAGAGAGGTGTTGGTGATGATTGGGATGACTTTATTGAGAGACTACAGCAAAGTTTTGTCACTAAGGAATGGTTGGGACAGGATTCGGCCGACAAACGCAGGGTTCATCTCCTGACGGTTTGTGGATCCAAAACGTACACCCTGATGAAGGATCTTCTAGCAACAGAGAAGCGGCGGACAAGACGTTCGAAGAGTTCAGTAATTGGGGAACACGTTAAACTGGTGAGCAGCATGTACATGGCGAGACACCGGTTTTACACGCACCGGCGGCGAGAAGGGCAAAGCGTTCCAAACTTCGTGGCAGATCTCCGGCGACTGGCGAGCCTATGTAAGTTCCCAGATGCATGCAGAGTGGAGATGCTGCGAGATTTTTTTATTGAGGGCATCGGGCACGCTGGGGTTTTCAGGCAACTGATTGAGACCAAAGACTTGACCTTGGAAGTGGCGGCTCTGATAGCCCAGACATTTATCTCAGGGGAGGAAGAGACCAGAATGATGTATGACAAAAATCTTGGCTCAAATAAGTCAAACGACCAGGGAGTCAACATTGTTAATGTGGCACACAGTTCTCTCGGCAGACAAGGGCAATCGGACATGCCCCAGCATGTAGTCGAACCCAAAGGTGGAATTCAACAGAGACAATGGCTAGCTGAATGGCGATTCATGCCATCACAATGGACAATGCGGCCAGTAATGGGGCCATCAACACCTGTTAATGGTGCGCTTAAAGACAATTACAGAGACAGAGACAATCGACTGGTAATGGACCTTTTGTTTCCAACATACCTGCAGAAACTGCAACGTCAGCGGTCACTTGGCGCATATGTGCAGGAAGCCTGCAGCCAGGTTAATTTACGAGGAGGACGGGCCCGATGTAAACCCTACGAGGCCAAATGAATACTGGGGGAAATCGCTGGAAGCTGAAGTTCAGCGAGTTTATGTGGAGCACATATACAGTTCATATACCAGGACGCCACCAATAATGATGAAAGTGCTCCTCAATGGCATCCCAGTATTAAAGGAGCTAGACACGGGGGCCAGCCAGTCCCTGATGAGTATCAAACAGTTCGAAAGGTTGTGGGTGTCCAAGGCCAGGAGGCCAAAATTATTGCCGATTGATACACAGCTACGGACATATACAAAGGAGATAATTCCGATGCGAGGCAGCGCCATGGTAGTCGTGACCCACAAAGATTCAGAGAACAGGTTGCCACTCTGGATTGTCCCGGGGAACGGTCCCGCACTACGGGGGAGGAGTTGGCTTGCTGTCATGAACTGGAAATGGGGCGATGTCAATGCAATTTCTTCTGTGAAGCGAGTATCATGCTCACAGGTCCTGGACAAATTTGACTCATTATTTCAACCAGGCATCGGCACTTTCATGGGGACCAAGGTAGTGATTCACATAAACCCGGACGCCAGGCCAGTACACAACAAGACCAGAGCGGTGCTGTACGTGATGCGGGAAAAGATAGAATGCGAATTAGACCGCCTGCTGAGGGAAGGCATCATCTCGCCAGTCGAATTCAGTGACTGGGTAAGCCCGATCGTGCCAGTGCTCAAGGTGGATGGGTCGGTCAGGATATGTGGCGATTACAAGGCCACCATCAATCGAGTGTCACTCCAAGACTAGTACCCGCTACCAAGAGCAGAGGACCTCTTTGCGACGCTATCCGGTGGAAAACATTTTTCAAAATTGAACCTGACCTCAGCTTACATGACCCAGGAGCTGGAGCGTGAGTCGAAGAAGCTGACCACCATCACGACACACAAGGGGTTGTTTGAGTATAACAGATGTCTGTTCGGGATTCGCTCGGCCGCCGCAATCTTTCAGCGAAATATGGAAAGCCTCCTCAAGTCGATTCCAAGGACGGTGGTTTTTCAAGACGACATCCTCATCATTGGTCACAATACTGAAGAACACCTCCACAACCTGGTGCTACGCAGACTGGACCGGGTAGGGCTGCGACTGAAAAAGGCGAAGTGCGTCTTCTTAGCTCCAGAGGTAGAATTCCTGGGGAGGAAGGTAGCAGCGGACGGAATCAGACCTACTGCATCCAAAACGGAAGCGATCCAGAGAGCACCAGACCCCGTAACACGATGGAGCTGCGTTCATTTCTGGGCTCCTGAACTATGTTGGTAACTTTCTTCGCAAATTGAGCATGCTGTTAGAACCGCTGCACGCTGTTAGAGCCGCTATACGTGCTCCTACGCAAAGGTTGCGATTGGGTCTGGGGGGGACAGCCAGGAAAGGGCTTTTGCTACAGCGCGCAATTTGTTATGCTCCAACAAACTGCTATCGTTATATGACCCGTGTAAGAAGCTTGTTTTAACGTGCGATGCGTCGTCCTATGGGGTTGGATGTGTGTTGCAGCATGTCAATGCCAATGGTCAGTTAAAGCCGGTAGCTTATGCCTCCAGAAGTCTGTCCCAGGCAGAAAAGGGCTACGGGATGGTAGAAAAGGAAGTGCTAGCATGTGTATATGCAGTAAAAAAAATGCACCAGTACCTGTTTGGCAGGAAATTTGAGCTGGAGACCACAAACCCCTAATGTCCCTTTTGGCCGACAACAAGGCCATAAATGCGAATGCATCGGCCCGCATACAGAGGTGGGCACTTATGTTAGCCGCCTATGACTACACAATTCGGCACAGACCAGGCACTGAAAACTGTGCCGATGCACTCAGCAGGCTCCCACTAGCCACCACTGAGAGGGCAACTGAGCATGATGCTGAGATGGTCATGGCTGTTGAAGCTTTCGAAACCGAAGGCTCACCTGTGACAGCCCGTCAGATTAAAGTCTGGACAAATAAAGAACTGCTACTGTCTTTAATTAAGAAATGCTTGAAGCTTTTTTAATCTTTCAAATGCTTACCATTATGTTCTTAAATCAAAAGGGAAATTACAGTGCAGTTTAGCCAGACCAAACCAAAATCAAGGTTAAAAGATTACAGTATAGTTGTGAGGTATCGCGGTCTGCTTCAAATCCAGTTTGTCCACTTATCACTCGCGCCTGCCTGCCTGCCTGCCTGCCTGCCTGCCACAATTAAGTTTGAGGTGGAAGGATATGTGGAATTTTGTGAATTAGTATTTGACCTACTAGCTGGAGCAATTCATAACTCTGTATATTTCATTATAAGCAGATGGAATGACTAATGTATCTGATCTGCAGGAAATCTACCTACTTCCAGACAACCAATGGATGTTTACTGCCCTGTGCTACACTTTCACACTGCAAAAAGATGCACGTGTACCAGCTGATGGCTCCTGTCAGATCAGAATGTGTTTGACAGGGCTTGCAGAGAAGTCTATTGCCCAGGTCTCTCACTGCAAGAAAGCTATGGTAAAAAGCACTTTCTGTGGGGACACAAAAGTGTGGGGGTTGTATGAGCAAAAACAACATTAAAGATTAGATTTTTTTGTCATTAAAATTATATTATAAACTAAATATTCTTTAGGGTCATCGATCCTTTAGGGTCCCTTCCAGCATTTTTTGTTTTTATTTCAGATTCTATCATTCGCAGCATTTTGCTTTTGAACTAAATATTTTATTGTCCTTATTATTCTCTGATTCCACTTTTTGATATTCTGCATATTCAGCAAAGGATAATGGCCGACGGCTATTTTTTGACTGGAAGGCTGTTTCCAGTGGGGTTCCGCAGGGTTCAGTACCAGACCTCTTGCTTTTCGTGGTATATATCAATGATTTAGACTTGAATGTAGAGGGCATGATTAAGAAGTTTGTAGATGATAGAAAAATTGACCGTGTGATTGGTAGTGAGGAAGAAAGCTGTAGACTGCAGGAAGTAAACAATAGACTGGTCAGGTGGGCAGAAAAGTAGCACATGGAATTCAATCTGGAGAAGTGGGAGGTAATCCATTTGGGGAGGGCTAACAAGGCAAGGGAATGCACAATGGGCTACACTTTCCACCTTTGCGCAGATCGCCCAAAAATGGGCATTATTTCCAGCATGGGCGGTAAATATGGGTTTTCAGATCGCTGGATTATCGCCCATTGTCTTTGCATTTTTTTAAATGGGCGTTACCGCGAGCAATCTGAAATGGGCATTAGCATTAAATTTCCCTGACCTTCTGCCGTAAAGTGTCGCCGTCCTGAGCAATGGCATGGCAACGCTAGTTTTTCGCATTTCAGGAGGTCCGGGTCATCATTACATGTGCATAAGAGGAGACAGAGAGAGAAGGAGAAGAGAGGGAGTGAAGACATGTGTGGGTGTTGTGTGGGTGCTTGTTCGGCTGTTTTGGGAGGTAGGAGGGAGAATTTCAACCTTAATACAGAATTGTGAGCAAAAATTTAGCTGTTACCAGCGAGATATTTCACTAATTTGGTGCCTATAATGGAGGGAATGGAGAAGGCCACACAGCATGATGTGGAGACTGACGCTGGTGAGAGCAGTGAGCTGGGAGAGGAACACTTGGGAGGATGAAAGAGAGTGAGGAGATTCTCGAACGAGGCAAATGCCTCCCTCATGCAGGAGGTCAAGTCACTCTGGGGTCAATTGACACAGGGTGACCGTGGGAAGCCCACCCAAAGGCCTACCAGAAGATATGGGCCTAGATAGCTGAGGTGGTCTCGTCGGCGACCAACGAGGTGCGTGAGGGCAACCAATGTCGAAAACGATGGAAGGATCTTGTCGGATCCGCAAGAGTATGTTTTACATTTATTTACACGTACTTATATATTTATATAATTTAATTTGTAAGTGTAATGAGATATTAAAATCAAATGTGAGGTGTTTCCCTTTTACCGGGAATGTTATACTCCAAGCCTGCGTTCACGGTGTACGTCTTTAGGTAAGGAGTGATAATTATCATAATAATCATGATTGCATCTGTCGGTTATGTGTTGTATCAGTCTCTGTGACAGTACCTAGCAATGATATCACACAATGGTCTCATGCCATGTCGTCCTGTTGTTACCTGTTACAGAAGAAGCTTTCGAGAAATAGGGCCGAGCAGAGGCGAACGGGCAGGGGGCCATCAGTCATCAGCGACCTCACTGATATTGAGGAGTGGGTGCTGGCACTAGTGGGGACCCACCCCGGTCGGCCAAGCAAGCAACTGCAGAACCTGAAGTGATGCCACGTGAGTAAAGTATACACCAATAGATGCCACATCCACTCAAAAAAATAATATATAATAGATGATTGCTAAAAGTGTTCTCTAAATAATGCTGACCTCATGAGAATCATTGCAATGTGTTGATGGTCATGAAATGTGATGTCTGTGATGATTTTGATAGCGGTGGTGCTTTTGTCGTGCATATGTTGTGTGTAGCACTATAATCACCTTATGACCCTAGCACCCCCTTCTCCTCTAATAACCTAATTTGTGTTTTGCAGCTCAGCCAGCAGCACGTCCCCAGGCAAGACCACAGAGGCCAGAAGCTGAGGGCACGGGGCTGAACTCACCGGACGATCCTCCATCTGGTGCTGTGGAACACCGATTCTCGCCCGTGGATCTGCTGGGTCCATCCTCTACGGATGACAATGCGGACTTTGAGGAGCCTGCATCGCCAGGGCTCCATAATGCATTCGACCCCAACGCCATCTAGTGATCCTGCAGCCATTCACACCTCCACTGTGGAGGTACCGGGCCCAAGCACCTTGCCACAGGACACCCCAGGTGTCCCCAGGACGGCGCGACCCAACGGAGGTTTTTTAGATGTGGCAGGTCTGCTCCACGAGCAGCAGATCTGAGTGGCGACGAGGTAGACTTGTCCAGGAGGAGTGTTGACATAGGTCAGCAGATCCTCCAGACAATGGGGGGCATATCCCAACAGCTGGCCAGCATGTCCGGCAGTATGACGGAGTACGTTCTGCAGATGGCGGAGGCCCTGGAGGCGATAGCCAGGAACACTGCTGGTACAGGCCTCCCAATGGTCCCGGAGCGCGGCACTGCACCCCAAGGTGCCGCACCCCCATTGCCAACAACACATGCAAGCCAGGAGGAACATCTTGCTTCTTGCTCGGAGAAGGTTCCCACCTCAGGACCCTCCTCTCCCATATCCGTGCAACCACTGGGTCTGCCTTCACCCCCCCAATGACGCAGTTCCTAAGGAGCTCCTCGCCAGGCGGCGTGGGTCAGGAGGGGAAGGGGTAGAGGTGGGGAGAAAAAGGCGGGGAAGGAAAGTGAGGTGCCTATCCGCAGGTGATGGCTTTATAATATTTCCATCTTGGTGTATCAAATTTATTGTAAGGTCTGAGGTACAGGGGGAGGGGGCCACCTTGTTGGTTTGCATTTGTGTTCTGTGTTGCTGGAAATGTTGACCATTTGATTGATGTAAATGTTATAAATGTGTTGTGGGGTGGGGTGGGGGTGGAGTGTTTTTGACAATTATACTTATGATTTCACACAAATGGTCGGATTAAATGTTTTTTATTTAACATAACCTTGTTACGCATTGTCTCAGATAGCTGCACTATTACGCACTGGTGGCCAGTGGAAGCCTGCTGAGCGCATTAGCGCAATTTTCAGTGCCGGTCCGGTGCCGGATGTAGTAGTCATAAACAGCCAGCGTGAGAGCCCATCGCTGTATGCGGGCTAATGCGTTGGCATTGACAGCCTTGCTGTCTGACAACAGGGATGTTAATGGCTTGTGGTCTGTCTCTAATTCAAACTTCCTACCAAGGAGGTACTGATGCATTTTTTTTACACCATAGACACATGCGAGCGCTTCCTTCTCGACCATGCCATATCCCCGTTCTGCTTGAGAGAGCGACCTAGAGGCATAAGCCACAGGTTGTAGTTGACCCTCAGCATTGCCCTGCTGCAACACGCACCCAACCCCATAGGACGATGCATCACATGTCAGAACAATTTTTTACAGGGGTCGTACAGGGTCAACAACTTGTTTGAACAAAGTAGGTTTTGCGCCCGATCAAAAGCCCGTTCCTGACAGTCCCCCGAAAACCAATTGCAACCCTTACGCAGGAGCATGTGTAGCGGCTCCAACAACGTGCTCAAGTTCGGCAGAAAGTTCCCGAAATAGTTCAACAGTCCCAGAAATGAACGCAACTCCGATGTGTTGCAGAGCCTGGGTGCTCGTCGAATCACCTCTGTTTTGGATTCGGTAGGCCGAATCCCATCTGCTGCAACCCTCCCGCCCAGAAACTCAACCTCAGGAGCTAAGAACACACATTTAGACTTCTTGAGTCGCAGGCCTACCCGGTCCAGTCGGCGTAACACCTCCTCCAGGTTGTGGAGGTGTTCCTCAGTGTTTCGACCCGTGATGAGGATGTCGTCCTGGAATACAATCGTTCCAGGAATGGATTTAAGCAGGCTTTCCATGTTTCTTTGAAAGATCGTGGCCGCTGATCGAATGCCAAACGGTCACCTGTTATAAACGAACAGTCCCTTGTGCGTGGTGATGATGGTCAGTAGTTTGGATTCGTCGGCCAGTTCCTGGGTCATATAGGCTGAGGTGAGGTCCAACTTGGTGAACAGCTTGCCGCCTGCCAGTATGGCAAAAAGGTCCTCCGCTCTCGGGAACGGGTATTGATCTTGTAGGGACACCCGATTGATGGTGGCCTTGTAGTCGCCAAAGATCCTGATAGAGCCATCCGCTTTTAGGATGGGAACGATGGGGCTCGCCCAGTCGCTGAATTCAACAGGCAAGATGATGCCCTCTCTCAACAGCTAGTCCAATTCGCTCTCGATTTTTGTCCCACTTCACATACGGCACTGCTCTGGCTTTGTGGTGCACTGGCCTGGCGTCCGGGGTGATGTGTATTACTACTTTGGTGCCTTTGAAAGTCCCGACACCAGATTGGAATAGTGAATCGAATTGTTGTAGGACTTGTGAGCACGAACTTCGTTCCACAGATGACATTGCGTGAACATCCCCCCATTTCCAGTTCATCTTGGCTAACCAGCTCCTCCCCAACAGTGCGGGACCATTACCCGGGACAATCCAGAGCAACAGCCTATTCACTACCCCATTGTGTGTGACAGCCAACATTGCACTGCCTAGCACTGGAATGATTTCTTTGGTATAAGTCCGTAATTGTGTCTCAATACATTCTAATTTGGGTCTACTGGCTTTAAGTGGCCATAGCTTTTTGAATTGCTGGACGCCCATGAGTGACTGGCTGGCCCCAATGTCCAGCTCCAAGCGTATTGGGATGCCATTTAATAAAACCCTCATCATCATTGGTGGCGTTTTGGTGTATGAACTGTTCGCCGCATGGACCCGCTGAACCTCGGCATCCATCGATTTGCCCCAAAATTCATCCTGCCTCAAAGGGCCCTCTTCAGGTCCATCCGCCTCATATATTAGTCTGTTTGCAGGCTTCCTGCACGTTTGAGCTAAATGGGCACTGAGATTGCAGTTTCTGCAGACAAACTGTTGAAATCTGCAAGATCTAGCTGAGTGTTTTTCCCCACACCTCCAGCATGAGTTAAAGTTTCCATTGTTGGGAACAAAGAGACTATGGCCAGGCATTCCGTGCTGACTGTCCCTTTGACTGCTCTTAAGTACCCTATTAGTGGGTGTCAATGGCCCCATCCTGGGCCGCATTGTCCACTGTGATGGCGTAAATGTCTGTTCAGCCTGCCATTGTCTCTGTTGGAGTCCTACTCTGGGGTCTATTGCTGACTGGGGAATGTTGGACTGCCCCTGCCAGCCTGCGGGGCTCTGAGTCGCATTGATGATATTGACTCTCTGACCCATCGCCACGTTAGAGGCAGAATTGCGTGCGTATATTATTTTCGTCTCTTCCTCCCCCGCCATGAAAGTTTGAGCTATCAACGCCGCCGCTTCCAAGGTCAAATCCTTGGTCTCAATTAATTTGCGGAAAATTCCCGCATGACCGATGCCCTCGATAAAGAAGTCCCTTAGCATCTCCCCGCTGCAGGCGTCTGTGAACTTACAGAGGCTGGCCAAATGCCGGAGATCCGCTACGAAGTCCAGTATGCTCTGTCCTTCACGACGTCGGTGGGTGTAGAATCTGTGTCGGGCCATATGTATGCTACTCGCCGGTTTGAGGTGCTCCCCGGTCAATTTGCTAAGTTCCTCAAAGGTTATGTCCGACGGCTTCTCAGGCGCTAGTAAGTCCTTCATGAGCGCGTAAGTCTTTGGTTGTCGGCCACTGCATCCCCGAGCCATTCTTTCGTAACGAAGCTTTGCTGAAGCCCCTCGACAAAATCATCCCAGTCTTTCCCAACGCAGTACCGTTCCTCTGCACTACCGGTGGCCATTCTCGTGGATCGTGAGTTCCCGTTTCTCATCGCCAATGTAAAGTCCTTACTCTACTGCATGAAACCACACAAAGCACATTCTAGGACAAGGTCACTCTGTGACCTCAACTCTTTATTTCAGCACTCCACGAGTGATGACCCTGCGTGGGACCTCCCTTTTTATACCTAGGAGATCAGGTAAGGAGTGTCTCCCACAAGTTCACCCCTTGTCGTCAAGGTGTGCATCTAGGTTGTGTGTATACAGTAATACAGTGGTGTTACATTGTGGTTACATACATGACATGAACGATGTAGCCTGCCCAGCGAAGCAGTTCAAGTGTGGTCACTGCTTCAATGCTGGGGATGTTGGCCTGGTCGAGGACGCTAATGTTGGTGTGTCTGTCCTCCCAGAGGACTTGTAGGGTCGTGTGGAGGCATCGTTGGTTGTATTTTTCCAGTGACTTGAGGTGTCTAGTGTACATGGTCCATGTCTCTGAACCAGACAGGAGGGCGAATATTACTACAGTCCTGTAGACCATGAACTTAGTGGCAGTTTTGAGGGCCTGGTCTTCAACACTCTTTTCCTCAGGCAACCAAAGGCTGCACTGGCGCACTGGAGGCGGTGTTGAATCTCGTCGTCGATGTTGATAAGAGGCTCCCGAGGTATGGGAAATGGTCCACGTTGTCCAGGGCCGCACCGTGGATCTTGATGACAGGGGGGCAGTGCTAAGCGGCGAGGGCAGGCTGGTGGAGGACCTTTGTCTTACGGATGTTTAGCATAAGGCCCATGCTTTCGTACGCCTCAGTAAATAGGTCGACTATGTCCTGGAGTTCAGCCTCTGTATGTGCGCAGACGCAGGCGTCGACCGTGTACTGTAGCTTAAAATAGTGTACAATAGGTTAAAGTAATGACAAGTTTAATTGGCTTTTGCAGTTAGCATGAAAAAGCCTTTTAAACGTATTTCACAGAATGGCACTTCTTTTTTATAGAACTAGCTATGTACCAATCTAGAAAACTAGCAAAAGTTGACTATAAGTTATAAAAATGTTATTAACTCAAAAACAGTTCTGAATATCAGCCTGTGAAATGTGAAAACAAGTAATTAAATTGAAAGTTCAGTGGGACACAAACTTGTACCTTAAACGATAGATACACCTAACATTCCTTCATTCCTTTTGGATCAGAAAAAAAAGAAAAAAAGACTTACATTTATATAGTGTCTTTCATGACCACCGACGTCTCAAAGTGCTTTACAGCCAATGAAGTACTTTTTGAAGTGTTGCAATGTAGGAAACGTGGCAGCCAAGTTGCGCACAGCAAGCTCTGACAAACGGCAATGTGATAATGACCAGATAAACTGTTTTAGTGATGTTGATTGAATGATAAATATTGGCCAGGACATCGGGGATAATTTCCCTGCTCTTCTTCGAAATAGTGCCATAGGATATTTTACAGCCACCTGAGAGAGCAGATGGTGCCTCGGTTTAACGTCTCATCCAATGGACGGCACCTCCAACAATGAAGCACACCCGAAGTATGGAGTGTCAGCCTAGATTTTTGTGCTTAAGTCCCTGGAGTGGGACTTGAACCTACAACCTTCTGACTCAGAGGCGAGCCACGGCTGACACACAAATGTGGAAATAAATTGTGCAATTTATTGAGGCATAATTTAGCCCTAATCCCTGTGGGGGGCAGGCCTGTAATTTGGGGCATGACATAGATCCTCCTGGTTGCCACCCCTCATAATATGCTTGCCAACTAAAGATTACATTTTTTGTCTGTCAATGTTCTTATGCATACCCCAATGCACAGGCAGTTTATGAGGAACGTTGAGGTGGTTTTCTGGGAATTCTGCCCAAATTATCCTGATAGGCCCAGCAGGACTATGTCTGCTGAAAGCAGGCATAGGCCCCATTCTGGGACAACTAAAGGCCCTAACAATAACAAGTGTAAAAGTAATCAACCTCACATTAGCTTATGAAAGTGATGCTTCCATTCTGTCCAATCCTGAATAGAAAAAAACTCGAATTCCCCTCTGTCTTTGGCCCTATCTAGACTTTGGATTCTCCCTTTCAGAGCACGGGGTGCCACTTTGACTTGCTGCTGCCTGCACTGATTATTCTAATGATTTGAGACGGAGGGTCCTCGGTGGGGCAAAGTAGGTGGGTGGAGGTAGCCACCAGCGCCATAGTGCCGCCGAATTTACAGGATAAGGATATGATAACCTGAAGGGGATACGAGTGTTGACAGCACAAGATTTATTTCCTGATAGTTTTCCGGGCATGCCGTCCCCGAGAAAATGTTAATCTTGAGCATTTTATTTGATGCTTCTGCTGGTATTTTAGAATTTACAACAGACATGGGCACTGGATTTTTTAAATCTAAAAAGGGACATTTTTATTTTCATGGTTAAATTACTTTTACTGAAAATTGCTCTCTATTTGCAATTTAGAAGGTAGTTTTTTGCTTTTCTTATTGGCAGCAGGTATCTATTACTGGGAAAATTATGTTTTAATTTGTTTTCTTTTTTTTTTAAATGCCTGAATGTAAATAAGGGATTTACAACTGGTTGTATTCACCATGGGATCATTCTGGTAAGGGTTGTGGGCAGGAAATGTCAATTTCTCACATTTCTTCCAAATACATCCCCAACTCCCCATACCAATTGATGAAACATTTCTTGGGGGATCTGGGGCATGCACTCCCAGAAACTTTAGAATTTTTACATTAGAAATCATGTGTAAAACACTTTCATACCTCATAATTGATAGATTTTTAATCTAAGAAAAACAGGAACACTAAAGTGACGTTTGATTTTTCAACAGACAAATCAGATCAAGCTTCCCCAAAGGTTATCTCGATAGTTACTCATTCCCTTCACTGAGACCCCTTGCCCTGCAACATTCTGCACCCCCTCAAATAACCAACATTTACAGACCCAGCTCAAGTGAGGTATTCTACCCTCTCCAACCCACCCACTACATTGCAACAGTGACTACACTTCAAAAAGTACTTCATTGGCTGTAAAGCACTTTGGGATGTCCGATATTCATGAAAGTCACTATATAAATGCAAGTCATTCTTTTTTACTTTTTTTTAAAGATGGCACACAACCGTCGAGAGCAACAGCAGATGGGTGGAGGGGAAGCCAGACTTCAGAACCTGACTGAGCTGGAGGAAGCGCCTGGATACAATTGGAGGGGCAGTCACAGAGTCCGTGACAAGCAGAGAAATTGAAAGCATTGCTGATGATGATGGTATGCTCATACATAATCCTCCTTCTCATTTCCCCCTCATCTCACAATCTCTTCTCATTTACAAGTTTCTGATGGTGTATGCATGGATATCTTGCTTTCACACTCACCCCACCAATCCCCCCACTCCCCCCCCCCCCCACTCACCCCCACCTCACCACAATTCGGCCCTTGTGCCTTTCTTCTATTAGATACCCAAGAACTCCAAACTGGCCAGCCAGTCCTTGAAGTGATGGAGGAGAAGAAAACACACTGGTATTGCATCTGGCACTCGCAGACATCAGTTCAGAAAATGGCACTGCCCATAGTTTAGAGGGTGAGATCTGCACATAGTGTGTCAGCAGGCATGAGTGGGCTGCAGCTAGGCCAGGGGGAAAGGGTAGCTTGGGTGTCAGCTCCCTGTAGGGCATGTTTATGCACAAGATCTGCTGCACAGGACTCAGATGATGACTTCAACAGGGCGGCCTTCAGAAGAAGGATGATGGATATTCACATAGAAATACTAGGTGCAATGGCAAACCTGCCAGAGAGCCTCTTGTCAATGACAAGGAGCATGGAGGAGTCCGGCTCCAACATTGGACAGGGCTTTGCGTGGAGCTTGGAGCTCATGATTTGCAGGATGGAAATGATGGGCAACTCCAGGAGAGACCTTGTGGACACAGCCATGACGCTGGGCATGATGGGTGATGTCACAGCTTCTATTGCAGCACAGGCGGAAGTGACCCACCGGGATAAGTTTTTCAGGGGGGGTGGTCAGCGGGCATGATCGGTGGCGGTCGTATGTGAAAACAATTATTTTTGACAGCCGGCAGGACCCCACTGTCAACCCGCCTTTCCTAGATGTTGGGTCTGTCAGCGCAGAACAGATCCGACACGCAGCACGGGGGAGGCAATTCAAACCATTATGACCTTGTTAACAGCCACTTAAAATGTATTTTGACCTCATCTTTACATTTTACAAGGTTGCCCACGGGATCCAAGCTGCTTGGGGATCACATCAGGTAAAGAGGTCGGGAGTTGTGTGACCATAAAATCATCTCTTTACTTGACAGCTGCAAATGTGCTCTAAAAACTCCCATCTCATAGCTGTTCACCTTCCAAGCTCAGAAGCTGTTGCTTACAGCATTTGGAAGACAGATTGAGCTTTATGCAGGGTGAAAGCTTTTGGAATAAACTGTATCCAATGTCACCCCATTGGAACAACCTCTCACACCATTGACAAATCACTTCTGTCATCTCAAGTTCACCTGCCATCTATTAGATTAGCATTGGTACCCTTGAAACTATCTCACCTTGGCCCTCAGAATGCCACCACGATCAGCCCCAACAACAGCAGCACCAGGCACGCCAGCAACATTAACAACACCAACCTTCTCCGCAATCAACTGATGATGCACAGGACACAGGACTTCAGCACGCGACCACATTGCTGCCCGGAAGGCCAGGGATGGCCTCACCATAGACAGATTTACTTCACTTGACACTATACACCCTGACTGCCACATGATGCGCCAGGTTGGCACCACCCCACACCAACCTCATAAAGCATCCCTGCAATGTCCAAGTCATTCATTTCACACTCATCATCATTGCAGGATACTGTTATGTCTCACCTTTCAATTCAACTCAACTCACTAAGCCACTTCCAAAGTTGCACACAAATCTGTCCAAGAATGCAAGGTGTTGAAGTTAAAGATTTCAATGTTTGACAGCACATTAACAGAAACTTCACATGAACATTGGCTAAAACACCCAAGTGCCTAACCTTGTGTGTTGTTAGCTGGTATGATAGGATGAGGGTGAATGTGAAGGATGGCTAGTGAGATGGGAAAATGATAATGTAGATAAAGAGATATGGTGGTGGGGCAAGGTAAGCTGATGTGAGCAAAAATGTGCAGGTGTAGAATAGGGAAGGCAAAGTGATGGGTATGTGATGAGTGGCACAGCTGGATGAGGTTGAGTGTGGCTTTGCAGTTACATTTTGAAAAGTTTGTGCCACTGCAGCCAGGTCCACCTGATGACATCCCTGCTTGTGTCCTCTTGTGCAAAGTGCATCCAGGCTGTGTTAGTCTCCTGGGGAAGAGAACCTCCCTGCATGTTGTGACTCCCTCCATAAGCATATGGAGGGAGTCATGGGAGAGTCTGGGTGCAACCCTGCACCTCTGTGGAGTGCTTGTCAGTGTTTGTAGCACCTCAATGCTGGAGAACACTGACAGCATAATTGTCAAAATGAATTTGCACATGGTCCCTTTAAGGAAACTGGCTGATGACATGTCATCAATTGACATCATTAGACCCGCTTCCTTCCATTGGCCGACAAACGCACTGGGCAAGCTTAACAAGCCCAATCAACGTAAAATCATTCTACACAGCGGGCTGGAGCCAGCAGTGAGGTCAGGACCTGCCACTGACCCCGGCCGCACCGAACCTGTGGAGGTAAGAGATATCATGGCCAATGTCTCAGTGCGGCAGTGGAAGGTTAGGCTTCTGCCATTGTGGTTGGTTTTATGAATGTGGAAAGGGGTTTTCTACTCGGAACTCCTACACGGCAAGCGTGCCCCAGGTGGGCAGAGGAAATGTTTCAAGGACACCCTCAAAGCCTCCTTGATAAAGTGCAACATCCTCACTGGCACCTGGGAATCCCTGGCCAAAGACCGCCCAAAATGGAGGAAGCGCATCCGGGAGGGCACTGAGCATCTCAAGTCTCTTCGCCGAGAGCATGCAGAAAACAAGCGCAGACAGCGGAAGGAGCATGCAGCCAACCAGACTCCCCACCCACCCTTTCCTTCAACCACTGTATATCCCACCTGTTACAGCGTCTGTAATTCCCGTATTGGACTGTACAGTTACCTGAGTCATTATCATCATCATAGGCAGTCCCTCGGAATCGAGGAAGACTTGCTTCCACTCCTAAGTGAGTTCTTTGATGGCTGAACAGTCCAATACGAGAGCCACAGACCCTGTTACAGGTGGGACAGACATTCGTCGAGGGAAGGTGGGGGTGGGGCTGGTTCGCCGCACGCTCCTTCCGCTGCCTGCGCTTGATCGCTTCACGATCTTTGCGTTGAGACTCGAAGAGCTCAACGCCCTCCTGGATGCACTTTCTCCACCTCGGACGGTCTTCGGCCAGGGACTCCCAGGTATCAGTGGTGATGTCGCACTTTACCAGAGAGGCTTTCAGGGTGTCCTTGTAACGTTTCCACTGCCCACCTTTGGCTCATTTACCATGAAGGAGCTCCGCATAAAGCATTTGCTTAGGGAGTCTTGTATCTGGCATGCGAACTATGTGGCCTGCCCAGCGAAGCTAATCGAGTGTGGTCAGTGCTTTAATACTGGGGATGTTAGCCTGGTCGAGGACACTGATGTTGGTGCACCTGACCTCCCAGGGGATTTGCAGAATCTTGCGGAGACATCGTTGGTGATATATCTCCAGCGACTTGAGGTGCCTTCTATACATCGTCCATGCCTCAGATCCATACATAGAAACATAGAAACATAGAAAATAGGTGCAGGAGTAGGCCATTCGGCCCTTAGAGCCTGCACCGCCATACAATGAGTTCATGGCTGAACATGCAACTTCAGTACCCCATTCCTGCTTTCTCGCCATACCCCTTGATCCCCCTAGTAGTAAGGACTACATCTAACTCCTTTTTGAATATATTTAGTAAATTAGCCTCAACAACTTTCTGTGGTAGATAATTCCACAGGTTCACCACTCTCAGGGTGAAGAAGTTTCTCCTCATCTCGGTCCTAAATGGCTTACCCCTTATCCTTAGACTGTGACCCCTGGTTCTGGACTTCCCCAACATTGAGAACATTCTTCCTGCATCTAACCTGTCTAAACCCGTCAGAATTTTAAACGTTTCTATGAGATCCCCTCTCATTGTTCTGAACTCCAGTGAATACAAGCCTAGTTAATCCAATCTTTCTTGATATGGCAGTCCCGCCATCCCGGGAATCAGTCTGGTGAACCTTCGCTGCACTCCCTCAATAGCAAGAATGTCCTTCCTCAAGTTAGGAGACCAAAACTGTACACAATACTCCAGGTGTGGCCTCACCAAGGCCCTGTAAAACTGTAGTAACACCTCCCTTCCCCTGTACTCAAATCCCCTCGCTATGAAGGCCAACATGCCATTTGCTTTCTTAACCGCCTGCTGTACCTGCATGCCATCCTTCAATGACTGATGTACCAGGACACCCAGGTCTCGTTGCACCTCCCCTTTTCCTAATCTGTCACGATTCAGGTAATAGTCTGTCTCTCTGTTTTTACCACCAAAGTGGATAACCTCACATTTATCCACATTATACTTCATCTGCCATGCATTTGCCCACTCACCTAACCTATCCAAGTCACTCTGCAGGCTCATAGCATTCTCCTCGCAGCTCACACTTCCCCCCAACTTAGTGTCATCCGCAAATTTGGAGATACAACATTTAATCCCCTCGTCTAAATCATTAATGTACAAGAGGGCGGGTATTACTACAGCCCTGTAGACCATGAGCTTGGTGGTAAATTTGTTACCTGAGTGTTGTGTATGCAATAACTGTTAGACTGAGTACTGTTTAACTCCAAGAGGTATGACCTTGGCTCTGCTTTATTGAGGCCCAAAGTGACTAATATACAAAATGGCTGGCCTTTTATACTTGGTCTTTTACCAAATTGAGATGGTCTGGTGCTTTACGCTCCCGGTTTGACCGTCTCAGTTCAACTCCTGCCCTTGGTGAGTGTTCAGAGTCTGTTGTGACTGGTGGCTGGGTGGCTGACCTGGTGGGAGTGGCAATGGCCATGTCAGGGATTGAAAGTCCATTTTCATTGAACATGTCAGTGATTGAAAGTCCCGATTCACTGATGATCACTGAGTCCTCTGATGACTGGGGGGTAGGTTGGTTGGTCGTCAATTGTCTCTTCCTCCGACTGTTCCGGTTCGTCTGTGTGCTGCAGCTTTGTCTGATCAATATGTTTCCTGCATGTTTGCCCATTTTTGAGCTTGACAATAAATACTCTGTTGCCCTCCTTGGCCATGACAGTACCAGCGATCCACTTGGGACCCTGACTATAATTCAGAACATATTCAGGATCATTTACAGAAATATCGCGTGACACAGCTGCGTGATCGTGATACCCTTGCTGACTTTGTCTTCTATATTCAACATGATTATTCAAGTCAGGGTGTACAAGAGATAGCTTGGTCTTAAGATCTCTCTTCATCATTAGTTCAGCAGGCGAGACCCCGGTAAACGTGTGTGGTCTTGTCCTGTAACTCAGCAGTATGCATGACAGACAGGTCTGCAGTGACCCTTGGGTTACTTGCTTCATATTCTGCTTTATGATTTGGACAGCATGTTTTGCATGCCCATTGGATGCAAGTTTGAACGGTGCTGACCTTACATGTTTGATACCATTGAATTTCATGAACTCTTGAAACTCCTGACTGGTAAAGTACAATCCGTTGTCGCTAACAACGATGTCAGGCAGACCATATGTTGCGAACATGACACTGAGATCCTTAATGGTAACTGTGGATGTGCTGGATGACATAATTATATACTCTATCCACTTCAAATATGCATCCACCACAACTAAGAACATCTTCCCCAGGAAGGGACCTGCAAAGTCTATGTGGATCCTGGACCATGGTTTGGGCGGCCATGACCACAGAATCAGCGGCGATTCTGCTGGTGCTTTGCTGAGCTGCATGCAAGTGTTGCACTGATGCACACATGATTCCAGCTCAGAGTCAATTCCCAGCCACCATACATGAAACCTGCCGATGGCTTTCATCATT
Source organism: Pristiophorus japonicus (assembly GCF_044704955.1). Taxonomy (NCBI): domain Eukaryota; kingdom Metazoa; phylum Chordata; class Chondrichthyes; family Pristiophoridae; genus Pristiophorus; species Pristiophorus japonicus. The sequence goes on from NC_091977.1 coordinate 407,014,664, forward strand.
TCCATGCCGGGATGTGTGCTATGTAGCTGACATACAAATTTCTCTCTGCCTTTCTTGGGCATAACAACACAATTGTCTTACAGTATACAATCCGACTGAATAGACAGTTTGTCTTTGCGACGAATGTAAGGTTTGGTCTCCTCGCACATTTGCTTGGGTATGGCAGACCAATCACGTTTGAGGATGCAACTCTTCACCACCGATAAAATCGGGCCCTGGCTGGTCCAGGTCTTAACTTGTTGTGCCGTGACAGGGGTTCCTTCACTCTCAAAAGCATCCATAACTAACAATAGGTCCGCCGGTTGTGGCATTTCCACCTCCAGTGTGAGCAATTGCAGACTGCTCAAAGCACAGCACAATTCTCGATGCCAGGTCGATGGCGAATGACATAATCATAAGCGGATAATGTCAGTGCCTACCTCTGGATGCAGGATGAAGCATTGGTATTGATACCTTTGTTTTCAGAGAACAGTGAAATGAGCGGCTCGTGATCAGTCTCCAGTTCAAACCAAAGACCAAATATGTACTGATGCAGCTTTTTAACCCCATACACACAGGCTGGTGCTTCTTTTTCTACCATGCTTAGGGTCTTTCCACTTAGACAAACTTTCTGAAGCATACGCTGCTATGTCTTCAGATGATCTGATAATGACTCCATGAGAAAATGTGTTGTGCTTGAACTGTAGTGACCTTAGTCCATTTAATGTAACTCCAGAGTGAGAATCACACATGGTGGCCTGTCTTTTATACTAGGCCAGGCACACCTGTACAGGTAACCTACAAGTCTCCCACTGCAGTGCCCTCTGGTGGCACACCTTGTAATAGTACAAGCAGTAACCATGTAGGACACATGACATCACTCTCCCCCAAGTCCTTAGTGCAAATCGCCTTCATACATTGACTGTGCTCTGGGCTTAGCTCTATCTGGTTGACCCTTGGAGGGTCGTTTCCATCTTGGGTGAGTAGGTGGTATTTCATTGGCAGTAGAGGTACTGGTGGTTTCTGTTTGTGCATCCATGACCACTCCATTCTCTCCCCCCCCCCCCCCCCCCACATACAGATTGTGCCATTGCCTCATTATTTCATATACATCAAGTCCAAAAAAAAAATTTGCATTTACAGTATTACATTCGTGGTACTGTGGTGAGGTGAATACGTTTGACTGGTGAGTTACATACTTGGAATATACTTGGAGTCAGTGCTGGGGTCAGCACCGGTGCATGAGGACAAACTAGTTCCAGAACTGCTGGATGGTGTCCAGATAGTCTGGTGGTGGCACGGTGCCCAGTGCTGGCAGTAGGAACCCAGTTAGTTCAAGTTGCCTGCTCTCGGGGCTTTTGCCGTTGCTCCTAGCGTCGGGCAAGTTCACATATGCCTGTGACCTCCCTGTCTTCTCCTTGCACCCTGGATCACTGCTGCTCCCTGAGGAGCAGTCATCTAGCAGTGCACAGGAACTGCTGACTCGCTTGCTTGGGCGTTGTTTGGTTTGCAATCCTGGCTGGTCTCAGTCCGATTTGGGAGAACTGTTGCGGGTGACCCTTTGTTCCCGGGTGTGGCCTTGGTGGCGATAGGGTCTGGGGGCTGCGCCTTTGCGTGGTTTACTCTTTCAGGCTTGTGGTGGTTGGTGCCATTGGGTGCCTGAGAGCTGGAGCCGATCGGGAGCAGGTTATCGATACCGGTGCCGTTGCCCCCCTGAGATCGCTTGCTCTGCAGCTTGTATATACTAGTTGCTTGTGGCCACACTCCGTGGTGCATCACTCTGGTCGCAGGGTGCTCCCGATGGGTGTTTGCCCGCTGCATTGACTGTATGCAGTTGAAATCCTACATTGCACAACGTTTCATTACTTATTGTAAATAACCTGTAGCTCCGATCGCAATCGCGCAACTTTTCTTTGCTTGTTGCATGTACACAACTCTGATCATCAATTACACATTTTATATCTAACTCACAGTTGCTATTACATTGATTGAGAGCGTGGAACTGTCCCTTTAAGTGTGGTGAGTTGCAAACCTCCTTTAAGAGAGCCTTGCTATCTTTACCCCAATCATCTTCTTCGCTTGGTACCACGTGTTGCTCCATCAGCGCTGCACCTCATGGTCCGGCCGCCGCCATCTTTTTCTTCAGCGCCTCACCTCGTGGTTTGGGCGCCATCTTTCTTCCATCCATGATGTCGACTGCTGTGATCCTCTTCTCCCCGGGTTCTGCCACTGAGGCTGGGAAGTCGCCTCTGGATCCGATTTTCTTCCTCCGGAGTCCTGCCACTGGAGCCCGGGAGGTGCGTTTGGGTCGTCTCAGCTGGATCATCTCCACGCAGTCGTGCTGAGCGGTCTGTGCCTCGGGTGCTGTGCTGGTCTGCTCTCTGGTACTGGATCCAACCTCAGGCGAGGGCTTGTTTTGCCTCTGAGCGCGGAGGTCGTCGATAGCTGGAGGGATGAAATCTTCCCAGCTTCAATGGATCTTCTTCTTTCACCTTCTTCCAAGTAGCGTTGGTCCATCACCTGCAACAATCCACAGGGGTAACTTGTGCACCACGCCATCATGGAGTACCTTTACATCCGCACTACCAATGACTGGGACAAATTCAATGGTATAGGTGCGTAGCTTTGCCTGAACCGGGACCAACTTGGGTCGTTCAGCCTGATTGTCCCATAGCCTCTCAAAGGCTTCTTGATTCATTACTGACTGGCTCGCACCCGTGTCCACTTCCATGAAGACTGGACGCCATTTATCTCGACTTCCACCCTCAATGGGGAAACATTCGGTGGTGCAGGTAAATATGCCATATACCTCATCGTGGGACTGAGCTGCCTCTCTGACTATCGCTTCATAATCCACACTGGATTCATGGCCATCTGCAGACTCTTCATTAACATGTTGAGTCATATTTCTTTTACACATTTGCTGGAGGTGGCCCTTTGTGCTGCAGCCTTTACACACATAGTCTCATAGTCTTTAAAACGGCACTGGTGACCCCTGTGATTCCCTCCGCAACGCCAGCATGGTGCTACTCGATTAGCCCCCCTTGGCGGACTCTGAGTTAAAGGACTCAGGGGCCAGGTCTCTCTCCCCTGAGAGGGTTCATGCTCTACAGTCCAGCCTCTAAAAGGCGCCATTCTGTGCACAGTACTTGCCGGGTTTGAGTCCTGAGGATGAGTCATCCGCCTAGAGCCGCAGGTCGAGGTCATGAATGCTTGGCTCACGGAGATGGCCTTCTGCAGTGTGACTGTGGTATCCGTAGATAGTAGCTTATGAAGAAGGCCTTCATGGCCGATTCTGATGACAAAGATATCTCACAGCACTTCGGAAAGGTGGTCGCCAAAATCACACAGTGCCGCCAGCCTCCTGAGGTCTGCAGCATATTTTGCGCTTTCCTGGTCTTCGGGCCGTCGGGGTGTATAAAACCAATGTCTGGCTGTGAGGATGTTCTCTTTGGGCTTGAGTTGTTTTTGGATCAGTGTTACAAGCTCCTCGTACATCTTGGTCATTGTCCTCGCTGGTGCCAGCAAGTCCCTGACGAGGCCATAGACAATGGGCCCACAGCTGGTTAGCAGGATAGCTCGGCGCTTATTAGCTAGTGTGGCCGGATTGTCGTTTGCCAGGTCGTTTGCTATGAAGAAATGGTCGAGCCTCTCCACAAAGGCATCCCAATCATCACCAAACTGCTGCAACGTACCAAAGTAAGCCATTTTCGCGTGAAGGTCCGTAATCTCGTCGCCAATTGTTATGTCTTCAGATGCTCTGATAACATGAGACAATGTGTTGTGCTTGAACTGTAGTGACCTTAGTCCATTTAATGTAACTCCAGAGTGAGGATCACACATGGTGGCCTGCCTTTTATACTAGGCCTGGCACACCTGTACAGGTAACCTACAAGTCTCCCACTGCAGTGCCCTCTGGTGGCACATCTTGTACAAGCAATAACCATGTAGGATACATGACATACGTGACTGGTTGAAGTTTACCCGACTCATTAGGTTGTTGGAGTACGCAACCAATTCCATATGACGAAGCACCACAGGCCAGTACAAAACTTTACATGGGTCATAATGTACCAGCAGCTTGTTAGAGCAAAGCAGATTAGTGGCTTTCTCAAAAGCTCTGTCTTGAGACGCACCCCACACCCAGTTGTCGCCTTTTCTTAGCAGCATGTGCAGTGATTCTAATAAAGTGCTCAATTTAAGTAGGAAGTTACCGAAGTAGTTGAGTAGACCCAGGAACGAACGCAGCTCCATCACATTCTGCGGCTTGGGTGCATTCTTGATGGCCTTGGTTTTCATGTCCGTGGGCTTGATGCCGTCAGCAGCAATTTTCCGCCCCAGGAATTCGACCTCTGGTGACATGAAGACGCATTTCAAGCATTTCAGTCTGAGTCCCACTTTGACCAGACGATGTAGAACCAGGTTGTTCTGATGTTCCTCGGAGTCATGACCTGTGATCAGGATCTTGGAACACGACGGTTCTGGGAACGGACTTCAGTAGACTCTCCATGTTCCTCTGAAATATTTTTTTTTTTTTTTTTAATTCGTAGCCAATCGTTCCAATTCTTTGTCAAATCACAAACGCCAGAGGTCACCTTGCACATGCCAAGGATCACTCTGCGCCAATGCTCTTAGCCAAAAGGCCTAGAGCCACTGCACCGTTCCTGGAAGTACTGCAATACCAGGTTCGTGCCATGGAGGTGGATGGGTCAGGTCCCCCACACACCTCCGTGGAGGTGGATGGGTCAAGCCACCATATTGCTACAGCCAAGCAAATTCCAAAAGAGCACCTGTGATAAATAAACAGTCCTTTATACGTGTCTCTTTGACATCTCGACCAGCTGCTGTGTCATGTAGGCCAACGTCAAGTCCAGTTTGGTGAACGACTTCCCCCCCCGGCTAGCGTTGCAAACAAGTCATCAGCCTTTGGTAACAGGTACTGATCCTGTTTCGAGACTCTGTTGATTGTAGCCTTGTAGTCTCCTCACATTCTGACTATGCCATCACTTTTCAGCACAGGAACAATGGGGCTGGCCCATTCATTAAATTCAACCAGTGATACGATCCCTTGATGCTGGAGTCTGTCCAGTTTGACTTCGACCTTCTTCCTCATCATATACAGAACTGCCCGAGCTTTATGATGGACTAGTCTTGCATCCAAGTCCACGTGGATCTGCACCTTGGCTCCCGTAAAGTTGCCGATGACTGGTTCGAACAGAGAGGGTAACTTGCTCAGTACTTGGCCACATGTATCTTTCTCTGACTACAACGCCTTGATGTCATTCTAATCGCATCTGATTTTTTTCAAGCCAGTTCCTGCCGATCAGCATTGGGCCATTGCCTGGGACAATCCATAACTCATGAACCGCACCATCATACGACACTTTAATTGTGGCACTGCCAATCACCGTTATGAGTTTTTTGGTGTACGTGCGCAACTTGGCATTGACTGGACTCAGCCTGGGCCTCACAGCCTTAGTATCCCACAGCTTGTCGAATGCCCTCTGGCTCAGTTTCGATTGACTCGCACCCGTGTCCAGTTCCATCGATACCAGCACCCCATTAAATTTCATGTTGATCATTATTGGTTTGCTCTTAGTTAGGAATGAGTACAGTCCATACACTTTCTCCTCTGGTATCTTGGATTGCGTATCCGGATCCGCGCTAGAGTGACCATCATCCTCCACATGGTGTGTCACAGCACGCTTTCTCATCTGCGGACACTTGCGCTGGAGATGCACCACTCTCAGACAGCCTTTGCAACTATAGTGCTTAAATCGGCACTGCTGGTGCCGGTGATTTCCCCACAACGCCAACACGGAGAAATCAGATGGTTGATGCTGATTACAAAGAAGTCCTGCAGCATGTCTGCCAACACAGCCCCAAGCTTATACGGTCCCACTCGATGTCTCAGGTTGGCAACGAATTCCGCCGCATTCTGGCCCTCTGAGCAAACGTGCATGTAAAATCTGTATCTCGAGATGATGATGCCTTCATCTGGCTTAAGGTGGTCCTGTACCAGTGTACACAATTCTTCATACGTCTTCTCTGTTGGACTCACAGGCAGGAGTAGATTCTTTACCAGACCATAAATTTTTAAACCGCAAACTTTGAGGAACACCGCCCGGCGCCGATCTGCGTCACCGACCTCCTCCATTTTGTTGGCCACGAAGAACTGGCTCAAACAGCTCACAAAGTCTTTCTCCTTCCACAAATTGCTCCAACTATCCAATTGTGCTAATTTTTGTATGCAAAGGTTCTTGTTGCCTCGTCGCCAAATGTTGTGTATGCAATAACTGTTAGACTGAGTACAATGGACTCCAACAGTGACTCCATCTAGTGACTAGTGATCCCAAAAGTACATATATGACACTGAGAACTCACTTTTAGAGTGGAAGTAAGTCTTCCTCGATTTCGAGGGACTGCCTATGATGATATGATAATGATGCAGGGACTCGCAACACCCTAGCAATCTGTCCCCCAACACATGGCTAGGAATGCTGAGGCACCACCCCGAGGGAGTGGCAGTGACTCTGTGCAGCAAGAACCTGCTGTCCTCTCTCAGGATAACAGCATACCTACTCCCACCACTGCCACTCTGCCAGTTCCCTTGCTGCTGCCTCTCATCCAGCCAGGTGAAACTGCTGCCGTCATGCCGAGGTGATGCAGTCTTCAGCCGGGCCTTCTAAGCCCAGAGCTCCTCAAAGTAATCTTGTAAGGCCATCTGCAGTCTTCCCCACTGAAAGTCAGCAGCCTTGCACCAGCCATGCTGCAGCCACTGGGGGAACACTTCTAATCTACCACCAAGCTCATGGTTGACAGGGCTATAATAATACCCACCCTCCTGTATGGATCAGAAGCATGGATGATGTACAGAAGACACCTCAAGTCACTGGAGATCTATCACCAACGATGTCTCCGCAAGATCCTGCAAATCCCCTGGGAGGACAGGCGCACCAACATCAGTGTCCTCGTCCAGGCTAACATCCCCAGCACTGAAGCACTAACCACACTCGATCAGCTCCGCTGGGCAGGCCACTTAGTTTGCATGCCAGACACGAGGCTCCCAAGCAATTGCTCTATGCGGAGCTTCTTCACGGCAAACAAGCTAAAGGTGGGCAGCGGAAACATTACAAGGACACCCTCAAAGCCTCCCTGGTAAAGTGTGATATCATCATTGATACCTGGGAGTCCCTGGCCAAAGACCGCCCTAAGTGGAGGAAGTGCATCCGAGAGGGCGTTGAGCTCTTCGAATCTCTACGCCAAGAGCGTGAGGAGGTCAAGCGCAGGCAACGGAAGGAGCATGCGGCAAACCAGTCCCACCCACCCCTTCCCTCGACAAATGTCTGTCCCACCTGTGACAGGGTCTGTGGCTCTCGTATTGGACTGTTCAGCCACCAAAGAATTCACTTCAGGAGTGGAAGCAAGTCTTCTTCGATTCCGAGGGACTGCCTTTGATGATGATGATAACTTCATAAGAACATAAGAAATAGGAGCAGGAGGAGGCCATACGGCCCCTCGAGCCTGCTCCACCATTTAATACGATCATGGCTGATCCGATCATGGACACAGGTCATAGGAGCAATAGAGAAGGAAAAGATACACAAAAGACAGATACGAAGGGAATGCACAATGGTGATTAGTTGACGTGTTGTTTTGATTTATTTGATAAATTTATAAATTATGTTTGGAATGTGTGTTTTGTGGTGGCTCTCACTTCAGCTCTGTACCTAAGAGGACACTGTAATGTTCCGAGTCAGAGGAATGTTAAGGTGGGGAAGTGGTGAACAATAATGATCTAGGGTTTCACTCACTAGAACCGGAGTCTGATGAGGTGCTCATGAACAGCCTGTCCGGAATGGGGATCTGCTGCCTGTCTTTTCCCTTCCTTATCCTCCTCCTGTACCTCCTCCCAAAGTGGTCACGGAACCCGTGGTGGCAAGGGCCAAGTTCTAGAATATGCAGCAGACCAGCACGAAATGGGACACTCACTCCGGCGTGTACTGGAGTGGTCCTCCCAAGTGGTCAAGGCAGCGGTACCATTCCTTTAGCACCCCAATGGTCTGCTCGATTATGTCCCTCGTGGTAGCATGGCTGTCATTATATGAGTGCTGGTCACGAGTGGTGGGGTTGAAGAGGGAACTCATCAGCCAAATGTAGAGCAGATCGCCCTTGTCTCCGAGCAGTCACCTCGGATTTGACATAGTGGCTGGAAGATTGCAGGCATACCGGACTGGCGCAGAACGAAGGCATCATGACTGCTGCCAGGATACTGGGCATTCACCATAATGATGTGCTGGGCGTGGTCACATAACAACTACACATTAAGTTAGTGGTAGCTTTTGTAGTTACGGGACATCTCAGGATTGGTATACGGCGCCCACAAAGCCATTTGTGTGCAGTCGATGTCACCCTGCACCATGGGGAAGTCTGAGAACCTGGCAAAGCCACATGCACGTTGCTCCTGCTTCGCTTTGTTCAGAGTAAGGACAAGAAAGCCTCTTCTCCTGGAGTACAGAGCTTTTGTGACCTCCCGGATGCGGCGATGGGCGGCGAACTGGGAGATGTTAGCTATGTTCCCTGCTCCAGACTGGAAAGATTCGGTGTCAAAATAATTGAGGGCCACGGCGATCTTGAGTAGACACTGGGAGAGCCATCATCATCCTGCTCTGAGGCTGGAGGTCTAGTCTCAGGAGTTGACCGAGTTTTGTAACCACCTCCTTGGTGAAGCAGAGCCTCCTAATACATTGCTTAGATGCAGGTCGGAGAAGTGCTCCCTGAAGATCACGGTGGGTAAGGCCTCCTGCTGAGAGCCTTCCTCCCCTCCTCCTCCCTCTGCGAGCATCTTGTCCTCTTTTCACCGCTTCTTTGTTATACTGCGGACTACAAGTAGAGCCCCATGACTGGGAGTAAGTAGAGTGAGCAGAACCCTTTAAATCAGAAGCAAAGCCTTTTCCGCTTGCAGCAACACTCCCGGTCAACTCATCAACTTTAAATAACTGCGGAAAGCTCCAAACAGTTGCACAAAGTCAGTAGAAATGGAAAAGCAAGTCAGCTGCAAGTTGTTGATGATCCCTTTAAATAGCACTGCTGGAGTGTCCTTCCTGTTGCTGTATGCATGGTCAGCTGGTTGTTAAATGGAACGGCAACGTCAAAAATGTCAGATCGTGCGTCAAAACAGCATTGCACACTCATTGACGTCACGATCTGCCACATCTAAATATCTGAAGCGAGTGCAGGCAAAAGCAGCACTGTCGACCTGCCCAAAATGGCAGCTGCCACATGACCCACCAGAAGCTGACGGAAGCGGACCACCATTTACTCTTCCAAACCGGCCTTAACAGCCGGCGCTAAAGGCTCTAATTTCGCGGTCCTACAGTTTAGTTTTGCAGAATTTAATATTTTAAGTTATCTTTATTTTTACCAGTAGCACAGCTTATGGTCCAGAAATTGCGGTCGGAGGCTTCCCGCGGACGATGCCTGTGACCTGAAAAATTTCTACGAAAGTACCTGGTGGTCCCAGAGGAGCATGGGATTCCGTTGGGGAGGCCTTCTCTTCCCGCGCTGCGAAGGGTGTTCCCATCCTCCAGGTTCCCACGCAGAAGGTGCAGTCACGTGTGACTGCACACCCAATCAGGTACAGTATTCCACAGCATTCTCATTAATAGCAATGAGAACTCCGTATCTACGAGTTCTCATTGCTATTAATGAGAAAAAAAACAAACACACTAAATACCATAATAAAAAACACACCTCACATAATTAAAATGAATTGAAAATAAAGTTAATAAATGCATTAGAAAAAATATATATTTTTCTGATTTTTTTTACATTTTGTAATTAGGGTTAAAAATAAACGTACCTTAGTGGGCAGGGTTTTTAACAATAAAATGTGTTTTTTAAATTTAATTTAATATTTTTGTATGTTTTTAAACTCTTACGCCTGTAAAAGTAGGCTATATTTTGAGGACATTTGCTAGGCAAGATATAGGTAAATCCCACAATCTTGCCCTTGCAAATGTCCTCGTTCCCGATATGTGTTGGATCAAGCTCCAGCTTGACAAATCGGAAAAACTGGTTTTCAGCGCATGTGCATTGTGCTTTTGCAATGCCTTCCCAGGTCCGGAGACACTCGGTACGGACCCGGAGAGGCCGGAATTTCCAGGCCATTGTCTTCCTATCATTTAAAAGTGAGATGTTTTATTTAAAGCCTGAACGTTATTTTATATGTAAATTCTGTTAAATTATATAAAGCGTATTTTGGAAAACAAGGTGTAAAAATTCACGGTATCAGTTGTTTGGATTGACTTTCATCCTTACGATATAATGTAAAGAAGACGAGGGCATGAAATGCCAGGATAAATATTTCCAGTGACACATGACATATTTAAAATGATAATTATAATTGAAAATGATTTAAAATATGAAGTAAATATTTTGAACCCTTAAAAATGCACATTGGATTTATGGTACTATTGAATTTCTTAGGTATTCCAATATGGAATCACAACTAGAATGTATAATGTGAAGATTGGCTTTAAGTTAGTAGATTTAAATAAGATAATTTGACTTGCAATGAATACATTGAACAAAACAAGGGAAGGGAAATTCATGTTATTTTCCATTTTTCTCCTCTCCTGAAGGCACTGAACCTTGCTAAGCCTCCATATGTGCTGGCAACCCTTCAGAATATTAACCAAATAATCATGCTTCATGGATGAGCCTAGAAAGCGGCAGCCAGCAAATTATTTAACCATGGGAGATATCTCAATCGAGCCAGTTCCTAACTTTATCCAGTGTCCACAAATGCAGTTTCATCAGGGTCAGGAGCCGATCAGGATCAGGAGCAGGAGCAGGAGCCCTGGCTTGATTTCTTCTCCATAACCGAGGAGCGCCGTGAGTAATAATAGTGCTATTACCCGGATAGTGTCCTCAGTCGGTAGAGCATCAGACTTTTAATCTGCGGTTCCAGAGTTCTTGTCCCTATTAGGGCGCTGCTCGCACCATGAGATGTTTTACTATCTTAAATATGATATAGAAATACAAGTTGTTGCTGTTGTTACAGATTTCGTAGCAGCTAACTGAGCACAGACTAGGAACACACCTGGGATCTTCTTGGCTTTGTACCTCTTTCCCGATCACGGTGCATTTACCCATTAAACGATTAGAGGATCTTTTGATTAATTAATTGAACAATAACTAATGTAGAATCACTTTGCTCCGAGAAATGAACTGTACTATTATTACAATGTAATTTCATCTATGCCCTTTTGTATGTGTAGGAAGAGACATGAATGGAGCTAGCAATTGCAGTAATTGCCTGAAATGGCCATCGCACAGAGAGCCCCAACCGGGAGGCCAGAGTCCGGCCTGAAATTGGACCTCGAGCCCCATTTGCTTTATTTTGACGAGCTGCTGACGGCTGTCGTGCAGCTATATGCAACTCACCCATTTCATGGGTAAATTGCCAGGGAGGCAAGGAACCCAAAGTTAACTGCCAGATTAGGAAGAGACTGGGAAGGGGCTGATTGCGGGCCAGCTGCAGCCCACAAGAGTGGAGTGGAGTCCAGAGGAGCCCTCCAGATTCTCCTGGCTCCACATCAAAGCTAAAAAAAAATAACCTCCTTTTTGGTGGCAGCTGCTTGCTAGGCCCCATCCATGCCTGGAAAACCTGAATGGAGCAGATCAGATGCCTGCTCTGCTCAGGGCCGCCCAATTTCCCTCAGGAATCCTAAAACAGGTGTTTGGTCCCTAATTAGCCTAAGCAAGGAGCTTATTTACTGTTTTAGGCCTGTTTGGGTCAGATGGCTTTTAGCCGCCTTTGGCGTGCAGGACATTGGTCCACAAAATTGGCCCTCATTCCACCTGTTTTATGCCCATAGAATGGGTGGAAGAGATCCAATTTCTACTCCTTTTTTGTTTATTATGCACCAAAGTGTAAAGTCCTTACTCTACAGTATGAAATCACACGAGGCACATTCTGGGGACAAGGTCACTCTGTGACCTTCTCTTTATTCACAGGACTGCAAAGACGATGACCCTGCATGGGACCTCCCTTTTTATACCTGTGTAATCAGGTAAGGAGTGTCTCCCACAAGTTAACATGTTAGTAGGCCTCATAGTAGGCAGTCGGCTTGGATGGAGAGCTCATCCATCCGTCTGTGGAACGGTCTGACCTCCTCAGGGCATGCTCCGTGTGCGAGCGCCCAATCCCCAGTCAGGACACATTTCTTAATCAGGGATAGGAGGGGATCTCTGTTTGTCCAGATTTTGATCTGGCGGGCTGTGATGGGGGAGCCTGCGCTGTCAAAGGCATCGACAGCCATGACCATTTCGGCGCTTTGCTCCGCTGCCCTCTTAGTGGTGGCCAGTGGAAGCCTGCTGAGCATGTCAGCGCAATTTTCAGTGCTGGGCCGGTGCTGGATAAGAGTAGTCATAAGCAGCCAGCGTGAGAGCCCATCGCTGTATGCGAGCTGATGCGTTGGCATTGATAGCCTTGCTATCTGACAACAGGGACGTTAATAGCTTGTGGTCCGTCTCTATTTCAAACTTCCTACCAAAGAGGTACTGATGCATTTTTTTTTACACCATAGACACATGCAAGCGCTTCCTTCTCGACCATTCCATATCCCCGTTCTGCTTGAGAGAGCGACCTGGAGGCATAAGCCACAGGTTGTAGTTGACCCTCAGCATTGCCCTGCTGCAACACACACCCAACCCCATAGGACGATGCATCACAAGTCAGAACCAATTTTTTACAGGGGTCGTACAGGGCCAACAACTTGTTTGAACAAAGTAGGTTTTGCGCCCGATCAAAAGCCCGTTCCTGACAGTCCCCCCAAAACCAATCGCAACCCTTACACAGGAGCACGTGTAGCGGCTCCAACAATGTGCTCAAGTTCGGCAGAAAGTTCCCGAAATAGTTCAACAGTCCCAGGAATGAACACAACTCCGATGTGTTGCAGGGCCTGGGTGCTTGTCGAATCGTCTCTGTTTTGGATTTGGTGGGCTGAATCCCATCTGCAGCAACCCTCCTGCCCAGAAACTCAACCTTAGGAGCTAAGAACACACATTTAGACTTCTTGAGTCGCAGGCCTACCCGGTCCAGTCGGCGTAGCACCTCCTCCAGGTTGTGGAGGTGTTCCTCAGTGTCTCAACCCGTGATGAGGATGTGGTCCTGGAATAAGATCATTCCAGGAATGGATTTGTGCAGACGTTCCATGTTTCTTTGAAAAATCGCTGCCGCTGATCGAATGCCAAACGGGCACCTGTTATAAACGAACAGTCCCTTGTGCGTGGTGATGATGGTCAGTAGTTTAGATTCGTCGGCCAGTTTCTGGGTCATACAGGCTGAAGTGAGGTCCAACTCGGTGAACAGCTTGCCGCCTGCCAGCGTGGTGAATAGATCCTCCGCTCTCGGGAGCGGGTATTGATCATGTAGGGACACCCGATTGATGGTGGCCTTGTAGTCGCCACAGATCCTGACAGAGCCATCCGCTTTTAGGACAGGAACAATGGGACTCGCCCAGTCGCTGAATTCAACAGGCGAGATGATGCCCTCTCTCAACAGCCGGTCCAATTCACTCTCGATCTTTTCCAGCATCATATACGGCAGCGCTCTGGCTTTGTGGTGCACTGCCTGGCGTCCGGGGTGATGTGTATCACTACTTTAGTGCCTTTGAAAGTTCCGACACCAGGTTGGAATAGTGAATCGAATTGTTGTAGGACTTGTGAGCACGAACTTTGCCCCACAGATGACATTGCGTGAACATCCCTCCATTTCCAGTTCATCTCGGCTAACCAGCTCCTCCCCAACAGTGCGGGACCATTGCCCGGGACAATCCAGAGCAACAGTCTATTCACTACCCCATTATGTGTGACAACCAACATGGCACTGCCTAGCATCGGAATAATCTCTTTAGTGTACGTCCGTAATTGTGTCTCAATATGTGCTAATTTGGGTCTACTGGCTTTAAGTGGCCATAGCTTCTCAAATTGCTGAACGCCCATGAGTGACTAGCTGGCCCCAGTGTCCAGCTCCATGCGTACTGGGAAACCGTTTAATAAAACCCTCATCATCATTGGTGGCGTTTTGGTGTATGAACTGTGAATATTTGCCACATGGACCCGCTGAACCTCGGTATCCATCGATTTGCCCCAAAAGTCATCCTGCTTCAAAGAACCCTCTTCTGGTCCATTCGCCTCATATATTAGTCTGGTTTCAGGCTTCCTGCACATTCGAGCTAAGTGGCCACTGAGATTGCAGTTCCTGTAGACAATCTGTTGAAATCTGCAAGATCTAGCTGAGTGTTTTCCCCCACACCTCCTGCATGAGTTAAAGTTTCCATTGTTGGGAACAAAGGGACTATGGCCAGGCATTCCGTGCTGACTGTCCCTTTGACTGCCCTTAAGTACCCTATTAGTGGGTGTCAATGGCCCCATCCCGGGCCGCATTGTCCACTGTGATGGCGTGAATATCCGTTCAGCTTGCCATTGTCTCTGTTGAAGTCCTACTCTGGGGCCTATTGCTGCCTGGGGAGTGTCAGACTGCCCCTGCCTGCCTGTGGGGCGCTGAGTCGCATCGGTGATGTTGACTCCCTGATCCATCGCCGCGTTAGAGGCAGAATTGCATGCGTATATTATTTTCATCTCTTCCTCCACTGCCATGAAAGTTTGAGCTATCAACGCCGCCACTTCCAAGGTCAAATCCTTGTTCTCAATTAATTTGCGGAAAATTCCCACATGACCGATGCCCTCAATAAAGAAGTCCCTTAGCATCTCCCCCTGCAAGCGTCTGTGAACTTACAGAGGCTGGCCAAACGCAGGAGGTCCGCTACGAAGTCCAGTATGCTCTGTCCTTCACGACGTCGATGGGTGTAGAATCTGTGTCGGGCCATATGTATGCTACTCGCCGGTTTGAGGTGCTCCCCGATCAATTTGCTAAGTTCTTCAAAGGTTTTGTCCGCCAGCTTTTCAGCTGCTAGTAAGTCCTTCATGAGCGCGTAAGTCTTTGGTCCGCAGCTGGTCAAAAGATGAGCCCTTCACTTGTTGGCCACTGCATCCCCCAGCCATTCTTTCGTAACGAAACTTTGCTGAAGCCTCTCGACAAAATCGGCCCAGTCTTCCCCAACACAGTACTGTTCCTCTGTGCTACCGGTGGCCATTCTCGTGGGTCGTGAATTCCCGTTTCTCGTCGCCAATGTAAAATCCTTACTCTACAGTATGAAACCACACAAGGCACATTCTGGGGACAAGGTCACTCTGTGACCTTAACTCTTTATTCACAGGACTCCAAAGACGATGACCCTGCATGGGATCTCCCTTTTTTATACCTGTGTGATCAGGTAAGGAGTGTCTCCCACAAATTTACCCCTTGTGGTCAAGGTGTGCATCTAGGTTGAGTGTATACAGTAATACAGTGGTGTTACATTGTGGTTACATACATGACACAAAGGGTACAGAGAGTATAAAATAACCTCCATAGAATATATGCCAGTCAGTACTTCAGTGTCCTTTTGTGTTCTCTTTATTTAATAGAGCCGGATAAGAAATTGAGCCTCTGGGATATTTTGACCTCTAATTATCTGCGCCACTTGAAACCTGACAAATGTAGAAAATAATTTGCCATCTAATTTTATGCTTGGATCAGGATTTCTCTTCATTACTTATTTCAAAAGTGATGAATTTGTAATTTTTAAACCTCAGCACATTTAATTACTCATACTCAGGCTGCACCTTTTTCCCTATTGCTAAGCTTTGCTACTGAAACTGCATTACATTGATACTTCATACCAAACAAATTGGACAGGATTTCAGAATTTAATTTTGCAATTTTATTAAATTTTATTATGAACTACAGTGTGAGAAATGTCAGAAAAATAATTAGTTGTTCGAATGCTCAAAACTGGATATTGTTGAGGAAGGTTGGTCATTTATTATTTTCTTTTCTAAAGCAACTTGGAAACAGTAGTAAATTTGACACAAGTGGATCATAGAATCATAGAATCATAGAAATTTATGGCACAGAAAAAGGCCAGCCGACTTCCCAGCTCTTGGTCCATAATCCTGCAGGTTACAGCACTTCAAGTGCACATCCAAGTACTTTTTAAATGTGATGAGGGTTTCTGCCTCTACCATCCTTTCAGGCAGTGAGTTCCAGACCCCCACCACCCTCTGGGTGAAAAATGTTCTCCTCAACTCCACTCTAATTCTTCTACCAATTACTTTAAATCTATACCCCCTAATTATTGACCACTCTACTAAGGGAAATAGCCACTCTATCCAGGTCCCTCATAACTTTATACACTTCAATTAAGTTTCCCCTCAGCCTCCACGGTTTCAAAGAAAACAACCCTAGCCTATCCAATCTTTCCTCATAGCTAAAATTCTCCAGTCCAGGCAACATCCTCGTAAATCTCCTCTGTGCCCTTTCCAGTACAATCACATCCTTCTTGTAATCTGGTGACCAGAACTGTACACGTTGCTCTAGCTGTGGCCTAACTAGTGAGGAAAAGAGTGTTCGAAGACTAGGCCCTCAAATCTACCACCAAGCTCATGGTCTACAGGCTGTAGTAATACCCGCCTTTTTGTATGGATCAGAGGCATGGACGATGTACAGAAGTCACCTCAAGTCGCTGGAGATATATCACCAACAATGTCTCCGCAAGATCCTGCAAATCCCCTGGGAGGACAGGTGCACCAGCATCAGTGTCCTCACCCAGGCTAACATCCCCAGCATTGAAGCACTGACCACACTCGATCAGCTTCACTGGGCAGGCCACTTAGTTCGCATGCCAGACACGAGGCTCCCTAAGCAATTGCTCTATGCGGAGCTCCTTCACAGCAAACGAGCCAAAGGTGGGCAGCGGAAACATTACAAGGACACCCTCAAAGTCTCCCTGGTAAAGTGCGATATCATTATTGATACCTGGGAGTCCCCGACCGAAGACCGCCCTAAGTGGAGAAAGTGCATCCGAGAGGGCGTTGAGCTCTTCGAATCTCAATGCCGCGAGCGTTAAGCGGTCAGGCGCAGGCAGCAGAAGGAGCGTACAGCAAATCAGTCCCATCCCCCCACTTCCCCCGACGAATGTCTGTCCCACCTGTGACAGGGTCTGTGGCTCTTGCATTGGACTGTTCAGCCACCAAAGGACTCACTTCAGGAGTGGAAGCAAGTCTTCCTCAATTCCGAGGGACTGCCTATGATGATGAACTAGTGTTTTATACAGTTCAAGCATAACCGCCCTGCTTTTATATTCTATGCCTCGGCTAATAAAGAAAAGTATCCTATCTACCTCAGTTAACATGACGGAGATAAACATTCCCAGGACAGCAAATGTGTTAACATCTACAGTTGAATATTTTTGTGAATTGGAAAATGCTCAGATGTCAAAACATTCTTAACTTCATGGGATAAGACAATATATTTCACACATTGAACAGGATGTTTGTCCTTTTGTGGTAATGGGATTTCATGCATTTTTAGTTTTAAAAATACATTTAGAACTCTTTTAATCATTTATTTTCTTTTTCATTTGGAAGCAAGTTTAAGCTAATATTTACAACGGACATTGTTTCACTGGGCTGTGCACCAAATTAGCATCAGCTGTTTGTGCAGATTTGTTAAAAGATTGTGGATTAGGTATTCATTAAAAGAAGACAGAAAATGTTGGGATTACAAAATATATACAGATGAGGTATGCCATGATTAGTATGTGTGGTTCTGGAGTGTCCCAGGGCTGGATTTTCCACTCCAGAATTCCTGGTACATGCCAAGAGTGTATATTGGGAAATTGGGTACCCCAACCTGTGATTTTCAAACAATTAATGATTGGCAAAGCATGGGCTGGGAGTGCATAATTTCCCAATAAATCTCTCGCTGCGTGTCAGTAGTGCTGAAATGCAAAACATCAGCCTGTATCTTTTACAATATTTCAAAGTGTCTGAAATATCACACTGATCCTAATGTTCTCCTGACCATCCACCGTAAACTCAGCAGGAATCTGGTGAACCACCCAGAGAAACAGTTTAAACAGCTAAAAACGACAGTCCATTTCTCTGGAATATCCATAGAGGTTTCACCGCTGAAGTGATGGTGAAGACCAGGAGGACCTCTGTGGAATTTCAGGGCTACTGGCTCCCTGGTTTCTATGGAGAAATGATGTTGTATATCAAGCACGACAATGAGTGATCATTTTTCAATGAACTATAAACATTTCTTCAGATTCTGGTGACATTTTGCCTTGAAGAAAATCAGATTTGTGTTGTTGGCTGTGGTTAGTTTTAGCTAGTTTATTTGAGAGACCAGAGGAGATTAATGTAATCCTGTTAAAGGTTTTATGACAGACATGGGGTAGATCTTGACTTTGTGCGATAGAGTAAAACGGGTGATAGTGAGTCAGCAGCCTATTTTATCTATCCTGAGTTTTATGTCCTTTGAAGTCAATAGAAATAAAAATCAGGAGAGATGTAAAAAAGGCTGCTGACTCACTATCATTCACTTTACACTATTGCACAAAGTCAAGAACTACCCCGTGGACTTAGTTAGTGCATTAGTGAAATTAGTGTGTTTTCAGTAGTTGCCAACCCTAATTATTTGGTCCGTTATTAATTGAATTGGTCTATTATAATATATAAAATGCCCTATTGATGTCTGGTGCTGCGAGAAAATAGTCCTTTTGTAACCTGTTCAAGTTTATTTTGTAGAATTTTCATTAGTTTGAGCTGAAGAGCAGCCTGACGGTCATATTTGGAAACCAACTCCTTTATGGCTCTTCTTTGCTATTCCAGATGTTAAGCTGTGTGGCTGATATTCCCCTTGATTCCTCCTGCTATGATGGGCCAGCTGTGCTACATCCCTTCCTGTGCCTCTTCTCCCTGAGACATATGGCTTGTGTCATTATGTTCGTGCTATTGTCATATTCCCTCATGCAGTTACTCAGTCATTTTGTATGCTGCGTCACTGTCATTTTATCAGTGTCTTTCCAGCTTCTCATTATTATGTGGTACCTTGCCTTCTCAACCACACTTGAGCCATTGTTTTTCCAAGAGTAGCTACTGGCCAGCAAAATATCTTGATTTACTTCATATATTAATGTATTCAAAATTAGACAAAGGATTTGTTTACATGAAGTGGATAATGTTAATTACTTTATCAGGTAGTTGATAAGAAAAAAATGTCAATATTCGCATCTATTTGTTTGCAGAATGTCTTATTTGTTTTATTTATTGTTCTTTGAATCACATTCCTAACTGCTCCCATACCTCTGACTGAATCTGCATTCTCACCTGAGATGTAGACATCCCTATCCTGGCTATTTATACATTTCATATGAAACATTACTGCGACTCCCACCCCACCAATCTTTTTCTCTCACTACCACTCATGTAACACCACTGGGATGTGCGGCTGTCATTGCCTTCCCTGCAATTTAAAACAAGTTAATTCTCACAAGGGCGAAAATACCTGTTTCATGGCATGGGGACTGGAATATCTTTCTCTCCAAGTAACTCTGGCTGAGAGCAAAAAGAAAATAATATTTAATATGAAGCTGCACTGTGGCCTTTATGGGGATTGCAGAGCACATCAGACAGGATGATGAACTCAAAGGAAAAAAGGTGATCTGGAAGTGAATGCAAGTACAAGAGCTTCAGGTGAAGGGGTGTGTAATGATTCTCCCAACACATAGAAGAACATTTGAAAATATAATTTTGCTTGATATATTGGCATGGAAATGCAAGTGGAAAGCAAGTGTCAGTACAGGATTTCAGGAGATAAAATTTACTTGTTCATTTGAGACATTTAGGAGGTATGTAGTTTACAGAATATGTTAGTTATTGTTCCCTTTAAGTGCTAGCCATGGCTCAGTAGGTAGCACTCCTGCCTCTGAAGATTGTGAGTTCAAGTCCCACTCTAGAGACTTGAGCACTAAATTTAGACTAACGCTCCAGTGCAGTGCTGAGGAGCGCTGCACTGTCTGAGGTGCCGTCTTTCAGATCAGACATTAAACTGAGGCACCATCTACCCCCTCAGCTGGACGTAAAAGATTCCATGGCACTATTTCAAAGAAGAGCAGGGTAGTTATCACTAAGGAGGACACAAACAACCTTCCGATATAAAAGGGGTCAGAGGGTCTAGTAAGAAGGAGGAACTGAGGGAAATCCTTATTAGCCAGGAAATTGTGTTGGGGAAATTGATCGGATTGAAGGCCGATAAATCCCCAGGGCCTGATGGACTGCATCCCAGAGTACTTAAGGAGGTGGCCTTGGAAATAGCGGATGCATTGACAGTCATTTTCCAACATTCCATAGATTCTGGATCAGTTCCTATCGAGTGGAGGGTAGCCAATAAAAAAGGAAGGAGAGAGAAAACAGGGAATTGTAGACCGGTCAGCCTGACATCAGTAGTGGGTAAAATGATGGAATCAATTATTAAGGATGTCATAGCAGCGCATTTGGAAAGAGGTGACATGATAGGTCCAAGTCAGCATTTGTGAAAGGGAAATCATGCTTGACAAATCTTCTGGAATTTTTTGAGGATGTTTCCAGTAGAATGGACAAGGGAGAACCAGTTGATGTGGTATATTTGGACTTTCAGAAGGCTTTCGACAAGGTCCCACACACAAGATTAATGTGCAAAGTTAAAGCACATGGGATTGAGGGTAGTGTGCTGACATGGATTGAGAACTGGTTGTCAGACAGGAAGCAAAGAGTAGGAGTAAATGGGTACTTTTCAGAATGACAGGCAGTGACTAGTGGGGTACCGCAAGGTTCTGTGCTGGGGCCCCAGCTGTTTACATTGTACATTAATGATTTGGACGAGGGGATTAAATGTAGTATCTCCAAATTTGCGGATGACACTAAGTTGGGTGGCATTGTGAGCTGCGAGGAGGATGCTATGAAGTTGCAGAGTGACTTGGATAGGTTAGGTGAGTGGGCAAATGCATGGCAGATGAAGTATAATGTGGATAAATGTGAGGTTATCCATTTTGGTGGTAAAAACAGAGAGACAGACTATTATCTGAATGGTGACAGATTAGGAAAAGGGGAGGTGCAACGCGACCTGGGTGTCATGGTACATCAGTCATTGAAGGTTGGCATGCAGGTACAGCAGGTTGGCATGCAGAAAGAAAATGGCATG